>NC_140513.1:55987052-56612052 GCF_964339955.1 Pipistrellus hanaki | reverse complement strand
CTAACAGAAATTAGGGCATCCTGGAAAGACACTGAGTTTCTGGACTCGGGCTGCATGTGCTCACTTGTACAAACCCCGTCTGACTGACAGCATTACGACAGGAAGGGCTAGTGGATAATGTCTAGCGCATGGAGTGAAAGCATTCCTGGTCCTTGGGTTGTTTGAAACTTTTGTATGGCTGCCGTGAACAGAGTGCTGCCCTACCAATCTTTTTAAAAATCAGCTGAGAAGTATTTTGAGCATCTCATTTTCCCTGTTGACCTTCTCCGGAGTCTCTATCAAACAGAGAAATCATCAAAGGGAAGATAACATGAAAGAAATCCATTAGCAGGAGAGAAAGGGAGGAAGGAAAATACACAAACAACCGCACTTGCTTCTAGAAAGCGAGGCGCTGACCAAGCTCCTTTCAAGCAGCCTAAGTACCCACTTCTCTCTCAAGTACCTATAGAATTTTTTTTGGCTTATTTTCCAAGATTTCCCCATTTGATCTTTTAAATGGAGTCAAGTGCACAATTAAAACTGGGGTTTGTAAGTGGTGTTCTAAACAAAAGCCCTAGACATCTTATATCTCACAGTACATCTGGGAGCCAACAGTAGTCTCAGCGTAATTGGAAAGGGATGAAATCTCATGAGGTTCTCTCTTTGCCTCATGAGCAACTCACTCTTGCTGATACCCATCTATCCAGGACTTTTTCCTCAAGTGTTTGCTACAGTTCATATTTATACCAAAACTTAAGTCCTTTCATTATTTAGTCCTATCTACTCGACATAGTGAGGAAAAGTCTGCAGCAGGGTCAAACCCAGTTGGAGAAAGAGAACTGAAATGCATGCCTGTGGGTTTGTAATAACTGGCGCTTTGATAAATTTGTGCTTGCTAGAGAAGAGGGGAGAAAGGATGACTACTATCACCATCTAAACAATAGAAAGAGATTTATTTTCCCTTTGCAAGCCTGATATTGGTCAACATCCCCAATACCTCTTAAGTGTCCAAACCATAAACCTTGGAGTCATCATTGCCTTCTCCCTCCTTTTCTTCCAGCATTTGTATTAGTCAGGATTCTCCAGAGAAATAGAGCCAACAGGAAATATCTATATCTATTATTTTTCTACTGTGTTTCCCTGAAAATAAGACCTAGCGCATGGAAAGATAAGACATCCTCTGAAAATAAGACCTAGCGCAACTTTGGGAGAAAAAATTAATATAAGACACTGTCTTATTTTCGGGGAAACAGGGTATCATCTATCTCCATCTGTATATATGATAGATCTATTATATCTATAACAATATGAGAGAGAGAGAGAGAGAGAGAGAGAGAGAGAGAGAGAGAGAGAGAGAGAGAGAGAATGAATGAGAATGAATAAGGAAATGTCTCACACAATTATGGAGGTTGAGAAGTCCCATGATCTGCAGCTAGCAAGCTGGAAACCCAGGAGTTGGTGGTATAATTTCAGCCTGAGTGCAAAAGAACCAGAGATAGGGAATTCTCCCTCTGCTTTTGGTTCTATTTGGACCCTCAGTAGATTAGATGATGCCCACCCTAACTGCTTTACTCAGTCTGCTGGGTTCAAATGCTAATCTTATGCAGTTCAGCCTCACAAAACACCCAGAAATAAAATAGCATTCAATCAAATATCTGGGCACTCCCTTCCTAGTCAACCTAAAGCATAAAATTAGCCACCAAAAGCATCCTATCGGGCACCTATCTTGTGCACTCTGCTATTTTCCCTCACGGCTCCTCTCTCAGGGGAGTGCCTCATTTTCTCTCTCTCTCGTTCTCGCTCTCACTTTTCCTAAATGATATCCTTCGCTCCACACATTTTTCTCTAGAATCACTATCCACATTTCCTTGCCTTTAGAGTGATTTTTATTTTTCACTCTTTCCCCAAACCCTCCAGTGAGTTTCCAGGGACTTCACCTGTGGGTGTGGTGCAAACCCTTCTGAGAGATCTAGTTTCTGCTCATATTTCCAAACGAACCACATGTCACATTCCTGCATTCCCCCTCCCCTAAGATCCAATGCCCTCATACTTGGAATCTCTTCTTTTTTTCTTAATCTACTTCAGAACTTGTATTCACTCAAATCTTGGCCCACAGATACATCTCTGTGATTGTCTTTCATCTGCCTCTGCCCCATCTTCACCTTCTAGCAAAGACTCATATTGCTCTCTCCCTCTGCTATCACACGAGTGTATTAAATTATCATTCTTTATATGTAAGTCCATTAAAATTTCTTCTTTAAGAGCAGTTATCAAATTCATCACTGTATCTCTAATACTTAAAGGTTTTTAAAAATTGTAGACTCTCAATTACTATTTAAATGTGTGAGCAAATGACTTTGCTAATTTCCTACTGGGAGCATTGTGGAATATCACAGGGTGCAGTGGTAAGATGGTTAGTCTAAGACTCAGAAATCTTGTGAGTTGTTAGACCCTATGCAAGTCACTCAACCTTTCTCAGTTTCCAATTTCCAATAAATAAATCACTTATGATTTATTTTGTTTTGCAGGAGCACATGAAAAAATGCTCAGTCACCAATCATCAGAGAGATGCAAATTAAAATGACAATGAGATACCACCTCACACCTGTCAGAATGGCTATCATCAATAAATCAACAAACAACAAGTGCTGGTGAGGATTTGGAGGAAAGGAAACCCTAGTACACTGCTGGTAGGAATGCAGAGTGGTGCAGCCAGTATGGAAAACAGCATGGAGTTTCCTCAAAAAATTAAAAATGGAACTCTCATTTGACCCCATGATCCCACTTCTGGAAATATATCCTAAAAACTCTGAAGCACCAATCAGAAAAATATATATGCGCCCCTAAGTTCATAGCAGCAATATTTACAATAGCTAAGATTTGACAATAGTCCAAGTGCACATGCATCAGTAGATGAGTGGATAACAGAGCTGTAGTACATTTACACAATGGAATACTGTGCAGCTATAAAAAAGATGGATCTTTTACCCTTTGAGACAGCATGGAGGGGCCTGGAGAGTATTATGCTAAATGAAATAAGCCAGCTGAAACCGGTTTGGTTCAGTGGATAGAGCATCAGCCTGTGGACTGAAAGGTATGGGTCCAATTCCGGTCAAGGGCACATACTGATGTTTCTCTCTCATCGATGTTTCTAACTATCCCTCTCCCTTCCTCTCTGTAAAAAATCAATAAATGAAATAAGCCAGTCAGAGAAAGACAAATACCCACATGATCTCACTTATTTGCAGAATTTAATGAACAAAATGAATTGACCAATGAAATGAGACCCAAGACATGGAATAGATTGACATGTCTTGGGACGAGAAGAGATAAAACAAAGAACTTACATGCTTAGCACATGGACACAGACAATAGTGAGGAGAAGGTCTGGGAAGTAGGAGCTGGGCAGAGGAGGGTAATGGCGGGGGGCGGGAGAACGGGGGACATCTGTAATACTGTCAACAATAAAATATATATATTGAAGAAAAAAATTTGTGAGTGTTTTGTAAACTGTGGGAAAATATACAAATGTAATAATTATACAGTGTCCCAAAGAAATATATGCACACTTTAACAGCTGACAGCTCAACTTTGAAAACAAAATGTATTTTAATAAACGCTGCCTTTATAATTATTCAAAGTGTGTGTATACAGTTTTGGGGACACCTTATATTACTCACGTAGGTTATTTTCTATACTTAAAAATGGAACCTGAAACCACCTAACATATTTTTAATTTTAGTATTTGAATCTTCTCATTGTCTTTCTGCGGGAGGAACATGCACTGGACCTTCTTGGTGAAGTCAGCCTGGCAAACTATTTATTTATTTATTTATTTAAATATACTTTATTGGTTTTCCACAGAGAGGAAGGGAGAGGGATAGAAAGTTAGGAACATCGATGAGAGAGAAACATCGATCAGCTGCCTCTTGCACACCTCCCATTGGGGATGTGCCCGCAACCAAGGTATACATGCCCTTGACCAGAATCGAACCTGGGACCTTCCAGTCCGCAGGCCGACGCTCTATCCACTGAGCCAAACCGGTTATGGAGTGGCTAACACTTTAAATGTTACTTGCTTTTTGACGAGGAGAGAGTCCATCAGACATGATGCCAAATACACAGATTTCCATTGCCATGTTTTTTAAAAAAATATATTTTATTGAATTTTTACAGATAGGAAGGGAGAGAGCTAGAGAGCTAGAAACGTCGAAGAGAGAGAAACATCGACCAGCTGCCTCTTGCACACCCCCTACAGGGGATGTGCCCGCAACCAATGTACATGCCCTTGAACGGAATCGAACCCGGGACCTTTCAGTCCACAGACCAACGCTCTACCACTGAGCCAAACCAGCTTCAGCTCCATTGCCATGTTACCACAGCATTTGTCCTCTAGGAGAGAAGAAGGCGCTGTCCTTACAAAGGCTCTGGAGGAAGACTTCCTGGCATTGGCCCAGAACCTGGCTGTGTAATTTGGGTTTAGTCCACTAACTTCCCAGTTTTAGTTTCTTCAGCTTTAAAATAGGGATAATATCTTCTTAGGATTGTTGTGAGAATTCAACGAGGTCAGACAAAGGCATCAGTTATGATTGTCAACCCAAAAACTCAGGCATGTAAGAAATAGGGCTTTATTTTAATAACTCAATTTGTTTTTAAACTTTCCGCTCCTATTGGCTGTTTTGACACTTGGCCTCAGTCCTTTGCAGATTTCCCCCTTATTCTCTGAGGGTTTTCAGGCTCCAAACCAGTGCTGTTAATGGAAAAACAATGCAAATTTTGTGTGTAATTTAAAAAATTAATTAATTTTTAAAATTAATTTTAAAGCTAAAAGAAGCATATGAATTTGGTATTTTTTTTCCCATCCAGATTGAATTTTATTTATTTTTTATTAAAAATTTTAAATTTTATTATTCTATCACAGTTTACATTGTTTTTGTATGGGTTTCAGTGTAGAGCATCATGGTTAGACAATCACAGAGTTTACTTAGAGTTCCCCCTGATATTTTCAGCACCCAACTGGCACCATACACAATTATTACAATACTAGAGGCCTGGTGCATGAAATTCATGCACAGGCGGTGGGGAGGAAGTCCCTCAGCCTGGCCTGCACCCTCTCACAGTCTAGGACCTCTCAGGGGATGTCCACCTGCCGGCTTAGGCCTGCTCCCCCTGGCAGGTGGACATCCCTCTCACAATCTGGGATCCCTCACGCCTTACCATCCGCCTGCTTGCTGCTCCTTAGTGCTGCTGCTCTAAGGCTCCAGCCACAGCCACTGCACTCGCCAGCCATGAGCCCAGCTTCTGGCTGAGTGGCGCTCCCCCTGTGGGAGCACACTGACCACCGGGGGCAGCTCCTGCGCTGAGCATCCGCCCCACCCTATATTCCCTAAATGGTACTTTAAATCCCCGGGGATTATTTTTGTGACTACCAGTTTGTACTTCTTAATCCCTTTACCTCTTTCAGCCATCTCCCAACCCCCTCCCCTCTGGTAACCGCCAGGCCACTCTCTACATCTATGAGTCTGTTTCAGTTTTGTTTTATGCATTTATTTTATTCTTTAGATTCCATATATAAGTGAAAACATGTGGTATTTGTCTTTCTCTGACTGACTTATTTCACTTAGCATGGATCTGATATTAACAATACATTTCATTTTAACTCAATATGTCCAAAAAGTTACCATTTTAAAAACACAATATATAATGAGATATTTTACATAGTTTTATACTAAGTTACTTCAACCTGGTGTGTATTTTCTATTCATAGCACATTTCAATGTAGACTAGTCACATTGCACGTGCTCAATAGCACATGGCTTATGGCTAATATATTGGACATGCAGCTCTAGACTCCTATGCAATAGTGAATTGTTGGGGAGTGGTGGAAAGGAGATGTGGGTTCACATTGGTAAGTGCTGAGACCCCCCCCTGTACCTCATTTCTTCTGCTGCTTTGATTTTTTTATTTAATGAGGTGAAAGGAAAGGAGGATGTGTAGAGAAAAACAGAAGTTACTGTCTGAAAGTATCATTGTATCTCATGTACTTACTCCAGTGCCTGGTTACTGTGCAAACATGAGCAGCTAATAAATGTTAACTATCCTTATTGCTATAACAAAGGCCTTTCCTCGCGTTATCATATCTCTCATTTGAGATTCATTTCCTTTATGTATTCCTCTAGACCTATCATGTATGACTTACCAGAATAAGATAAAGAAGCTCTTCATCGACTACAACTCTACCAGCATACCCTTTCTTTGTTCAAAGTAAACAACTAAAGAAAGAGACTATTTCATTTATAAAATGAGCCACTTCATTCAAAAGGTAAAGACATTGAAAGTAGCATCCCTTACAATTTATGTCTCTCAGTAACTTGCAAGGCTCACTTGTGGAGGTTATGCTGTGCTATTTTAGAAGGCTCAGGGGAATTGGAATAGAACTCTCTTGACCTTAGAAACCCAGACCTCATGTTATTTTTGTCTCCCATACCTTTGCACTTCTCATATTTCCTTTTCTCACCTCCAAGTAAAGGAAGGTTAAGTGAATTAATTACCCATAAGGTCTTTAGAAGCCCTTAGCAGAATGACTGGCATGTGGCAAGTGACAGATATTAATCAAATGCTTCTCAGACATCATCTTTTCTAATTAACCTAACGATCCTCTGAGGTGTTATAAAACCTCACTTTATAGACAACAAACCCGAGGTTCAGAAAGAGGAAACAAGTAGCTCAAGAACACGAAGGCAGTGAATGGAGGAAGCAGTGATCTAACCCAGGTAGCCTGACGCTAATGCCCATGTTCACCCATGTTAGGCTCTACACACTCCCTGGGTTCTGTAACAAGAGGCAGAGCGTTCTTATCAACTCAGCCTATTCAGAGGCTCTGAGCAACAGTTATATATACTTTATCAACACAAAATACTGAAATTGTTACTTAAATGCAACTTGTTTGTTGGGTATGCTCTGCAAAGCATAGTTTTATATATCCCATATTGTATGCTATCCGTATATCTATATTCCATCTTGCTGATGAAAAGGTCAGGAAACGCTATCTGACTTTCACTTCCTATATAATAAAAGGCTAATATGCAAATTGACCAAAAGGCGGAATGATTGGTCACTATGATGTGCACTGACCACCAGGGGGCAGAAGCTCAATGTGGGAGCTGCCTTCTGGTGGTCAGGGTGCTCCCACAGTGGGAATGCCACTCAGCCAGAAGCCGGGCTCATGGCTGGCGAGCACAGCAGCGGTGGAGGGAGCCTCTCCTGCCTCTGCGGCAATGCTAAGGACCCCTTGGGGCAGGGGTCCTCAAACTTTTTAAAGTGGGGGCCAGATCACGGTCCCTCAGAGAGCTGGAGGGCCGGACTATATGAACTACTAATTCCTACTGTAACACCTCGGCTGCGCTCACTGCCCAAAAAACCTGGCGGGCCGGATCAGACTCCTCTGCGGGCCGCATGTGGCCCGCAGGCCGTAGTTTGAAGACCCCTGCCTTGGGGGATGTCCGTCTGCAGGCTTAGAGGGTGCAGGCTGGGCTAACCCTTCCCCTCCCCTACCCCTCCCCCACCCATCACATGTACAATTGTCGTGCACTGGGCTTCTAGTTTAGTAATAACAACAGGTCATGCAGATTAGTCCTTTTATACAATGGAGTGGCCAACAGCAAGAGAATGAACAAATTCAGACATTCGCAGCAAATGTGGATGAATTGATCAAGCACAGGTTGGCCCAAAATGATACATACTGCATAATTCCATTTATATGTAAGCAAAACTAAACTGTTGTGCTAGAGATGATGTTTAAATGGGAAAACAGTTTTTTAAAAAAAGTAAGGAATCCTATGCCGGAAAAATCATGATTGTGAGTTTTTTCAGGAGAGAAAGAGGTTGGTATATTGGGAGGAGGCACAGGAGGGCTTCTAGAGGCTGGCAGCTTTCTATTACTCAGTAGTAGTTACACGGCTGTGTACCTTATAATAGTTTATTAAGCTGATGTTGAAATGTTCTCTATGTGTGTGATTTTTAACAATAAACATGTTTGAAAAGAAAATTCAGGAAAGTGTTAAGCACTGAAAATATGTACAATAGTGATGACGCCTCTACTATACAATGGTGAATAATTTGAAAATATAAATTAAGGTTCCTCAGTTGTGTTGAGTGGGGGGAGGGGGAGGCTCCTTCAGCAGAAGCACCAACGGGACTTTTAAAGATGTAAGTTCTTGTGACTCCTCCATCCCAGGTTTTCATTCAACATTATTTGTTGAGCACCTGCTGTATGCCAGGCACTGCAGAAGCGTGGATATGGGAAATTACAAATCCATATTCTTCTGGAGCTTACAATCCATCAGGGCTTAAGAGGGACCCCAAAATTTGTATTTTTACAAGATTCTCAAGTGATTCATAATATGAAAACAATTGATGTATGTGTCAAACTTTCTTTAAATCCTTCCCAGTCGGTAGTTACAGAAAGACTTAATGAAGTTAGCATTTTAAAATAATTAGTTCCTATCACATCACAAAAAAAATCTAAGGCATTTATAATAATAAAAACATAATATGCTAATTAGACCAGATGACAGAACAGCAGAACGACCATCCGGAGGACCTTCCAGACAAAGCTGGGACTGTGAAGGCCTAGCCCCTTGTACAAATTTCATGCTTTGGGCCTCTAGTTTTTATATGTTAAAATTCTTTTTAATATATATATATATATATATATATATATATATATATATATATATATATATATATATATTATTAATTTTTTTACAGAGAGGAAGGGAAAGGGATAGAGAGTTAGAAATATCGATGAGAGAGAAACATCTATCAGCTGCCTCCTGCACACTCCCAATTGGGTATGTGCCTGCAAGCAAAGTACATGCCCTTGACTGGAATCTAACCTGGGACCCTTGAGTCTGCAGGCTGATGCTCTATCCACTGAGCCAAACCAGTTAGGACTAAATTAAAATTCTTAAGCTAATAGGGATCAAAAGAAGAAAACCATTTTGGTGAATATAATTCCTTTTTCATTGTTCTTCATACCTTTAGGTTCCATCCCCTCTGTAACTAATCTTTTGAGTTTTAAAATTATTCCACCCCTTCCATTCTCATCGTGTGTGTGTGTGTGTGTGTGTGTGGCAAAGAGAATGGCAGGTAACAAAATGTAAAGGTAGGTAATTTAGAAAATGAAAATATAGTATTTGTTAAAATGAAAAATAGAGTGGGCTAGCCCTGGCTGAGTGGTACAGTTGATTGGAGCAGTGTCCTGTACACCAAAAGGTTGCAGGTTTGATTCCTGGCCAGGGCACATACCTAGGTTCCAGGTTCTATCCCCAGTCAGGGCACATATGAGAGGCAAAGGATCGATGTTTCTCTCTTACCTCTTTCTCTCCAATCAATAAACATATCCTCAGATGAGGATAAAAAAGATAAGTTAAAAAAATAAAGTGGGATATGGGAAAGGGAAGAGAGGGATAGGAATAAAGTTTGAAAATTTATGGAGAGTGGTGAGAGAAGCCCTCAAAGAGAAAGTGACATTTGGGTAAATCTTGTAAGAGGCGAGGGAGTGAGCTGTTGAAGACAAAGGGGAAGTAACATTCCGGACAGAGGTATTCCGATTTGTCCAAGTCAAAGCCTGGAGTGGGAGTGTATGCTTGGCCACTTCTCAGAACCCAAGTTTTAAAAAGGACATCTTAGCTCCTGCCTATTAGGATAGTTTCAAAGGTTAAACGAGATCATAGGTTGTGTGTGAAATTGGGCACACAGAAATTCCAGTCTTAAAACTAGTCACTCGGTTAGCCTCTACTATCTATCAAATACTGAGTGTATACTTGTAAACAAGAACTGCTTAATGATATGAGGAATTGAAAGTCTCATAGAAACAACAGTGTCAGTATAATTTTATTTTATGGCCTTTTCTATAATAAATTTAGGGTGCTAAGGGACATAGGTAAAGTAAATAATGTGATTCACATTTTATGGGTGAAGAAACTGAAAAATAGAGATATTAATTGATGCAGCAAAGGGTGGTACATGTGAGTTCTGAATATTAATTGGTGCAGCAAAGGGTGGAGGATGTGAGTTTTGAATTTTGGATTTCTGACCACAGGTGCTATGTTTTCATTAAAACACTCCCATACAATCACACAGATGTCAGGTACAGCACAGGGAATTTTGTATGGTGTCAGATGGTATTAGACTTATGTGGTGATTATTTCGTAGGTTATATAAATGTCTACTCACTATGTTATACACCTGAAGCTAATATAATATTGCATGTAAACCGTAATTGAAAAATAATAAAATTTTATTATAAATAAAAAAGAAAGACAATGGGGAAAAAAATAAAGCATTGGTCAGTAGATGTGGACAAGTGAGCCCTAGGATGAAGCTCATCTTCTTGTTGTTCTGTTAATCCTCACCCAAGGATGTTTTTTTCATTGTTTTTTTTTTTTTAATTATTATTTTGTTTGTTTTTTAGAGAGAGGGAGAGAAACATCAATGTGAAAGAGACACATTGAGTTGCCTAACCTGCAACTGAGGTACATGCCCTTGACTGGAAATTGAACCCGAGATTCAATTTGGTACATGGGCCGATGCTCTAATCACTGAGCCATGCTGGCCAGGGCAAGCTTGTCATTCTCTACTGCTTCTGTCACTACTTTGCCGCCTGCTCCAGCACAGGGAGGCTGATTAGGGGGGAAATGGAGCCAGTGACCTGCACCTGGGCTTGTGGAGTTGGGAGGGAGCGGGGATGGATAGAGCAGTCAGGATGTGGAAAGGGAAATAATACCAACTTGCATTTCATATCTCTTTTACAATTTTATCCTTACAACAGTCTTTCTAGTTAAGCATAAACTATTGTTCCATTTAACAAATGAGAAAAAAAAGCTTAAAGAATTTGACCACCTTGCTCCAGGTCATATGCCTAGAAAGTGGGAGAAACAAAAAAGAAGGGCAGACGTCTAAGCCACTTTCATTCTCTTTCACTGATCTGTTTAGGTAGAATACTGAGGCTCCTGGGTCGGGGCTTGGTTTCCTCAAAGTAAAAGGAGGGAGAGGAGGGAAGTAGACTCGGATGTCTGTGCCTTTGTACACATGTACCTTCTGCTAAAATACCGTTCCTGCTCTTCTTTCCTTGTCTGTACAGAGACCCTAATGTGCTTTAAAAAAATCGTATATATTTTAGAGCAGTTTTAGATGCACAGAATTATTACATGGATAGTACAGAGAGTTCCCACTTAATTATCCCTATTATTAATATCTTACCTTAGTATGGTGCATCTGTTACAGCTAATGAACCAGTATTGAGACATTTTTATTAGCCAGAGCCCATACGTATTTTATCTAGGTTTCTTCATTTTCCCATTTTCTTCATAGTCAGTCATGGCTTCTTAGGCTACTCCTAGCTTTGACAGTTTCTCAGACTTTCCTTATTTTTGATGACTTTGACAGATTTGAGGAGTACTTGTCAAGCATTTTACAGAACTCCCTTCAATTGGATATGGCTCATGTTTTCCTCAAGATTAGACTGGGGTGATGTGTTTTTGGGAGAAATAGCACAGAGATAAAATACCATCCTAATAGCACATACTTTTGATATGAGATTATCAGTGTGACTTATCAAAGTGAAGATCAGATCACAAACAAAACAAAAAAAACAGATTAAACTTTATATATAGTCTCTTTCTGTTTTTCTTTCTGGTTCCCTCTCTCTCCTCTGGTGTCATTGGGAAAAGTAGAAAAAATGAATATAAAATGAGAACAAATGAAGAAGAGAAATATTTCTTTTTGCTTGTTGTTAATCCTCACCTGAGGATATTTTTCCATTGATTTTTAGAGAGAGTGGAAGGGAGGAGAAGAAACAGAGAAACATCAATGTGAGAGATACATAATCGATTGGTTGCCTCCTACACAGGCCTGACCAGGGTGGGGGATTGAGCCTGCAACTGAGTTACATGCCTTTGATCAGAATCAAATCCGGGACCCTTTAGTCCATGGGCTGATGCTCTATCCACTGAGCCAAACTGGCTAGGGAAAAAGAGAAATATTTCAGAAAGATTTTTTTTTTAGACTGCCTCAGAAAATTGCAGAGAAGAATGTAATATATATAGTTCTATGCATACCCTGTTTCCCCAAAGAATAAGACAGTGTCTTATATTTTTTCTCCCAAAGTTGCACTAGGTCTTATTTTCAGGGGATGTCTTATCTTTCCATGCACTAGGTCTTATTTTCGGGGAAACACGGTACAAGTGGACAGAATTAAGATTGGGGAAAATAATTTCTGTTGATTGACCTGAAGGTACTTTATGTTCACTTTCTTGTTTCCCCCAGACTGTGCCATGTCAAACAGCTAAAGGTAGATTTTAAAATGCAAGAATTAAAAAGAAAATTACCTTTTCACTGTTGAAATCTAAAGATTATTTGTAATTGCTGCATGTCAAGCAGTAAAACCAGGATGGAATTGACCCTCTTCTTGGCGTCAATCAAGGTGTTTCCACTCAACCGGGTAATTTTCAGTGAGAGTATCTTTGACACTCTTAATTCCTTTTTCTATTGAAAAATCTACTTTCAGAGAAACTTCTATTCAATATTGACTTTTCTACTTATAATGAAATATTTCCTAAATAAGGGAGGGGGAAGTAAAATTAAGCCTCTTTTATGCTATTTGTGAGACATTTATAATGGGTTTGGGAATCAGAGTGCTTCCCACATATTATAAACATCTATTTACAACTCATTGTGACTTTTTTAGATGATCTTAACTATAAAATACTTTGGCAGGAGACAAAAAAGTATATGGACATTAACATAAGAACACAGCGGTACCTGATTGAATTTGAGGTTGTAATAAACATTTATTCCATCCATACTGTTCTTCACCATGTTAATAACCCAAGCGTGTTTTATTTCTTTCAAAACTTTCAAGCCTAACAGAGTTTGTTTGGAGTCATAGAATCCTAGAATGAGAGGAGTGTGGCTTAACGAAAAGTGCAGAAAAGCCAGACCCCTTCCGCTCCTCATGTGTAGATGAGCTGGAGTCACCATCCGGGAGCTCATGTCTATGAAGTGAGTGGTTGAACCAGGCAGCCTACAAAGTCTCTCCCTGCTTCAACAATATATATATATATATATATATATATATATATATATATATATATATATATATATATTATTGATATTTTTTTACAGAGAAGAAGGGAGAGGGATAGAGAGTTAGAAACATCGATGAGAGAGAAACATGGATTAGCTGCCTCCTGCACACCCCCTACTGAGGATGTGCCCACAACCAAGGTACATGCCCTTGACCAGAATCAAACCTGTGACCCTTTAGTCCGCAGGTTGATGCTCTTTCCACTGAGCCAAACTGGTTAGGGCCCTGCTTCAACATTCTAAGCATCATTTCTAACCACCCAACCTCCAAATCATAAATTTCCCACAAAACATCTCTCTGTATAGATTTCTGAGAACACAGGCTTAGAAATTCCCTGTGAATCACTACGTTACCTCATTTCTCTTGGGAATGTAATAGTTCCAGGATATTTTAGCTAAAGGCACAAATGGCATCAGATGGTAGTTTGAATGGTGGCAGCATTGGGGGTTATCATTCATCACTGTGGTCCTGATGTCAGACATGAGGTCACCCAGCTAGCCTTGCTGCTTTCCTGGGTCTGGAGCTGAAACACATCTGAGGCCTAGAGGCCATCAGGTCATGCAAGGAAGTCTTGTGAGGCTGTCCTCCAGCCCCTTTGTCCCTCCTCTGGCGACATGCCAGGGAGGAAAGGTTAGGGGAGGAGCCAGACCACATGACCAGTGATATGAAAGGTCAAGTGGTCCAAACCACAAGACCATGTTATAGTAGGGGAGAAAAGGTCATGCTGGGAGCGAGGTTCCTGCCAGTTTTGTCCGTTGTTAGTTGCCCTGGGCTTTCTGGCCTGGTGACCCTTCAGTACCTGGCCTGAGGTTCCTACTCTGCTACGTCTGTCTAACTGCCTACTATATCACTTCCATTATGTCACTGTTGCTAAAGCAAAGCTAAAATAAAGTTGGCTTGTGCCTATAAACCGGTTCAGAATGGTGTTTTGAAAAAGAAAGTATATGGTTATTTCCATTTAAAATAAAAAATAAAAGCTAATCTCCCCATTTCTTCTGCTGAACTAATTTGGTTGTTTGCATTATTTGAAAAGTTGAGCATTCGTGAGAAATAGCCTCTGAGTGTACACTTACTCTTGTACTAATATAAATTCATAGACCCTTCCAAGATGGGCATGCTCATAGTTAGTCATTTGAGAGAACAGAGTTATGCATACCTGTGCATCATAGAAAAACACCCACGCATACAAAGGCTGCATTTTTACCCAGACCTGAAATGAGAAAATGAAAGAACTAGAATGCTTCTACCACCTCCGCCCTAACCACACCTTCCTGCCCTGAGCTTCTTCCCAAACCTGGCTACTCCCCCAAAGTTTGCTTCTTTGAAATTTGAAAAGATGATGAGAGAGAAAGGTGAGTGAAAGAATAAGGTCAGGAAGAGAAATTGGTGAAAAATAGATGAAGAGCAGGCAATTCAGTTGGGTGTGGCTTTCTGGAGTAAATTGCTGTCATTTGGAAATGTAAGAAAGCAATTAAGGCTGTAAAAATAACCAAGATGTTGCTCAGCCTCATATTTCCTCTGCTATGCTCAAAAACTGGATGAGCATCGAATAATTCCCTTGGATTAGACCAGTGGTCGGCAAACTGCAGCTTGCGAGCCACATGCAGCTCTTTGGCCCCTTGAGTGTGGCTCTTCCACAAAATACCATGGCTTGGGCAAGTCTATTTTGAAGAAGTGGAGTTAGAAGAAGTTTAAGTTTAAAAAATTTGGCTCTCAAAAGAAATCAATCATTGTACTGTTGATATTTGGTTCTGTTGACTCATGAGTTTGCTGACTACTGGCTTAGATGAATGGTGGTTGTCTTAATAACTTCAAATACATTTTTATTTCTTCAACCACCGATGGTATTCCAAGTAATTTAATAAAATTCTTTGCTTTGATCATTTGCCTTGGACCGCTTAAAATAGATAACTGATTTAACTTAATTTTCTTCTCCCTATACCTTCCAGATGGGTCTTGATCTCTACAGAAAAATCAATAGTTCACTTCCATAGTGGCCTCACTTGGAACTATCTCAATTCTTCCTCCCTTCCCTCTGTCTCTTTGGACTTTGCTTTTACAATATAAGTTAGCTGAGCCTTTTCAACTCTTGCATCTGCTTTGAAGACAAACAGCCTGCAGAATCCATCAAAAAAGCAGGCAAGTTCAAAGACAGAACCTCAGAAAAAAACAATTAAAAGGAAGGGAAGATGATGTCTAGAGAAAAGAACTCCTGTCAAGATGTAGCCAATCAGGACTCCAGTCCTCTAGGGCAGAGGGGGATGCTAATTATGCATCTGGGAGTTGGAGAAATGTGCTGATACTCTCCAGTTCCTGAAGAGATCAGGCTAGGTGAGAATTACACAGGCCTGGAGCCAAGCCATTTTGTTCTCTGATAAAACTTCTTGGTCTGGATGGGTCAATATATTTGGCATCTACAAAGAATACATGAAGCAGAAATTCGAGACAATTATTTGGCTTCAGTAAATTTTAAGCAGCTTGGCCATAGTATTTAAATTCTCAAAACCATTGCTGTACCCTTTACACAAATATGGTTCACTTATTTACTTTTCATTCTGAAAATTAAGAAAAGCTCTGACAAGGAAGAACTTGTAGTCTGCAGAAAGCGCATAGTCCTAGGGCATTTATAATTATTAATCAAGCTCCAATTTCTGCAAGAAGAAAGGGGACCATTCATTACATTAGCTTGTACAAACAGTTTGGTTTATTAAATCTGATCTGAGCCAAGATGTTTGTCATATACTGGCAGCATTGTCAGCGTTGAAGAAGTAAAAAAGTGAAAATTTTACCAGCATCAGCATTGATCTCTCACCCCTTATGCAGTGATGAGAGATTACTGCATTTGAAAAATATCTTAGTTGCAGGTGGCGGAAAAGAAATTTGATCCAATTTATTTTAATTACACGCATAACACATTGCAATGGCAACGTGCATCTAAGATAACTGATACCTTCCTTCAAGCAGTTTGTGGAAGATACAGTCATGTACATTGCAATCATGTCAGGTATTGAATAAAGGTTAGATGGAGTCACATCATGATAAGTCAAGAGATCTTCAGCCCTGAGTCACAAAAAATAGATCTGAGTTTAAATCATGTCTCCATCAGTTGTTATTAGTGTGACACTGGGCAAGTTACTTAATCTCTCTGAACCTCAACTTCCTCATCTGTAAAATGGAGATCATAAGAATTGCTTTATGTAATCATAACAATTAAAGTGGACAGTGTATACAGAGTGCTAAACCAAGATGTATTATATTTCTTTTGTTCTTTCCAGGATTAAGGGAAAATAAACTTAATTTCAGCAGGAAGAAGAATCAGAGAAAATATTACAGAAGGAGCTATAGATTTAATAGATGCTGTGGTGAGATGATTGCATTTGCAGAACAGAATGAGTACAGGCACAAAGATGTTCAAGTACACACATATTTGGGCTGTGGTGAATGACCCAATGACCAAACCAGAAGATATAGGGGAAAGGCTTGAAACCCAGAACATGAAGAAGCATAATAAAACTAAAAAAAACAAAAAACGAAACAAAACAAAACAAAACAAAACAAAACAAAACAAAACCAGGAAAAATCACTTTTACAAGGCAGTGTTGAGAAAATGAAGTAAAACAATTTGACATAAGTTTCAGAAACATAACTTAGGTAGCCATATGTAGAATGGCTATCTGTGAACTCTTAGGGGTCTACTAAACAGCTTTTGTATAGGATAATCATGACATCAATTCAGGCCATAATGGCAAGAACAGATATGAAGAAATGGCTATAAAAAAGGATTCTTTGGTAAAATTTGGAAAATAAAGTAAAAATTCCTTTCTTTGGGGACCCAAACTTGCAAGATTTAGATCTACCACATCAAAATTGTTTCCCTTTTCTTAGATTAGAGATTATTAATAACCTTGCCTGTTACAACAGTTGACTTATTTTTTTTTTTAACAAAATATAAGGTCAAGATATCCTTTCCAATAAATGCTTGCATATCTACACTGAAGGAGACTTGATGATAAATTTAAATTCAATGCTTACAGTTCTGTGGTCTAAGAAGGCAGTGGTCTCAGTCTAACATGCATCAGAACCACCTAAAGGGCTTGTGAATGCAGACTGCCCAGAATTGGTCTGATTCAATAGATCTGGAGTAGCATCTGTCTTGCAAATGTAGAGACTGTGCTTTGGGGTACATACATGAAGGCTTGTTTAAGGTCAGTGGGTTCCACCAGGAAAAAGGCTAATTGGGTTAGCCTACTGGGGAGAATGCAAGAGCCATTTCCATCTCTATTCTAAAGAAAAACAGTGGTCTCAAGAAACTAGCCCAGTGGTCAGCAAACTCATTAGTCAACAGAGCCTAGATATCAACAGTACAATGATTGAAATTTCTTTTGAGAGGCAAATTTTTTAAACTTTAACTTCTTCTAATGCCACGTCTTCAAAATAGACTTGCCTAGGAAGTCTATTTTATGGAAGAGCCACACTGGATTAGCCCATCCTTTTCCTCCTGTTGGAGCAGTGGCCTCAAAATGCCCTTCAGTTTCAGTCTGTAGGTTTTGGTTACTGGGTTCTGTCATTTGCCCCCATCGTGAATGAGCCATATTAATTTCAGGGGTAGGACCACTTGCACAATTAGAAGTTTCCACACTGAAACCTAGAGCTAAAAGTCACATAGGTAACATCCAGGTCTTTGGGATAATCCATTGGACAGGAAAACATGTGAGGTTCTTTAATTGGACTCTGTCTCTTGGTACATTGAAGTTCCCATGCCGTTGCCAAGAAAGTAAGAATAGTTTAGCCACACACACACGAACACAAATGGAGTCATTCCTAATTTGTCAATTCTTTAAAAAAAAAATTGACTGTGGTGTGTGAGGTAGGAATATGTGTGGAGATGACTGCCAGATTTTAACTTGGATGACTAGCAGACGGAGCCAACAACCAAATTCGGGAACCCAAGAGGAGAAGCAGATTTTGGCAGGAAGATGAAGTTGCATTTAAATTGTCACAGATGCTTTCAAGTGGAGATTTTCCACAGACAATATTGGTTTGGTGCTTAGGTGTTTGCTTGTATAAAAATAATAGTTTCACCTATAATAGTTATGGGGTTGGATGGACTTCTAGGAAGAGATCATAGAGAGAAGGCATCAGAGTCTTGTTCTTAATTTGTTAAGAAAAGCATATATTATTTAAACTCTTTCCTGAAAATGATGGTAAAAGAGTTTGGTAACTTGAAGTATTAAAATTTTATTGCTGAGGCAACATTTTTTTTTTTTGGCATTTAAGAGCTATCTTCAAGCTTTAAATCAACATGGATGTTCCAACATAAAATTCCCATTGGAGTTAATATCAGAGAAAGAAAAATAGGACTAAGTTAGCTGATCCCTATTATGTTTTTTCTTACCACATGTATTTTTATGTTCTTTGTAAGCAAATAGAATATTCAACCTAAAACCATTTACTTTCTGACCAATTGAATATTTTTCAAACATTTGAAATCAAATCATGTTATTAGAAATAATGACTTGACTCTTTCTAAATCTGGGTTTTTCTACATTTTCAACTTATGTACCATGAAAAGAATGATAGAATATAAAATCTGTCCTTGGCCAGCATGTTCAGTGGTTAAAGTATTGGCCCACACACCTGAAGAGTCTTAGGTTCCATTCCCAGTGAAGGGCATGTACCTAGGTTGCAGGAGGCAAGCATTTGATGTGTCTCTTTCACATAGATATACTCCGGTATCTCTTTTCTCCCTCTCTTTCCTACTCCCTCCCTTCCACTCTCTCTAAAAATCAATGGAAAAAATATTCTCAGTTGAGGAATAACAACAAAACAGAGTAGAAAAGTTGAAGAAGATCATAAAGGTGAGTCAATCCAACCCTCCCATTTTACACATTAGAAAATGTAGACCCTCGTGGTTAACACACTTGATAAAGAAGACCATAATAGAGGCAGAGTTGGAACAAAAATCCAGGTCTCCTGACCCAAACTCTGGTGCTCTTTGCCCACTCTCCCAAAGCATCCATTGTCCCACCCCAAATCATTTCACTACACATAGAAATTAGTTTTAAACCATCACATTTTCTTTCCTATTTCTCTGTAAAGCTAAAAACAAAACAAAACAAAAAAACAATAAAACTGAATCCAGAAACAGAATATAAATGAAGCATCCCCATAAACAATTTATACAATGAATTTGTAAAATTTGGGGAAGTTATCCCAACATTCTAAGTTAAAAATGGACAGAAAAATTAAATACACACACACACACACACACACACACACACACACACACAACTCTTCTTTTTCCACCCTAAAAGAAAATTAGTATTTTTCTATATATAATGACAACTTAAAAAATGAAATTAATAAAGACTAATTTTGCCAATAGTGATACCAAACTAAGTTGAATGAATCACTTGAGCTTCATGTAGATGCAACTTTAGACTACTTCTATATCTATCTATTTATTCATAGATGCATATATATATATATATATATATATATATATATATACACACACACACACACACACACACACACACATTTTCTCTGTCTCCTCTAGAATGAGTTTCTTAAGATGGCTAAGAAAAACAAAAAAAACAAAGTCATTGTATTTCAAATACTTCCTGAAATTACTCACATGAGTAAAGAGAAGTAGATTTTTTTAAGGATGAATTAAATACCCCATTCAGTTGAAGAGCGCCAAGTGAATCACCTTCGGAAGGAAGCCCTTTGGCATCATGGATAAGGGCTTGGCTTGCTATAATAGACTTTTAACTTTGCTGATAAAAACCACGGCTGTGATTCAACAGCTCTGCTTGATTTTTCAAAGCACAGCTCTACCTCTCTACGAGTCATAATCCCACAATGCCACCAGGAGCATAGTGGTTTGAGGGAGTTTGTAGTTAGGTCACTGTAGGTCAGACAGTGAACTTCTTTTTCTTCCAATGCCTATCATCAGTTTTCTCTTTAGTATCTTATTTAACTAGAGGCCTGGTGCATGAATTCATGCATTGGGTCCCTGGCAGGCAATCAGGGCTGATCGGGGGGCCACTGGAAGTTGGCTGGCCAGGGGGAGGCGCTACAAGAGGTTGGCTGTAGGAGTCCACTGACCACAAGGGGGCAGCTCCTGCATTGAGTGTATTCCCCTTGGTAGTCAGTGTGCATTATAGCGACCAGTCAAGTGGTCATTCCGTCATTCAGTTGTTCAGTAGCTTAGGCTTTTATATATATAGATAGATAGATAGATAGATTTAATTATAATTTGTCTTAAGGGGTTTGAAAGACAAATATCCTCAAACTGTCCTCTTTTTTTTTTTTTTTCTCCCAAGAGCCCCTTTCATTTTTAAGTAAAAACTGACACGCAAGTCTATATTGTTTCATTAATTGTAATAAATGGCTTTTACTAATGAAACTGTTAATAATAGAGGAAATGGGGCAGGCATAACACATATGAAAACTGTACTATTTTCACCAACTTTTCTGTAAATACAAATATAGTCTAAAAATATTTTTTTCGATTATTTATTAGCCCAGCTAATATTGTTTCTTTGCTTCACTTGCTTTAGGCTTAAATTATTTTCATTTCTCTAGTTCCTAAGGTGAAAGTTTTGATTGTTAATTTTATATCTTCTTTGTTTCCAACTTATTTCATGCTATAAATTTCCTTTTAACCACTGCTCTTCCTGCATCTCAGATTTTTATTCATTTTGTTTTATATTCATTTCAAAATAATTTATATAATGACTTTTTCCTTGACAATATATTAGTAGTAGTATGCTGCTTAATCCCCAATTATTTGGAAATTTTCCAGTTATTTTTCTGTTTTTGAGCTCTGGTTTTATTCCATTTTCTGAGAAACATAATGTGTATAAAGTTTATTTTAAAATATGTCAACGTTTTATGGCCCTATTGGTGAATTTCCATGTAAATTTGAGAATAAAGTAAATGTATATTTTGTCATTGTTGGATAGAGCATTATATAAATGTCACTTAGAACAAGTATATTTATAGCGCTATTTAGGTCACTGTATCCTCCTGATTTTCTTTTTGTTTGACCTACCAAATTACTGAATAAAAGGTGCTGATGTCTCCAACAAAACAAAACAAGATCCTGACACTCAAATAATGTAGGTGGTACCAATAAATTTTTATATAATATATATATTTGAATATATTCCTATTCCAGGGTTTTAAATATGTACACAAGACTGAGTAATTTTTTAAAGGAATGATTTTACAATTTCTTGTTTTGTTCTTTGAATCCATGTATGACATATTTGAAGACATTTAACCTGTGGTTCTACTACTAGAAGTCAAAAACTAGATTTGTTGTCTGCATAAAACTTACATGTTGTGTTCCCAAGTCATATATCCCAAGGAATGTCCTTTCTCCATGAACCAGTCCATCATACATGTGCGGATCTTGCTTTTTTGAACTCCTTGGATTGAGCTGCCTCTTTGGCTAGTAATGCCTTCTAGATTTACAGACATGGAAGGGAGAGAAATCCATAGACTGGTCTTTTACTACCTTTCAAGAGCAAGAGAAATTATAAACATGAGTCATCGTGACATTCACACTAATTCAAGGAGGCATCAACATCCATGTCAATTTGAGTGAAATGGAGAAAAGGCCAGGTCACCCCACAGCCTTAATCCACTTTCCCAAGTGCTGAGTCATTACCAGTTGCACCTTCTCAAATCTCGTGCAGCTGGCTGCTGGCAAGGGCCCCATCGTGCTTGCTCAGCCCTGGACCCGTTTGGTCCTCCTGGAGATTACACAGAGGTTCCTGGAGCCTCAGGTTTCAAAGGAAGGTCTATAAGTGAGTCATTCCTTATAGGTGAACACAGCATTTTATTTTTCATCAAGAAGACAAGGGAAAAACCCACATAGGGCTGCAGGCACGCCCTCAGCCAACTCCTCACTCCAGTTGCGTGTGAAAACTCTGTGTCAGTACTGGCCCTAGAGTTTATATGTGGACACACCCTTCGAACAATGTGCTAAAGGCAGAAGAAAATAGCTTCTCTTTTGTCCTCCTTGTCTCCTCACTACATCTGGTCAAAGACCAGTCATTTCATCTGAGTCAAGGACAAGGAGTGAACTGCTCAGGGTAAAACAATTTTCCCTTGTGATTCATTGTTCTTCATGAGGTCTTATGCACGCCAAGTGTAACGTTAGTGCAAGTCTGCCAACTGTCTTAGGCCTTGAGAGGCCAACACCTATGGAACTTTAAATAAATAATAGAGCCCTAATCAGTGGATAAAACATTGGCCTACAGACTGAAGGGTCCCAGGTTTAATTCTGGTCAAGGGAATGTACTTTGGATGCGGACACATCCCCAGTCGTGGGTGTGCAGGAGCAGCTGATTGATGTTTCTTTCTCATCGATGTTACTAACTCTCTATTCCCCTCCCTTCCTCTCTGTAAAAAATCAATAAAACATATTTTAAAATAAATAAACAAATAAATAAATAATGGAGTAACTTACTAGTATGTTCTTAAATCATCTTTGCTTTCAAAACACTTATGGCAATTAATACTAGCTAACTGAAACTTTTAAAATGATTTTCAGAGAAACCAGGAGTGTAAATTCAACTGCAAACGCAATGCAAAGTTATTTTTTTCTCCAATTATGTTTTGTAAAGTGTATTTTTAGATTGAAAAGATTTATTATTAGGGCCATCTATGTGGCTTATATGCTTTTTAATTTTTCCCAGCTTCACTAAACTTAAGTTTCCTGTTGTTTCCTTTATATAACCTGTATTTTTCTCATTTACTTCCCACCACCTTTCAACTCATGCCTTGATATTTTGCCACACACTTTAGACTTTACAAAGGGACTTTACTTGTGCATTTCCTTTCATTTTCAATCCCACAACCTTCGAGGTTGGCAACTTGACATCCTCATTGTCCAGTTAAGGAAACTGGAGGTTCATGAGCCTCAATGATTCGTTATAGATCACATTGCCAGCAAATGACCTTGGAACCTTGGATTTTTAAATGCTAAGTTCCCTTTTAACTCCAGCTGTTCACTGGTGCCCATCCACACCACATACTTTTCCGTTCCAGAGCCTTTGCATATAGTACTAATCTTACCCCTGCTTGCCTCTGCCACCTACCTGCTCACAGATTCTCCGTGCTCCTGCATTGTGGGGAAGAGGATTGGGCTATGTAATGAGGCTAGTGGGTCCCTTTCTTTGTAAATGAAGGCTGGTGTGGAGGCTATGTGACTCTCAGGAGAAATGTGGAGTTGTGGCTAGAATAGATTGACTTCAGTCCATGTCTCCTCATGGTGCATTCTGAGCTGAAAGGTTACTCCGAATCATGTCCTCTGCAATGTAGTCATGCTGCCCAATATGCCCAGCAGTAGAAATGTACTCCTGAACAACAAGACTTTTGTCAAATTCTTTATTTTCTCCTTTTGTTTCTTTATTACTCCTGAACAAAAAGACTTTTGTCAAATTCTTTATTTTCTCCTTTTGTTTCTTTATTTTTTTCTTCCTTCCTTCCTTCCTTCCTTCCTTCCTTCCTTCCTTCCTTCCTTCCTTCCTTCCTTCCTTCCTTCCTTTATTCCTTCCTTCCTTCCCTCCCTCCTTCCGTCCTTCCCTTCCTTCTTTCCTACTTCCTTCCCTCTCTCCCTTTTTACTCTCTCTCCTCTCCCTCCTCTCTCTCTCTCTCTCCCTCCCTCCCTCCTTTTCCCAGTACAGGATGCCGAATATGGTAGTTAATCTTTAGAGATGGCCCCAAACCATTCTGTGTCTCCCTGTGGGTACATACTGTTCCTCCCATCAAGAGGTGGAGCTTGTTTCCTACTCACGAATCTAGACTGAGCCTGCAAAGGAAGTTATGTGCTAAGGCCTCCAAGCCCAGGCATTAAAAAGGCCTAGAAGCATATGCCTCCTTTATTTTCGAGCCATCAGCTGCCATTTCAGAAATCTAAGTTACCTTAATGGTGCGAGGCCAGATGGAGAGGCCCTGGGAGAGGAGAGGCCTGTAGAAAGTGAACTATAGGGAGTCCTATCAGTAGCATTTATCTGACTGCAATCTTGTAAGAAACTGCAAAGGAAGTTGAAGGACTGGGTGAAAGAGGTGAAAGGATTAAGAAGTACAAATTGGTGATTACAAAACAGTCACAAGCATATAAAGCATAGGGAATATAGTCAATAACATTGGTAATAACTCTATGGTACCAGTTGGGTACCAAAAAACATCAAGAGGAATTCTATGTAAAGTACTAGTGGCCCGGTGCACGAAACTGTGCATGGGGCACAGGGGCGGGGGGGGGGGGGGGGGGGGGGGGGTGCGGTGTGTGTTCCTCAGCCCGGCCTGAACCATCACCAATCTGGAACTCCTCGAAGGATGTCCTACTGCCAGTTTATAGGGATCGGGCCTAAACCGGAAGTTGGACATCTTCTCTCACAATCCGGGACTGCTGACTCCAGCCACTCACCTGCCTGCCTGCCTGCCTGATTGTCCCTAACCACTCTGCCTGCCGGCCTGCTCACCCCCAACTGCTCCCCACCACCAGCCTGCTTGCCCCCAAATGGCCCCCCTGCCAGCAAGATCACCCCCAACTTCCCCCTGTGCCAGCCTGCTTGCCCCCTCTACCCCCCCTACTGGCCTGCTTCTTCCCACCTCCTCTCCCCACTGGCCTGCTCACCCCCAACTGTTCCCCTGTGAGTGTTCTTACCCCCAGTGGCCGCTGCCATCTCATCCTAACCTTCTCACCCCACCGACAACCCAAGGTCCCAGCTTTCCTTTTTTTCCTTTTCTTTTTTTTTTTTTTTCAGTGCCTCCTTGAGCAGAGGCCAGGCTCAGCTGAAAGCAAGTATCTAGGATTTATTTATCTTCTATAATTGAAACTTTGTAGCCTTGAGAGGAGCCCAGGGCTGGCCAGGGCAAGAAGCTTGGCTTCCTCCATCACTGGGGGCAACCCAAGCTTCCTGCTCAGCTCTGGCTCCATGGCCACTGCCATTTTTGTTGGTATTTATTTATCTTCTATAATTGAAACCTTGTAGCCTTGAACAGAAGCCAGGCCGGCAAGGGTGGGAAGCTTGGCTTCCTCCATTTTGGGGGCAACTGAAGCCTCCTGCTTTCTCCAGCTCTGTGGCCAGCAGCCATCTTGGTTGTGTTAATTTTTCTACTCACTCCTGATTGGTGGGTGTGGCTTGTGGGTGTAGCAGAGTGATTGTTAATTTGCATGTTTCTCTTTTATTAGTGTAGATATGACTACCCTGTTTTCCCGAAAATAAGATAGTGTCTTATATTAATTTTTTCTCCCAAAGTTGTGCTCGGTCTTATTTTCAGGGGATGTCTTATTTTCGGGGAAACAAGCTGTTTAACCACTGAGCTGCACACCTGAAACCAATACTAATAAAATTGAAAGTAAACTGTTAAAAATAAGGGAGAGAAAAACCTTGTGTTACAGATAAATAACCCAACAAGGTCCTTGCCAACTCAGAAAATCATGAAATATAACAAAAATGGTTGTGTTTTAAGCCATTAAGTTTTTAGCAGCATAATTGGTTCCTTGCTCCTAGTCTGAATGTTCAATAATCTTCAACAAGTTCCTAAAAAAATCATGTCCAAAATAGGCCAGTTTGGAACAGTTTTGGGTGATCTAAGACAGTGTGATAGAAAATAGTGTATGGTAGTCAGTGAATTGGGAAAAGATGGAATAAAACCCAGAAAAGGGAAATAAAAAGGAAAAAATAGCAACATTTCTTATAACTTTAAATTCAGTTTTATGTAACTCTTTCATGTGTCCCAGGTTATCTTTAAAATAAAATTTTTAAATGTGGCCCATCATACAAGTTTGCCTGGACCTAAGACTTCAAGGAGTACATCTATTTCTCTTTTTGGTGGTTATTCCTGTGTGCAAGAATTGAAAAAGATAGACAGTGAAGAAAACTCCCCAGTGATGCTTTTTTAGGGATTAGACCAAGCAAATAACCAACTTAAACCAGTGAGTCTTGGTGTTTCTAGAAAGAAACAAAGTAAAAACACATTGTCTGGAATATGGGAGGAATTTGGTACCTTTTTCCAATTTAACTTACCAACAGTCCTGCCAGATCCCTGAGAGGAGAAGGTGCAGGCAAAGAGAGTCTCATATACACCAACAGATTGGTTCTGGGCCCTAACAAAGGAGGAAAACTGGATCACCATTTGCCCACCTATTATTTATCCTTGGAGTGCCTGTCTATCCAGAATGCCCACAAAACCCTGGATAAAGCTAAGAAGTTGGGAAGGAACGTGTAAGTTAAAACTAGCTCAAAGTCACTTGCTTCTTCTGTTTATTTATTTGGTCTGGGATGAGTCCCGAATTCACTTACCATATGGCATTAAATCATTCTGGTCCTTGAGTTATTATTACATGATTCAAAGAGTATAATTTTCAGAATTGCCAGCCCGGGCTGCACTCTGCCCCACACCAAAAAAAGACCACAGAGGAGGGGAGAAGAAGAATGACTGTTTCCTGGTAGCCCATACTTAAACGCTATTTTCTTTCGCCACAGATTGTTTTGGCAGTCTAGACAGAGTCTTGTAAAACCCTTCCCTGATGTCATCTACATCCTTCCTTGATAAATTCAAAATGAGTC
Organism: Pipistrellus hanaki; assembly: GCF_964339955.1. NCBI lineage: Eukaryota > Metazoa > Chordata > Mammalia > Chiroptera > Vespertilionidae > Pipistrellus > Pipistrellus hanaki. The sequence goes on along the minus strand of NC_140513.1, from coordinate 56,585,328 downwards.
CGGAGCAAGCATGGCTCCCCTGGCGATGTCACAGGAATGGTTAGTGCAGAGCCACCCGGAGAGGCCACTGCACTCCACTGATTGCCACATGAAGGGCGGATTGATGAGCTGGCCACCGGAGTATGTAAATATGTGGCAGAGCATGCAGCTGCTGGAGGAAGGAAGGAACACACATATGGGCATTTCATGTTTTGAAAGAACTTTGTGGAAAACAGGACAGATTAGAGAGAGAGAAGGCGGCTAGATGCAGATTAAGGAAATTATTTTCTTATTGAAGCCAGGGATGCAGGCTGAAATGAACGATTCCTTAAAAGACAACATTGTGTTTCTAAGAGAATATATTGGATCTTATGTCTATCATTTTTTGTAGGGGTGGGAAGAAATGTGTCCATGTTAGGATTTTGAAATTCAGGTTATGAGAGCTGGAATTTATTCTTTTATCATTTTATTTCTTTTTCATCCTTTAGTAGAGTAATGCATTGCACATGCCAACACACGTGCAATAGGATAGAGGATACAAACCAAGGTTCTTCTTTCATAAAAGATAAAATATCTAAGACACATTCAAATGGTTATCAGGCTTATAGCCTCATTGAAAATAAGCCCACAATGTCTCGTCTCGAAGTGTATTAGGAAAAAAAAATGTATCAAGTAAATGAAAAACAGGCCCTTAGAAAGAAAATCGATTCCAGTTTGTTAGAAAAAATTTCTGTATCATAAGGACAGAACATTCCCCTGTTAAAGATCTGGAAATTCTCTTTGTGCTAAATGTTTATTTTGATGTGGTCACATACTTCTGGCCTTCAGGTGGAATTGAAAGAAAGATGCTTCTCATGCTGCACTTTGAATATTCTCTTCAATTTAGTTCAATTCTTTTAAAAGCTGAAGTTGTATAAAAAGGAGTAAGAAATGCTGTATTCCATCCTTACATTTTCTCTGCAGTTGGATGGCCCGGAAGAACAGGAAGTACTTTGGCATATGTATTTTCCCTGAATCCTGACATGTTTCTCAACTCCTTAGCCCCTCCCCCGTCCACTCACATGTCACTGCCTTCCCTGGCTCCTCCTACTTCTGTTCTTGCTGGGCTGTTTCAGTACCTTTCTTTCTTTTTCTTTTTTTTAATAAATCTTTATGTTCAGATTATTACAGTTGTTCCTCTTTTTTCCCCCCCCCATAGCTCCCCTCCACCTGGTTCCCATCCCACCCTCTTCCCTTACCTCCCCCCACACTGTCCTCCTCCATAGAGGTACAATTTTTGTTCAGTCTCTTCCTGTACCCCCCACACCCCTTTCCCCCTGAGATTTGTCAGTCCACTTTTTTTCTATGCCCCTGAACAGAATAAACTGGTGAATATAATATAATCAGTACCTTTCTTAACGTTCTCCTGTGCAGCCTGCACTGGTCACTGAAACACAGACCTCATCGTATTCTCTCATCACCTAAAGCCATTTGATGGCCTGTGAGCTCCCTACCAGGCCCTGCCACAGCCTCTGCTGGCCACGCACCCCTACCACCCGCCACTGAAGCCACATCACCCACCCTGCCTGGCCCTTCGGGTGCTTTAAAGTGTCCAACTCCTGGCCAATTCCTGCTTCTCCCTCAGTAATGCTCCCCACTTCATCTGCCTGCAACTTGGTCTTTAAGAAACCAATCCAGTGTCACTCTGTCTGTCTGTCTGTGTGGTCCTACTGGGCTCCTTTAATTGACCGGTCCTGGTTCCACAGCCCAGAGCTGACACCACATAAAAACAGGTCTCGGTCACCCTTATACTGGCCACAGCTTCTGTCTGAACTCACTACTATTATGTATCACAAGTTTACCACTCCCAACTCTGTGCCTTCCCAGTCTCCAACTTTTTAAAAAATATATATTTTTATTGAGATATAATTATCATATAACATTGTGCAAGTTTAATTTGTACAAATGTGTTGACTTGGCACACTTACATATACCACCATGGCTAATGCTAACATGTCTATCCCATCACACAGTTATCAGTTTTGCATGTGTACATGTGCATGTGTGTGTGTGGTGAGAACAATTAAGATGCCCCAAAATTCCTTGTGTTATTATTCATGATAGCCAAGATATGGAGACAGCCTAAATATCACTCAATAAATGGGAAGATAAAGAAAAAAGGGAATTGTGCCATTTGCCACAACGTGGGTGCACCTTGAGGGCATTACACTAAGTGGTATAAGTCAGACAGGAAAGACAAGTGCTGAATGAGATTACTAATACGCAGAATCTAAAAATGCCAAACTCACAAACTCATAACAACAGGCTGATGGTTACCTGAGGCTGGAGCAGGGCGAGGGAAAGGAGTCGGGGGATGTTGTTTAAGGATACAAACTCGCAGCTCAGAGATAAATAAATCCTGGAAATCTAACGCCCCGCAGAGCGATTCCAGACAACAGTACTGTATCCTGATCTTCACAGCGGCCAAGATTCTGGGTCAGACTCTGGCCTTTGATGCTCCTTTGTGTCATCCGCGTTGCTTTCCCCACTCGGTTGTGGGCTTTCTAGGCTGGAACACGGCATAAGGGTGAGGGCCAGCTAACAGAATTCCCTAGCTCCCCTAGGGATCCCGTAAAACTGTGTGCTCTCTTCTCTCGGGTAGAGACCATTTTGTACCATTATGTTTTCACCAGGCAGAAAGCTCTTTAAAAGCAATCACGGGTGTCTTACTCACTTTGGGATCCTCGGGGCATGATTTAGTGCCTGATAAACAGCAGTGGGTGTGAATCTTGAATGTCCTACCTATTCATCTCGGTCTATCCACCTGCTTTATCTTTATCAGATTGCTTGGAATAATTTGTGGATTAAATAAATACTGTCGTTCATTTCCCTCTATCTTGCTAGACTTGTTACGATGAACGTAAGTAGTGTTTGTAATTGTATGTGGGAAAAAGGGGGGAAGCATAGAGACATCTTTGAAAACAGGAAAATATTATGGTAATGTCTTTCTAAGATCGGTATTGTGAACTCAATGTAGAGACTAGAGTGGGACTGCATCCTTCATTAAAATTCATGGCTCTGCAGGAAAGCCGCTGGAGGGCTCTCAAACAGGGGCATCCGAGAAGCAATATTAGACAGCAGTTGTTTTCAAACTCTTTAGGAAAATCCATTTACTGACAAAGACATGTATCCCAAAAGTTTTTAATGCTAGCTTGAAGGAAAGTAATACTAATGTATTTTTAAAAGCGGTGGATCCCCAGTAATATTAGTCATATGTGTATCACAAATATCTATGACACAAAACAAATCTAAAAGCCACTTATGTAGTGACTTATCACATTTCCATCATTCATTCACTCAGCTCTTCTGTGTCAATGACTGTACAAATGTGGTGTTGATGATACCCTGAGAGAAACGTAAAGACCATTGGAAGCACAGTTCCATAAAAGAGTTGGCTATCCAACTGAACCTTCTCTAGTCACCCAAGTCTTAAAATAATGAGGTAGGGTCTGTATAGAATTCAATTTCACTTATAATTTAGAAATTATAAAACTAAAAAGAAATATGATATTCTCCCATTGGTTGCCATACTTAAAGAGCATGAGAATAGCGGGTGTTGGTGCTCACATAAGGAAAATTATACTGTCACACATTGCTGGCACAGGTGTATATTGCTAAAGCCACTGATGAGCAATTGGATAAATATACAGAAAAATTGAAAGTGTGTTTGCCCTATGACTCAGCTCTCCCACCTGGGTATATTTAAAAAAAAAATAGAATAAACCAAGACCCTCTCAATCTAGACATGTGCATTGCAACATACATTAGTATCAGCAAAAATAATATAAAATTGGCCAGATGGCAGAGAAGACAGGCTTCTCCCTTGCCCCACGCTGGCTTCTCCCTTGCCCCATGCTGCTTCTCCCTTATCCCACACTGGCTTCTCCCTTGCCCCATGCTGCTTCTCCCTTATCCCACACTGGCTTCTCCCTTGCCCCACGCTGCTTCTCCCTTATTCCATGCTGCTTCTCCCTTGCCCCACACTGCTTCTCCCTTATCCCACGCTGCTTCTCCCTTATCCCATGCTGCTTCTCCCTTGCCTCACGCTGCTTCTCCCTTATTCCATGCTGCTTCTCCCTTATCCCATGCTGCTTCTCCTTTGCCCCATTCTGCTTATCCCTTCCCCCACACAGGCTTCTCCCTTGCCCCAAGGGCCTCAGAGCACTGGGCTCATGTTACTGTCCAGAAATGGCTACAGATGTTGCAGGACTGGTCTAACCTGTGGGGTGTCTCTGCGTGCTCTCCCTGTGGGGTGTCTGCAAGCTGCCTGCCTGCCCCCAGAGGCTCTGTGCTCCTCTCCTGCACAGCCTGTGCTCTATGAGCTGTGGCCCTGGAAGGGGCTGTTCGGATATTCAGAGGGAAGAATTTGTCTCTGCATGGAGGCTGAGCTGAAAGTCTGTCTTCTGTTTGTGTCCTTTTATGAACCATGACCTTCCTAAGGAACAGCATTGAATGCCCCTTTGTCAGCACATCCCTATTACCTCTCACTTGCAAAACGTGCTCTGCAGGCGCTGGTCTCAAAGGACGTTAAGGTTGTGTCCTAAGGGGGGAAACTAAGTCAGGAAGGAGGTTTCTGTCCTCCAATACTCTTGATAAACAACATAAAACTAAGTTTCTAAAAGTTTGTTTTGCTTAAACTGGTTTGGCTCAGTGGATAGAGCGTCAGCCTGCAGACTGCAAGGTCCCAAGGTTGACTCTGGTCAAGGGCATGTACCTTGGTTGTGGGCACTTCACCAGTGGGGGCGTGCAGGAGGCAGCTGATCGATGTTTCTCTCATAGATGTTTCTAGCTCTCTCTCTCTCCCTTCCTCTCTGTAAAAAATCAATAAAAATATATATATATATTTAAAAGTTTGTTTTAACTACAGGACCTTTCAGAGCCTTTAACATGCTTTGCATGTTGTGAATTTCCAAGAAGGAATTACTGATAGTGTCTTAAAGAAAAGGAGGTATAATTACAAGCTGCACCAAGTGCTGCGAAGGGACAGAGAAGCCCGCTGCTGGAGAAGACAGATGCGGGGGTGAGGGGAGCTGACCGGGCGGCCTCCCGAAGGGGGCGATGTCTGTCCTCACCCGGAAGCAGGATGAGGGAGGCTGCCGTGCAGAGTTAGATGGAGGGGAGACAGGGGACCCCAGGGAGCAGCACCGTTATGTGCCGAGGTGGGCAGGAGCTGAGGCCACAGTGGCCGGGGAGCTGGCGGGGGCACTTAAGAGGAATCTTGTTGGGGATTTGTCCAGACTGCGGAAGAATATCGTTGAGGGCTTCCACCAGCCGTTCGGGACACCGCTGTCCTCTTTCCACACTGATGCCTGACAGACCTCGTTGGGGCCCGAGGGAGAGGCGTGATGCTTGGCCCCGGAGTGGCAGTCAGACCGGCTAAGGCCCGGTTCCCTGTGCTGAGCAGTTCCCTGTGCCGAGGGCACTGTGTGGATAAGAACAAATGGTCCAGGAAGCAAGCCGGGGACACAGAAGCCCCGCGTGGGGACTCTCCCTCCGCAGGCACAGGCGGTCCACAGCGCTTCACCGCCTCTGACCTCCCGCCCGGCTGCCCTCTGCTACCTGACCCATCTCCGGTGTCACGCTGCCAAGGGATAATGCATATCCAGTGTCAGCCCGAGTGAAGCATAAACGAAAAGCTAACTTTCTTTCTTTTTCTTTTTTTTTAATTCTTTATTGTTGAAAGTATTACATCTGACTCTCTTCTCCTCATTGACCTCTTTCAGCCCACCCTGCCCCCCAGCCCAGGCCATCCCCACCCTATGGTCTGTGTCCATTGGTTATGCTTACTAGTGCATGCACACAAGTTGTTGGTTGATCTCTTGCCCCCACCTCCTGCCCGCCCTCCCCTGCCTTCCCTCCAAGGTTTGATGGTCTTTCTTCCTGACATCCCCTCAGCCACCGGCCCTGCCATCTCTTTATGACGCACGTTTGAGCCTGTCACTCCTGCGGAGACACTTTGCCACGGATTAGATGCTTCCCTTTCCCCTCCTGCTTCCCTTTTCCCTCCTGCTTCCCCTCCCCTTTCCCCTCCTGCTTCCCCTCCCCCTCCTTCCCCCTCTTCCTTCCCTCCTTTCCCCTCCTCATTCCCCCCCCTTCTCTCCCTCCCCCTCTGCAGCCCCCTGACCTCCTACCCAGTTCCCTGAATACATCGCTCTTTCTCTAGCCCCATGTCTTCACTTCGTGCATGTTCTTCCCTTGCCTGAGAAGCCCCTTCCCTCCCACCACAAAAGGGGATTTTACCTCATCCATGGAACCGTCCATGACCCCCTAAGCACCCACCTATAGAGCCCTGTCCTGAAGGACTGTTTGCAGGACTGTTTGCAGGCTAGACTGATGTCCAGATGTCAGGATTCCACATTAATCTCTGTACCCCTTGTGTAGCATAGGACGAGACCCAGAGTGAGCACTCATTAAGTATTTGATGAATTGAAGTAAAGAAGAATCTTCAAGGGGGAAAAAAATCCCAGAAAGCACTTCTTAAATGCCAAATGGAAACAACTTTCAGTGTTCACTGTTGTCTTGGATGATCTATGTCTTTACTGCTCTTCATTAACATAGCTAATCCAGAGAGGTCATTAACCACAAGACTTTCGGATCAAAGGATGCAAGAAAACAGCTTCTTCAAAAGGAAATATGAAAAACACGCATATGGCTGTGGTGGTTACACACCACTATGTGAAAATCTCCTAAAACCCCTCACCTAAAAGTAAAAAGGTATGAAACACCCTCTGAAAACATTTGGGTTTTATAAAAATAGCCAACACGTTTTATGTCCCAAATATTTCCCTGAGGGGCTTACTTGGGTGAGCTCTCTCAGTGCTCATTACAAGCATTTGAGGTCAGTGTTATTATGACCCCATTTCACAGGTGAAAAAACGGAGGCACGGAGGCTGAATAATTTGTTGACAACATATGACTAGGAAGCTCCTAATCTCTGTATTACACTACCTCTAGTTACTTCCAGTCTTTAGTTTATTTTCCAGGACTTGTTTTCTTTTTTAAATGAAATTTATTACTCCATACTCATTTGCTTTATACAATTATTACTTCTTAAAATGTTACAATATTTCTATGGTGTTTAGTAAGCTGGCACTGTCCTGAGACTCCTGAGTAACACACACACACACACACACACACACACACACACACGAGTAAAGCCTGAGCCTGGAGTGACCCTGACCCCTGCTCCAGGTCTATGGACCCAGAGGTGCTGATGGAATAGTATCCACGTAATTCTCTTGTTAAAAATATAGTGACTACCACCCTAAGCATAGCAAAGCCCACGTCTGAACCTCAACCTCCGGACAGTGGTAGTTCAGGGGGGCGGTGCAGGGAGTTCCTCCCAGGGGGTGGCAAGGAATCACAGATCTCTGTCGGCTTCAGAGGGGCCGCCACCCGCAAGCAGACAGTGGACTTGGGGTTTGCCTCTCAGCTCCACCATTCACCTGGCTTCTGGCAGAGGACTTACCCTTGCAGAACCTGTTTTTGACTTAGGAATGCTGCTAATCCTTCATGGGCAGCATGATATTTAAATAATAAAAAGTACATGGAGTGCTTCAGTTAGTGTGGCACATAGCTGCTGCTCAGAAGGTACCAGCGTGCTAGACGTTCTTGTCCTTGTGTAAAACAAGCACAGGAGCATTGGCACAGATTGGGATGGTTAAAAGCATTCACTCCGTTGAAAGAAAAACTATCAGAAGCGTGCCTGACACAAATATAAATGTTGGTTATTACTATTTTTTTTAAGAAGACAATCTATTTAAAGTTTGTAATTTGTGTGCAATAATGTTTTGAGGATGTGCCTTCTATTTAACTTTTTTCTCTTAAAAGAACTTATTGCTAGGCTGAAATGATGGGAAAAGACACTCAATGGACATAGACATTTTTTGCTGTCTCTGTGAAAGAATTTAAGTCCTCATCTAGCTGATATAACACTTTAAATGCTTTTGGTGCCTTTAGTTAATAAAATAATCATTTTCAACTTAAGAAAAGCCAAACAAAACATCTCACTTCTAAGGTCTGTCAGAAACATGTTTAAATATTTTGTTTTAATACTTCGAGGCAGTGCTGAGTGGACTCCATACTGCAAAAAAGAAAAAAAATATATCTGGAAAGGAAAGAGAAAAACAATATTATTTTAAATTTTGTTTTCAATTGATTTTTGACAAAAAGAAGATGAGTGTTCAAATGGAAAATCAGGATGGGATCCTCGGGGGGAATTTTCATTTTCCTTTTGGAACATCGAAGGGAGAATTCTAAGGGGTGGGACTAGAGGAGATTAGGGAGCTAGCACTGTGGGTTCCCATGAACCAGATGAAATCCCTCTGAAACCTAGTTGCCATGGGCAACCAAAGAAACACTAACACTGAAAGCAAGGGTTTTCTGGGTTTAAAATGATGTTTTATTACATATCATCTGCAAAATACTGACCAAAGCGTCAGTGGATGTCAGTTCTGCCTCTGCCATTGGTCAGTGCCGTGGCCTTAGGTAATTTATTTGACCTCTACCTCTCAGCACCATTATGTGTAATGCTTGCTGGTTGGACGTGGTGTTTTTCAACCTCCATTTTAAGCTCCTCTAAATTTAAGCTTTGGGTAAGCAAATGTAGGAGGCGTAGCAAGTGTCTAAGACATTTCTAACATTGCATATGCTGGGCTTCTTGGGGAGCAAATTGTTTAATTCCATTAACTCACATTTATTAAGCACCTACTAGGTGCTATTTAGATATGCAAATATAAAACGCAAAGATCCTATATAATAAAAGGCTAATATGCAAATCAACTGAACAACAGAATGACTGGTAGCTATGACATGCACTGATCACCAGGGGCCAGATACTAAATGCAGGGGCTACCCCTGGTGGTCAGTGTGCTCCCACAGGGGGACTGCCACTCAACCACAAGCTGGGCTAACAGCTGGCAGGTGCAGCGGTCGTAACAGGAGCCTCTCCCACCTCCCTTGGCTTAGGCCTGCTCCCCGCTATCAGTCAGCCATCTCCCGAGGGCTCCCGACTGCTAAAGGGTGCAGGCTAGGCTGAGGGGATCTACCCCTCAAATGCATGAATGTGGTGCACAGGGCTTCTAGTGTAGATATAAAAGGCAATATAGACATAAAATCAAAAAGAAATCATGTTCTCTCTAGGAGCTCCCATTCCAGTAAAAGAGACAGTAATATAATCAACAAGACCCAGCAAAAGATACTGCTAGGGGTGTGGTCAGGGTCCGAGATGGTCTAGGTAGTGCCCTGAGTGGAATTTTAAGAATGAATGCTGAGCATTTAGACTGTTCTGCAACCAGTAAAACTCACATGTTCATGAACTAATTGTCTCTCTCCGTTGATGGTCTCATATCTGTGGGAAGTGGCCCTTCTGGAAATAAGGCAACCCGTTGGGTGGGTGTTGGACATTTAAGTGTTGTTGCCACTCAGCAAGTGGTTTGGAGCTCTCTCCAGGCACTCCTGCAGGGCCATGTTTATAACGTTTTGTAAACAAGAGGACAAACCTCCCACTGTCACCAGGGCCTCGCCTGCACAGGGCTCAGTTCCTGTCTGCTCCCACCAGGCAGGAGCAAGACAGACCCAACGCTGTTTTCAGCCGACAGGGTCGCTGAATTTCTGGCTTTAAAATGATGAGAAAAACAACATTATTTTAAGTTTTGTTTTCAATTGATTGTGACAAAAAGAAGATGAGTGTTCAAATGGAAAATCGGAATGGGTAACTCCTATAATAGATGAGATACCAGGCGAGCCGAAGCGTAGATTTCGAAGGCACATAGTCAGGACAGCAAGCGATTCTTTTGTGGCTGTTCTTTCAAGATGTGTATCTGCTTCAGGGATGGCTTCAATGTCATTTAAAATCTCAGGACACTGTTTCTGTCACTCAGAAAACGAATATCTCCTTCCAGCAGCCATCCTCTTCAACCCAAACTCTCACCATTGGCTTTGGGCTCAAGAATTAAAACAATGGGTTCCTTAAAATATGGATTTCCAAACCGCCCTAGCTGGTTTGGCTCAGTGAGTAGAGCATCGGCCTGCGGACTGAAAGGTCTCAGGTTTGATTCTGGTCAATGGCATGTGCCTTGGTTGTGGGCATATCTCCAGTAGGAGGTGTTCGGAAGGCAGCTGATCAATGTTTCTCTCCCCTCGATGTTTCTAACTCTATCCCTTTCCCTTCCTCTTTGTAAAAAATCAATAAAATATATTTTTTAAATATATGGATTTCCTTTCAAACAGTTGTCTGCCCTATCCTGGAAGAAAATTGGAATCCCAGGCGGATCTATTATAATCTGTCTCCTCCCCAGCAGAAGACAGTTGATAATAGTAATGACCATTTTTAGAGTCCTATTCTGAGCCAGGCTCTTTCATAGACGTTAGTGAGCTATCGTATCCTGCTGGTTTTTTGCTGCGGCAGATACTAGTTTCCCAGGAGCCTGAAACTCAGAGACAATAATTAACCCAATGGCAAGAATAAGGTAGTAAAAAATCTTTATCTGGACAGAATTCCTCCTAAATGCTGGTGGGGTGTTTAGGTTTTTTAAAGTGATATCCATGGGGCTGGGGGCTTGGACTCCAAGTTCATCAGCCACAGAAAGACCCTCTCCGTCCTCTGCAGAGGAGTCTCCTCTGATCCAGTTGCCATTGGAGTTGCAGTTAGGAGAGATGTAGGCCAAGAGAGGTCAACAGGAAAACCTTGGGATGTTTGTCACGCATTTTGTTCCTCTCACCGTTGTTTTCCACGGCTCACGTTTCCCTAGGAATAGCCTCAATTAGGAATCAATATTCTAGCAAAGGTGGCTGTCAAATACATTTTTCCCTGTCACTCTCAGGGTTGGCATGGAAGTATTCTGGTAGAGAAAAAGAAGTTTGGGTTTTGGACAGAACCAAATGATACTTCAGGTAATAGCACCCCTTTGAAGAGTGTTCTTAAAAAATATTTTCTTGTTGAAAATAAAACACATTATCTGGTTATAAAAGATAAATGTGGCACACTGGCTGCAGAGAGCCCAGCAATGACTGGAGGTCGGAGTGCTCTTGGTGAAACAAAGCACTGGGACCTATCGGCAAACTCTTCGGGGGCGTGGGGGCACCTGTGTCCTGTAACTTCTAGTTGCGCTCTAAGACATATTATTGGATCTTGCAAAGTGGAATCTCATTATTTACCATGAGCTGTCACAAGAGAACTCTGCTCAAGTGAGGACTTTATTCCTCCATCTAATAATAAACCCACCTAGGTAGTGTATTTCAGTTATCTATTCCTGCACAAATCATCTCACGTATTAAGAGACTAAAACAACACTGCCAGTTGGGAGCATCTGATTGGTCAAGCCTCAGTCACAGGCTCAAGCTTCCAGGTGGTTGTTCAGAAAAAAAAAAAAAGAAAAAAAACATCTAGGCTCGTGTGCCTGCCTCTCACCAAGGCACATACAGAGCTGGGGGAGAAGGTTCCCCCAAGTGAAATGGGCGTTTTGATGGCTGGCTAGCCAGAAATAACAGCAAGGGCCTTCTATATGCGATTTTACCTGCAGTAGCCTCATTTCCCCACTCTATCTGAAGTTTCAGATGAAACACACCATTCTCACTGGACATGTAATGGTTTGGGGCAAGGATGCTAAGAGATGAAAGTGGGGAGTGCCTGGCCAAACCCAGGATATCTGTAAGTGCAGTCCACTTGCGAGGGCTCAGTCTCTGTCCTCTGTAATTGGTAAATGAAAGAAAGAGAAAGAGAAAAGGGGAAAAGCTGGCTGAAGGCTGGGACTTATTCCTATGCCCATGACAGCAATGCCTGTGTTTATCTATGGATGGAAAATAATCAGAAAAGATGATGGTTTGAATAAAAATTGTATTTCTTCAGAATGACATGCAAGAGGGCTTTCAAGGAATTCCCTGCATAACATCCTTGGAGGAGTATGAGAGTCTGATCTATGCAGTCCACTAAGTAATTTTTTATAGACCCTAAGCGAGATCTCAGAATGGGATCGGGTCAAAGAGTAGGGCAATAGTTCTGGCCAGTTTTGCTCAGTGGATAGAGCTCCAGGTTCTGCATTAAGTTGAGAGGAGAATTACTCAAAAGAGATTATGAGTGAGTTTGGCTAAAACATAGATAAAAACAAACTCAGACAACAAGCTAAGGTTTTGTTAGCAGAGAGAAGTTAGATTTGGCATTGAACTAAAAATGATGAAAACAGCAGAAGGTATGACTAGGTTCATTACCAGGAGGGAGAAAGACTAGAACAAGGAGCCAGTTGTAGAATAAATATGGGAGGGTGAAACAGGAAAGTACATTTTTCAACCTTATGTAAGTTCACCTAGCATATCTGGTCTGGTGAGATCAAGTCTTTGAAAAGGTAACATAGGCTAAAGCCAAGCATTTTATAGTTATCTCATGCCAGCCACATGCTCCTCCCTATTTTACAGATGGGCAAATTGAAACTGAGAGATGTTAGGCATTTGTATCAAAAACACACAGTTAGCCTTAGCTAGTGTGGCTCAGTTGGTTGAGCATCACCCTATGCACCAAAAGGTTGCTGGTTGAATTCCTGGTTAAGGCACATGCCTGGGTTTTGAGCTTGACCCCGTATGGATCCCCTGTGGGGAATGTGCAGAAGGCAGCCGATATATATATATTTTTTCTCAAATCCATGTTTCTCTCTCTTTCTTCTTCCCCCTCTATCGCCAAAAACCAATAAAAACATATTTTAACACACACACATGCACACACTTTACAGTGGGCTGGGCAGGATGTAAGTCCAAATCTGTGTGATTAAAAATTCCAGGCTCACTGAAACCAGTTTGGCTCAGTGGATAGAGCACCAGCCTGCAGACTGAAAGGTCCCAGATTCGATTCTGGTCAAGGGCATGTACCTTGGTTGCAGCACATCCCCGGTAGAAGATGTGCAGGAGGCAACTGGTCGATGTTTCTCTCCCATCAACGTTTCTAGCTCTCTATCCCTCTCCCTTCCCCTCTATTAAAAATTAATAAAAAAAATATATATTTTTTAAAAAAATAAAAATCCCAGGCTCTTTTCACTTTACTCACATTCAGAAAAATGTGACTTTAGAAATTATCTAGTCTTGTATTATATGTATTCTGAACCTAATTTTTAAGTAAAATAAACTCTTAAGATTATTAGTAAACTAGAGGCCCAGGGTATGACAATTCAGGCATACAGAGCAGCAGGCCCTGACTGAGGAATGGAGGATACTCTCAACTACATAAGTTATAACTTCCAATTTGTTGGACACCACAGTCAGGCTTCAGCTTCAGGGGAGGGAGGAAGAGAGGGATGGGCAGCTCATTGGAGAAGCCTGGGCGAGCTGTCAGTCAGTGGGGGGTGCAGAAGAACCAGAGGCCCCCTGTGGGGCTCACAAGCTCCCGTGGCCGGTGCACAGAGTGGCTGATCCTGCCCCTGCTGTGAATGCCCTCATCTTTGTGATGGTGAGACAGTCAATTTGCATATTTCCTCTTTATTACATAGAATTTTAAAGGAAACCATGCATATATGAGCACCACTTTGGTAGGGAGAGAAGTAAATGAAGGAGACCAATAGCTACACCCCTTTCAATCAACCTTTGCCTCCACGTATAGGCAATCTATTCACATGTTGAGGCATTTTGGGATTATTCAACTAATGTTGATGTGGGAGGGCCAGATGGCTGCCCTCCATCTGCCTCTCCCTTTCTGCTTCTTGCCTTGGTGTAGAGTTGTTGCTGGGATGAGAATGCCCAACCAGGGACTGCTTGTTCCAACCCCCATTGTATTCAAATAGAGCCGTGTAACTGGTTAATTCCAAGCACAGCCATTAGGAATCAGGTGAGCCTAACTCACTATTCCTCTTTCCCTCTCTTCTAACTAGATAGTAGCACCTTTGAAGACACATTGATGAAGACAACAGAGCCTCTGTCAGCCTAGCTTCTGAAAAACGACCACCATCCCACCTACTCTCTCTCTCTCCCCCCCCAACATGAAGATCAGTATTAAACTACTAACTACTTGAGTAAAAACTAAAGTTTCATATTATGTTAAACCATTAATAGAGGGTTTGTTACAGCAGCTGGCATTACCTACACTGATACTACTGTATAAAATTCTCCAGGCTCTTGCATGCTCTTTCTTCTCTTCCTTTCTTATTTTACTTTTGATGCTTTCTGTTAGAACTTGCTTAATTACTGGAGCTGGATTTGTGAACCTGAGTTTCTGCAGCCCATAGCTCACTAACCCATGGCAGAGTTACCCCATTTGTTACTCACAGAGCAAGTATTTAATAAACATGTATCTTGTGCTACATGTTACATGAAATGCCATAAAGGACTACAAATAAAAATTTTAGATGCCATTTTAGAAGTGATTAACACAATCATGTTACCTACAAGGATAATGAGGCAACATTGTTCACAACAACAAAAGAAACATATATAAATGTTCAAGAACAGAGAAGCAGGTAAGTTTATATTTGTCTAATAAAACACTAAGAAGTTTCTTAAGGGGAACTGAGTTTAAACTATATTCAGCAGGAAATTGAAGATCATTGAAATTTTTTTGAAAGGATACACGAACTGATCAACTTGTACTTTAGCAAGAATAATCATCCAGTAGTATGTCATGTCAATTGAATTAGTAAAAGAATTGTGGGTGAGATGACCAATTGTCTGAGGTATTTTTTCTTCCTTTCTTTTATTAGCAAAAGAACTCCAGAGTGTTAGCCGATCAAAAAGCAGCTCACCCAAAGTCAGTAATTCCAGGCCTTCCTGGAGTATGCAACTAAGTTCTGGCCAGGCAGGGGTTGCTTTAACCGGAGATAAGACTGACATGTCACACCAGTCTTTCTCAAGTGCCTCCCATTAAGCCAGACTGTGAGGGTCAACCCATTGGCAGGGCGAGCTGCTTTCATATCCAAATCTACTGTTTCGGTAACCATAATTTGGTAAAGATAGGGCAGAATAAGCAGAACACAGAATAATTGCCAGAGTTTTAAACACAAAATATGTGCTTGGGCTGCAATTCGGCTACACGCTCTTGACATGGCTATGCCTTTTCTCTTTCTGGATGTTCTTGATCTTCCCTCAATCAATTGCAATTCCCTTCAGGCATTCTTTCATGGAGAGGATCCCTTTTTTTAAAGAACACACATCCAAGTTCAATTGAAGGTTGTTAGAAATTAAGAACCCCAATGTTGGGAGGTTGAAGTCCCTGCAAAGATGGCCTCTCGCAAATCCTCTCTCATTCTCCACCCTGTTAGCTCTTTTGTAGCCTCATGGGAGTGAGAGAGCTCAAAAGTTGTGCTAATATTTACCATAGGTTTATCTCTCAACTAACACTGAGATATAGCATCTATTATTGCCTTAGCTGAAACGGAGACAGATCATATTCAACTTGAACAGAGAGCCTCACAAAGAGATGAAAGCCAGGAGCTAGAGAAAGCAAACAAAGTAACCTAGAAAAGTTCTTAAATGAGTAAGAATAAAAAAAGTGTGTCCTACAGAACTCACCGGCAGGAAAACAACCAGACTCCAGGAACAGAAAAGAACCTGGTGCTGGGAAGTCAGGAACCAGGGACACTATCTCTGGATTCTGCTTTGCTGCCTCCTGCTTCTCTCTGAATGTTTTATTCTTTTTTCTCATCATATTTTCTTTTTCTGCTATTCACTTCACCTGATTGTAGGGGAATGTCTTAGGACCCTATCAATTTTACATGCCCTATTTTTGAAAAAGTAAAGTGAATTAAAAATTCTCAGTCCTAATTCCAAATACCTAAAAGATAGAATGATATTGGCCCAGCTTTAATCAGGTGTCCAATTAACTATAGACATGAGGGACAATGGATAAACATAACTCTTTGGAACTGAACCTGATGGTGAGGAATTGAATGTCATCATGGGTCATTTTGAGCTGGATAGATACTTCAAAAGTACCTTCTTCATATAGTGTCAATAGATTGTGGGAAATTGGGAAATGCTGTGGAGATAGAATCAGTGGGCCTTGGAAGCCAATTGAATGTAAAGGAAAAGGAGAAGGAATTAAAAATGTTGAAAATAGAGTCAGAAAAGCTTGGAAGAGAGCAGGGGCCATAGTTTTAAATAGGGAACAAAAGTGAAGGATAATAATTCTGTTTGGATATATTGAGTTTAAGATTCTGAGGTGACAGCTGAATGGCAGTGGCTAAAATGGGCTAAAAGTCAGGAGCTGAGAATGGAAATATTAATTTTTATTTAACTGAAAATTTATTTTGAGTACCTTTTTGTGGCAGGTATTATTTTAGGCCTCAGAAATATAGCAAAAAACAAGACAGACAGGAGGTTTTAACTCAAGTAATTATGTCCTCCGTAGTTTCAATAATGGGTGTAAGAAATTCTGTGAGCCTCTTCAATAGTGAAAAAATTCATGTATATTATGGATTGAATGTTTGTGTCCTCCCAAAACTTATATGTTGAAATCCTACCCTCCCCCCATGCAATTGTATTCAGAGGTGGAACTTTTGGTAGGTAATGAGGTCATGATGGTGGAGCCCTCATGATTGGGATTAGTGCCCTTTAAAAGAGACCCTAGAAAGCTTCCTTACTTTTTCTGCCATGTGAGGACACAGTTAGAAGACAGTAGTCTATGAACCAGGAAGTAGGTCCCTGTCAGACACATATCATAGGCTTCCTAGCCTCCAGAACTATGAGAAATAAATTATTACTGTTTAAGCCCCCCAATCTATGGGCATTCATCATCATCATCATCACAGCAAAAAAACGGACTAATACAATATGTGTAAGTTTAAGTGCATTTTTCTGGGTAAAAAATTCCTTCACTTTCAATAGAATCTCAAAGAGGTACATGACCCCAAAGAAGTGAATAATTACAGGTAACAAAACTATATTTAAGCATTAAGAGAAAGTATATAGAAAGAACAATGCTATTCATTGACAATGTCTTGATTAACACCAATGTTGATAGTGTAGGAGAATGCAGAGAAAACAGAAAAGAAGTAGTCAAAGACTATCTTCACTGAAGATTTTTGAAGCATTACCCAATGTATTGTATTTTTCCTTCTTGCCAATTCCTTCTTAAGCATAATTGACTATAAACCCTGAGGCTAAGGCTTAATGTGTTAAGGAAACAAAGAATAAAGGGGGGAAGGGGAGAAGGAATCCCAGCAAGAAAATATTATTTATTTATTTATTTACTTACTTACTTACTTATTTATTTTAGTTCCTAAGGAAGTTCTTGAAAGGCAGTGAAAAAACACTAACTTTGAAAGAGAAAGCCTTTTTTTAACTCCCTGCAACACACATACACACACAGGTAAGAGTCTAATGGACTCAGAGCTCTTTCATTTTTCAACTTAGGATGTGTGAGAATTTATGATCATTCAAGAGCAGCTTTTGCACCACCCAGAGAGAAGTAGGAATCCTTTCTGGGCTGAGGAAAAAAGAAACCTAGAGAGGAATAGGAAAGGAGAACAAGGAAGTTTGGGTCTAGTGTGAGCACTTGCCTCAGGGTCAAAGTCTGTGTGAGCAATAGAGATGCCCAGGTTTATTTGGGGATTTAAAAACAAGGGGTGGGGAGGTGCGTGCTCCTTTTTCAAACTCTGGAAGGAGGTAGATTTCCCAAGGGTCTTCTGTCAACATGAAGTAACCGGAGGAAAGCGGCAGTGTTTCCTGGGCAGGTTTAGGCAGAGCACAGATCGGAATAACCTCTCCCCAGTCTCTCCACCCACCTCCAAGGCTCTTCAGATTTCCTGGAGAAATACAAGAGATCCCACCATGTTCTGTGTGTCTAAGGAAACATTAGAAATAGCTGGCCATCGAGAAGTAGTCTATCTATAATACAAGACATTACCACAAAATATAACAGGTCAGAAGGACCAGTTACCAGGTACTAAAGAATAAAATGAGGCCAGGAGAGCCTTCTCCAGAAGCTTCCAGGTGGCCAGTGAAAGCTGTGAATGAGAGGAGGATGTGACTAAGTCTGAAAGGATTACAGAGCCAACCATTGTGAGGGTGGGGTGAGTCAGCAGAGGCAGACCACCTAGGTTCCAGGGCCAGTCCACCTTGCAGAGCAATAGAATAAGATTGTGGTCAAAAGTGAATTCTAGCAGAGACAGTCTCTCCCATATGAGAAGCCATGGTAAGCCCCTCAGAGCTTAGAATAGTCTGGGGAGAAGGAAGAGAGAATTCAGAAGGAGAGAATCAAGAGATCTGTGTGTTAATACAGAAAAGCCTCCATGATCCTGATTTGATACATTTAAGTTTTTCACCATTCATGGGCATGAAAGTCACCATGAATAAAATTAAGTTTTATCTTTATTTGCTCAAACTACATGGTATGTAAAATTTATAGCTGCTACTATCGAAGATAAAGCAGGAAGGTTTCCAGAAAGAGCATCTAGCCAATCCCCACAAATCCTGGGAAGATCGAGCAAGAAATGTTGTGCCTTGGTGAGAGTAGATTCAAGATTGTAAGTAAGGATTGAATGAGCGGTGAAAGGAGGAAGTGAATAAGAATTTTTAAAATGATTCTCAATGAAAGAAAGAGGAACAATAGCAAAGTTCTCTTGGCCTCTATTTTCTAATCTATGAAGAAAGGGGAAATAATACTTTAAAATGCACATTTGGGATTAGGATTAATGAAATCATGTATGAACCAGGCAATTTGGATATACCAACGAGAAAAGTATAGAGCAGTGATTCCCAAAGTGCTCTATATCGACCCCCAGGGGTCTATGACAACCTGCAAGGGGTCTACGTCAGCGAAAAAAAAAATTTGGGGGTCCATGAAATGAAAATGGGGGTCCACGATAATGGATCTCAACATACACTGATAGTACCTATTTACTTACATCATATTATCTTATAATATTAAAACATATAAATTATTTATAAAAGTACCTATGAAGTAAAAAATTTATTATATATGTTTATAAAATTGTGTAAGTTGTAGGATAAAAACCTGCACATAATCATATACCAGTATCATCTTGTTACAAGCATACGCACAGTAAACATTCTTGCCAATTTTTGTCTCAAAGCTTCGCGAACTTGCACCGACTTGTTCAATTCGTCACTCTATAAATATGAATGTGAGAAAAATACATTCATTCGTTTCCTGAATCTTGAATAGGAAAGTGCTGAGAAAATATTTAAAAAAATATAAACTGGTAGTTTATCATACAAATTATAGTGAATCAGTGTTATTTTGTTTGAGAATGCCGGAGAAAAGTAGGTACATTATTTTTTATTAAATTTTAACACTAAACTTCACTACAGTTAGAAATTTACAAAAAAAATCAATATCAGGTAAGTAGGGGGTCTACCCAAAACCGAAAAACATGGCAAGGGGTCTACGGCACAAACAAGTTTGGGAACCTCTGGTATAGAGTATGTCTGTAGAGGAGAAAAACATAGTATATATAGAGTTTGGTATTATCCATGGAATCAGGTATCTATTGGGGTCTTGGAATATATGCCCCATGGATAAGGGGTTGAGTAGGAGTTATCTCCTTCTCAACCTCAGGCCTGGGCTTTGCTATCACATACTACTCAGTGAGGATCTTCTAACCAAGCTAACTCAGACAGATAGTCCTTCCTTGTTATTCTAGGTATCAGCTCATTGTGTCCTTTATAAAGTTTATAACACTTAGTAATTATTTTATGCACTTGTTCATTTACTCTTTTGCCTCTTTTTCCCCCCACTAGAATGTAAGTTTCATAAGATTAGGGACTGTGTCTGACATTCAACGTTATATCCTAAGAGCTTGTAATAGAGCCTGGAAGATGAAATGTAATCAATAATTATTCATTAAATAGTGAATTAATTAATAAATGGGTGATTAATTGCATGCAAACTATATTTTTACCTTTGCCTCACCATCCTCTAAAAAACTCATTATGCAAAAGCAGGGATTTATAGCTGGAAATGCTTCAGTTAAGGACCTGGTTAAAAGAATGCTTGGGCTGTAGCAATAAACAAACAAACAAACTTAGGAAACAACAGTCCTGGGGTAAATACCAGGTCCCTTAGTCAGCTGCTCTTTGGCGTTGGCCAAATCATTGATTATTTCTGAGCCTCTGTTTCTTCATCCATACATGGAAATAATAACTTGTGTGATTGATTGAAAAGGTACTTGGCACAAATATGGACTCAGAAAATGCTAGTATTAATGGCAATATAATTATTCTTTAATAAAATGTTATCATTTATCTTTTCATTGGTCAACTATCCTGTCTGTCTTATTCACAGTTTTACTTATTGTGACTATAATACTGACTGACACTTTCAGAGGCTCGATATTTGCAAATAAATGTTGAATATTTGTGCTTTAAGAATAATAACTAAATAAGATTTATCCAGATGTCTGATAAACACTTTGTATACATTATCTCATTTTTATATCTTCATGAAGTATATACTATTATTTCCCCCCCATTCATAAGTAAAAGAACTGAATGTTAGAAAAAAGACCATCACTAAGTAAAGTGCTATCTCATCAGCTCCAGCCCCTTATGAGGAGGTATCAGTAGCTTGGCATACCCCTTCCAGAAAGTTGTAAATCATAAGCTTAGATTTTTAAAGTTGGATAACTTATTTGAGGACTGTCACAGTTCTTAAATATAATCTCCTTTATATTGCATTTCTAAGGCCGTTTAGTGCAATCATGCACCTCCATTCCAAACCTACATATTATCCTATATGATAAAAAGGTAATATGCAAATTGACCCTAACAACAGAATGACCAGTTGCTATGACATGCACTGACCACCAGGGGGAAGATGCTCAATGGAGGAGCTGGTCGTTGTGCACTTCACAGGGGGAGCTCCGCTCAGCCAGAAGCCTCATGGCTGGCCAGCGCAGCTGCGGTGGCGGGTGCCTCTCCCGAGGATGTCTGACTAATGACAGGCCTGCACCTCTCAAGGAACAGGCCTAAGCCATTAGTTGTACAACTCCTGAGGAGTTCCAGACTGCAAGAGGATGCAAGCAGGGCTGAGGGACCCCTCTAAGTGCACAATTTTCATGTATTGAGCCTCTAGTAATATATACAGTAAGAGTTTTGAATAATGTAGCTGCTATATCTATAGTGAATGAAATATCTATAGTGAATGAAATATTACCGGTAACTTCACTTATAATGCACTGAAATGTTTTAAAATGAGAAATCCCTGATACCTATTTTTGGCTCAGCTACATCTCTGATACATAACTGGCATCATTAAAGAGGATAGGTCTTCAAATTAGATAGATCTGGATTTTTAGCCTGGCTCCTCCACGTATTAAACAAATAATCCTGTCCAAGTTTCTTAGGTTCTCTCAGCACCACTTTCTGGTCTGCAAAGTAAACTTAATAACATCAATGTCACCCAGTAGCTACAGATATTAAATAGGTAATCTACATGAAAGCAATTTGCTCAGAGTCTAGCAAATAGTGAAGTTCTATGTAAATGCTCAATTTTGTTCCCTTTCATTATTTTCACTGCTGTCTTAACAATTAAGTAAATAATCTGTATTCAGTATTTTTCACCAGTATTTTTATTTAGTCTTCAAGGTCAAGGTAAAATACATTAATTCAGTAGTTTTGGAGAAAGTTCTACTGCCACTGTTTTTATTGTGTCTTTTTTCTCAGTAAACTACACAACAGCCATCAGATTTACACATTAGATATTTATGAACAAAGCAATTACTAAAATATAAATATGAAATAATTAGAATCTTTGATATTTGTCTTTCAACATGGTATTTGTACATACAAATTCCTTGGATCTGCTATTAATCTTTCTAGAATTTAGAGGGTTTTTGTTGGTTGTTTATTTTCCCACCCTCCACCCCCCACTCCCCACCCCCATGGCCAGAGGTGGAGGATTGCATTATCTGAAACCAACAGGAAATGATTCAGATCAGGGCAATATCTAGTAGTTCTGGTTCAGTACCTTTTTACCAGGAGGTGTTTCCTTTGTTGATTCATTTGTTCAAATATGTGTTAAGCATCAATTATGTACTGTGATGTGTGCAAGGTATGGAGGTGAGCAGACCATGCCCTCGGGGAATCTCTGGCCTGGAAGGGTGAGAAAGTTCTATGTATTTAAATAGCCATAAAGCAACGTACACTTGGGTAAGTACCACAAGGATGTTGAGGCAGAGTAGTACGGTATTTCAAAGGAAGAAGACATTGCTTCCTGTTGAGGGGAGCTGGAATGCCTCCGTATGTTTGGTGAAGGGTTGAGGAAGAGCTCAGAGGATGTTGCCACGAGGTCAGACTCTGGAAATGCATTAGCGATCTAGAACCTCCATCTCAAGGAAAGAGCGCTTAGGTACTTTGATCCCAGGAGACTCAAAGGCTGTCAAGGACACTGTCAATCACCGGTGGATGTGGGAGACCGTTTCTGTGCACTTGGTCCATCCTCAGTTGCGGTGCAAGCCACACTGCGTCCTCGCCATGTATTTTTCTGACTTCCTGGCTGGCCGATGAACTCCTGGAGGCAGAGGCTGTGGCTTTCTTCTCTAGTACATAGCCAGGCTCCAGCAAATGACGGGCACTCAATGCATGACTGTGCTATGGAAAAGGAGACCTACCAAACCAGAGAAGCCAGGAAAGAGGAGTGCATTTCCATGCTGCCTGTGTGGTTTAAATTCCTCGCGGACAGAAGTCCTGGGTATCTGGCAAGAACGTGTACTGAGGTCACGTAGGCAGGAGGCTGGGGCTGGCCGGCTTCCAGAACAGGCCGGCGTTGGCGGGACGGCAGAGGCACACTGAGCCCGGGGAAGGTGGGACTGTGGCATTACTCAGCCTTGTTCCGTGAAGAAAGCTCTATTCTTCTCTCCAAGCTTCTGGCTTGAGGTTAGTGGTAGTGACACGGGGCTTGGGTTCAAGCACGGGGGTGTGAAGACGCCAAAATGAGAAAAGAAAATTGGAGAGAAGAATTGACTCAAGGGTCAGTGCTTAGAGAATTTGTTTCATTTTTACCCCAAATCTTCCGACTGCACAGTAATCTAAAGAGGTAAATGATCATGTTGAAACTCTAAAAGGGTAAACAGGTCATTCCTTCAAAACAAAATAGAGAAGATCAACCGAAGGACTTGTATGCATGCATATAAGCATAACCAATGGATGCAAAACACTGGAAGGTGAGGGCATGTATTGGGGGAGAGGGGCAATTGTAAGATATCTACCAAAAAAAGGGGGGGGGGGAATTAAAAATAGAGAAGAGTAACTTTGGGAAAGTCTGGGCCTTTGTCTGTCTTCTGAAAGGTAAGATATTGACAAAAACATATCATTGTCTTCCTAACTTATTGCTATAAAAATTCAGAACCATGTCTGGGGGAAAGGTTCTGAAATCTGCATTTTAAACACCTCCCAAATGATTCTGCGGTGCACTGAACGCGAACCACTGCTCTGTTCTGTGGCCTTTGTGAGCCAAGGAGAGCCTCTTCTTGTGTTTAAAGATTAAGCTACTAAACCAATGTCTTTGTGAGGCCTCTTTCTGTTCTCAGCCCGAAGCTAGGAGCTGGAGGAAGTGCAGGCAAGACTGAAGGAGACAAAATAGGCATTGAAGGCCCGTGTAGGCTGAGCTATTGGAGTCATCTTAAAAGCTAAACAAAAGGGACAGGAGCCCTAACCGGTTTGACTCAGTGCATAGAGCACCGGCCTGTGGACTGAAAGGTCATAGGTTTGATTCCGGTCAAGGGCATGTACCCCGGTTGCAGGCACATCCCCAGTAGAGAGTGTGCAGGAGGCAGCTGATGGATGTTTCTCTCTCATCGATGTTTCTAACTCTCTATCCCTCTTGCTTCCTCTCTGTAAAAAAAATCAATAAGATATATATTTTTTAAAAAGGTACAGGAGAACTAGAAACATCACTGTGGCAGACAGACAAAAAAAGACCAAAAAAAAAGGATTCAGTTGCCAAAAAGCCAATAGATGTATGTAGTTAAAATTCCAACTTCAAAGTGAGGAAGCAGATCCACATAAACTAGAGGGCCAGGC
Organism: Pipistrellus hanaki; assembly: GCF_964339955.1. NCBI lineage: Eukaryota > Metazoa > Chordata > Mammalia > Chiroptera > Vespertilionidae > Pipistrellus > Pipistrellus hanaki. The sequence continues at coordinate 56,561,355 of NC_140513.1, read as the reverse complement.
GGGTCGGGGAAGCGATAACCCAGACCTGGGCAGCTGCACATGCAGGCTCCCACTATACAAAGCTAACCTTTGCCTCAGCCAGCAGCCTTCACATGTTTTCTGTAATAGCAGTAATTCGCAGCTATTATACCCCTACCCTGCCTCCCTCCACCACCACCCCCCGCCCCCGAACAATGTCCAGGCTGAGTTCCCAAGTTGCACAGAATTGCTTCCCTAATAATAGCGAACATTCATGAAATACTTCTACATGACATGCAGAGTTCCCATCACGGAAGTCTCACAACAAACCTGTGAAATGGGTGCCATTGGCCTGGATCTTCTACAGAAGAAAAGGGATTGATCCCCTTGCTCAAGGCCGTGAGCGAGGGCAGAGCCAGGATTTGAAGCCTCACAATCCAGATCCAGAGTTTGAATCCTTAACCATTATTTTATCCTGTCAGCTGCAGAGCAGATATATCTATGGCTTTTACACAGAAATCAACTTTCAGTGGTATTGATTCAATCATTATTTCTGTTATAATGTCTATAAAATTAGGAAGGGGGTTTATAAGTTCTCTGTATAGAATTACATACTGTTTTTGTTTATACTGCATACAATGTACTATGTACAAATGCCAACACTTGACATTACAAATATCAGATCTGTAATATGATGTCATTTTCACACACACACACACACACACACACACAATGGCAATATAATTTTCATGGTAAAGAGCTAACCAAAGGACCTCCAGAGATCCAACCATGTGAGTATGTATATTGTATGTAATGGATTTTCACTCTTGTTTTGTGTGTGTTGTTCCTTTTGCACTCAATTGTGGCTTAGGCTTTGTGGACTTGTTCAAACTTTTTAAAATGTCCTTGTGCATGTACACAGAAGAATGTGTTCCTTCTATCTCACATCTCTAGAGGTTGTCCTCTTGCTTCAGGCTCCAAGGCACACCATGGCAACAGGGGGTGGGGAAACTTAAGGAGAGCAAGACTAGGTTGATTAAGAAAGACTTATGATTATAAAACAAAATGGAGCTACTCTAGAACCGAATGAAAAATAAATGAAACAGAAGAGCTTTTCCTAAAGATTTTATTATGCTTTACTGGCACTCCCAGCTCTATTCACATTTATAGGCCACCTGGTAATGTCCAGTATGCAGGGGATCTCTAATAAAACCTCACCTTTCAGAAAAATGCTCTGACAATTGTTGGTGACTGGTCTGTAGTTACCCTTAACTAAAAGCTTTCTTTTGTTGTTAATCTTCACCCGAGGGCATTTTCCCCCATTTGTTTTTAGAGAGAGTGGGAGGAAGGGTGAGAGAGAGGAAGAGGGAGAGGGAGAGAAACATCCATGTGAGAGAGACACATCCATTGGTTGCGCCAATGGATGCTTCCTGACTGGGCCCAGGTATCAAACCTGCAACCCAGGTAAGTACCATTGACCTGAATCAAACACTCAACCCTCTGGTGCCAGGGCCAACGCTCTAAAAACTAAGCATGCTATCCAGGGCTAAAAACTATCCTCTCATTCCTCATGCATAGCTGAAACCCCTTTTAAGATAGCAGCAACTGAAACCACACACACACACACACACACACCCAACATCAAAAGTCAGAGCACCAGAAATAAAGTTAGAAAACAATATGAACCTAGCAGTTTCCTCCAGAATTTGGAACACAAAAACTACTAGTCAGTCTGTCCTAAATCTATGTGAGCACATTTAGTGGTCCACTGTCCGCAAAGAAGCTGCAGGTTATTGGGTTGGCAGTGTCCAGTTGGAAAGGTCGTCCAGGATATGGCAAATACAGAAGAAATTAATGAATGTGAGAATCGAGTATAAACTAACATAGCAACTATATATATATATAATATAAAAAACACATGTGTTCTGATAGAATTCTACCCTACTTCTCTTTCACGTCTGTTTCCTACTGTTTTATAAATTGTATGGACTCCCTGTGCCCCAAAGGCTGTTTCAGCAGCCTAACAGCAAAACTGAGTCCAAGTATAGTTCCCCCTCTCTGCCACCAGAGCACTGCAAAGGCAATCTTTTCTTCTCTTTGCGTTTTATATTTTAGTTGCAGTCTGTGTTCAATATTATTTTGTATTAGTTTTAGGTGTACAGTATAGTGTTAGACAATCATATACTTCACAGCGTTCCCCCTGGCACCATGCATAGCTATTACAATATTATTGACTCTATTCCCTATGCGGCACTTTACATCCTAGGACTATTCTGTATCTGCCACTTTGCAATTCTTAATCCCTCATCCCCAAAGCGGCCTTTTCTGATAATATATTCTCTCTCTCTCTCCCTCTCTCCCTCTCTCTCTCTCTCTCTCTCTCTCTCTCTCTCTCTCTCTCTCTCTCTCTCTCTCTCCCGTTTCATACTAAATTAATAAAATATAGTTCTGGTTTACTTGGTGCATTATAGAAAGTACTAGAGGCTGTTGCACAAAATTCTTGCAAGGGGCTCAGCCCCCACCGCTGCCGCCGCTGCCTCGGCCCTCACCACCGTGGCTTTGTCCAGAAGGTCATCCAGAAGGACGTCTGGTTTAATTAGCATTTTATGCTTTTATGATTATAGATGATAGCATAGTAAGAAAGCCAAGATATAATTCATTAGGTCACAAATGTTCTTAGATATCTCTCCCTATAATCTTCTGCAAAACAAAGCACAACGCAGTGCTCTGAATACTATGGGCAGCATCCTCATCAGGATGTCAGGTAAATGATGTGGGCTGGTCTAATTTTTAAAGTAGTTCCTCCACCATTTTTCAACTCTCCTAGTCTTCACTGTATTTTTGCTCTTTACTCTTAAAATCACCTGTCAATATCATTAATTAAATTGTCAGGGAAGGAAAATGTGAATTAAAGAGAGAATAGTTGGCACTCCTTTTTAATACTTTTCATGAGCTGAAAATGAAGAGAACAAAGAAAAAGATCAAAATAAGTATTTAATAAATTATAGCAAACAAAATATACAATATATGTGGCCGGGACCGGTTTGGCTCAGTGGATAGAGCATCGGCCTGCGGACTGAAAGGTCCCGGGTTCGATTCCGGGCAAGGGCATGTACCTTGGTTGCAGGCACATCCCCAGTAGGGGGTGTGCAAGAGGCAGCTGATCGATGATTCTCTCTTATCGATGTTTCTAACTCTCTATCTCTCTCTTCCTCTCTGTGAAAAATCAATAAAATTTTTTTTTTTAAATATATATATATGTGAATCATATTACAGCTATACTTGAGTACATGTCAAAATCAGTTTCAAATTTCATAGGATCCTTTCTAGATCATTTGGAATAGTTTTTCCCCCCTCAGATATAGAAACTGAGCTAAATTCTGATTGGATCCAGCAATTCTTATTATAAGGCTTACATACTATAAGGCTAAGTCGAGTATATGTGCCTCTGGCCATGTGTGAATGCTGGAAAGTGTATGAGTGATCAGAAAGGGGAGGGTAGGAAGGGAGAATAACTCCCGCCTCATTGCACAATCTCAGGAGTGGTTTTTGCCTTAAAGATGCAACCAGTGCTGTTGGTGATGTTATTTGTGCAAGTGTTCACTTTGGCTTTTACATATAGAACAACAGTGATCCAGCAAGTGCTCTTGATGGGTTCCGGATTGCCTATGCCAAGAAGGTGTCAGAACGGGAGATTTCTATCACTTTCCACATTTACTTTTAAATTTCCTATCTTCTGGCCTTGAGAAAAATAAAGTTTTTGGTGCAGTGATAGACTACATGAAGAAGATGCTGAAAAAATATCCAAATTAATTCAAACACATCTATAGTACCTTAAAATATTTTCCTTTTTCTTTTCTTTTTATATTTTCCTTTCTCTTTTCCCTTTCTTTCCTTTCTTTTTAATTTTCCTATTCTACATGACCTCCTATAAATACAAGACTTGTGACCTGGGCAGGTAACTTTTTTTAATGATGATCTATACTGTGCAAACAGTGCCCAGAAAGTTGTGCACGCCACTGGGAGAGAGAAAGGAGAACCTGAGAGTGTGAACCATGATGGTAACTAAAGTACTATCGCACTATCGCACCGTTCACTTTACTTATTTATTTTTTAAATTCTCACCCAAGGATATTTTTTCCATTGACTTTTAGCGAGAGTGGACGAGAGGAAAAGACTGAGAGAAATATCGATGTGAGAGAAACACATCGATTGGTTGCCTCCTGCACTTACCCTGGCCAGGATCAAGGCCAGGGAGGAGCCTGCAACTGAGGTATATGCCCTTGACTGGAATCGAACATGGGACCCTTTGGTCCTGCAGGCCAATGCTCTATCCACTGAGCCAAACCGGCCAGTGGATAACCACAGTTCACTTTAGTTTGAAATTGAATAGTAATATCATTTGGAAACTCCAAACCCTCACCTGATATTAAAAAGGATGGCTTTTTCAGGAGCAAAGAGCCTCCAGTTGAAATTATTTAATGTGTCTGAGACAGGTCTACTTTTTTTGAAATAATGCACAAAAGCGATCTAAAATTTGTTCTGGAGAAAGATTAGGAGTGTTCAAGTTGAGAAAAACGAAAACCAGCTCACATTTTCTCTTACAAGTACTCTTCAAGTTAGAATCCCTCCCAGTTTAAGAAAATAATTGCCTTTTTAAAAGAAGATGAAGTGACTTCCATGTTGGCAATTGACATTATGTAGATAATAAAACCTAAGTTTCTATGCTGACAAGTAAAACAAACCAGGTAGATGAGAGAGAATCCCCTCTTTTGCCATTCTTTCCTAAAATTAAATTTCTCAGTTTTGCAAAGGCTTAACAACACACATCTTGAAAATAAGAAAGTTATTATACAAAAAAAAAAAGAATCATCAGACCATTAAAACAAATTTATAAAAAGTTCATTTTACTTACTAGTAACAGCAGTGTTGTTCCAAGAAACTTGACTATTACACACAGAGTAAGAGATCAGAATATGCCCTGTGCATAGTGGATAAATCAGAAATTCCTCTGAGAATAACTGGCTTATTCTTCATTTGAGTTTTCTTTTTTTGAATGTTTCACCAGCATCACATATAAACTATTCCTTCTGGCTTTCAATGGCACGGTGGTATACTGTAACAACCCCTGTCTCTATACTTGTTAACTCTATAAATGCATTACATTCTCTGATTCTTCTGGGTTGTTACATGGCACATTTGCAGAGTTGATATCACCAATACCTCAGTGCCATGTGGTTAGTGTGATTACTCCTTGTTTCCAGGGAAATTTAGGATTGGAGCAGCAGAACAGGCAAGTAAAATTAGTCTGACAAGTTTATGCAAGGGGTTCTAGTGCTGTTTTATCAATGCAGGATGAGAGATTTCTTATTCTCTGTATGATCAACACCTTACACAATACCAGCCACACATTTGATTCTCAAGGATGTTTGGCCCAGCTGGTGTGATTCAGTAGTTAAGTGTCAACTTATGAACCGGGAGGTCATGATCCAATTCCTGGTCAGGGGCACATACCCGGGTTGCGGACTCCATCCCCAGTAGACAGTGCGCAGGAGGCAGCTGATCAGGGATTCATCATTGACATTTCTATCGCTCTCCCTCTCCTTCTGCTCTAAAATCAGTAAAAATAATTTTTTAAAGGGTGGGGGGAGAGAAAAGGATATTTGTTGAATAGATGAATAACATGAAAAATTCAGCTTTGCTTCTTTTGTGTGTGTGTGTGTGTGTGTGTGTGTGTGTGTGTATATATATATATATATATATATATATATATATATATATTATTGATTTTTCACAGAGAGGAAGAGAGAGAGAGAGTTAGAAACATCGATGAGAGAGAATCATCGATCAGCTGCCTCTTGCACATCCCCTACTGGGGATGTGCCCACAACCAAGGTACATGCCCTTGACCCGAATCAAACCCGGACCTTTCAGTCCACAGGCTGACTCTCTATTCACTGAGCCAAACTGGTTTTGGCTGCTTCTTCTTTTTTTTTTTTATACATATGTTAGCCTGACATGCTATTGGGGTTGATGCCACATAGGCTGCCTGTACTCAGATGCACACAGGCTCTTCCTCAGAACCACAGGGTCTTGCCTAGTCTGAGACAGGAGTGAGCAGCAGAGGGGAACAGTGGTAGGCAAACTCATTAGTGAACAGAGCCAAATATTAACAGTACAATGATTGGAATTCCTTTTGAGAGCCAAATTTTTTAAACTTAAACTATATGCATTTGCCAACCACTGCTCCAGCAGGAACCCAGCATCTCCCAGCTCTGCTTACGCTGCGGTATTTAGTCCTCCAACAGAAGCAGTGCAAGAAGAGCTTTTAGTAACCCCGTTTTACAGATGAGCACATAGGCTCAGAGCTTTCTGATCCAAAGTCCTTTTTAAGGAGAACTGGGTTAATATTAGAACTTAAACAAAAAGTTATAACAAATACTAAGTTACTATCATTTGGTAGAATTTAAACAAAAGTTATCACAAATAAGTTGATATCGTTACCATCTATCAGAGAAGAATTATATTAATTTTATTAACTTACTCTGTTTCATGAAACACATGCTACAAAACATTAGGCAAATCTCAGAATTCAGTCCCCAATGCATACCCTCAATTACATTTTGAAGTCCTGTGTTTTATTAGAGAAATAAGACTTCCTGGTTTTTCTTGAGTTATTTTTAACTATATTTCAAAATATTTATATAAGATTTATTTAGGGTGGTGCCAGTGAAAGCTTCTTTTTCATTTATTTTAAAACTCATGTCAAACTGAAGGAGAAGTCAGTGAGGGAGGAGGCCTCCTTTGTGCTGCAGGGGCACTCGCACACTATGTGTGCAGGTAGGAGCAGTCGTTTCTATTTATCTGTGTTTTTAAAATCACAAATTAAAAGTTTCAAATAGATTGGGATGAGTACTTACCAGAGTTATGACAAACTTAATTTAAGATAAGACCACTATGCATAGGAAAAAGATAGCTCAGTTGACACAAAAGGAATACACCTGGCTTATTAACCATTTACAAATCTTTAACATCGCTAGTAATTAGAAATAGAAGCAAACAAGAATGCAATTCTACTTTCCTCTATGAACCAGAATGGCTAATTAATTTATTTTTAGAAAGTACAGTGCCATTAGAAGTATAAATTTAGTCAAACATTTTGGAAAGCAATTTGTAATTATGTATCAAAGAAGCTCTGGGTATGCTTCTGGGTTCTACTCTGGGGAAATATTCTGAAAATGCAAGCAAATATTTAAATATAAAAATACACTTTTATAAGTAAAAACCAGAAACCTTACATGTTCTCCACCAAGAAGCACACTTTAGAAAGCAGGCCGCAATATTTCAGGACAGTGTGATCTCAGGTATAGAAAATGACTCTTGGCTTGGAGAAAGATGTAAACAAACGGGATAGCAGTTATATCTGTTTATTTAAACTATTGCTATTGTGTTTTGCTATTTTTTTTCTGCATTTCATTAAGTTTACTGTTATAGTTAGAAAAATATATAGAAGAAAAGCGGGGGGGGGGGGGGGGGGGGGGGGGCAGGAAACAGAATCAAAGTAAAACTCCCAAATCACAGAGGCTGAAGATGACACAGAAAGAAAAGAGGGATTTTATCTGGCCCTCTCAATTTTACCTGAGGTTCCTTTGCAGTCCAACGAGGTCAACTAAATCAACACCTAATTTGGATCGACACAACACCATGCCATTGTGACCACCATGAAACTGCACTATTGGGATGCATTAGTCCGATGTCCAGAACAAAGCAGGCAGTGGCCCAGCCCTCTCTGTACTCACCAGACCCTGTCTGGAGCGCGTGGTTAGCGCTGTGCACCACATCTGAAGCACAATGCTAGATAATTAGAGTCTGTCCAGAAGAGGGTGACTACAATGGTAAGACGTCTGGAAACCCTATGACTTCTCAGCTTAAAATTCCCCCCTGCTTTCTTATTATTCTCAGGACGGAGTCCCAACCCCTATAAGACCCTACCTCATCTGTTATGATTCTCCTCTTTGTTCACTAAGTCCTAGTCACACATTTCAGTCCCTTGAATGTATCAAGTTCCTCCCCTCCTCAGAACTGCTGCAAGCACTGCATCTGAGCCTAGAATGCCTCTACTCTCCCCCCCGCCCCCTCCTCCTCCCGCCCTGTCTCCTTCACAAACATACTTTCTTGCCTGGCCAATTCCTGCCATTTTTTTGGTCTCAGATCAACTAGCTCATTCCCCAAGAATATGCTCTAACCACCCACCTAAGAAGGAGTACCCCTATTGTACACTCTTATTTTAGCCTGCTGTTGTCTTGGGTTAATTACCTTTAGTCCGTATTTCTTGCCAGGTGGTAAACTCTGTGATGAGAGTGCTGTGTATCTTAGTATGTGCCTTGGTCTGTTAGGGCTGCTATAAGAATATGCCATAGACTGAGTGGTTATGGAGGCTGGGAAGTCCAAGATCAAGTTACTGGCAGATTTGTTGTCTACCGAGAACCTCTTCCTGGTTTGTACAATAGATGGCCAGTCTCCTTGCTGTGTCCTCACAGCTCAAAGGGTTGAGGGGCCTCTCTGAGGTCTCTCTTATAAAGGCATCATTCCATTCTTGAGGGCTCCACCCTCTTGACCTGATCACTTCCCCAAGGCCTCACCTCCTAATACCATTAATACTGGGGGTAGGATTTCAACACATGGATTTTGGGGGAGCCCAAACATCTACACTAATAAAAGAGAAAGTTGAAAATTGACCATACCTTTGTGAAGCCCACCAGTCAATCAGGAGTGAGTATGCAAATTAACCAACAAAGATGGTAGGCTAATTTGCATACACAGGCACCAAGTGGCCAGGGCCGTGCAGAATGCCCCAACAGCTCCAGGCCTCTGGGCAGCGTGGGAAGGCAGAAAGGCGGCTCTCGCCAGAGTGAAGGCAGTTCCAGCAGCCAGGTGAAGGAAGGCCCATTCTTGCACAAATCTTTGTACATCGGGCCTTTAGTTCTATATATAGAAGAATGTAGTATGTGCCTGGACCATACTTTGGGTTATTTGTTGAATGAATGAATGAATGAGTGAACTAATGAATGATATAAAGCCCATCTGTCTGCATGTTTTTATGGCCACCCTCTACTTTCACATCTTAATTTTCCTTAATTCTTAGAAAATGGGATTTTTAACCTGAAAAAAAAGAGAAGCAGAAGAGGAGGCATTATGATAAATAGCTTGATAGTCTGTGCAACTCCATTGGTTAGAACTAAGGCTAGTTACTCTCCTAAAAACCTTAAGAAAGAACTTTGTAAAAGTGTAATTAAAATTAAATCAGCATCCTGTGTGGTAATGAACTCTTTTCTATGAAGTGTGTGCCAGTCATATTTGAATATTCGCATGGGTTGGAGTTGTTGTAAAGGAGATTCCTATTTTAGGTAGTTAGATTTGATGACTCTTAGGACCACTTAAAAGTATATGATTCCATGGCCTAGAAATCTCTTTGGCTTTAGGGGCAACTACGCATAAGGAAGAGAAGAGTTAAGACAAAACAGGGCATGGAGCTAAACAAAGGAAAGCGTGGGTAAGAAAAGGAAATGTAACCCTGTCTCAGAACGTTTGATCTCAATCATTCTGAGCCCTCTGTGAGGATGGGGTTGGCAGGCCTCCCAGAGAAACCAAATCAAAGCAGCCTAACAGGGCATCACAGAGCTAAGCTGGGAGATAGAAGATGAAAGCCCTGCATTTAGATTCACTGAGGAGGGGCGGGGGCGTGAAAGGCAGGCTTTCTCCTCAGGGTCCTTTTCAATGGACTCAAAGGCAACCTCTGAAATCGCATCCTCCATAGAGAGAGGGCAGTTCCCTGGATCCAGAAGTCTGGACCTGGCTAAAGGAATGGGTTGAAATGTCAGTGCAATTGCTTTCTGTATCTTCCCTATCGTTAACCCAAACTGTGTCATCGTTCTGGAATGAGCAAGGCCTACTCAACAAACTCAGCTCTTATCATCTCTTTCGTATTTGCTTATTCACAGCTCAGAATCGTGCAATGGTCTTTTTACTCTCTGCTCAAAGGAATTAATGCTATTGGGGGCATGAAGGGGGGAGGGAGGTGAAAAACAGCTTCCACTTGGTTTGAAAGACACGGGATGTCTCTGAGGTGTGGAAGATGAAAACTGAGCCGCACTGCCTGGCTTCGCCTTACTAAGTGGTGATTTTTCAGAGTGGAGACTCTTCATGAAATAGAACACCATTTTTTTGAAGTTTGACTACTGCTAAAAATATTTCATGCTTACTGGGCACTGATAATGTTTCAGGCAATGAGCTGAATGACTTGTACACATTATTTCCTGAATTCTAACAACAGTTTGCAAGTAGATGCAATTATGTTCTGTATCTCTTGAAACTGTGTGCTCTCCAGTACTTTAAGAATTGGGATAGTATGATAGTATCCAAATTGGGAAACATAATATTACATGTATTTGAACTTTATTGTAAAAAAAAAAAAATTTTATTATACTACAAAGTAGAGAGAATATCATAAAGTCCTACATGTTAATCATCTACCCTGAATAATGATCATCCTATCTAATAAAGAGGGACTATGCTAATTGATCCTCATGCCATTGCAAAGATGGCAGCACCCACAGCCAATAAAGAGGAAATATGCTAATTACTTACAACACCCTCAAAGATGGCAGCGCCCACAGCCACAAAATGATGGCACCCAATCCCCTCAGCCATGCTGGGGCACCTGCCTCTGGAGTCCCCCAGTCTTCACAGCTCCCCCAACCACCCAGGGCTGGCCTGAGGTGCAGACAAGCCTTGGATGGTGGCTGCCCAACCACCCAGGGCCAGCCCAAGGTGCATGCAAGCCTCGGATAGCAGCTCCAGCTGCCCAGGGCTGCCTGAGGCTCAGATAACCTGTGCTTGCCAAGGCAGTGGCAGCAGCAGAGATGTGATAGTTCATCGCCTTCCCCTGATCGCCGGGTTGCCTCTCATCCCTGAGGGCTCCTGGACTGTGAAAGGGGACAGGCTGGGCTGAGGGACCCCCCTCCAGTGCATGAATTTTCATGTACTGGGCCTTAGTTTTATTATATTTCCCTTATCAATTTTCTCTTTGCTCAATTATTTTAAAGTAAGCCCCTAATATCATGACCTTTAGACTCTAAATGTTTCAATATACATGCCTAAAATTTTAACGTATGTTCTTGGACCAGCCAGCATGGCTCAGTGGTTGAGCATCGACCTATGAACCAGAATGTCAGGCCATATGCCTGGGTTGTGGGCTCAATCCCCAGAGTGGAGCATGCAGGAGGCAGCCAATCAATGATACTCTCTCATCATTGATGTATCTGTCTCTCTCTCCCTCTTCCTTCCTCTCTGAAATCAATAAAAAAATATATTTTAAAAAATAAACAAAATATATTAAAAAAATACATTTAAAAAAATACAAGTTTTTCATAATTGTTAAATTAATTTCATACTGATAATGACGAAGGGGTTTAAGAAACCTTGCTTCTACACTCAAAGCAAATGTTGGGAAGGTTTTGGAAGCACAGTGAAGTGGATCATGACCTGCTTGCCCTGGGACTACCCAATGCATTCTGGGAACTCAGCCTAAGTCACCAACAGTACTCTTAGATCCCACCTGGATCTGAGCTTAAATGAAAAATCATAGCATAAGGGTTAAGAGCATGGACTCTCGAATCAGACTGTCCAGATTCATTAGTTATCAGGTGAGCAACCTTGAACGAGTTCATCTCTTTGTGACTTAGTTTCATTATGTGTAGAATAGAAATATTAATAGTATCTTTCTCATAGAGTTTCTGGAAGAATTAAAGGAAATGACAGGAGAGTTAAGTGACCCTGAGTGACATCAGGCATATAATAAGTGCTCTGTAAATATTAGACATTGTTATCATCATCATCAATCATCATAGTTATCCTGACAGGGACTAGCTCCAGGTGAAAAACTGATCCTGCTGTTGATCAAGATACAGGATGTCATATGGTCCTTTCTATAAAAGGTTATTTTAAATCTATGTGTTTATGGCTACTAAAAACAAACACCCAAACAAACAACCTACTGTCTTGACCTAGTTTTATAGGCCGCTTCCAAACCAGCATCCACCACTGGCTCCTGCAAAGGAATGTGTTGGCCCTTTCTTAATAAAAAAAAAAAAAAAAAAAAAAAATATATATATATATATATATATATATATATATATATATATATATAAAATTTATTTTTTTTTACAGAGAGGAAGGGAGAGAGATAGTTAGAAACATCAATGAGAGAGAAACATCAACCAGCTGCCTCCTGCACACCCCCTACCGGGGATGTGCCCGCAACCAATGTACATGCCCTTGACCAGAATCGAACCTGGGACCCTTCAGCCCACAGACCAACTCTCTATCCACTGAGCCAAACTGGTTTCAGCCGTTTTGGCCCTATCTAAGCCAATGTACTCCATAGCTCCCACCTTGCTTCTTCAGCTCCCTTGTCTACACCACAAACCTCAAGTCTCATCGCCTATCCCTTCAGCTTTGCCTTTTCACATTCAATTCTGGTTCTCTTCCTTTGACCTTGGACCACCTTCCTTTTGCTGTCCTACATCCTTACTGTATCTCAGCAGAAGCAAGTTATTCAACAAGCCCTACAGAGCAAACTACATTGTGATGGGTGCAACAACACAACATCTCTAAGGAGCTCAGGATCTATTAGATCCTTGAAGAACCTTCCATGATCTGCCTGCTTCCCATAATACACTGCCTGCGTGCTGTCCTCTGGATAGTCACTTGCCTGGTCTGTTCTTGCTTTATAGGTATATCACCAACAGGGAGACATGAGAGTCTGTATTATTGATCATCATTAGAGGCGTTACATTATACTTAATTGTGTATTCAGTCAGCTATTTAAAAAAGGATTTCTGTGTAGTCCATTAATATTTACAGCTGTCATAAAAAATACATTTTGACAGTTTATGTTATGAGGAAAACCAAACTCAGTGTTGTAGACTATTAGGCTGATCTGAAAGAGTAATAAATAATTTTAAATTAGGAGTGTTCCATGCCTCGCAGTCACAAAGTAAGGGAAGCCTTCCAACTAGAGATGTGGCCTCCACTTCTGCCGAATTCCTGTAAGAATCAATTGAATTATCTTTCTTGCCAACACCTATTTCTGAACCTTTGTGGGTTGTTCTGTTGCCAAAGTAATTTGCCAAATTGGACTACTGTTCACATTTTCACAAATGCAAAATTGAAGGCAATTCAAGATGTAGCTTCATAAACAGAGAACTAAACCTGTTGTGCAAGCCTCAAATAAGATTCCCTGGATGTAAGCAACCCAGCTTTTAGGATATAACCGGTCCCAACCATCCCCAGATGACTTCACTGCACATTTAGTCCAGCTCCCCATCCTTCCAGGTCAGGAAGTTGATTTCATTTACCTCTACTACACAGTTTTAAACTATTTGAGAGTAAAATGTGATACACATTGATTGGTACTGCACATAAGAAGCCTCAGTCAATTCTGATTTTTTGAGGCACAAAACTCAAAGGTGGAAACAATTATTCATAGTCATCAAGCAGGGATCCAGCAGAGGTACCAAGAATGAAGACCAACAACAAGTACAGAGCCAGAAGAGTCTATAGTAGGGCAGGAGGTGTAGGGAACAGGAGGCCGGCAATAACCCACATGGTGTCAGTCAAAGGTTTTGAGTCTGTTTGGTCTGGTTGAAATGTGTGACATAAATTCTGCCCCCAGTACATACATGGCCTTTTTTTCCTTTTTCTTCTTCTTCTCTCAGTTTAATGTTAAAACTAAGTCGAGGCAGAACACATTGACTTAGGCCACTGGCCCTACAACAAACTGCCTACATTTTGTGTCCCTTTCCAGCCAGTGACTTCAAATAAGCTATGTAAATATCCTTGCCTCAATTTCCTCATCTGAGAATGAGCGTAATGGTTGCACAGAGTTGTTGAGGCTTACTTGTTGTGAGTACAGACTATGGCAAGTGGTCATTAGTTAGCTATTAAAATCTATAACCTGTAGCCATGCTGTCCATCACAAGGAGAAAGTCATCCTTATAGTAGAAAAAAATAAAGTCAATTCACATGCTGAGACAGAGGAGAGGGAAAGAGAAAGTCTCCATTTGAGTCCTTGACCTCAGTTATCCCTGAGGTCCCTTCTACCCCCGCGCATGCAATTGGCTTACATGCAATAAAACATTCTTTTGTCAAAATACCTTTAGTTGGGTTTCTGCAACTTGTAGCCAAAGAATTCTGACTTATAAAACCTGCTTTGTGACAGACACAGGGCTAAGCTTCAAGTAAGTACTACATCTTCTAATTCTCAAACAAGTCCAATCTAGGCAGGAAAACTGTGGTTGAGAGATCTTAATGCTCTATTGTTACTCTATTGGAAAGGCAGCATGAGCAGTGGTTAGAGCTCACTCTGGAGTCAGAAAAACTGGGCTAAAATTCTGGCTCTGCTACTTACTAGCTGGACAACGTTGGTTAGTTACTTACCTCCATGGGTTTTCCTTTCCTCATCTGTAAAGGGGAAATATCAATAGGGCCAACTTCATAGCATAATGTGAGAATTTAATGACCATTATATGTAAAACATTCAGCACATACTGAGATGAGAATGCTGTAAATATTAGCTATTATTATCAGACAGATGCCTCCTAAAATTCTATAAACTTTGTCATTCTCTGACCCCTAATCCAGACTTATTTTTCTTCTTAGATTTATCACAGTTGACATTGTAAATGTTTAGTTACCTCGCTATTATTATCCTCCCTTAACTAGAATGTAAGTTGCTTGCTTCTTATCCCCAGCACCTAAAAAAGTAGCTGAGTTATATAGTAAGATCCCAATAGCCAGCTGATAACTAAATAACTGACCTTGTCAAGTTCTTATAGCTAACTAGAGGCCCAGTGCATGAAAATTCATGCCCTGGGGGTGGGGGGTCCTTCAGCCCAGCCTGTGCCCTCTCACAGTCCAGGAGTCCTCAGGGGATGTCCTCCTGATGGCTTAGGCCTGCTTCTCATGGAGAGTGGGCCTAAGCCGCAGTCTGGCCTCCCTCTGTGGGAGGTGACCGGGCCAGCTGAGCAGGGGACAGCACTGCCCTCATTACTCCTCCACTGCTGCCCGACCTCCTTCTGCAGGAGGCAACCAGATGGGCCTATCAGAGGATGGTGCTGGTGCCCCTATTATCCCTCTGCCACCACTGGTCACCACCCCCCCATCACCATTCCCTCCCTCTGCCTACTGGCACACGCCTTGGCTGGCCTGGTGCTGCCTGCTTGCTGGCCCCTCCCACCACCGACTGGTCGGTCTGCCATTCAGTCTATTTGCATATTATGCTTTTATTATATAGGATTATAGCTTAGCCAAACAAAATTCCAGTTCAGGGATGTTTGGGTCCAAGTCAAGCACTTTCTACAATCACATCACCTGAAATTTCCTAAGTTGTAGGTTATTAATATGCGAAGCATATCATTTAAGTAGGAAAATACTATAACTAGAAACAATATGGTATAAAAATAAGAACACTGAGTCTGGAGACACGGGGGCTTTATTAGTTTTAGTCATGTGAACCTGGGTAACTCATTACATCTCATTGGACTTATTTCCTCATCTGTACCATACGAATATTAAATAAAATTATTTCTATGATTTCTCTCAGTTCAGTTTTTCCCTGCTTCTATTCCAAAGAGTTAAGTGAACCAAATTAATTAGCAAATAGTCTTGTACCATGGTATATTTTGTATTCAAAGCATTTCTCTCTTTATTTTTTCCTTATACAACGGATAAAGAGGAAAGTTATAAAAGAAATTACAAAGAGAATTTTGTAACAGCTGGGCATCTAATTGTCCTGTAGGTTACATTGATTTTTCATTCTGAAACAACTCCCTAAATTTTAAGTTATTCCAGAGAAATCCCTTTTTGTGTATTTGGCTGTATTGACAAGAGCCCAGATTGCGAATGAGGACTATCTCTATTGACCGAGATAAGTGTCTGGGGACAAAGCCAATTGGAAATCTAATCTGCTCCCAAAGGCCACCAGTCTTCATTGACTGCTCACTTCTCCGAAGTCCTCTCACTCCTAAGACCTCAGACGTAAAACACTGTGAACCATTGTTTATATCTAGGTTACATGTGTTTACCACCTAGAAATAAAGTTACTGAGAGATCCTAGCTCATAGTTCCATATTCTTAACCAGTGTCCAGTGCAGGACAAGATTCATATCTAAAGACCTGTGAATAGTTATTTACTAACTGATTGTTCTCATCTCTGGGGTTTGTTTTTTTTTTGTTTACCAGTTGCACACACTTTCCATTTTCCTCCATTCTGCCTTCCATGATGTTTCATCTATTTCCTTTTCCTTTGGCTTTTACCTTATGTATGTCATAAGCAAAGTTCACTCCTCTGGTCCTGACCATCCCTCCACACCCCATCATGGTCCTGGGGAATAATTCCACCTCTGTTGGTGGCAGCACTATGCTAGTTGCTGCTTTTTTTTTTTTTTTTTTTTTTTTTTTTGGTTTGTCTTGTTTTTGTTAAGCCTAGCCCACAGATACATTTTCTATTATTGTTTTGTTTGTTTGTTTGTTTGTTTGTTTTTAAGAAAGAGTGGATGGGATGGGGAAGAGACAAACAGAGAGAAACACTGATGTGAGAGAGACACATAAATTCATTGCCTCCCACATGTGCCCCGACCAGGACCGGGGGATTAAGTCTGCAACCAAAGCACGCGCCCTTGCCTGGAATTGAACCCAGGACCTTTCAGTCCACAGGCTGATGCTCTATCCACTGAGCCAAACCGGCCAAGGCAGTTTTAATTCCCTAGCTTTCTGAAGGAAAACATTTTATGTTCCAGATTTTGGGGTAGGGGGAGCCTCAGGGAGCAGTAGTTTAGTTTTGTTGGTGATAAAGAGATAAATACTGAACACCACTGTGTGAAATGCAATGCTATATAAGCAGCTGTGTGTCTAAGTCCCATTTCCTAGTTCATTACTTGGGTTTTCTTCCATTTTTTTACTTTATCATTGAACAGCTAGGCAATCCTCACATTCCCTCATTACATATCAGCAAAATGTTTATTTCTCCAAAAATGACAGCAGGAGAAGAATGTATGCAGGATGTGCAGATATGAAGTGATATATTATGATTATATTTGAAGAAAATTATACCTGAACAGCAGAAAAGAAAATGAAAAAGATCCCAGCTAAGAGAGCTCTTAGAATTCAAGATAATTTCTAGAAGATTTAAATAAATGAAAAAGTAGAGGTGAATGATATTCTCTATACAGAGAAATCTCATTTGGTAAGTGTCTGGTGTTAGCCGGTCTGGGCCCATTCCCTCTCCAATTTTCATTATTATAGGATTATGGCTCTTTAACATTGAACTTGTATTGTAAATGTGTTTTAATAGATTTTATTTTAAATTGCTGACAAGGCCAAGTGTATAAGAATATAAAAACATATTTCTGAGAAGGCATGTAGGTTAGAAAACTATAAGTTTCCTGTATACCAGTAGAGAAAAAGAATGATGTCATACTACTTTATCAAGCTATACTTTTCCTAAATGCCAAAAACATGATACTTAGCAAGTACAGAATGTATTAAGACTTAGTTAACTAATATTAAATCAGTGATTTAATCTAGTTTAAGCAAAGCTTTAACATTAATTCCAATATTTTTTTTAAAACACAAAACATCACTAATATTCATTATGTAGCAATAATTACTTTCCACTTATCATTGCTCAGATGCCCTTAAAATGAGAAATTGAGAACTAATTTGGTTAGGCAGATTTCATTTCAAAGGCTCTCATCCTTTCTCTTCACAACTTTTGACTATAAGCCAAGACAGGAAATAGTTGCTTTAGAAAATGCATCTAATCTAATCAATATGTCCAGTTTTCACCTTAAATTCTTTTGGAAGCATGCTGGGCATTTATACACAATCAGATATCAACTTGGAGAGCTTAAATATAAGAAAATAAAAAGTAGAGGGACTTTCAGCCCCTGCTTTGCCTCTCTTTCCTGTGTCCCTGTTGTTATTATATATATATAGTGATTTCAGAGAGGAAGGGAGAGGAAGAGAGGGATAGAAACATTAATGATAAAAAAGAATGGCTGATCAGCTTGCCTCCTGCATGCCCCCCACTGGGGAATGAGCCCCCAACCCAGGCATGTGCCCTGACTTTGAATCAAACCGTGACCTTCTGGTTCATAGGTCAATGCTCAACCACTGTGCCACACCAGTGGGGCCTTAAAATTAGAAATCTCCCCCCAGTATCTCTAGGTTCCATTATAGCGCACTTTAAATTTATGAATCTAATCAAATCACGTTTGAAACTCTCATTTTCCAGGCTACACCTACCAAAGTCCTTAAGTTTTCAAAAAATTAGCCATCTTATGTATGAAGAAAAACATATATTTTCATCTATTTTTTTTTAACTACAATATAAGCTGGTTTACCTAGTATTCAGTAAAGTGCATTTCCTCAGAATTCTGTTAAACTAGAGCTCATTAACAAGCACTTATGGTCATGCATGGTACCAAAATCTTCAATTGTCAAAATGACATCTGTATGGCATTTAGCATTTGAAAAGAGATAAATGAGGGTCAACATAAATAAATTATTTTATTTCGTTCATAACTGATGAGTATTACATATTACAATGATCACTATTTCACTTGTATATTTAACTCACAAGTAGCTTTTTGTTGTTGTTCTTTCTCAAGCCTCATGGATTCTGGGATTCAGAGAACAATTTTATTCCCCTGTTGTTTATAAATAACATCTTGCTGCTGCTACTATTCACTCCCCTTATCTTCTTACATCCATCTTTTTGCCCCAGAGTGAAAACTATGTCTGTTAAACAACCTATATGAGTATATTACACATATTTTTATCTTTATATTTTTCCATTCCCATAAAAGCTTTCATTTTTTTCTTTTCCCTCTATATCCTATTTTATTTCATGTCAAGTTTCCCGTTCTGTTTTAAAAAAATGGTCTAGCTGGCACCGGTTTGGCTCAGTGGATAGAGGGTCGGCCTGCAGACTGAAAGGTCCCGGGTTCGATTCTGGTCAAGGGCATGTACCTTGGTTGCGGGCACATCCCCAGTAGTGGGTGTGCAAGAGGCAGCTGGTCGATGTTTCTCTCTCATCGACGTTTCTAACTCTCTATCCCTCTCTCTTCCTCTCTGTGAAAAATCAATAAAATATATTTTTAAAAAAATAAAAATAAAAAAATGGTCTAAAGTGGTCTGTATGGAGAAAGGGGAAAACAGATGATAAAAACAGATTTTTATAGGATCATATTTTATATAAGCAATAATCATGTTTTCATAAATTTGGAGAAAGCAGGATACAAGCAAATTTATTTTTATACACAATTAGGAGATATTTTTCTGTAGTTATCTTCTTTTTAAATTAAAGATATTAAAAAACAACTTTTTTTTCACTATTTTCATGGTCATATAAATTTAATATTCAATAAAAACTGCTAACGAACAGTCTTTAGCAAAGAAGCTTCCAAAAGTGAGGAGGCATCTTTAAAAAATAAATAGAAGCCAACGTATTACCTGATGTGACAGCCTGGTTGATTATCCTTTGGGGAGCTGCTTTTTTTTTTTTTTTAAATCCTCATCTGAGGATATGTTTTCATTGATGAGAGAGAGAGAGAGAGAGAGAGAGAGAGAGAGAGAGAGAGAGAGAGAGAGGAAGGGAGAGGGAGAAGGAAAGAGAAGCACATATGTGAGAGAGAAATATCTACTGGTTGCCTCTTGTATGCACTCTAACTCGGAACAGAACCCACAACCTAGGTCTGTGCCTTGACCAGGAATCAAACCTGAGACCTTTCAGTTTACAGGATGACAAGCATCTGGCATGCACTGCTATGACCAGGTTTGCAAAATATCAATATAGTTCCGTGCTAGTGATAAGCAGCTACTTTCCTACACCCCCATCCCCCAGTGCCCTCCTATACCCCTGCCCCTTAACATCGGACATCCCCCTGCCCTTTGATTCAGCTATTAATTGGTTATGTCCTAACAGAGTGGGGAGCTTTCTGGAGCTCACTGCAGAGTCCTGGCAGCCCTCAGCTTTGGCTGGACATGCCATACTAGTTGTCATGTATTTTAATAGTATATATTTTTAATATATTTTTATTGATTTTTATTTTTATTTTTATTTTATTTTTTTACAGAGAGGAAAGGAGAGGGATAGAGAGTTAGAAACATCGGTGAGAGAAGCATTGATCAGCTGCCCCCTGCACACCCTCCACTGGGGATGTGCCCGCAACCAAGGTACATGCCCTTGACCGGAATCGAACCTGGGACCCTTCAGTCCCCAGGCCGACGCTCTATCCAGTGAGCCAAACCAGCTAGGGCTAATATTATCTTTTATTAAGTCGGTATCCAATGCGTTAATTTGGTAATATCTACCAGCCCTGATACAACAGAAGGTGGAAAATGTAGTGTTCTGAGGAGCACCAGGGAGTGTACTCAGAGGAGAGAAGACAACTGAGGGAAGGGCTGAGAGGCAGGGAGGGCGAAGAAGCAGCAGGAGGAAACGTGCTATAGAAGATCCTCACCTGCAGGGATTTGTTCCACACAATCACCTTCTCACGTACCTGCCATCAATTCAAACTCTTCCCAGGACGGCCAGTGAAAGCCCTCTGAAAAGTGTATGGAGCACGTCTTGAACCTGAGCTGTAATGACTCTGCTTGCTCCGCTGACACCATTGTCTGACAAAATATTGTGCCAAATGTTTTCCTTCTTTTGCCCTTTATGGCCGGCTTACCCTGGGTAAAATGACGTTAGTCAGATTCAGATCCAACCCAGGTGAAATCCTGTTACAATGCACTCTAAGGAGGGGGCGGGGCGCAAATTGTTTCATTGTGCGGGGATTCCACTGTGTTCAATATCGCTGCGAGTCTGGTACCTGTAAACCTTATGGTGTTAGGTTGAAAAGGGATTACACACCGCAATTCACAAAGCATTAAAGAATCATTGCTGAGTGTGTGAATTGCTTTTGTTGGGATTAGGGCTGAATTTTGCAAACTGTGTGCTGCTAAACTTCAAAACCGTGAAAGTGGATTCCATAGTCAAATGTGTTTGGGAAATACAATGCATGTTAGAGTATTAAAGGCTCTGAGAAGTCATGTATTTAAAAAAAATTTTTTTTTAACTTTTTAAACCCCATCTTTCTCAATCTCCCCCCCCCCACACCCCCCCCCCCCCCCCCCCCGCCTCTCTCTCCATCTCCTCTCCTCTCTCCTCTTCCATCCCCCTCTCCTCTCTCTTTATTTTTTTTAATAGACAAATTTGACAAATGCAGGTGCTGCGATGTCAGGGCACTCATTCTTGCATTTACAGAGGACCTGCCGTGTATTTGGAAATGGGCCAGGCTGACAAAACAAAGACAAATAAGGCACAGGGCTTGGCCCTAAAAGGCTAGCAGAGCCGATGCAATGCAAATAGCATGAATTGTTTTGTCTTTTAATTGTGGGAGAACAGGCAACAAAGCAACCAGGAGAAAAGAAGGGAGGTGAGGACCAGGTTTGGGAAAGATTCTCTGATGATAGAGTTTGATGCTGAGATTATACTCATGCGAACATCGGGTACTAGAGATTTGTAAACTAGCCAGTGGGGGGAAAGGACCCTCTTACACATCCTTCTCTAAAATATTTAATATCCTGTTAAAAATATACACTAACAACACAAATGTGCCCTACCCCCAGGACATTGGGTCTGTCTGCATGTCTCCCTCCAGACAGACGGCTCTCATTTCAGACAGTTTCACGGAGGGTGAGTAGTGGCCATGAAGATACACTGCTTTTGTTTTCCTTTCACGCGGGTCCAGCACTCACAATTCGGGCCTCAGTTGAGCATCTGCTTAGCTCCCAGCTCTCTTCTCCTCTCAGGACAGGGACTGAAAGAATAAGCCAGCTTCCCTTGGCTATGAACTTGTTCTTGCTTGTGTCCAACATGCATGCTGGCATGGCCCTCATTAACTAGTCACTCATTGCATGGGGAGTGGGAATGGACTGGAACCCTTGATGTGGTTCCAAACATTACTGACTTTTTCAGCCTTAAAAACAACAGCCTAGAGTCATCGGAAAGTCTTTGATGTGTTCCATACGGCACCTAGCACATGAGGTGTGCAGCAGCCCCATTATGGAGGGCTGGGAGGAAGGAAATGCAAGTGGTCTTGTTTCTCTCTCTCTCTCTCTCTCTCTCTCTCTCTCTCTCTCTCTCTCTCTCTCTCTCTCTCGGTATACTCCCCACTCTGTCAATCCATTCATATACATTATTGTTTAATTTTTACAAAATTAAATAATAATAATGACCATATGAGGTAGGTGTTACAGTATTTTTTATATTTTTCCTGGTGTACAGATTAAGGGATAAAAATATTGGGGTTTAATCCAAGTTAAAAGGCAGAGTGAGGAATAAAACAGGAGGTGTGCTTTATTCCAAAGCCCAAATACATTATATACTGTATACTGCACCCACTGTAAAGCCAGAATGAGGGGGTGGCTAAGACATATTTTGTACCCCTGGAAAATAATTCTAATTTCGTGTGCTTACCTGATGACAAGAATCCTCTGGACAGGCTGTGCTAGCACTTTCTTTTTCTGAAAGAAATAGCTTACCATTACATTATTCAAAATGGTTCAAAAGGGAGCCCATCATTTCTCTACTTTTCTCTCTCTCTCTAGTAAATGGGTTCCTTGAGCGAATCAGTCCCATTCCTTTCGAGTATGGAAAGGGGGGTAGAATTTAGGGTGCTACTTAGAACTGCTCAGTGGCTATCCTGTTGCAGCTGAGAGAGACACAAAGGCTTTCCAGAATCTTGAGATAGTTTGTTAATCTTTAAATATTTCTAGCACTTAGAAATGGTTTCATAAGTGCAAATATTTGATCCAAGACACTGATAGCATGCTATAGACAATAAAACAAAAGGAATGAGGGTTAAATTAAACCAGGCAATTTTTTCATGTGGATATATTTATCAAAAACAAAACAAAACACTCCCTGAGACCAGAGGAATGGCACAATGAAGTAGCATTTAGAAGAAGTATGTATCAGTGATTCTTAACCAGTTAGGGGCAGACCCTTTGAGGATGTGGTAAACACTAAGAACTCTCTTTTTAGAACAGTAGCAGTATGTAATCACATTTCATATTCAGTGGGTTTGTCACCCCCCTGAAACTCACCCTTAAACCCCACTAGGAGGCTCTGATATGGTTCTGAAGGCCCGGGGGGGGGGGGGGGGGGGAGGGAGGGCGCGAATAGAAGATTGTCCAGAATGAAAAACGGTAAAGGAGATATGATTTCTCAAGTCTAGACTTACACAAAGCAGAAGATAGCACCAAAGTCTTCGGTAAGAAAGAGTGGATTGATCGTTTCCCTTAGGAAATGACTAATGGTGTGAGTTTTGTGTTCAGTAGTTATCTGTTTCTCTGATACTTAACATTTTGGTGTGTCTGAAAGTTCTGAAGGGATTACAAGAAATGTATATGAGTGATTTATCTGTTTAAAGTAGAGCAAATTCAAAATTATTCTTTTTTTAAAAAAATACTGCTTTCACTCACTTTCAAGAGAGGAGCAAGAGATAGAATCAGTGACTGAGAATTACATTATCACAACCTAATAACTGATGCCAAGTCCATGTTGCTACATCGGTATGATCCATGTGAACCACTGTTCTCCCATGTAGGCAGCGCTGCTACTGTTTAATTCTTTAAAATATGGATGCATCAAAGATGGACACTGATCAGAAATGTAGATTTATTTCTGAGCCAGAGACTAACTTTCTGTATGTTAACAACTCGATTTTCTTAAAAATATATTTTATTGATTTCTTACAGAGAGGAAGGGAGAGGGAGGGATAGAGAGCTAGAAACGTCGATGAGAGAGAAACACCAACCAGCTGCCTCTTGCACACCCCCTACTGGGGATGTGCCCACAACCAAGGTACACATGCCCTTGACCGGAATCAAACCTGGGACCTTTCAGTCCGCAGACCGACGCTCTACCACTGAGTCAAACCAATTTTGGCATCAATTTTTTTTTTTTTTTTTTTTTTTTTTAGTAGCTGGCGTTATTGATTACATTTTTAACTCAGAAAAGTTGCATGACAGTTCCTAAAATGGAGGATGAACGGGCAAAGTTGAAAAATTACAGAAAACTGAATTAGCACTTAGTAAGTATATGCATACCTAATGTCTACTGTGCAATCCAAGAATATGTCATTTCCTGCTGAAGTGAATGAAACCCATGGCTTCCTGTAAATGTTCTTCTAAAAAACCATGTAACGAACAAAACTGGATATGGCTCATTTTTTTTCATATTCAGTTTATTGCAGAAATATATTTATTTCACTATCTCTACTTTATGGAAGTTATTGAAAAAAAAATGTTGTTTTTCAGTAATCATTTAAAGAAAATAATATCAGCATTCAAAATAACATTCCAAACTCAGCATGGAATAAAAGCTATAATGTCATATAATAGCTTCAGCTTGCTCATATTATAACTACGATATTTACTTTGAAAAGTGTGGTATTGTTCCTTTTAGAAATAGTCATTTCCCCCTTTCTGCAGACACCTGTCTCTATAGTTAGAACTCTTATTCAGAAAGTAGCAGGCATGAGATTGCAGCCACAAAAACAGTCTGCAAATGGAAGATAACTAATGTTAAAGGTTGTGTAGGAAAAAATGGGGAATCACAAGTAATTTCTAAATTAGCTACCATCATTGTGTTTTATTTATTTCCATTTTTACTCTTAAATTATGAAATATTTCAAAATAACCTCAGATATGCATATGCCTACCATCTAGTTTTAACAGATACTAACATTTTGCATAGTTATGTCTATTTTTTTAGCAAGATGTTTTTTGCTAAAAAAAAAAAAGTAAAATTACTTGTCAGTGTCATCAGAGAGATGAATCACTTAAATAGAAATTATCTGATAACTTTCATATTAAAGCTCATCAGAATTTTAAAGGCTAAGAAAATTCTTTCCCTTGCCTCTTGCACCACTTCAGTGTTTTAAAATAATACTAAGAATTCTATTCTGCTTTTCTTTGAAAGTCCTTGTCAGAGAACGTGTAAAAATATGTCACACAGAACAGTGTTAAGGCACAGAAATTATTTAATGACAACTGAAACGATAAATTAACCTGTGTAAGTTTTATATTTAGAGATTATTTAGATACTGGGAGAAAATTTGGCTTGTTTATTTTTAGGAACAGATAGAAAGAAAATGTAGTAGTTCATCTTTCCCTTGCATGTAAAGATTGAGGAGGAAATTCTCAAATTTCAGAAAATGCTGTCGTTATTATGGAGCAAAATGTGAATAGAATTATATCTGAAATACCTTGGGCAAGCTGTTTTGATAGTTTGAGTTGAAGAAGCCTGTGTGATTTGCAGTGTGAGACATTTATGGCTATTCTATCAACTCTGGATTTGTTGTGACGTGTCTGTTTGTCTCAAGGCAAATAGCTTATTTGCCTCAAATCAAAATCTAAAAGATACTTCTCTTTCTATGGGTTTAAAATACTTTTGGCTTGGGTGGATATTTACTATTTGAGGTGAAATATTCCCTCTTTGGCTCTTTTCTACTCATCGTGTTATTCCTTGGGTGGAACACTCCCCTCCTCATGGCATCGGCTTGGGGGAATACAATAGCTGCACTCTCTGGACTGCCTGTCACCCCACCATACGGAGGTCATACCTTGCTAGAAGTCAGTTGCCTGGGCCAGGGTTTAGAGGTCTGGGCAGACTCAGGAGGTATCAGTGACTGAGTGGTATGGCTCTGGGGCAAGGTCATTCCCCCTCAAAGGAGATTCTCTAGTCCCACCCTCCAGGTGCAGCCACCTGCCAAAGTCTGGGCAAAATCCAGGACTGAAAGAGTTGTGTGGCTCTGCAGTGGGGGGCCATTCCTCCTGCCTCCCCTCAAGCCTGACCAGCACCTACCCTTCGTAGGAGATCAGCTAGCCCCACCATCCTGAATCCCAGCGGCCTCCTAACATAATCTTGGACACACTGAGTTGTGAAGGAATTTCATGCAAATGGAAATGAAAAAAGCTGGGGTAGCAATACATATATCTGACAAAATAGACTTTAAAACAAAGGCTATAGTAAGAGACAAAGGAAACTGCATAATGATAAAGTAGGGGTGGGGAATCGGTTTTTTGCCGAGGGCCATTTGGATATTTAGAACATCATTTGTGGGCCATACAAAATTACCAACTTAAAAATTAGCCTGTTATATTTGGTCAGACATTTCATTAACTCACCCCTAAGGCCTTGGCAGACAAAATGATTTCTTAGGCCTTATATAGCCTGTGGGCCAGACATTCCCCATCCCTGCAAGGGAACAATCCAGCAAGAATATATAACCCTTGTAAACACTTATGCACCCAACAAAGGAACACCTAAATAAATAAAGCAAATCTTAATGGACATAAAGGGGGAGAGCAACAGTAATACAGTCATAGTAGGGGGCTTTAACATCCCATTGACATCAAGAGACCTAACAGACAGAAAATTCACAAGGAAACAGTGGCCTTCCATGACACACTATATCAGATGGGTTCAATTGATAGCTTCATCACAAAAGAGCAGAATATATATTCTTTTTAAAAAATTAATCTTTTTTTTCTTTTCTTTCTGGGCCAACAATTCTTTTGAGTCCCAATTTCAATGTCAAACAGTTCCTTATGTGTACACGTCAGCCATGGTATTTCAGATCTGCTTGGTGGGCAAACGGTGGTGATGCAGGTCTGACTATCTTTGGTTTGGTCCTGGGCATCCTTCAGCGACACGCAGCTACTGTCTGCTGGTATGGCAAAGCGTTGTCAGCGTCTTCCATCTCTGGACTGTTTCTCTTCTGTCTTCATGGTTGGAGCAGTCCTTGTTGACAGTATTACAGATGTCCCCCTTTTTCCCTCATTGACCCCTCCTTCCTCCCTTCCTCCCTCTCCCCAGGCCTTCACTGCACTATATTGTCTGTGTCCATGGGTTATACATATATATATACATATAAGTTTTTGGTTAATCTCTTACTACCCTCCTCTTCCTCCTTTTCAAATGCACATGGAACATTTTCGAGGATAGACCACACGTTAGAACACAAAACATGTCTCAGTAAATTCAAGACGACTGAAATCATATCAAATATCTTCTATGTTCATTATGGTATGAAACTAGAAATCAATCACAAGAAGAAAACTGAAAAACACAGAAAGACATGGAAGCTCAATAACATGTTAATAAACAATGAATGGGTTGACAATGAGATCAAGGAAGAATTCAAAAGCTACCCTGAAACAAGTGAAAATGAGAACACAACAACCCAAAATACATGGGACACAGTGAAAGCAGTCCTAAGAGGGAAATTACATGCCTATCTCAAGAAACACAAAAAATCTCAACTAAACCATCTAACTTTACACTTAAGGTAACCAGAAAAGGAATAAAAAAATAAATAAATAAAAACCAAGCCCAAAGTGAGTAGAAGAAAGGAAATAATAAAAATCAGAGCAGAAATAAGTTAAATAGAGTTATTCCGGGAATGCAAGGTTGGTACACTATCTGCAAATCAATAAATGTGACACACTACATAAATAAAATGAAGGTTAAAAAGCAGATGATCATATCAATAGCTGCAGAAATTGAAGAAAATATAAATAAGTGGAAGCATATATCATGTTCATAAATGGGAAGAATTAACATCATTAAAATGTCCATACTACCCAAAGCAAGATGTAGATTCAATACAATTCCTATCAAGATACCAGTGTCATATTTTACAGATTTAGAACAAATATTAGAAAAAATTATATGGAACCACAAAAGATCCCAAATAGTCACAGCCATCTTGTGAAAAAAGAACAAAGTTAGAGGAACCCCGCTATCTGATATAAAACTATACTACAAGGCCAAAGTAGTAAAAACAACAGGGAACTAGCATAAAAACAAACATATAGGTAGATAAATGAAACAGAATAGAGAGCCCAGAAATAAACCCACACCTTTATGGTCAATTAATATTTCACAAAGAAAGCAAGAATGTGCACTGGGGTAAAGATAGTCTATTCAATAAATTGTGTTGGGAAAACTAAACAGATACATGCAAAAAAATATATATATATGAAACTAGACAACCTTCTTCCACCATACACAAAACTAAACTCAAAATGAATTAGAACCTTAAATGTAAGACTTGAAATTGTAAAAATCCTAGAAGAAAAAAATATAGGCAGTAAAATCTCAAATATTTCTTGTAGCAAAAATTTTTCCAATATATTTCCTCAGGCAAAGGAAACAAAAGAAAAAATAAACTAAAAAGTTTTTGCGTAGCTAAAGAAACCATCCACAAAATGAAAAGACAACCACTGAATGGGAGAACATATTCACCAATTACTATATATCTGATAAGGAATCAATACCCAAAATTTATAAATAACTTATACAACTCAACTCAAAACAACAACAACAAAAAGCCCTAAACAATTTAATTTAAAAAATGGGTAAATGACCTGAATTGACACTTCTCCAAAGAGGACATACAGATGGCCAATAGATATATGAAAAGATGCTCAATATCACTAATCATCAAAGAAATGCAAATTAAAACCACTACCGTGTTTCCCCGAAAATAAGACAACCTCCGAAAATAAGACCTACTTACAGGTTTCCTTCTGAGTGAAATATAAGGCATCCCCCCCCAAAATAAGGCCCCCCAGGCTCTGTCTCCGAATGCTATTGCTAACCGTGAGAGATTCGGTCCACTGATTCTGAAAGAAATGGAGTCACAAGAAATTCACGAATTGGATTGTTATGATGATGTTCCAGAAGATGATGACATGATTGTCATTGAATAAATGAGTAAATTCTTGATACTGTAGGATTCACAGTTTGTCTGGTTTGTGTTGACAACTACTGTACTGCCGTACCGTATACAGGTAATAAATTTCCTTTATTTTCATTTAACAAAATAAATGTGTACCGTATTCTTCTTCATGGAAAAATAAGACATCCCCTGAAAATAAGACCTATCGCATCTTTGGGAGCAAAAATTAATATAAGACACTGTCTTATTTTCGGGGAAACAGGGTATGAGTTATCAACTCACACCACTCAGAATGGCTATCATCAATACATTACCAAACAACAAGTGTTGGCAAGTTCATGAATTCAATCTGTTTTAAGCTGAAGTGGGATGAGTTTCTTTGCTTCCTGGTTGTTTACTTAATACCATTAACCATTAAACACTTCCTACCTCTCAATTGAAAACATGTAGAAAATGACAATTTTTTTTTTACTTTATTTTTAAGCATGTTTTATTCAACTATATACAGAAAATTTTACACTTAAAACTTTCATACATTCCTTGAGCCAAGTGCTTGTGCAAATTAATTTATGCAACACATCAACTGTATTTGACTAAGGAAAGAAGGCTTTATAAGTACCAACTGACTGGGAACATCTGATGGAGATGTTTCATTTTTATTGAATAAATAACTTTCACATGGATATATTCCACCCTCAATAAAAGTACCCCTATGAACCTTGCCTCCCGAACCACCACCTACCTGGGGAAAATTTTCTTTATGAGAATTAGACTGACCTTTGTCAATAGCTAATTACATTCAAGCACAGAACATCCCACCCCCACCCCCTACCCCCACCGCCACCTAGGTGCCAGAAGCCACGCTGGGCTCTCAGGGGGATATAGATAAGCGGGACAGCCAGAATTCCCTGCCAGGTCCTCTGGTGCGATCGTCCTGCCATGTACCACTCAGCATTTCCTTGAAAACTTCCAGAGATGAGCTAAAACTTACAGCCTCTGGTTTCGAGGAATTTAAACCCAAATGGTAAGGATTAGGAAAGCACAGATCTCTCCGCTTTGTAGGACTGACTGGGAATCCACACACACAGTACAGTAAAAACAGCTTGGCTGGGAAAAGGGCTCTCTGCCTTTCCCCCAGCGCCCTCCTCCATCCAGGGAGCCGGCTGGAGAGGCGGAGGGCGCCCAGGCCGTGCACAAGAGGGCGAAACCCAATCTGCCCGCGGGTGGGCCCCAGGAAAAGCGTCCTGGTGGAGGTGGCATCTGAGACAGGCCTCGAAGCACCGAGATACAGGAGCGTCCGCTGCGGAGGGAAGGACACTCCCTTGCTTGCTCAATAGTTAGTTTCACCTCGTGGCCCGCGCAACCAGCCAGGTTTGCAGAAGACACAGGGGTCCGGCCCGGGAGGCACTTCCGCTGTGCAGTTTGCAAAGCTGGAAGGATTGGGGAGCGAGGGGGGGAGGGGGGCGTGCACCGCAGAGGTCCGGCTCGCGCCCGTGGGCATCCTCTCCCTTCCTTGGAGCTGACTCTCTGCGGAAGGCACCCGCCCGCAAAAGGCTGCCGCATCCAAGGGGGACCGTGGTGGCTACTGCTCCCCCCCAAATCCTGCACTGGGGAGACCCGGGTCCCGCCCCGGCCCCCAGGAGGCGGCATCGCTCGTCGTGCGCTCGCGGACCGGGCACCTCCCCTCCCCTTCCTGCCCGCGGGGCCGGGGCGGGGCCGGGGCGGAGCGGCGGCGGGGCTCGGGCTGCGGCAGGTGTGGGTGGAGGCGGACGCGGAGGTGGAGGTGCGGGCGGTGCGCCCTCGCCCGCTTCGCCTCCGGAGGCCGGGATCGGGGGCCTGGACGCCCTCTCCCACCCCGGGATTCCCGCGAGCGGCTCCGACCGGCGCACACCTTGGGGCGCAGCGCGGGCGGCAGGTTGCACGGAAAGACGCGCGTTCCCGGCCGCGGCGCCCGCCCGCGCGGACCGATCCGGGAGCGGCGGCCGGCGGCTGCGGGGCTCGGAGGCCGGCGGGATGCGGCCGCTGCCCGGGCTCCGGAGCGAGGCCGAGCGGCGCTCCGCTCTCCGGCCGGACCCGCAGGTACGCGGGGAGGCGCGGGGCCGGGGCGCGTCCCTCCGGAGTTGGGAAGCGGCTCCGGGACGCACAGCCGGGGGCGCGCGGGGCGCGGGCGGCGGAGCGGGGATGCCCGGGCTCCGCGGCCCGGGCTCCGCGCAGAACCACCTCTCCCTCCTGCAGCCCGGGGCGCTGCGGTTCCCCTGGCCCCACCTCCGATCCAGTCCCAGGTCCTCTCTCTTCCCCTGACCCCCCTGAAGGAGGAGCGGTGTGTCCGGTCGTGAGCGGATGGGACCAGCGCTCGCAATCACCCCCGTTGGAAGAAAGCCCCTTTCGTCCATGGCATCCCTGCCCCGGGCCTCCGCTTTCCCCTCTGGGAGGGAAGAGAAGTTAGGCGGGTTTGTTACGCGCCCCTATAGTGGGGGTAGGATTTGTTTTCGCTCCAGGCAGGTGGGGGAATGATGCTCTGTGAGGTCCTGGGTGTTCCGGCCAGAGCTTCGCTTCACATAGGAGCCTTTGATCCTGCAGCGAGACAATGGCAGGAGCGAGAGACAGCCCAAGGGGTGTCTCGGCGCCGCTTGGGCAGCGGAGAAGTTTGAGGGAAACTTAAGCGACCCCTTCGCGGGCTCCCCGCGGGCCCGCCTTTGTCTCCGCGGTGCGGGCACGGGGACCGGGAGTGACGGGCCGCCGGCCCCGCAGCACCCGGGCCGGGGCTGAGCCCGAGGCCAGGCGCCCGCTCCGCTCCGGACCTCTGGTTTCAGGGATCGGGGCTTTCTTTTTCCACCTTCCTGCACGGGATCCGCGACAGTTTTGAAATGGAATTAGGAAAAGGATCTTGTTTTGTCTCTCTGGAGTTTCTTAAGAACTTTCTTGCGTTAAAATGCTTCTCTCGTGGACAGAAATTGAAGCAATACTCTGTTTTATACTTGGTTTAAAGAAATGTTGCTTGGATTATTGTTTTTTTTAAAAATGATTTACAAATGACAGTCAAACTTAGGTATATTTGGTTAGGGAGTTTTGTGATTGTTTGGAGGAGGGACAGACTTTTAAGTTGTTGTTTTTTTGTTTGTTCCCCCCCCCCCTCCCCAAATCTAATCCGGGCTATTTCTCATTGTCTCCAGACTTTAATCCCTAAATGAAGGCCTTTATCTTGATTTTTAAGAGACAAATATAAAAATAACAGTGGTTTAAGTATCCCCTTTTCCTCTTTAACTTGTAACAGCCTTGTGAAAATTAGGCAACTTTCTTAAACTTAGGATGTAAAACACATCTTAAATTGAATTTTAAGCACTCTCCCCCTATTTTTATTTATCTCCATAGGTTTATCAGACTTTATGGAATTTTCAGCTTGTGGTGTTTATTTGTGCATGTTCATACCTTACTGTAATGTGGATATTTCGTACATGAGAGGTGAATGTGTGGAGAAGTCAAGTAGCTCTTCTAAAAAGTACAGAGTGAAACTTCTCGGGGTGAAATTCTATCGTCCTGAAAAAGTGTGGATCACAGATACCGCCCTTGACTGATACCATGGATTGTTGGCTGTTTTTGAAATTTAAAAGAGATGATTAAGAATGAGGGATAAAGTGGTTTCTTCTTGAGCCTTTTTTTTTTTTTTTTTAATGCAGTGGAAAGAAAAGTTAAGGCTATCATGTTTGCACAATGTAATAATAACTAGATTCTAGAAGCTATAAAAATGCTTGAGTAAGTAAAATAAAAAGGTAGCATAAAATTACACATTATACAAAGTGTGGCAAAAGTAGGCTTATAGTTGTATATATGGAAAATAATACAATAATACAATAATACAATAATCAATAAATAACAATACCAGAGTGAACTCTGTTTCCTGTACTCGCAACTGTAAATCTACTTTTGCCACACCTTCTACTTTTAGAAGTTTAAGGAGAATGCACACTTGTAAGTTTCACATTCTCAAGTAAACAGTGTTAACTTGCGTGAAATAAAAGAATTTCTTTTGGGTATGATGTTTTATCAAATTAAGAAATATATTTATCTTGGTTTGCCTTAAAATTGAAGTTAAAGTTAATTTTTTTAATAGCTGTATGGGACAATGCAAAACATTTTTAAGTCATTTACTTTAATGATTCTTTGTTAGTAGGTTTATAAGATGTCTTTTGCTTGAAACATTGACATTTAATGACAGTAGGAGTCATTAACTTTTTAATAAAATTGCCAGTTTTTCTTTATTTAGTTTTTCTGAGTAGTTTCAACATATTAACACTCTTAAACAAATTTAAACTATAAAAAAGTAGTAGATTAAATCCCTGATTATTAGCATTTCAGGGATATCTACCTTTAAGTCAAAATGTCTTGCGAAGACATTTTAGAATACATGTAATGGTATGATTCTTAAAGAATAATTTTTTATGGTTATTTTCCAGTTTTTTTGAACCATAAAGTAAATTAACAAAAGAATCAATTATTATGTTTTAACAGTTTCTCGATATATTTAACAGACTGTTTCCTTAGAAGTAATCTCCCAAGTGTTTTAAAATTTTTTGTATAGGAGTGAGAAAGTTTATTTTCTATTAAAACATATTCCTATAGACTAGAAAGAAAAAAGTTGTTGAATCTAGGGTATATCAACCTTAAATAAGAAACAGTGAAATTTAATCTTTGTATTATAAAATATATTTTCACTGAGGCTTTTTGACTGTCCTTTAAAAAAAAAAAAACAAAAAAAAAAAACCACACACACATAAATGTATAACAAGTAAATCAGTTATTTCATTTGATTTAATATAAGTATCCTAATGTGCCTGTTTTATTAATGGATATTGACACTCCCACTCACCATATTTTATGTGAGAAGTCCAGAAAATTATCAAAATAATTTTGAAGAGAATTGAGATGAAGCGGGGGGAAATCCAAGCATGATTATGGTATCTGCGTGCTTTGGTTTGCAGCAGGGAAAGGAAGAAAAACAAGTTTGGGATCAGAATTTATCCACATTAATCAGATTTCCTAACTCTTTCTACTTTATTGTATAATTGACATTTTAGCCAGGATGTACTTAAGTGTATTAAAATATAGCAGACGTGGGGGGGAAATCCTGTTGTGAAATTCTTAATCATGGCTTTATCAAACATACAACCTACTATATATTGTTTAAATACCATCTTCCAGGCTGTTCAACATTTGAGCCCAATTCATAAATGAAATGTGTTATAAAAGTCAACTAAATAAGTGATTTTCAGAGAGTGTCTCTTTTGAGGGACTATTTCTTTAACATCCCAAATTGCACCAATCCTTTGAGTAAAATAAGAACGGTTGTATTAATTACAAATTGCACTTTTAGCAAAAGGAAAAATGCCTATTTTATTGGCCTTGGGGACATGTATGCTAAGTAGTGTGGGGCCCGGCTTCCATTTCTGTATCTGTGCCACTTCTGACAAAGGATCGGGTCCTGAGATGAAAGGCCGAGGAGAAAACTAATAAAACGAGCTCGGTGGGTTGGTCATAGCTCTTCCCAGTCAGCCTGGATGCAGGACCAGAAGAGAAGTTCTGGGCGTTGGATTCCCCTCAGCCCTTCTACCCCGGTTCCAGCGAGTTAGCGCTGGCAGGAGGAAAGTGGTGTCTCTGCCATCTGCAAAGCCCACTTCACGATCCACAGCAAACCAAACCCATGAAACCTTTTAGTCTTGTCCAACTCGGCGCCACTTCCTGGCCAGGGGCACCGCAGCTGAAGTTAAAAGGCTCAGACCCAAATGGGAAAATGAGTGCCATTTGTGTAGAGGCAGTAGCCTTCTTCAAACTGCTTTCAACCTAATTGGGGGGGGTGGGGGGGGGGGAGAGATAGAATATGATTTGATTACAAGTCCTCCAGGGTGGGTAGCATTCAAGAGACTGCAGCTCAGAAGTGTGTTTAGGGTTTTCACTTAGTTTTCGCATTACTTAGAGTTTGTATTGTAGTTCTCTTGTTCGTGTGTGTGTGTGTATGTGTGTGTGTGTGTGTGTGTGTGTTTTCAGCCTCTACAATTTGGAAGAGGCAAAAAGTACAGTACAATGGTAAATTTTAAAGGGATGGAGATGGTATAGTCTTGGTCATATAAGAGTTCTTCCATTGCTGCTGAGGTAGCAGTCATTTTTCTCTGTTGGGTTTTGTCCCTTGTAATTGTACATCTAAGTTCTTTGCTCAGAATACTCCTGATTCTGGGAATAGCAGGAAAGGGAACGATCTAGGTCTAGAAACAATGACAGTCAGTGTTTTCAGTTATCTCTGTCAAGTTGGGTGGACTTTGGCCACATTAGTAAACTGGATATGTATAAAAGAAGATGAAAATATCAACTCAGAAGGGCCTGCTCCAGACACTTGTGGTATGCGTGCTCTTCTCGCTGACCTAAAGGTGGCATGTAATGACCAATCAAGACCAACATTATTGTACATTTGAGGTGAAACTATTTTGGAGAGTCCAAAGGTTTGATGCAAGCAAAGGCTTGGTCTCCCAAAAAGTCAAATAAGTAAGAGCTAGACCACCTGAGAATTTTTTTTTTAGTTCCAAGATATGTTTAAGTGGAAATTCAAGTCATAACGTCATTGTTGAATAACTCTACAGGGTTCCGGTAATTTTTCCCTCTTCCAACCCCATCTTTTGCCTACAATCGCAACTTCATTAGCTTCATTTTAAAAAGTCTCACAGGAGCAACCATAAGACCAGAGCAATAAAAGTGTGAGCTCTTTGTGGTAAAATCCACATCTCCTGAGTGAAGTCTTTGAAATGAGCGTTTAACTGGCTTTTCACTAGATCTGGTTCTCAAGTAAACTAGCTGGTAATGTTGTCGCTTGACATTTCCTTTTCACATTCTGTGCCATGATTCAAAACTGATATCTTTTTTATGAGCAAGAGTGGAACGATATGAAGTTAAGGAACAAGACAAACAGTGTGCGCTTTATAGCTTGTCTTTAATAGTTTTATAATGCTGCTGCGCGTTTGCCAGCACCCATATAATGATAAGATTCTAGTTTGCTCTATTATTTCTTTTTGGTTTTGGAATTGGGGTTAGAATGCTTTTTAAATGGAAAGAATAACCTTAATTTTATTTTAAAATGAATATCTATATGCATATTAACTGTTAATCGTGACAAACAGTTATTTGAATTGTAATTCGAAGTAAAAGTATTGCTAGTACAAGTTTGTGCCTGGACTGAGGTGTGGTAAATAGCATTCTAATTACTTCTAAAAACCAAACAATTGAAATTTTTATCATGCTTTTTTTAATATGTGCAAACAAATCTCTAGTTTCATATAAAAGGAAAACTATAATAAGGCATGTTAGTCTTATTAAATATTAAACCAAATTAGCCAAAAGATTTTTTTTTTTTTAGTGGCTTGTTGTTTTTCAACCAGAAGAACTGAAATATCTTAATAGACCAAAAAAAAAAAAAAAAAAAAAAAAAAGACTATATGGGAAGGTAATAGAAGAAAATATAAAAGATTAAGCAACTGGATTTTTTCAAGAATTAATTCTTAACATAATCTTTATCATCGGTGCCTGTAGTTTTTCAAATTCTGGAGAAATAGCAATAAATCGATTGGAATGACAGAATGATCAAAATATTTAACAAAACTTAGTTTCCTTTTGAAATAAATGTATTTAGCAGTTGTTAAAAGATAATGTTCTGTATTTCCTTTTTAAAATTAACACATTGTCACAAAGAAAGCAATGAAAAAATGCTAATTATAAATCAGTTAACTTAAAAAACAGATTTGAAAAGTAAAGCCTTCTGAAGGTGGAGTTAATTATACTAATACATGTTGGTAGAACTTTTTTTGCAAAATGTATTAAGGTAGAAATGCTAAGACAGCTACCTATTTCAGAATAATAGACGTTCCTATACGTTTGCTGTATTAACTAAACATAATTTATACTGGGAATACTGAACTATAAATGGAACAGCATAATTTATTATTATCCACTTTTATTTTAGAGCACATGCTCAAATTATCAAGAACACAAAACTGTTTCCCAAAATCTAGGTAGGCTGTCAACTTCATCCAGATCTCTTTTCAAAAGCAGTATTAAAATGAAATGTGTCCAATGCTTCTAATTGCCAGAGCAGTAATACCAATGGCAGTTAGAGCTCTCTCTGTCCATCACTTCCTGCACGCTGTGCTTTGTTCCATGTGCGCTATCTGTATTACCTGCAGTAATCTTCCCAGCAGCCTTACAATCTAGGTGCCATGATTGCTCTTGTTTTACAAACAAGAAGACTGTGGCCTGGCGAGATTAAAGGGCCCTAACAACTGGTGAATGGTGCGGCTCCGGAATTCAGACCTCAGTCTTTTCTCTTCCCACGCCTCTGCTCTTAATGACTCTGCTGCAGTCATTAAGCAGAATATTTGTGGAGCTCTTGTGAAAAAACAAGCAAACAAAATAACCAAAATAACAAAAACCTGTTTGGGAGCCATTTGTATAGCACTTGAATGTCCCCTTTTAGAGCACTTTTTTCTTCTTCTTTGATTTTTAAAGCTGGTTCAAAGTTTTCATGTCCAAGGCTGGCAAAAGACATAGATGATTCCGGTAGTAATATTTGTGACTAGGAGAAATACATTGGGTCTCGAACTATGAAACCTCATACTTCAGATGGATTGTTAAGTTTTTCCTGCACATCTTTTCCAAAAGAATCATCCACGTAATTTTTTTGTGGGCTTTGGAGCCACGGCCCTAGAACTGGAATCGTTAAAGCCACTGGGACCCCTTCCCCATGAGAGGTGGTCAGTGAATGTTTTTTACAACAATGAATAAGGGAATAAACATTTCTGTGCCTGTGAGCGTCCTACTACATGTTTGCGTGTTGAAGAGCTGTCGTGCGTGTGGGCAGCACACCACTCATGGCAACCTTGCACAGTCATGAGCCTCGATTTCCTCTTTGTGAAATGGAAACAGTGACATCTTCCTCCGTTGTGGAGGTTGAATACATGGTCGTTCCCTTTCCTTAATTACCACACCTGACCCTTTGGTTGGTTGCGGAGCCTCTGGGAGCGGTGAGGACGGGAGGACTGTCAGAGCTCGCCAGAAGGAACGTGGGCGTGGAGAAAGCAGTTCGTGTCCTGCACCCACCAGAGAGAGATCCCAGGCCAAGGAGGAGGCTGGTTCTGGAGAGAGGGGTGAGCCTGGGGCAAAGGCCTGTATGCTATGGCTGAGTCTCTAGTGTTGTGTTGACTTGCGGCTGCAGACAAGTTTCTTGGGCTGTGGATGTGTCAAGTGAGGGCACACTTCAGAGCTGCCTAAGAGTCTCTCCATCTTAAAGCTCTAGGGGCAATGTTTCAAAGCTTCCTGTCACTCTGCCTCTTCCAGGAGCCTTGAGGAGCTCCTCAGGGGAGGACATTGCCATCCCACAGACACACTATCTTTACTTCTGTCTGCCTCCCTCCCTCTACCTCTTCCTCCCTTTGTTCTTCCCTCCCTCTCACTTCCCTTTCTAGGTCAGCACTCCTTGGACCTGCTCTCCCTTCTTCCCCCAACCCCCAGTCTCTTGCACTGCTCTCTCTGGTGGCAGAGGAGGTGGGGAATAGTGTTTATGGTTTAGACTCTAAACTTTAGAGGTTAAAAACCCTGCTCTCCTGTGCAGGATGATTGCGAAGGCTCTTTTATTGCAGTGTCTGAAGTTCAGCAAAGGGACTCAGGAAAAGAGCAGAAGAGGCCTAAAGAGGAGACCGAGTCAGTTTGCAGGCTGAGCAAAATAAAGATTAAAATGCAGGGAAGAAAGTTCAATAGCAAAAAAAAAAAAAAAAATTATCACAGTGAATTCAAAGGTCAAAGCAAAAATGTTAAAGACAAAAATTAGACAAGTTACATTTACATGAGAAGAAAGTAAAATTGTAAAAAATAAATTTCATAATGGAAAAAATATTACGTTTAAATAGGAAAAGCAATTAAAGCTTTAGGTGTGTGTGTTGTTTTTGTTTTGTTTTGTTTTGTTTTTTCCCCATCAGAATTCCTCTTTTGAGGCCCATTGAAGCAAAGTGGTTATATTCCTGGCAAGAGGGTTGTTATATAAGATGATATAAATTAATATTTGGGACAACACCAAACGCAAGCAAATCCAAACATTGCAAAAGAGATTTTTGACAGAAGAATATTCTTAAAGTAGTTTGAAAATAGGAAGCCATTCTCTCTCTTGTGTCTGGAATGGAAAACAGGGACTAACACAGATGGACAGTTGCCTGAAATTGAAGTAATTTAAAGAAAAAGCCAAAACAGACAAGTTGATGGCCAGAAATGTGTCAAGAAATCATTGGAATTCAAAAAAGCTACTAACATAGAAATAGTATAACCAACTTCCAGAAATAATAGCAAATGCTGGATTCTGTTTGGGTCAGAGCGACCAGATGCACGAAATTTGTGCAAGAGGCTCAGCCTTTGCAAACTCGGCTTCATCCGTCCGGAAGGTCATCCGGACACTTGTCCAAGACAGTCGTTCTGCTGTTTGGTCTAATTAGCATATTAGCTCTTTATTATATAGGATGTTAAAGAATTACATATATTACTAAATGTATGTTAATATTTAGATATATTCAATAGAACAGGTTTCTTTTGTAATCTGGGACGCCTTATTTTATGCATTTCATCAGAGAAGGGGTCCATAGATGCAGAAAGGGTCTTGATTAATGTTGTTGTTGTTTGGAGGTTTTTAATCTGACCCTGAAGCCTGTGGGCTTCACCAGAGACTGGTATTAAAAGAGGACTGGACTGTACACTGGCTACTCAGATAACCATGGCCAATAGTGCCCCCCAGAGTGAGAAGTCCCAGTTATGCACATTAAAATAGCTTATAGTCTCGGTATAAATGGAACAGTGCCTTGGACAATACAAGCACAGATCTCTCCACCCCATGCCACCTCTGTCATGCGCGGTGGATTCGGGCCAGACTGTGCAAACGCACTGAGTGGTGAAGATCATAGTGAATGACAAGCTGCCTGCATACCCTCCTTCCTGACACCTGTAGGTCATGTCTGAACAGCAGGCAATAGGAATGTTCACCTGGAAACCCAAACAAGAAGATCAATGTCTGCACGTAATTTTCCAATTTTGTTTGTGGTTTTGCCATGGTGCTTTTGACTTATAAAGATGGCCATGACTAAGATTACCCTGCACCCGTGGCTCTTGGTTAAAACCTCTGTCAGGGCGCTCTCCTGATGCCTGATATCTGTGCATCTTTCTCTCCCAGTAGTGTTCGTTCCTTCACACAGCAATCCTGTCTTGGCATGTTCTTTGCAGGTTTTACTTAATATCCTAAGGAGATCATTGAGTGGCTTACACCGGTGTTCAGTTTGAGTGGTGGAAACCTAATTTTTATAGTTCTCATATTCTTTTCTGTTAGCCCCACTTCCTGCTTAGAAGATGAGGCTGACTTTGCAGAAACAACAGCAACAAATAAGCTAGCATTTATTGTGCACATCATGTTCATTTCGATTTCCCAGGGTTGGCTATTTGAGCTTCTTTAGTAACAGGGGTTTGGTGGACGTGACTGGCCTGTGTTTGTCACAGCCCTTGATTTGGCTTGGCCATAGTGTCATTGTTATCGGATAATT
Organism: Pipistrellus hanaki; assembly: GCF_964339955.1. NCBI lineage: Eukaryota > Metazoa > Chordata > Mammalia > Chiroptera > Vespertilionidae > Pipistrellus > Pipistrellus hanaki. Next base: position 56,520,929 of record NC_140513.1, on the reverse strand, counting down.
GATGACTTTGAGGTTTGCAATGATAGTCAACATGCAGCTGGAGTATCAGAGAGTCAGAACCTTTCATAACTGGGAGGGCCCAAATTCCTGTTAGTGAAGAAGTTATTGGGTCATGGGGCTTAACTAGGCTTCAGAGCTGGTAAAGGGTAGACTTAAGAACCGAATTCTGTCTGTAGATTCTCAGCCCACCACCCTTTCACCACACCAGCCTCTTCCTAAAGAGCTCGATCCTGCAAGATGCTGCACAGGGTTCTGCAACCAGATCAGTTGTGAAAATTCTACATGCCATATATTTTTGCTTGTTAAAGATTCTGAGAAATTTTGCAATGTAGAATTCTGTCTGATGTTAGTCCATTATTTTCCAAGCTTATTTGGCCACAAAATCCCTTCCCTTCCCCCAGAATCTGGCTAATAAAAATACTGCTTTGATGATTGAGGTAGTGGTGATGATGATAACAAGAGCAGTAACATTTACTGAGCACTTACTTTGTCATAAATACTGTTCTAAATGCTTTCTATGATAAGACTCATGTAATCTTCATAATAAGCAATAAGGTAGATACTGTTGTCTCCATTTTACAGATGAGGAGACTGAGGCCAGAGAGGCAGCTGGGGTAAAGTAGTTGTGTTGCTCAGGTAACAACATCACCTGTACATCAGGGATTTTTTCAACCTGGGCACGATTGACATTTTGGCTTTATAATCTCTTGTTGTGGAAGGCTGTCCCGTGTATTGTAGAATATTGAGCAGCATCCTTGGCCTTTACTCAGTTGTGTCAAACAGAAATGTCTGCCGACATGGACAAAAATGCCCCCTGAATTGCTCCTGGTGGAGAACCACTGTTGTAAACTTATAGCAGAAACATACTTTCTCGAACAGCCTCCATCGTAACTTCTACAGTGACTCATGGTCATGATGGGGCAAATTACACACTGAAGGTTCTGTGACTATATCAAGCCATGTGTACTCGTGTGGGGGTGGATGTGAGTTAAACTTGACCTGTGCTGCTTTCTTCCACTCCATTTCCTTCCCCTGCTGCTGGTGAGAGCCAAGAGGCCAACGTTTTTTTAACTGCCCCATCCACACCGCCAATTCATCTATTTTCCATTTTATACTTCGTAAACACACACACATACACATGCTTTTTTTCCCTGTGTAATAGAGGACTTAACACATTTGAATTGCTGTACAGTAAAAACTTATGCCTGAGCCAAGATTAAGCTGCCAAGGAAAACATACCCAGCAATGAATAACTCACGAGGATTTGGCAAAGAAAAAAAAAAAAGTTACACGATGAAATATATTCCTAAGGTGTGGGTTTTATTTTTCCAGGGTGATAACCTGTTAGAGTCACACACTTCGAAGGGATCCAAAGGCTTCTGGTTGTTGCTCTGTGACTTAATGCGCCATTTTCAGGAGCAGCTGAGGAATAATGAAAAGACCAACGAAATACCTTGGTTGTAATCCTGGCTCTGCCAGATATTTGCTGTGTGACCTCGCCTTCTTCCTCTCAAGGTTCGCTTCCCCACCGGGAAGATGGGGGTAATAAAGTGGAGCCGGCCGCGGTGTTGGAAGGTGGAGGTGGGAAGATGCATCAGCATCCAGCCCAAGTCCTGGCACGTCCGTCTTCCTCCTTCCTTCCAGGACCAGTTTACCGAGGAGCGCTGCTGTGGTTTTCCACTTCATAGCCCTTTTGGGTGATGCTTTAAGGATAAACTAGTTGTCTTTGAAAGCAGCAGAGATGCCTCCCATCCAGTAGAAAACCCATTACGAGACGAGGCTTGGAAAGAAGGGAGGGTACATACAGTACTCAAAACCACCAAATCTTGAAAGCTTTACATGTAGATGGCGGAGTAGCCAAGAGCAGGAAAGAGAGGATGCACTGAGGAACGTCAGGAGGCAACACTCACCCTCTGATCTGAGGGGACATTTAATGACTCTGCTTGGCGATGGGTCTCTGAGTGCTTCTGTGAGCCAGACTCTAAGCAAGCTCCAGGGCTGCAAAGAGCAAATCCCACACGTAGCTGTTCCACCTCTGCACCCTGTCCTTTCAGAGCTCAGTGACCCTGTCTTGTCTTCGTCCCAGTTCCAATTGATATTTGCTGCCCAGAATGCTAGTTGGAAGGGTCCTGAAGCTTGGCAGAACTCGTCGGAAAAAAATGCCACGATCCATCAATCCTGTCTGCCTTCGTCAGAAGATGCAGACGGTAGAGGATTGGACAGTCCGCTGGCACAGGGGTTTTCAGAGGGGGCGTCTGAGCCATTCGTGTATCGTGAAATCACTTCTGTTGAGCCCCCTAAGTATTATTCTAAGAAAGGAAATAGAGAAATAACAGAACTTTACACAGAGAGATGGTAAGCGCTGCTTTGGGAAACTCCTTGTTATGGACTGTGTGACAGGTCATGGTGCAAAATGCATTTTCTACAGTGGGTCTCATAAACTATGTGATTCTAGGGGTTACTCACAATCCTACCCCTTTTTCTCGGCAGTCATACTAGTGTTGTTTTTCTGAAATTATAGGCTGTGTTTGTTACTTTGTACCTGATTAGTCAAAAACGTGGGATAACGCACACATTCTAGGAACCATTCTCCAATAAATATGTGTATCCTTTGAGCCTTCATTCATTAGCATCTTCATATTTTGTCGGAGGTGGTTAATAATTTTATATATAGTCAGGATTGGTGGGAGGGAGAGTAGCCCAGTAGTTAGACACCTAGGCACTACGGTGAAGCTTGCTGAATGATTTTTAGACCATGCTGCGTTAGAACTATGTAACCTGGAGAAGCGACCTAAAACTTGGATCTTGTGACCATCACACGTGATGTGTATTTTACACACACTTGCGGAAGGTCTTGCCTCAGAATTCTTTCCTTACTACTTCAGGCCACATAGATACATAGGTGCATGCTGTCCCGTGTCACAGCCAGCTCATCCTATCACAGGGCTAGGATTTGTATCAACAGTCTCGGGAATTAAACGTGGGCAGTAAAAATGCAGCTACCTGTCCCGTGGTGGGAGCATGACTAGGAGCTAATACTGTTGTAGTACTTGACCCAGCATCGCTTGGCTCTGTTCAGTTCCAGAAGTACAGGGAGAGAAGGGAAACTCCGTCGTAAGGGTAAGAGAAGTAAGTGCCCAGGGGAGGAGGAGAGTCTTTGGCAACCAGGAGGGAAGAGGATTGGGAGCAAAGGGGTGAGAGTCAGGATCAGGAGATCGACGACACTGTGCCTCTTCTCCAATCCTGGTTTCAGACACAAAACGATCACTTAAAAGTCCCTGCTGCGTGGCTTGCCTGACTGTTCCTTGGATAAGTGTTAGCTAGTTTAAGACTGGATCAACTGAAAGCAACGTGAGTTTAGACTAGTAACGCAGCCCAGGGTGGAGTCCCGGCCCTGCCGTTCCCCAGCTCTGTGGCCCTCAGCGGAATCCGCTCACCTCCTGGAGCACATGTGTCAAACACAAGGCCCGCGGGCCAAATCCAGCCCGCCAGGCCTTGCAATGTGGCCCGCACCGCGCTGTCATCACTGCACTCCGCTGTCAGTTTATGACATTGTCAGTTTATGACTGTTCAGTAAACCATTTGGCCCGCGATTTAGGCTGGATTTTAGATTTTGGCCCCTTCTCTGATTGAGTTCGACACCCCTATCTGGAGCCTGGATCCTCTGTCCTGTGAAATGGTTATAGCATATTTCACAGGGTGAGGGTCAAGATGAACTGAGAGCGTATCTGTAAAATCCCTAGCACAGGAAGGGCGCCCCCCTCCCCCCCCAATTCTCCCCAACCTCCTACCCTATTGGGGGAAGTCTGATTTAGAGTGTTTTTAAAACATAAGCAGGTCCCAGGTGAAAGCATTATTGACAACAGTGTTTGAGAATAACAAAGCAAAACTTTCTAAAAAGACGTTCAGTTACAAAGGGATTAAGTCTCTCGTTCCCTGTCGGTGTACCTGCGGCCGCTTGTTTTGCCGTGGTGCCGGCCTTTCGCACAGCCGGCTCACCCTTCAATGCACCTCGTGTGACACACCAGGTGAGTAAGTGGTGTATCATGCACATGTGCTGTGAATTTGGTATTGTAGGTCAAGGGGCCTCAGAGACTAACTGTTTTTACTTCTCTGCATTGGTTATGTAAGGCAATTAGACTATCCAGTCTAGTCCAGTAAAGATTCCAGCCTGGTTGGCATGGCTCGGTGGTTGAGCATCAGCCTATGAACCAGGAGTTCAAGGTTCAATTCCCGGTCAGGGCACATGTCTGAGTTGTGGGATGGATCCCCAGTGAGGGGTGTGCAGGAGGCAGCCAATCAATTCTCTCTCATCATCGATATTTCTCTCTCTCTCTCTCCCTCTCTCCTCCTCTCTGAAATCGGTAGGGGGGGGGGGGGGATCCCAGTTTTCACATACTAAGGTTCTGTTATCTTTCCCTTCAATTGAATTGTGATCTACAATATCCCTGTTAACTTTTCCTCTCGTTTACTATTTTGAAGACTTTTAAGCTCTCAGATGGCTTGGGTGGTAGCAATTTCTACCTATAATTCGTCCTCGACTCTTCCAGTTTTCACCCCTTAGAAGCCCTTGTCTATATTCAGTAGTATTCCCCTTATCTATGGGGCATATGTTCCAAGAACCCCCGTGGATTCCTGAAACCATGGAATATATACTATGTTTTTTCCTGTACTTGCATATCTGTGATACACTAGAGATTAACTTATAGTAAAATAGAATGGCTTCTCTTTGGCATGTCTGAATTGCCAGCGTCACTACTCTTTCGCTTTAGGGTCATTGTTAAGTAAAATAGGGTTACTGGACTGTGCTACCACAGGAGTATAGGTCTGATCACTGAGATGCTGCTAACTGGCTAGCGGGCAGGCAGCATATGCAATGTGGATACGCTGGACAGAGGGATGATCCACACCCTCCCAGGTGGGGCAGAGCAGGGTGGCAAGAAATTTCACCACACTCCCCAGAACATGTGCAGTTTTAAGTTTTTGAATTATTTCTAGAATTTCCCACATAATATTTTTGGAGCCCTAAAACCATGGAAAGGGAAACTGCAGGTAAGGCAAGACTACTGTCTCTCAATCATTGCTGAAAACAGGACTTCCTTTTCAAGAAGCAACCCAGAAAGTGCCAAGTCTATGCTAATAAAAGAGTAACATGCTAGTTGGCTGTATCTTTGTGACACCCACCATCCAATCAAGGAAGGAGTATGCAAATTAATCCAACAAAGCTGGTGGGTTAATTTGCATAGGCAGGTGCTGAGTGGCCCAGAGCGTTCTGCACCACCCCAGCTGCTCTGGGCAGCATGGGAAGGCGGGAAGGCTGCTCCAGGCCAGAGCGAAAAGGCAGCTCCAGCCAGAGCAAAGGCAGTGCCGGCAGCCAGGGAAAGAAAGGCTCATTTTTGCACAAATCTTCATGCATCAGGCCTCTAGTACTTGCATATTTGTCAAAACAGGTAGCTGTTATGCATGCACTTTATAAAAACTCCTGGAACATGCACTAGGTGAATGGGCACTTTAAGAAGTGGGCAGCCCCTTGGCTTACTGGGAAGGACCAACCCAGCACTGACCTTGCTTGTCCAGACAAAATATGCCGCACCGTGATTTCTCTCACCATTCCATGGACTTTCTGCCCTTCATCATGAATGACCTCGTGCAAATTTTCTTTTCTGCCGGCTCCTCTGTAGATTGGCACTAACGTGTGCAACCATTCGTAGTGTTGCTGGACAGTTTATGAAAATGCTCCGATGGGTTTGTTAGGAGTTTAAAAGAGGTGGGAATAGTGACTTTATGGGAAGTTTAATTGCCACCCTGCATATTATAGAACACTATCACCACACTTAAAGGTAGCAATTGTATCATCTTCTTGGATTTCAGGATATTTTTATTAATTAATTTCAGATCTGCAGTGTTTTAAATTATTGAAATATGTGAATTAGTTTTAATTTTATCTTTTAACATTTACTAATTCAGAAGCATGCTCTTTATGAGTCTTAAAGGCGTAAATGCTTTTTAAAGTTGTATTCATTTAGCTCTGTTCTACTTTGAACTCTTAGTATTATTTCTCGCAGATCATTACAAGCAATGTGCTTTTCACTGAGTTTTTGAACATTTGGTTATACTTTTAGGAAATGCCTGATAGTTACAAATAAAAGCTAAATAAATGCTAACTTGCAAAAATGAGCATTGTCTTTTAAATATACCTAAGAATGTGAAGTGTTTTCATTTCCTTTAAAGCAGTTGGCCTTCCTTTAAAATATTCTTAAAAAGCCCTGGCCACCGTGTCTCATTTGGCTCGGTGTCATTCCGTGCACCTAGAGGTTGCTGTTTCGTTTCCAGTCTGGGCACATGCCCAGGTTTCTGGCTTGATCTGTGCAGGAGGCAGCCCATCAGAATTTCACTCTTGCCTTGATGTTTCTCTCTCCCTACCTCTCTCTCTCTTAACATCAATGAAAAATCTTTTTTTAAAAATTGTGACATTCATCATCAGAGTGAGAGGAAAGTTAAACAATTCAGTTCTGCTTTTGCCAGGAGGCAGTTTATGCTAATCAGGTTTGTTGATCGGCTCTCAGGGTGTGACAAGCTGAATGCGGAGAGCCATCCTCTCCAGGAGTGAAGCCTCCTAAGAACATTTCTAGAGTTGAGCCTCCTGATGTGCGCTGTCTCAGCAGAGCTCCTCACCTCCTCCACGAGGGCCCTGAGCCCCATAAACAACCACCGTCCATGTACTCAGCGTGATAAATGTCGTAGATGAGCCGTATGGAAGGCCCCAGGGCGGGAAGACTTAACATGCAGGAGCACCGGCTGCTGGGAGGGCATCCCTACCTACAAGGAAATCACTGAGTTCTTCTGGATTCTTAGACGTAGGTTCTCACTATTGGATCTACTAGGAGTTTGTATTTTGAGAGCTCATCTTTTTAAAGGCACTTTATTAAAGTGTTAGTCAATTACATAACCAGTTACGTTGTCACGGCCCATCGGCCGATCTGAATTACGGTGTTTGACAGTTTGATACACCTAAATAGGCTGATCCCCAGGGCGTGGTTAGTGAGTTCGCAGCGACGCAGGGCTGAGGCTGAAAGGAGGGTGCCTGGGCAGAGGATCTAACCACCTCTCCTGGTTTGGCTGTTATGGGGATTATGGCCATAATCACAAGGCTCTGAGAGTCGGGGCTGGGATTTAACACTGCTCCGTTTCCTCCTAGCTGCTTTTTGGTGCAGGGCTTCCTTCATACTCAAAATAGTGCTTTTTATTTATTTTTTAAAATATATTTTATTGATTTTTTTTACAGAGGAAGGGAGAGGGATAGAGAGCTAGAAACATCGATCAGCTGCCTCCTGCACACCCCTTGCTGAGGATGTGCCCACAACCAAGGTACGTGCCCTTGACCGGAATCGAACCTGGGACCTTTCAGTCCGCAGGCCGATGCTCTATCCCCTGAGTCAAACCAGTTCTGGCAAAATAGTGCTTTTTAAATGTGCTTAATCCATGCCTCAAAATTGTGCAGAGCAAAATGTGGCGTGAAGAGTGCCGCTTTATTCTTTGCCTGACTGCACTTACTTGAAAGAAAATACCAACGACATGCTTCTATCTGCGAGCCTCCTGCCTTTGGGGGATATTGAATCAGGCACGGATTAAAAATAATAATAAAGATGCAGGGGGGAAGAATTATAGAAGGGTAGCTCCTGTGTGATGTTATTTTTAAAAAAATAATTATTACTCTTGGCACTTAACATGTGCTGTCTTCAAAGTGCTTGGCAAATGTTAATTAACTTTACGGAACTTTAAAGGAACTGAAATCAACTTGCTTTTTCAGAGAGAACATCCCGTTGGGAGTCAGGTGGTACAAGACAGAGCTAGAATAGAATTATTAAAAGGTTCTTAGGTGGAGGCCATACCCTCAGAGAACAGAGATCTAAGAGTAAGGAAGGCAGTGTTACACCTAAGATAGCAGTGTGGTTCGTGCTGAAGAAAAACTGAGTTTATCGTCCTGGCCAAATAGTGCCCAAGTAAAACCCCTCAACAGTAAGAACTGGACTGGGTTTAATTTGATTTCTGCACGATTCAGGAGGCTGTCGAGTGGTACTTGACATGCTATCTACATAGAACTTCTGTAGGTTTTGCCCCCTGTCAACATAGTAAAGAATTACCTTTTCATACAAGAGAAGTAGCCAAGAAAACAAGCCCATATTAACCTTGTCTAATAAAAAATAAGTGTCCTAAAATGGTTAGCCCTAAAAAATACAGTCAAAACAGGGAACACAACTATTTAGCTATAGTTATAAGTTCTTCCAGATTCCAGAGTTAGAACACCCTGCTGTTTTAAAATCGTTTAATTCCCGTATTGGACTTCGTAAAGATTTGCTTTTATTGAAGCTTTCACTTTGAAGGTGATTGTTCCAACATGGCTCACATTAGTTCCTGATTACTCGCTCCCCAGACGGCTTACATTTATGACGTGTGACACACACACACACACACACACACGCTCCACAGGCAGGTATCAGCAGAGTTAATATTTAACTGTGGAGATGAGGAAGTACTCGGGTGGGCAATTCCAAAACCCTGGACACCAGTAATTCATCTTAATCCTTTCCATGTAACGAGGGCAACTGATAGAATACATGATTAAAAACTACGTATTCGTATCAACATAAGAATAATATTAGCAAAGCAGTGAACTACTCAGGAGAGGGTAATGCCAGGGGATGGCTCAAGTAGCCCTTATCTGAGCCTCGGTTTTCTTTGTAATAGGATCTGGGTTTATAAAAACAAAACAAAAACTAGCTGCATTCTTATCATGCAGCATGTTTGTCATAAATGCTTACTCCCTCCCCTCAAATCCGCGATCCTTGCCATTTTTTATTTCAGGAGAAAGAGAGCAGAGCTGATGCTCGTCAGATCCTGGCGGTTCCGTGCCTGAGATCATTTGCAGGGACTGTTTCCTGGAAAAGTTCCGTCCTGCCTTATCTGGTCTGGGGACTTCTGTTTAGTCTTCGGAATCCTGCTTAGTTATTTGATCCTCCGTGAAGCTGTCCATGACCTTCCAGACAAACTTTATCTAGCCTTTCTCTGTTTGTTTGTTTTTTGAAACTCTCTATATATTTCTGTCCTTGCCTGTATCAGAATGATGTGTTCTTTTTTTAATCTGTCCACCTTCTCCACCAACGTGGTTAACTCATTGGTGCTGCACTGTTTCAGGTTCATCTCTGTCTTCTTTATTCCCTGGTGTATAAAAGTTAAGCAATACATTTTTGTTGGGGTGAAATGAAGTGAAAACTCCCATCATAATCACTAAGAAGTCTTTAAGATTCGGTTTTAAATGTAATGTAGCAACTTGTCCTTTTTCTGAGCTCCATTTTTCAATGGGCCAGTTTCCCCGGGTGGAGAGCCCGTTTATTTATGAGAAGGGTACACCCGGAAGAAAGCTGGCGTGCCTGTGGGAAATCGGTCTCCAGAAAAGCAATGTGTTAAGGCCCCCCGGGTAGACTGTGCTCTGGGCTTGAGTTGGTTGCATTTACTTTGCAGATAATCTGAATCAACTCCTACAGGAGTGCAGAATGGGACAGTGGTGGGAGGGACTCCTGGCTACTGCCTCTGTCCTCCTGTATCTACAGCGTAGAGCCTCTCCTGTCACGATCCATCGACCAGGGCAGCTTCCCCTCATTTTTCCTCTATTCAGCGTTACTGGTTCACCAGGTTGTTAGCAATAATAAGCTGACGGTGATGGAACACCCATCTGTCTCTTATGTCTGTGGTTCTTTGTGCTAACTGCACATTATAATCACCGGGGAGGCTTTTATAAACATACCAATGCTCAGGCCTTATCTCAAGAGATTCTCATTTATTCTCTGTGCTGTGGGGTGCAGGCATCGGGAGTTTTTAAAAGTTCAAAGGATTCTGATGAACAGCGAGGGCTGAGAAGGTGTGTTCTGCCTGACGCTCAGCAAGCACTGGAATCCCCAGAAAAGGATCACTTAGCTCCAACTTCAGGCTGCTCCTGTACTCAGCAGTTCCGAGTGTCCCCCTGGTCACTGATCATGAAATTTGGAGAAAATGAAAGTAAGGTTATCTGGAAGAAGATTGGAGTCTGACTTCATGACCTGGGAATTGTGACTAAATTGCTCATAATTATACATTTTGAAGACATTTTATAAATCAGAAGTTGTATAATCTATACTAATGAAAGAGTAATATGCTAATTAGACCAGACATCTTTGAAACGTCCTTCTGGACAAAGCCACGATGGCAGGGGCCTAGGCAGAGGTGGTTAGACTGGCAGAGGGGAGCAGTTAGGGGGTAATCAGTTTGGCAGGGGGGAGCAGTTAGGGGAAAATCAGGCGGCAGGGGAGGGCAGTTAGGAGCAATCAGGCTGGCAGGCAGGGGGACAGTTATGAGTATCAAGCCAGCAGGCAGAGGTGGATTGCCCCTGAAGGCTTTTCTACTTCCCCCTGTTCCTGAGGGGCATTCGGGGCTGGCAGCTGCCTCTCACACCCACTGCCAGCAATGGCCCTGCTCGTACCACTGCTGGTGCTGGCCCCAGTCACTCTGAGCTGTCACTGGATGCCAGCGGGGCCAGGGCCATCAGCACATGGGAGCAGCAGTGGCAGCGGGAGTGGGGCTGCCAGCAGACAGGAGACTGGGGGCCACCATGGGAGGGGCCAGGTGCGGGCACGAAGAATGGGCCAAGACCCACCCCTGTACCCACTGCAGCCTCGTGGCCCACAGTTCCTTTCGAGGTGCACAAATTCGTGCACTGGGCCCCTAGTAAAACTATAATAAGAAATAAGTATCAGTGCTTACAAAATGTGATTGGAGACAAAAAGTTCCATTTCCCAACATTCATCTGTTGTTATCCCATCATACACTGACATGATTATTATATAGATTTTTTGAAAAATAAATGTAGCTCTTAACATTTAAATTTATTGGGGTGTATATACATTTTTAACTAGAGTCGGTCATATGTTTATGTTTTTTAAGTGGCTGGGGAGAATTAGATTAAGAATTATCTTACAGTAAATTTTTAGTAGGAATTGTTGGCATGATTTAAAGAGAATAGTATTTGTAAAAACTATACATTTTTCCCTTGGCATAAATAAATATTTAAAGAGAATAGTATTTGTAAAAACTATACATTTTTCCCTTGGTGAAGATTTAAATGGAAAACTACCATTTATTATATGAAGACATTTCCATTATTTGTTAACTAATATTTTAAATGAAGAACGAGGTTTTTATTTTGGTTTTTTTTGTTTTGTTTTGTTTGTATTTTACTGACATTCTATGAAATCTGCACATGCTTGGTTATAATCTAATTATTCCTTCTTGTCTAAAATGTACCTTACCGCCTGTTTGCCTCTTCCAAGTACAATCGAGCCCATTTGATGGCTTCGGATCTTCAGAAAGCCGTTGTGTTACAGTAGCAGGCACTTTACGATGCTGTAAATGGAACAGTTGGCATTTTCTTCTGAATATCACACGTGATAGAACCCAAGTTGCCTGGTTAGAACATCCTCCATTCATTTTTAAACATCCAACACAAGTTATAGCAGACAAAACTAATTATAAATTAGTAAGGAAATGATTTTTTCATGTATTTCTGTCTTAAAAGTGTAACGTGTTTATTTGCCTTAGAATGCCATGGACTAATTCCATCTTAATTCACGGCTGTCATGAGGAAGTGAAATCACTGCGATTTGGAGCTGCTTGCATTTCAGAATGAACATTCTCAGGCTGACACCAGTAATCAAGGCATAGGGCTTTTTAGTAAAAGATAACGCCTAGCAGTACAAACAGAAACATAAGCAAATGTACAGGGATCATCAGTATCAGAGGAAATGAGCATCTATGTAGTAATATTCCCTAGTTCTATGAAAGATAAAAATCCCAAGGGCCGGGGCTTCCTTACCATCTGGGGGGATAGGAACCTTTTCCTTGTGGTCATACCAGATTACCAAGCACTGGCGGGAGGAGCAGCATAGAAGGCGAGTGATGACAGTGTGAGTGGGGTTGCTGCTGTGGCCCAGGGGGCAGCCGTTCACTGCACTGCCAAGTTCATTCCTCGCTGCACTTGCCTCCTCTTCACTGAAGCTGGGTTTCCATCTTCTTTGGGTCTCCTTGCTTCTGCTCTTCTGTTTGAGTTTATTTGAGATGCTTGTGAACCTTTACTGGAAAAATGATTTATGCACTTTCAGGAGAATTTCCAGAGTACCTTGAGTTCTTTAAAGAAAACACCTGAAAATACACACATTTGCCCTAGCTGGTTTGGCTCAGTGGATAGAACGTTGGCCTGTGGACTGAAGGGTCCCAGGTTCGATTCCAGCCAAGGGCACATGCCCGGATGCAGGCTCGATTCCCAGTAGGGGACATGCTGGAGGCAGCTGATCAGTGATTCTCATCATTGCTGTTTCTCTCCCTCTCCTTTTCTCTCTGAAATCAATAAAAAAAAAATATTTTTAAAAAATTAAATAAAAATAAAAATACACACATTTACTCTCATTCTTGTCTAACATCTATTAATATTTATCTTTCCTTGGTAGGTATTACAATTAAATCATTTTAGCCCCAGTTGAGACTTCAGAGATACATTTAGTGAAATGGGTGCAGAGAAAACATGGTATTATTTGCTTTTAAATAAAGCTGAACTCATTATGAATCATATTTGGGTGGTAAAGCATCGATCTGGTATATTGTCTTTGATGTACGTTAGGGAGAGTGTTATAGATGGAGGAAATAGCACTTGCAATGTGCTAAAGACTTAGCATTCTAAGGGGATGCCCCTTAGAGGTGATGGAAGTATTTGGGAGCCATTGGTTTTTGGAATTTATGGAGATTCCCCTGCAATATATACTATTTGTCTGACTCTGGCGGTATCAGAGCTTACAAAATGTTAGCTCACAGGAAACCATCCAGCCTGATAATAAAAAGGTTTTACATTTTAATGATGTTTATGCAGCATTCCAAAGATTACTGACAATAAAAAAGGAAAATGGAGTCATTGATAGTCTTGTTGTGAGTTGAGTCAACACGGGGGATCATTCCTTAAAGTTCAGAATGCTTCCTCTTAGAAGGATCCTTTAGGCATCCCTAAGCAGAGTGATCACTGAGAGGAGTGTGTCAGGGGCAGGCGGTGAGGCAGGAACTCAGTGGAGCGGGGAGGTGCCTGGCGGGTTAGCGCAGTGGTGAGGAGATGGATCTAGCCCTGAAGAGGGAGAGCCCCATAGGCAAGTAGAAGATCCAACTGGTGTGGTTGGAAGTTAGCGCGGCGCACAGAGTACAGGCTCTGCGGAGAGACACGCTGAACTCTGACTAACCCTTCCTAGCGGGGTGATTATAAACGAGTCACCCAACCTTTCTGAGGTTTAGTTTCCTTGTGTATAAACGGGAGAGAATTTTTCTCCGTGACGCTTCAGTGTGGAGTTAGGATTTCATAAAAAGAATACATGTCACCTGCTTGACACTTCATATATTCTGAGTTCACCCTCCCTTTGGTTTAGGGTTTGGGAGATCTAGGATGTGAATTCAATGGGAAACTCAGCCATTATAAAGGTTTTATTTTTTTTAAGGTGTTCACTGTGCCAGATCTTGAAGAGTGGTGGCTCTCCAGGGATGGAAGAGATCCCTGTGTTTGGCTGGCCTTTGAAAGGCACCATCTATTACCGATAAGTCACCGAGCTCCTCCTTTAACTCACAAAGGCCACATTTGCACACATGAAAACACCGCTCATCCACCATCAGAAAGCACTGATGGGTGTGCACAGATCTATCCCAGTCTGTCACACGCTGGCCTCTCTGCAGCCAAGAGCACACATCACTTAGGTGTGACACGCTAGGATTGGGGGTTAGGGGAATGGACATTCCCTGCCTCGTAGCCTGGAGAAAGTTCTAGAATGACTCATTCTCAAATACAATAATGATCCGATTGTAAAATAAACATTTTAATTTCATACAGGACATGTTTTTAAGGGCTTGATTAAGGACTAAGATCTTCAGGAAAGGAGACCAGTTATCAATCTAAGCCAGTGCTTCCATGGGGACGCAGACTGCAGTGGGAAAGCCATCGCCATGTTCAAGAGGGTAACTGAATCATGACTGTAAACCATTGGATTTTTAAAAATAGTTGCACTGGGTGAAATTCTAGGGATGTGGAGTTTAGGATGAGTGTGAGGGAGCCAAGCAAATGCTCATGCTTTGTATGGAATGTTCTAAAGTCGAGGTCAGTTTTTAGGTCTCTGGAAAATGTGCAGAACAGGGAGGGATTCATCCTTCGTCTCTAACACTGATTTTAAACATGGCAATACTCTCCTCTCCTCCTTAAGCTTAGTTTCCTTTGAAGGTAGCGGGGTTGTCCTTGGCTCTCTAACGAAGATCCAGCCCCGCCTCTGTTCAGAACAGTGCGACCACATAGGGCAAATGACCTTTACCAGAGTAACAAGGCATACTTTAGTATGCAGGGAACATTAATCTTCCGGTAAATCAATGCTACCGATTCTTTAGATTGAGGTTCCAGATGGTAGTTTTAAACTAGGATTAACTCTAACCAGGAGTCTGCATTTTTAAAATATTTCTCCTCTCCCAGAATTCCCTATCTCAATGAAAGTTGCCTTTGCCTATCCAGGAGCACAAACCCAAACCTAGGTTTTTAATTGGTTCCTTCACTTCCTTGGGCCAAACATGTCAAACTCAAAGCTTAACACAAGCCAAATAAACAAGGAATGTGGCCCCCTTGCCTTAGGCCCTCAAGTCCTCAGATTTTCTCTTGTCTGCCTCCGGGTTTATCTTGAATCTGGGTCCTTTCTTCTAATCCAAGCTGCCACCGCCTCTGCCTGGACAGCCTTGGTGGCTCCTAGCTGGTCTCTGTGCAGCTAGAATGGTCTTATCAAACCCAAGTCTTAACACTGTTGCTTCTTTGGTAATAATAATAATAATAATAATAATAACAATGATAACTCTGCCAAAACCGTTTTTGGCTCCGTGTATAGAGCGTCAGCCTGCGGACTGAAGGCTCCCAGGTTTAATTCCGGTCAAGGGCATGTACCTTGGTCGCATCCCCAGTAAAGGGTGTGCAAGAGGCAGCTGATTGATAATTCTCTCTCATCGATGTTTCTAACCCTCTATTCCTCTCTTCCTCTCTGTAAAAAATCTATAAAATATATTTTAAAAAAATAATAATAACTCAGATCCTTACAATTCCCTCATTCAGCAAATACCGCTTGGTCATTCTGCTGTAAACCTTTTACCACGTCATGCAGAAATAAGTGAGACTTACTCCTACCCTCAAGAAACCTCCCAGTCTAGCCAAGCGGGTTGATCAAAGTTTACTTACTCATTTTCACTGAAATCCTGTAATTGGCCAGCAGCACACATGCATGCCAGAAAGAACTGAAGTGCCACCTGACACTCTGTGTGCCCTGATTGAAATGGGTGGCTTGAACAAACATGGCCTACTTGGCTGCCACAATGATCTGGTCAGCCTAAATCCAGAGCCACAGTGTTCATCGTTAGACTTATGTCAGTTATCTTTCTATCATAATGCTGCGTAGCAAACAGATACTTTTTGACTCAAAGGAGTTCAGCAGTGTTTATTTGCTTGCACACTAAGCAGCTCTGTTCATTTGGTTGGGCTTGCTCGTGTGTTGGGGTTGGCTGGGTGTTGGCTGATCTAGGCTGCCTTGGCTGGGATGACCAGGGAGACTTTGCTCTGCTGTATGAATCTTATTTTTCAGTAAAGTAGCTTGAATATGTTCTCCTAGTGATGGCTAAGGCTCAAGAGAGAGCAGGCAAGCCTAATCTCACAAGTGCTTTTCAAAGTCTCCAGAGTTGGAACACGGAGTCAGGGAGAATTGAAGCCATAGTTTTAATGCATCACAATGCTGTGTTTTCTTATTGAAGTACTAGAGGCCCGATGCACAAAGATTCGTGCAAGAATGGGCCTTCTTTCCCCTGGCTGCCAGCACCACTTTTGCTCCGGCCCAGAGCCACCTTTCCGCCTTCCCATGCTGCCCAGAGGCCCGGAGTGGTTGGGGCAGTGCATGCATATGCAAATTAACCCACCATTTTTGTTAGGTTGATTTGCATACTCACTCCTGATTGGTGTCACGAAGATACCGTCAATTTGCATCTTTCTTTTTTATTACTATAGACTAGAGGTCTGACGCCTTGGCCCTCACAATCCCAGCTTTGTCCAGAAGGCCATCCAGATAGTCATTCTGCTGTTCGGTATAATTAGTATATTAGTTCTTTATCATATAGGATGTGCATAACTTTGTCCATGGAACTTACCAAATTAGGTGGAACTGTATAATGTGGTAAGGGTTTAACCCTGCACTCCCTGCAGTGCCCAATTTGGAAAACCCAGTGTGGATAAAGACCTGGTCTTCAGCATAATGCTTGGCATATAAAGATACCCAATTCATGTTAAACTAACAAAGTTAGTAGTAGTAGATTGGTTATCTTGGGCTGTTTACTGCAGGTAATTAAACTTTCTCAGCCCTGACCAGTTTGGCTCTGGATAGAGCATCGGCCTGTAGACTTAAGGGTTCCAGGTTCTATTCCAGTCAAGGGCATATACCTTGGTTGCGGGCACATCTCCAGTAGGGGGTGTGCAGAAGGCAGCTGATTGATGCTTCTCTCTCATCGATGTTTCTATCTCTCTATCCCTCTCCCTTCCTCTCTGTAAAAAAAGAAATCAATAAAATATATTTAAAAAAATAAATAAATAAACTTTCTCAGCCTCAGCTTAAACCTGTATAAATAGGGGATAATAATACTTATCACTTTCCTGAGAGTTAAATGGGTGGCTGGGGGGTCGGGGGGGGATGTAAAAGTATATACTGTTGGCTCAAAAAAGAAAATTGTTTCTCCCCTCTTCCCCCACCTACTTTTCTCACTGGCCTTATATAAATTTGAGAAAATAGTAAAATGGTTTGATCTTGGCCTGTTTTAGGTAACAAGTTGTGGGATAGAGATACCCCTATTAAAAGTACCTTCTTTATCTTGCCCTTGGTGTGTTACTGAGTGATTAGAGCACCAGAGGGTCACGGGTTCCATCCCTGGTCTAGGGCATGTTCCTGGGTTACAGGTTCGATCCCCGGCCCTGGTTGGGATGGATGTGGGTGACAACCAGTCAATGTGTCTCTCTCGGATTGATATCTCTCTCTCTCTCTCTCTCTCCCTCCCTCCCTCCCTCCCTCCCTCCCTCCTCCCCTTCCTTCCTTCTCTCTCTTTCCCCCTCTCTCCCTCCCTTCCACTTTCTTTAAATATCAATGGAAAAAATATCCTCAGGTGAGGATTTTAAAAAATCTTCCTTCTAATTTTGTATAACATTCATCTTTTAAAAAACCCATTTGCACTTTGTCTTAAATTCCTATAACGCAGGGCTAGATTTCTTCTTTCTTTCTAGAGAGAACATAGGCAAAGAAGAAAGGGCGTTTAGAATGAGTAGAGGAGTGTGATTTGGGGAATGGAGCTCTTTGAAGGAGAACAAGCTTGGTGTAGGTGTCACAGTGTGTGGGGTCGGTGGCGGGAGAGGGGGGGAGCGGGGGTGAGGGGGGTTGGACAGTCAGGGAGTATGAGGTCTTCCAGCAGGAAGGACAGGGACTACTGGGGATGGCAAGGAATAACAACTTACCAGTAACCCTTTTGTCCAGTTCCTCTTTGCTTTAATGATTGCAGCCTGGGGCAGTTTTTAATGCCTGATACAGATATTTAGTACTTTATTAATGTTCCTAAACTAAAATATATCATTTTTATTGTTATATATTTGTATATATAGTTTTACTATATTTAGTTTGTATATAGTTATATAATTATATAAATATACATATAATTATATGTATAATTTTACTCCTTTCTTTCTTGCACTCCCCCCCAAGATGTAGGCAGACTCACATCTGGCTTCTATCAGTTAGGGAGTAAGTAGCTTTAAGCACATCCTGTCAAATTGTCTGTTCCCAAAAGCAATACCAACACATTCAGTGAATGTTATTTTTCCCCCCACAGTTATGTTCTTGATTGGACCACAAATTTTTCCATAATACTGTATTTGAAAAATAGGACATTCTAGCTCTTTATACATAATCAGCCTCCTACCTCCAGCCTCTTTTAGAAAACTTTTTTTTAATGAAGCGTTAAGTAAATTGTATTCCAGCGCTGGAAGAACACATTGAGGATTAGTTGCACCATTTTTTCAGTTGTTGTGATTGAGTTCTCATTCTTTATGTCTGTGTACTAATCGGGGCTGGTGTAGCTACCTCCTCTCCCCAACATGTCTGGGGTATCCTGCCAGAATAATTCTAGCTCAGATATTCACAAAATGAAATAATACTGTTCACTTAACATGAATTTAAAGTTAGTTAAATGATGTGAAGAATTCTAGAATTCAAACTCTTATTAATTGTACTACTAAAGATTTGAGATGCAAAAATGTTCATTATTATTCTTTAAAAAAAATATATATATATAGGTCCTGCATTTTTTTTAGGACATTTTATTGGCAGTATTTTTCAAAATGTAACATTCACTGCTAAAGGCTATAGTAATATTTTTTTCTGGTTTCCAGTTGTAGCATAGTTCATGATCAGACTGTCCTTTGCAAGAACTTTGTTTGAGGGGTCTATAGTGAGGAGGTGCATTTTATAAGGGACCCGATAGAAACCATGGTTCACTAGATGCACGAGAAAAATCCAAAAAAGGACCCAAGTTTCAATAACAACAGCTTTTTTAATAGGGGAAAGGCATGGTCTTCTTCTAGACTTTGAAATTGTAACTTGAGAAATTATGTAATAACTTATAAAATAAGTTTATTTTTAAAAATATGCAAGTATTTTGGAAGAGGAAAGTAGTGTGTGGGTTAGTTGTATTATCCCGTCTTTTCCCATCAGTGATTCTCGTGCCAAATAGCCCCAAAGGCTTCTCAGGTACCTGCCACATTTGACGGGTCAGTGAGATCACTGTCAGCATTGCTGGTTTTTCTTGCATGTGCAAATGAGTCTGAACAAAATCACAAGAAATTATTGTTTTCAGTTATGTAGTGTGTACCTTCTAAAATGATGACCCCTCAGTGGGTCAAAAGTAGTTTTACCGCTGTAAGTATGCAAAGCACAGAGTTCATTCTTGTGTTATTACTTATTGATTATTGTATTGTTTTTCATACAAACAACTGTAAACCTACTTTTGCCTCAGCTTATACTAGTATGTATGTATGTATGTGTATCTGCCTCTCAATTGTAAATATTGGGAATATCTTAAAAGTGAACTTTAGGGGGAAATTTGATTCAATTAAATCTTCTTGACTCAATGATGTATTTTGTTACTTAATCTTTATTGGATTTGCCATTAATTTTGATCCCGTGTTTTGTACATGGTGAACCAAAAATTCTTAAATACCTTGACATCAATAGATATTGTCATCAAGTTGAATTGTATTCTAAGAAGTCAGTATGGTACCTCTCCCAACAGTCATCTCACCCAGGACAAGACTTGACAGGGTTCTGTGCAGTAGAGCCCTCATAACCCCCTGCCCTCCCACAGGCACATACACCACACACTGTACATGTGTAAGTGAATGACCAGCTTCAGACTTGGGAAACACTGAACTTTTGTTTTTGGCAAGTGCAATTGATACTCGTCACATTTAAGTGTGTGTGCCTCTTTTTTATCAGTACCTTGGTAGCATTAGGTAACTAAATGTTTTGTCTTTATCTTTCCATTTATGTTTTTGTGAGTTATATTTATTAGTATTTTTATTAGAAGCATAATGTAAAGAAAACAAATTTAGTTTGTAATAGCCCTGGTGCACAAATTCGTGCACAGGTGGCGTCCCTCAGGATGGACTGCAAAGATAGGGCCCCAGCTTGCGACCCCAGCCTTGCAGCCCCGCCTGTGCCACCTTCTCACCTGCTCCACCGTGGCCCTGCCCTCTTCAGAGCCCAGTGGGGCCAGCAGTGTCTCCACTGCTGGTAGTGCCACATCACCGATGCCTGCCATGTTCTGCACCGCCCCCTGGTGGTCAGCGCACATCATAGTGAGTGGTCGAACTTCCAGTTGACTGACCACCCAAGGGGACAATTTGCATATTAGGTTTTATTATATAGGATGTCATAGTTTATAGTCACAATTTACAATAGCAAATGTCAATCATATTATGGACATTCAAATGGTTTCCAGTTCTTTGGCTATTAAAAGTGTTGCAATAAATATCCTTGAGCAGTCCTAACCAGTTTGGCTCAGTGGATAGAGCGTCAGCCCGCAGACTGAAAGGTCCCAGGTTTGATTCCGGTCAAGGGCATGTACCTTGGTTGCGGGCACATCCCCAGTAGGGGGTGTGCAAGAGGCAGCTGATAGATGTTTCTTTCCCATCAATGCTTCTAGCTCTCTATCCCTCTCCCTTCCTCTCTGTAAGAAAATCAATAAAATATATTGGAAAAAAAAAAAAATATATATATATATATCCATCCTTGGGCATGTAACTGTGCTGTTTTCACACATATACTCATGGGATAAGATCCTAGCTGGGAATTATTGGCTCAAAAGAGCACTACTTTTAAGAGCATATAGAGCAATGAACTACAGTTTTGTTATTGTTTAAATACATCTGAGTGGCAGAAATTGGCCAATAGTGTGATTGTGGTAAAAATAAAATTATTCAGATCCCCTGGGGTGTGTGGTGGACTTTAAGTAAGGTGGTAATCGCCTGTAATTAACTGTCATCATGACTTCCCTGCCTTACACTTTTCGTCAGCATTTCCCCCGTTGTCTCAGAAGCAGTCTGTAAACATGCTCGAGGGTTATATTAGACCCAAGCCCGTGAAGAAAAGGAGAGCCACGGCCTCCCTGTGCTTCACCACATCTTCCCGGTCGGATGCTCTAGGAATGCTGTGTTGTGATGTTCAGAAACAAGTGTGCCTTTTCCATTAACGAGTGTGTTTTCCCTCCCTCAGGTGGAAGGGAAGATGCTGGGAAAGTTGAGCGCCGAAGAGGCACGGTGTTGCCCCTGTAACTGGGAACTGGAGGGGAGGCAAGATGCTGGCATAGCTGTTGACCTGAGAACCTGCTATGCCAACATATTGCCATCTCTCTGGTTCCACAGCAGCCAGGCTGCCTGCGTGTCGCTCCTCCACGTGTCGCTGTGGATGAGCGCCCTTCCCCAGATGTGGGTTTCTGAGACACTCTGCCCTGCTCACTCCCCTGACCTCTCTCTCACTGCTCCCCGAGTCACTCTGTTTTACCCACACCAGCCTTTCTGGCTCTTCCTTGGATACACCCGCTGTGTGTCTGCCTCTACGCTTGCCTGCCTCTTTCTCCTTTTTTGGATTTCAGTGAGGATGTCACCTCATCCGTGAAGCCTTCCGTGACCACACTGTCTAAAATAGCTGTCACAGCCCTAACTGGTTTGGCTCAGTGGATAGAGCGTTGGCCTGCAGACTTGGGTCCCAGGTTTGATTCTGGACAAGGGCCTGTACCTTGCTTGTGGGCACATCTCCAGTAAGGGTTGTGCAGGAGGATGGATGTTTCTCTCTCATCTCTCTCATCGACGTTTATCTCTCTCTCTCTCCCTCTCTCTCTCTCCCTCTCTCTCTCTCTCTCTCTCTGTCTCTCTCTCTCTCTCTCTCTCTCTCTCTGTAAAAAATCAATAAAATGTATTTTAAAAAATAGAATAGCTGTCACATACCCCAGTCACCCTGCACACCAGAGCCTTGCTTTATTTTTTTCAAAACATTGGTTACTGCCTGAAACCCATCTGTTGACTTGCTTAGTTGTTTTCTCTCCCACATTAGAATGTAAGCTCCTTGAGAGTTAGGGGCCTTGTTTGTCTTGTCCAAACACTGTATCACCAGAGCCTGACACATAGTAGTCACTCAGTATGTATTTTTGAAGCTCCACCCTGACTTCCGTCATACAAGAAAGATGTCAAATAATTACATTCTTCCCGTTGCAAACGGCTTTGGTGAAATTCTGACGCACAATTGCTGTAAATAAAGAAACAGATGTTTAATTCTGGATCTGCAAACTAACTCCTTAAATGAGTCTCAAAATATATACCATTGGGCGCACAGATTCATGGAAGCCAGCATGTCGTGGTAGGAGAAGTATGGGTTCAAAATAAAGCTGAGGGGTGAATCTCACCACTGGTGTTGCCTAGCTGTGTTCTTGTACAAGTCAGTTAACCTTGAGCTACGGTTTTCTCAATGGTAAAGTGAGGGTAATACCCATCAGGACTCTTGAGACCAAGAAATAAGATATTTTAGCCAGATGATTTTTACTTCATGTCTGAAATGGGAGGGAGTGGGGGTTAATGGGGAGAGATTAACCTGGGAATTTATATGAGTACTAGGGACCCAGTGCATGAAATTCATGCACGGAGTTTGGGGGGAGTCCCTCAGCCCGGCCTGCACCCTCTCCAATCTGGGATCCCTTGGGGGATCTGTGCATGTAGGATCTGTGTTCAGACAGAGATTGTGAGAGGCCAAGGAGTTAATTGTCCATCACCTCAAATTCTTATCCCTTGGTTGGTTCTTCCTTTTTTCTTCTTCTTCTTTTTTTTTTTTTTTTTTTTTTTTCTGGAGTTACTCATTGTCTATAGATCTCTTTTAAAAGAAACTAATACAGATTCACTTTACAGAGTAAGAATATTTAATAAATGCTATTTGATGTTCATGTTTTTAAGCATTGAAGCTTTTGGAAATAGTGTTGCTTTAATAAACTAAATTTTATTTTCATTTTGATGCCTTTCTGAAAAACAAAATGACAATCACTACTCTTGACTCATTATTTATTGTTACTCATGATATTATAACTGTAACATCCAGAAAAGGTTCATTATACCTTATGTCATGCCCTTTAGGGTATATTAATCTGAGCTGCTAATTTAACAAAAATATGTAGCTCAGAGGTATGGCACTTTTAGTCTTTGAGGTTTATACCTGAGAATGCTTAGTTATAGGCATAATTTAAAACTCTATATAATAATTAGCCGAAACCGGTTTAGCTCAGTGGTAGAGCGTCGGTCTGCGGACTGAAAGGTCCCAGGTTCGATTCCGGTCAGGGGCATGTACGTTGGTTGCGGGCACATCCCCGGTGGGGGGTGTGCAAGAGGCAGCTGGTCGATGTTTCTCTCTCGTCGACATTTCTAGCTCTCTATCTCTCTCCCTTCCTCTCTGTGAAAAATCAATAAAATATATTAAAAAAAACAAAACAAAACAAAACAAAAAAAAACTCTATATAATAATTAAATACCTTAAGGATTATTATGCTGCTTTTCTAATCTGAAGAATCTACAGATTAAGTGTCTCAATCTTGATGGCTTGAGGATTCATCACTTCGGTTCTTTCAATTCTTGACGTTATCAGCCAGAAATAAATACGCAGAACCTCAGCCCTGGAGGGTCATTACATAAGATAGCTTTACTCTCGAAGACTTTTAAGGAGCCACGCATAGCAATAGCTAAAAATTAGAATCCACGCTGCCTTAGGTCTCTCTCTCTGCCAGGAAAAATAACTGGTGCCGGATCAATAGGCCAGGACATAGAGCTTATTGTAAGAACTGCTATTACTTAATACCTTTTAAACCTATAACTTTGTTCTAAAAGCTTGTTTCATGAGTTTTGGGGGGCTTCTTTTGCCTTTTTCAGAGTTTCGCCTACCCTCATCTATGTTAATTGATGGCTGTATCCACTGCCCCTTGACTTAATGCAGTCGATGAACTGGATACCTAATGGAAATTAATGCTGAGCTCACTGAGCTCAGTCCTCCATGGCTTAATGAGTTTTACTATAATTTGCTAAAAACTGGAACCTTCTTTTGGATTCCAAGCGATCATGGGAAGGAAAAACAAAATTTAAGACATAGAAACATCAAAATGAGAGGTTAAGAAATTGATACACTCTAGAGCACATGTGTCAAACACAAGGCCCGCGGGCCAAATCCAGTCCGCCAGGCCTTGCAATGTGGCCCGCACCGCGCTGTCATCACTGCACTCCGCTGTCAGTTTATGACATTGTCAGTTTATGACTGTTCAGTAAACCATTCAGCCCGTGATTTAGGCTGGATTTTAGATTTTGGCCCCTTCTCTGATTGAGTTCGACACCCCTACTCTAGAGCATTGTCGGCAATGCTCTTCCACAAAATACCACTTGGAGGCGCACACATACAGTGTGATTGAAACTTCGTGGCCCATGAGCAGAAGTCTGTTTTGGGCGTGGCCGAGTCTATTTTGAAGAAGTGGCTCTAACGCTGAGCCACACTCAAGGGCCCAAAGAGCCACATGTGGCTCCAGAGCCGCAGTTTGCTGACCACTACTCTAAAGTATCCAATAACGTCTCTAAGTCAATGGTTTTTACACTTGTGTTGTATCACCAATCTCCTGGAGAGCTTGTTTAAAAAACAAGAAAGCAGATCCCAAACCATCCCTTAGACATTATGATTTAATAGGCCTTGATTGAGGCTTAAGAATCTTCACTTTTGCCGAAACCGGTTTGGCTCACTGGATAGAGCATTGGCCTGCGGACTCAAGGGTCCCAGGTTTGATTCCGGTCAAGGGCATGTACCTTGGTTGCAGGCACATCCCCAGTGGGGGGGGCGGGGGGGCGGCAGGGGGGGGGGAAGGGGGGTGCAAGAGGCAGCTGATCGATGATTCTCTCTCATCGATATTTTTAACTCTCTATTCCTCTCTGTAAAAATTCAATAAAAAAATATATTTAAAAAAAAAATCTTCACTTTTAACAAGCTCCCATTTTGATGCAGTTTGACAATGGACTACAGCCTGAGAACGCTTGTGTTAGCCACTGGTAAGTTGGAGGGCAGGATTTTAAAGTCCGTGTATAGTTCCCAATATGGGGCTTGGGCATGGTCTTGAAAGCAGCCTGCTTTCCCACTGCATCTGTGAGGGTGGAAAACTGGAGCAGCGTTTTGTAATTGCGCTTTATACTCTGAGGTTTCTTACATAAACAGCCCCTATGACTACGCACAGGAGCATACGGGTTGCCCATGTGCTTCTGCAGAGCTGGTTTCCGCTTCAGTCATCCGCGCTCCTCTGGTTCCCATTACAGTTCCCAAGATATTTTATTTTCTTCTCTGATTAACTTGATATTGACCCAAATCCCCTTACTTCTAAATATACATTCTTCTCCAGGATTTCTGTCAAATTGTAAATGATACATGAGCTCCTTGAGGCCAGAGACTAGGTCTAATTATGCAGAAGAGGAATTTTCAACATGGACAGGATTCCTATGGTGGTAAATCATTGTGTAAATTAACGGATCACATTTTAATTGATCTATTTCTTAAGTTTAGATTTGTGTGGGTTTAAAAGAAAAATGGGACATCTTTTCCTTTCTGGGACAGTATGGTGAAATAGAAAGAGCTTCAGGGTGGAATGCAGGCAAGATCGAGGCTCTAGTCCCAGTCCTGTCACTTTCTGATTCTGTACGTGACTTTGGGCAGATCTTTTCATCCTTCCCTTATTGGTGATTTGGGGTAATAGTAAGAGACTATCTGATATATTCGAAAGAAAAGAGGACAAAGCAAAATACAGCTGTGGAAACTAAGCTGGAAGATAATCTACAAAAAATAAAATGGAGATTTTTTAGTAGTAATTTTACTTAAAATGTTTCAGTGTTTTACTGCTTTGTGTTGTTATTGTGTAATTTAAGTATGACCCCCCCCCAAAAAAAAATGAGTTTTGATAAAGGCAGAGCTTTGTTTTCATCCAGCCTGAGCCTATTTGCTAACTAATTCCAGTGAAAGAAGAAGAAATGTGATATTCTAGTTAATTTTAAGTTGTGAAAAGGTCCAGCTTTTCCTTTGCTGTTTAGAAGGTTAGAAACAGGTTATAGGCCTTCAAATAGTGATAACAATTCTGTGACTCATATACCTGCTTTCTAGCTTGTTGGCTTATTATGATAAGATATATGATTATCAAATTAGATAAGATATATGAAGCTGCTTTGAAAATGGTAAGAAGCTATGTGTAGTCCTAAGATGTTTACACACCCCTCCTAACCCCCCTTCCTTCCTTTAGCCCTCAAGTTTGCTTTTGAAATGATTTAACAAAATTAAAATATGTTATTCTAAACCTGTCTGTAAAGTTTAAATTCCTAGGGTTCTAATTATTTGCCATTATATTTGTAGCAGCTAAACTGACAGACCCTGTGTGGATGAGATTGATATTCCATCAACATGTGTCTCAAAACCACATTTAAACCAGGGGACTACTTTTAGTTCCACTGAAGCTTCGGTGATGTTTTTATTGCTGTATAAACATTTTATGTACTTACTGAAGGTATTAGAAACATATACAGAAGGGGAAAGCTTTGTGGAATATGCTAAATGTTTCCTAAAGTTTCTTTCACGCATCATTCAGATAGAGAAGTCTGTATATTATACTTGGATGAAGGAAGTTTTAGTTTTAAGTGAGGGTTAATAGACTATTCATGCATTGCTTATATGGTCATATATTGCATTGCTGTCAAGAATTACTAATATTTTCCAATGCCTTTCTGTCCTAGGTCTTTGAAAGCAAAGCTTAGTTGGTAAATTATGAAGCCCATTTATAAGTCGATTAGCCAGTCTGAGCAAGCATTTGAGGATAGGTGTGTGTCCCTTTTTTGGAGGTAAGAGCCCTCAGTGGCAAACTGGAGTTCCCATGGACAGAGCAGGCACAATCTGTACATACACAACAAAAGTAGATATTCTTTCTTAAATAGTCTAAAGGACTTTCAAAGTCTCAGCTTATGTCAAAATGACAGCGGGTGCATTTGCCATGCAATACCTATGCAATACCATGAGGTAAAGCAAATCAGAAAAATGTCAGCCAAGATAATTTGCCAAATTTGGAATTCAAAATCTAGAAGCCCAGAAAGACCCGTACTGAGGAGAATCCTCAAGCATGCATGAGGAAACCAAACTGGAATGGCGTTACAGGAAGAAGAGGTAGTTACTGGGAAGAGGCCACCTTCATTGTTTGCATGCTTTGGAAATACGTTCTAATTGCATATGTTCTAATGGCTTAACTTTCCAGAAAACTGGGTGGTTTAACTTGCTGGTTACAGAGTAATTACCCGACCATTGAAAGGATTTACAGAAGCGTTCTATGGAATCTGTGTGGCCAAGAATCAGCTCTGCCCAGGTCTTCTCCCCTGCCTTTCCACCTGCAAACCTTTCCTGATTTCTACAACTGTATGAGGGACTCGTATACTGGACTTTGGAGATTAGTCATAGAAAATTAGGTTTGGTCTATTGCTGGATTTGTGTGTGTGTGTGTGTGTGTGTGTGTGTGAGAGAGAGAGAGAGAGAGAGAGAAGGAGGGAGGGAGGGAGGGAGGAGGCTAGAAAGGAGATCAAGGTCTAATCTACTTAAAAGAAGCATCAGCACCTGAGAATGAAAAAGGGGGGAAATGAAGGAAGTGAATGTAACTGGTGGGAAGGCCACAAACTAAAAAATAAGACAAAACTCACCTTTCAAAACTTAAGTGATTAGAGTATTTAGATGAATGTTTCTCTAAATTTAATGCATTCAAAATAATTCTATAGTGCTTATCATTATTTTGAATTAAATGACTTCTTTGCATCATACTTTCACTGAGTATAAAAGCTCTTTAGTCTTTGGAGAATTACAGAAATCCTTTACTCAACTTTCTATGTAATAGCCTCTATTTCCAGTTATTTATTACATCACTCAGTATTAAGTACATACCATATACTGGGTACAGAGTACCGTCCTATGCCTTAAGTTTAAAAAGATAAGCCATTGCAAGTTTGATTGTGATAGGAAAGTACATTTTTGCATGAGCAAAGGTAACAAGGGAACCTAATTTAAACGGAATGGTAAAGGAAAATCACTCCAAGAAAGATGTGTTTTAAGTTTTCTCAGATCCTCCTAAGAGTGCTTTTTGAGGAGAAAAGGCATGTCTCTCCCTTGTACATCTTCATGGTTCCTAGTACAGAACCTTGCACATATGACGCATTTGATGAATACACTCAGAACATGATGGTTACTAATGTTCTGCTTGATGTACAAAGTACTTCCAAAAGATCAGCTTTGATTAAGGTGTAAACACACACACACACACACACACACACACACACACACACACACACACAGATGAAGTGCAATTGCCATGGTCCCTTTTGCTAAGTGAGGGCTCATTTTCCTGTTCTGGCTTTCCAGGAATGCTTTTCTTCCATAGCGTCTGTGATTAGTTTCTATTGATTTGAAGGATCAGAGACTCACTCAGGTCACCTCAAGAAGAAGGGGCATAGTGTAAGACTTCATGGTGGGAAAATGTCACCCCTAACTGGGTTCGATTCCCATCAAGGATACTTGCCCGGGTTGCAAGCTCAATCCCCAGTAGGGTTGTGCAGGAGGCAGCAGATCAATGATTCTCTCTCATCATTTATGTTTCTCTCTCTCCCTCTCCTTTCCTCCATATCTGGTTCTCAACCTTTCTAATGCCTCCACCCTTTAATAAAGTTCCTTATGTTGTGGTGACCCCCAACCATAAAATTATTTTCATTGCTGCTTCATAACTGTAATTTTGCTACTGTTATGAATCATAATGTAAATATCTGGGGTTTTTTTTGATGGTCTTAGGCGACCCACAGGTTGAAAACTGCTACTGTAGAGCCTAAGACCATTGGAAAACACATATTTACATTATGATTCATTAACCGTAGCAAAATTACAGTTATGAAGTAGCAACAAAAATAATTTTATGGTTGGGGTCATCACAACATGAGGAACTGTATTAAAGGGTCGAGCCATTTAGAAAGGTTGAGAACCACTGCTCTATATCAATAAAAATGTTAAAAAAAAAAAAAAAAAAAAGAACCAAAGCAGGTCCAAGGCTCTGCCCACTCTCCTCTGGTCATTTCCCATATGTCTGTTCATTGCTTCCCACTCCCCTCTGAGAGTCTACTTCGGTTCCTTCTTCAGTTCACTTTTCTATCCTTATTTATTGTTCTTTTACTCAGAACCTTGGCTTAAAAGGGCTCTGTGAGTCCCATCACCTGTTTTAATGGACTCAGCATCACTACCTTTCAGCTTCACCTCCCCTATAGATTGTACCATGTGTCCCAATTATAGTTCCCAAGAGTGAGCACCTGATAGGCCTCTCTCTCCTTTTATTCCAAACCACATGATAAGGTCCTTGCTTCATGTGTCACTTTGATCCAGTCACCTCTCACCTGCTACACAACATGGCTGCCTTGGTCATAGGAATTGGGTACGGGGTCCCCTTTCGTAAGTGTTTTGGGCAGTCTTTGCCTACATTCACCAAGTGCCATCAGGGGATATCATGTATATATCCACATACACTTACAAAAATATAATTATTTTTCTATCCAACACCTAACCAAATGTCCACAATCACTATATTACTTTTTTATTAAAAAATATAACTCCAATTTTTGTTTTCCCCTTCTCTTTTTCCTCTTTCTTTGTAATATACTTTGTCCTTTAAGCCACTCATTTACAGGACTTTATCACATATGCATAAGATTTCCATATAATGATGTTCCAGAAAGTCTTAAACCTTAGAGATTCCTTGTCTCTCCTCTGCTTCAGCTTTTCATATCAGAGGCCACATAGATTTCCAATGTCTGGTATTTGGCCTTTTATACATCCCCTTATCATATTGTTTCCAAGAATTTTGGATAAACTGTTTTGAGGACACATGAGGCTGGGTCTCTTCATTTCATGTCCTATGTTGAGTCACGTTCTTTTAACACTTCCCCTACAAATGAATTTGATGCTCAGTGATATGTTGAGTGAGTTAGTGAAGTCCTGAGGGGGAGAGAGGAAGCCGTTCTAGATTAAAGGAATCAAGTCTAATATCTTGTGAAATTGCCAAGATCTTTCAACTTTGACTTAATTCCAAAGTTATGTAATAACAAATAGCTCATGAAATGAAGCTAAGCCTATAGCATAAATACCCCTGGTTTCTACTTTCATCTCATTTTATATTTTCCTTCATGTGCTCCCAGAAACATCCTTTTATGGTTGTAGCCAAGATCAGGGGTAAGCATTCTTTCTCTTTGGCCTTTAATTTTAAAACATTAGTGGATTGAGTTTTTAAAATAGTAATCAGGCAGTGTGCTGATACGCAGTCTTTCGTGGCATCTCTCTTGCCTTTAGCTAATATTTGTAATTCCTTGCTAATGTGTTTTGGTATGTGCGTTTATTCTCCGGCGCTTCTTAAGAGACTGCAAAATTACAAGAGAATCTGAAAGCTAACAACATATTCTTTCAGGAAGGCCAAGCGGAGTGATAATTTAGACAAACAGTGCCATGTGTAACATTCAAAACCAATCTCCAAGGACTCCAATGAGGCATATGTAGATTTCACTCCTGTCACTGATAGGCACTCAGTAAATATTTGTTAAAATGACCGACAAGGATTTTCGTTTAAGTGAAGTGTATGGTCATTTCAGACGCTCACCACCTAGACTTTAAAGGAGTAACAAGTACATAAAAACCAATGTCTTTTTGGGTGGAGCATAGAAAGTAATTAGTGGCAGCACTGCCTTCCAGAAAAGTCTCAGAATTTACGAGGTAGCACTTGCTGAAACCACTCTTTGAAAAGGCTGCCAGAGAATCCCACGTGCAGTGTCCTTCTCTTCCACACTCCACTTCCAGGGTCCTCATTTTTTTTTGGGGGGGGGGAAGGGGGCGGTCCTCAGAAGCACACCTGGACACCTTTCTCTCTATTTATTTAAGCTTAAATTCACTTATCTGCCAGTAGATCAGCTTATTGTTTTTTAACATCTTTAAAAGCAAGAACATCTAGGAGTCATAGTGTTACTAAAAGAACAGCATTAAAAAAAACAACCAACACACCATAAATTATTGCCAGGACAGCCTTAATGATATGTTATAGGCAAAAACAAATGCCACCTTGAGAAGTCGAGATAAATGATTGCCCACACTAATGGTTTAAGACCAGTTTATGAGGAAAATGCATACAATTGAGAAAGCTCTAGTAATGTACTGTATATGCACCGGGAAATGCTTGCTATTATTTGATTTTAGCAGTAGATCCTCTAGCTTCAACTTGCAAAATCTTTGTTCCACTGAGTCTGAGAACCAATGGTCTGAATGATTTACCTCCAGATAATTTTTTAAAAATCACAGGTCTGCCCTGGCCAGTGTGGACCAGTTTATGCAGGCATTGTATCATGCACCGAAAGGCTGCTGGATTGAATTCAGGTCAGGGCACATGCTTGGGTTGTAAGCTCACTCCCCAGTAGGGCACATGCAGGAGGCCACCAATGGATGTTTCTCTCCCTCCCCCTCATTCTCTCTCTCTCTAAAAAAATAACTAAATTAAATATATATTTAAAGTCTTTAAATTTTTTAAACTTTCAGATTTCTTATTTACAAAACCTGTTGGGTCTGTATTTATATCTTGATAAACTCCAAAGTGCCTTATACCTATTGCCTGATCTTTAATACCCTCAGCTTCCTACCAACTTCCTCCCCTACCATACATTTTTTTTCTTTCCTCATCAGTGTGTGGTTTTCTAATAATGGCTGAATAAACATTAATTAGGGATAGAAAAGTTCAATTTTGCTAAAATCTAAAATTACGTATGATAGTGTTCCGGCTCATACTCTCCTAAAAACAAACAAAACAAAACAAAAAAAAACAAAAACACTGTTCTTAAACGGTCTGAGGTGGTAATGTGAATGTACAAAGGATGTAGCCTTGAACTATGATTTAAAATTATATATTTTTTAAAGTCCACATGATAAATATAAAATGTTATCTCTTTGGCCTCTAAAATTCCAACAAATGACCTCAAAGTTGCATAGTCCCACAATACTGTGCATCCAGCTTCCAATCTCAAGCAACAGCTGCCTGGCAACTTTGTATCATGTCTTTCCCCCTCCCTCCACCATATAAATTGTTTGCTTTAAAAATGATATTCTTTCCTTTGTACATAAATATGCATTCTGATGGTTCAAAAGGAAAATAATTCTGAGGGCCTCAGAACCGATGTAACTTGACCCATCTTAAAAGTATCGGTACACCACCAGCCAGGGCGTCCATTCACTTCAGGGTGATCTTAATCTGTTCTGACCTTCAGGATGGGTGAGAGGAGTAGGAAGAGGCTCAGTTTGTATTCCCAAAGCTAATGAATGGTCTCATTATATGACCTGACTGTACCTACTGCACAGTCACAAAGAGGACATTGAAGCACACACATACACACAAAACTATCCAAAAAAACAAAACACAAACACTTTTTCTGCCCCAAAGAGAACTGTCACCTGCACACAGGATGCTTCTCAAAGACACTGTCATCATTCCAGCTTGCTCCACCCATGCCCCAGTTGCTACCTGTTGTTGGGTGTGAGTTACCATCTCCAAGCCATCTTCTGTCGAATCTCCAGAGGGACCACGCTGGGCAGCAGTCTCCAGTTACATCTTTAGAAATGACCTTCCTCATCTTGCATTCACACGTGACCCAAGGCAGCCCGGCTTGAGTTTCCTGGCTTCCTACGTCCGTCAGAGTGAAGTGTGACACTGATCCATGGGGTCAAGCTGAGTTGCCCTCAGGAAGTTGATCGTGAAGATAAATGGACCCAATGGTACAAGTGTAATTAAGCCCAGAAAAACTGAAATGAAGTCAATCTGTTCCACAATCCTCCCTTTTCGTGTTGCAGGCATCTAATCTCCTATTTATAAAGGACTTTACAAATCTACCACACTTTTTTTTTAAATACCAATGTCTTGTCTTAGTTTTTAGTTTATTTACAGCTTATTTGTTTGAGACAACAGATCTTACCTTCGCCCACAAGAGCATCTGTACCCAGAATTCCGGTGAAGTTGGCCTCCTGGCATTGCAGTCTTGGGGCCATTTGGAGGTTCTCCCACCGCACTGGTCTTTGGATAATATTCGCACCAACGGGAGCATTTCCTGGAGCCACGTGAGGCCAGAGCCTCCTTATCCTTCCGGTCCTGGTTGTCCGCTGTGCCAGGAGAAATGCGTGACCAGGTAGTCAGACCACGTTCCTCAGCAAACTCATTAATCTCCGGGCCAGGTCAGACACTGGTCTTCGTATCTGCTTTCTGGTGGTTACACAAGGCAGCCGTATTGATTTTAGACAACTCTGTCACTTGATAATTGCTTAGAGCCTTGAAAAATGTAGGCCAGGTTAAGAAGGCAAAGGACAAAGGTTTCATCTCTTTAATAATTTTAGAGTCTTCTGGTTTATTGTTTGTCTTTGCTCTACCAAGAAGCGAAGCCACCCAAGTTCTTCTCAAAGCTCAGAGACGAGTGAATCCCCAATGTGGCAAAGCCTCATGAGGCGACAGTGACTTCTCTGGTGTTTGTCTCCTTTAATCCCTCAAATGTTTATTCAGGGAAGGAAGGAGTGACAAAGCCACACTGAGAGTTGATATCAGAGGTCCCTGGGATGGAATCTTAGTTTAATTCCCATCTAAGGAGGATTTTGTAATATCAAATGAAATCAATATGAATTGGAGGAGAAAAGGGACTCCAAAATGGCAGGACACAAATATTAAATTACTAATACCAGGCAATTTACCTGTGTTATCTTATTGAATCCTTATGACTATTCTGCAAGGTTATTCTTAACATGCCTGTACAAAACATGGACACTTACTGAGGTTAACTCTCCAAGTACTGTATGTCTAGTATGCTGGGTCTCACAGCCGGTACTATCTCAGGGTCAAACACAGACTCTTCTAAATGCATCATTTTGTTCCAGGGTAACAGACAGCATTCATGACAATGTGAAGTTGACTGACACATTTCATAAAACATGTATTTTGGCAGGTCATTTCCATAATGATTTCCATCTAGAATTCTTGCTAACTTTTTTAGGTCAAAAGCTAGTGTCCATGAAGAGTTTGCATGCCATTCTGGGAGAAAAATGTTCACTCACATCATCTGGCCCATTTAGCTTAGTCACGTAAAAGCATTGGACACTGTTAGACTATCCTGCTTTCCTGAAAACTGGTTTTCCTTTTACTATTCTAAGCACTCTTTGTTCTAATGCTGCAGGGTCTTATCCGCATCTGCAAAGGGTTCAGGAATCTGGAGGAGGCGCTGCAGTGTGAATTAATAAAGAAACTTGAAATATAATATAAATTTGTATTCCATGGAGGGGCCAGTGGAGCTTAGCCGTAGGAACTAAGTTCTTCAAATCTCCCGACCCCTTGCTCTTTATTAACGCAAAATGTACTAAGTCAAAGCAGATATACACATCAAAGGCAAGGTTTAGTACACAGTACACAGTAGGTATTGTAGTTTGGGGGAACTGCCTTTGGCTGTTCAGGTGTTTGGCCAGCAGGAGGCAATAGCATGTAGATTAAAATCCCCTCAGCTGCTGAAACTGATTTTGCTCAGTGGATAGAAGAGCGTCGGCCTGAGGACTGAAAGGTCCCTGGTTCCCTTCCGGTCAAGGGCATGTACCTTGGTTGCGGGCACATCCCCAGTAGGTAATGTGCAAGAGGCAGCTAATGGATGATTCTCTTTCATCGATGTTTCTAACTATCCTTCTCTCTATAAAAAAAATCAATAATATATATATTTTTTTTTTAAAAAAAATGCCCTCAGCTGCCTGGCAACAGGCAATCATTTATGTATCTTTCTCAGGCTTGGGGAAATGCCTTTGGCCATTCCAGTAGGTAATAACATATGATTCAGCGCTGCTGAAGCCTCAAGGTTCCACCAACCTTTTGATGACACTTCTTTCATTTATGACATGCTGGAATTAGCCTCCGGCATTGTTCCCCTTGGTGGTTTTCTCTTCTACTCATTTCCTAAATTCGGCTGCTCCTCTGGGATTGATCTTCTGGCTGTTTGCTCTTCTCTCTCTACATGGAAGTTCTACAGCCAGGGGTCAATAAATAGTGAGGAAAGATGCTCCCAGATGGTCTTATTCTGATCTCCTTTTATGATATGCTCTGTCACTTGCTTATATTTTACTATCAATCCCTTTCCACCCTCCTAATCCAGTTAAAACCCATTCCAGACGTGTTTATCTCTAACTCAGTGAATAGGTCGAAAGCAGTGATAGGAAGAGAATGAGCCATCAATAAAAATGTGTTGAATGAATCAATATCATGAGGGCTTCATGGACATTGACTGAAAAGCCATTGGTGGAAGATAGGTGTCATGTTATTTCCAGCTGCGATTGATTAATAGGGGTCTGATTGGAGATCTCTGTTGAAAATACTTACCCAGGGATCAATCAGTGGGAAAGGGTGCTGTAATCTATGAATGCTAGCATGCCTAACACAACTAACATAATAAAATAATTATTGAGCATGGACCATGTGCCATACACTGTGATAAGCACATTAATTGGATTATATCAATTAGATCTCTCATCAGCTCCACGAGATAACCATTATTACCCTTGACTTTATATTGAATAATGCAACTAAGACAGAGAGATGTTGATAGTTAGCCCAAGACCACACAGCAAACAAATGGTAGTGTTAGGATTTAAATCTAATCTGTAACACTTTAGAGGCCATGGGTTAAGCATCATGCAATACTCATAATAGGGAGGAGTCGCCTTTTCCCCCTACATTTTTACTCTTCTTGACCTAAATTAGACTGTGAAGATAAGAAGAAAGAATAGCACAGGTGATGATAATATGTAGGAAGAAGGATATTCTGCCTTAGGAGGCCTCAGCACATCTCAAAAATGGGTTTACTGGATTTTTTAAAACATTTACACACACACCTTACTTTTGAAATAATCTCAAAAGTTGATGATACATGAGAAAGAACCTTGTTTTAAAACCATTTCAGAGTAAATTGCCAATTGGATGCTCTAGTACTCAAATATTTGAATGTGTGTTTCCTACAAACAGGTTTCTTTCTTTCACACAATCACAACACCGTCATCAAAACTGAAAAGTTACCATTTTTACATTAGTACCGTATAATACCCAGCCTTCAGATCTGGAAGCGACCAGTCATACTGATAATATCTTTGATAGGAAATGGACTCTTCAGGACCACACTGTGTATTCAGTCGGCCTGTTAGTCTCCAGCAGTTCACAATGAAGGTTTTCCTACACCAGCCCCAGATTCCACAGTGGTTTCCTCCCGTGCCTCTCTGCTGTCTCTCCTGTCTCTTTCCAGTTTGGGGGGCAGTGGACTGCCCTGTGTCTTCCCCTCTCTTATGGATCCAAAAAATCTTGTTGATCTTCCAGCCTGTCCACCTTTTTACTTGTTAGAGTGGCTACTTCCAAACCGCCTACATGCAGAACCAGAGACCAGATGTCCCTTTAGTCTCTTTCAATCTGGAAGAGCTCCTTGGTCTTCCTTTAACGTTCACAACCTTTAATATTACAGAGCAATTGTTTTGTAGCATGGTGGTCAACTCGGGTTTAAGTAATGGTTCCTCATGATAAGATTCAACGTGTTGACATTTTCCAGGAACGTTGTGTTTTTTGAGGTGCATCTTATCTGCTGATCCATGATTTCAATGTGTCCCATCATTGATGAGGTCCACTTTGATTTTTGAACAAGATTGTGGCTGCTGGACATACACATGCTGTTAAGTTACTCTTTTGCTCTTTAAAACTAATAAGAATTTAGGAGACTTTATGAGGCAAAGAAAATTTTAATTAGCTTCACGGTAGTAACAATTTCACAATGTACATGTATATATCAAAACATCACATAGTATACCTTAAATATACACAGCTTTTATAATTAGATTAGAGGCCGGGTGCACGAATTTGTGCATGGGTGGGGTCTGGC
Organism: Pipistrellus hanaki; assembly: GCF_964339955.1. Classification (NCBI taxonomy): domain Eukaryota; kingdom Metazoa; phylum Chordata; class Mammalia; order Chiroptera; family Vespertilionidae; genus Pipistrellus; species Pipistrellus hanaki. The sequence continues at coordinate 56,484,187 of NC_140513.1, read as the reverse complement.
CAGAGGCCCCCATCGGGCCAGGGGAGGGTCTGTGGGCAGTTGGTCACGGCCCATTCCCCGATCAGGATGATGATCTCCTGTAGCTTTTTCTTGTCTAAGAAGCTCTTTTTCTGGCTTTCAATTCCAAATGAGCTTTGCTGAGTAGAGAAGGACTTGACAAGAAATAATTCAAAGTGAGGAAGAGCAAGGACCTGCAGCCAGGGTGACCTTCCTTCTGAAAGGATGCAGCTGCTCTGGGGCCAAGGGTTGGGTCTCATGAAACCCAGGCCAGTCTTTGCATCGGGCAAGTGGAATCACTGAGACCTATTTGAGAGTGGCCAAGACTGGGATCTGATCTCAAAACAGTGAAAAACACGTTCGTGAAGGGATGTTATGGGTTCTCTCTCATCCAAAGGCCCACGCATGTCTGTGCTACACCAGCAGCGTTGCTTTAACACAGAAGCCTCCATCCACAAGCCACCCGCCTCCAGGAGCTGGCGGGAGTTGAAAGTGACCATAGGGGACACCTGGCAGGTGTCAGAGTCTGGACCGCCTGAGCCCTAGGCCCTGGGAGATGGGCTCTGACATCACCACCGCGCTGTCGCTATTTTATTTTTTATCTCCGTTTCCCTTTAAACCTCTCTAGGTTGGGTGCCTTATAGAGAGGAGCAGCCTCTGCAGGCTCCTGGGTAGAGAGCACGCCTTCGATCTGGGTTCAGACAGAGTCCTGTTTAGAACACATGTAGGTGTTGCATTATTTGTGCTGTTGCCAGAAAGAGGGTTTTAGGTTCTGGCATGTAAATCTGTTTCCTGCTTATCCATGAGGGCAGGAGGCCGAGGGCAACCGCAGCCACAGCCACAGCTCTTCCCTCACTCACAGGCCTCAGTCCAAGGTGGCGATGCAGGCGCTTCACCCCCCTGGAAGGGGGGGCGGGGGGCGCCGGAAAGCAGGTCGGGCAGTCCCCGATCTTCCCAGACCTTCTGTCTCAGTCCCTCTTCCCGCTCCAGGTCTGTAGCATCTCCTTTTAAGGCGGGTTCAGGCGTCTGGGGAACATGATGCTTACCACACGCTGTTTCTCCGTGTGGGTGGTCAGCACGGGCGTTCCTGAATCAGGCTTCCTTCGGCATTGTGGTTGGGGGTGGGGGGTATGGAGTGGGGGACAGTATGAAGGTACAAACACAACCCGTGGGGACTCCTCGCTGAGTGCCTTCTGTATACCTTCTGTATACCTGGTGGGCGTCTCCCCTCAGAAGGCGTGTGGACAGGTCAGTGGGGTGCGCCCTGTGTCTGCCACCAGCAGGTGGGGGGCAGGTGTGAGTGGGGGAAAGGCTGCAGGAGGTTGAGGGGTGGGGCATGGGGCGGATCAGGCTGCTTGGCTGCCGCAGTGCATAGCCATGGGTCCTTCCAGTGGTTCCACTGTAATGGTGGCTGGGCTTTTATATAGAGAAATATAAACATTTCATGTATTTTATAGGGTAGGATTTTGAAAATGTGTCCACAGGAAACTCTGCTCTTCTTACGTCATTCAGACTATGACACTTCATGGCAGCTGCTCAGCACCCACCCCAACCCCTAAACTCCCCCCAGCATACTCTACTCACTCTCCCCAGGCCGCAACCTCCCGAGCCAGATTCTCTTCTTACAGATGTTGCTTAATTCCCCCTGAACTCTTTGCTTCTCCCTGCTTCTCCCAGCACAATGCTTACTGTTTTCTGTCTACCTGTTGGCTTTAGAACTAAATTTTCCAGGAAGGAAAGGGCAAGAAGAGATTAAATACCCTTAAAAATCACTCCCAACTCCAGCATTTTATGATAGATACATTAATATGTTTAAATATTGCAAGTTATGCTCACAAACTGCGGGCAGAGGCATGTTGAGCTCGTTGGGGAAATGACCATTCCTGAATCATCACGGAGGCCAGAGAAGTCAGTGTGTGTTTCCTCACAGCCCCCAGAAGAGAGAGGGGCGGTAATAGTAGATGGTCAGAAAGCAGCACATGTCCATTAGCATACTCAAGGCAAAAAGGGAAATATTCAAAAACACTAACCAGCAGGTAGCATAATAGAAGTTGGAGTGATTAGTAATCTTGGGCATTAGGGGAACAATTTATTTCGTCAATAATGTGTTGCTGACCACATATTATTAGACCACTAGATGCCATGAACTTTTCTATTTCTCTTGCCAACAGTACAAGTTGATACCGGCTCTAGCTAATTGATGTTATACTGCCCTCCTTTGGTTGAATTTAAAGTGTCTTCCTTACTAATTTACTATTTTGGTATATTTTTAACACAGAAAAGTAACCAGGATTTTAATTGCAGCCTTATTTTTTTTAAGAATAACAGTTGTTAAATAATTTGTGGAAAAGTGAATAAATAAAACATACATTTATGTAATAGACATAAAAATCACTGGCAAAGCCATTTTTGTCACAACTACTCCTCTCCTATTATAGCATGAAAGTTTTATATACAATACATAAATCAATGAATACAGTTGTGTTCCAATAAAACTTTATTTATAAAAACAGGCAGCGGACTGGATTTGACCTACAGGCTGTAGTTTGCAAACTCCTACTTTAGATCATTAATGTTGAGAGGACTTCTACTTCCAGCCATGATAGATTATTATCATCCTTCCCCTTTAACAACTAGAAAATGGAATAAAACATATGAAACATAGTTTTCTGACACTGGGAAGCAGGTAGCATGGGATAATAATCTTTGAGAAAAGGGAAATAAATATCATGAGCCCTCAAATTGCTCCAGCTTACTGTGTGGAGAAAGCTTTTAGGCTACAGTACAAGGAAGAGTGAAAATACAAACAGAACAGTGGTCTCATTGAATAAATCAGAGATTGCAGTTCAGAGATGTAACTAGATATTTAAGGCCAAATACTGGAGAGGGAAGGAGAGAAGAGAGAGAGGGTTGGGATGAGGGGAGAGCCGTAGAAGGAACTGCCAGAGTCAGTAGCTAATTTGTGATCTATAAATTAGCCTTAACTGGGAAAGAATACCCTGCAAAGAGCAGGCCAACTATCCCCAGGGCTGACACAGGGCTGGAAATATTGTTATTTCCACCACCCCAAAGTGCAAAAACTTCCTAATAGAAACAGCATTGAGGGGAGTCCTTACAAGGATATTCCCTTGGCAGTGGGATGACCAGTGGTTGGCAAACTGCGGCTCGCGAGCCACATGTGGCTCTTTGGCCCCTTGAGTGTGTCTCTTCCACAAAATACCAAGTGGGAGGTGTGCAGGAGGCAGCTGATCAATGTTTCTCTCTGTCCCTCTCCCTTCTTCTCTTTAAAAAATCAATAAAATATATTTTTAAAAATATATTTTTACTGTAACTGTCTCTAAATCCCCCAGAATAATATGACTGGTTTAGTCATTTGTTAACTGGAAGTGAATATACACTAGTTATATGTTAATTTAAGCACCATAGTAGATTTTATAATCTTTTTATCTGCTAATCTTCTAAAGTGTTTTTTAAGTTCCAGTGTAGAGATGGAAAAAACTGAGGCAGAAAGAGATTAAGTAAGCAACTTGCAGGAAGTCACACAACAGTAAATGGTAGAATACTCCAATCTAGGTCTTTGACTTCGATACCCAAATTCCAGAATTTAGGTGATAAAAGAGATCCCCTTCTTTTTCTCCATCTATTCCTTAAACGTTTTAGCTTCTCTAGCAGCCCCTGAAAAGAACAGAGCCCTTTGTCTGAATGACTTTGTCAAGTTAGTGCTTCCCTTCATGTAGTGAAACCATGAATGAGGTATTTAGGTATTTGTCAGCCTTTGTCCCAAAGAGAGGAAAACTATGTGCAGATGACAGATAACCAGTAACTCTGGTAGAATTATTAGGTAAGTTTTGATCAAGTGAAAAGTTTAAAAACTTCTCAAAGAGGATAAGCTCTACAGAACAATATCCATTGTGGAGCATGCATGGCTTAGATGTTAAGTTTGAAGTCATGGGCATATGACGTGACCTACCTTTGAACAATTCTGTTCAATTAGGTGTGAAGTTTTCTTTTCTTCCCAACCCACACTCCTTGGCATGTGAGCTAAAATCTATTTACCTTGTTAGCTTACATAAGACATTCCTATAATTTGACTCTCATGGCTCTCTGAGGTTCAAACTCCACAGCACGCAAAGGGTTAGAAACCTTTTGATGAATGCAATTGGACTTTTGTACAAGAAAAGGCTCTTCCATGGAGCAATGCTGGCTCGGTGTATTTCAACTTATTAATACCAGACTCGATGACAAGCACTTAGAGCTGAGCTTGTAGTTAATGAGACCATACATGATTTCAGTGTCTCTTCTCAGCACTTAGGATTCGCCCACCAACTGCCTGCAGAGAAATGGTCAAAGATAAGACGTTACATGCTGTATTACTTTGTGGTAGAACACAGTGATTCACTCCAAGTCAACACATGTGTATTACGCTCCTACTATATTTGCACTGATAGTAAAAAGATGACTGTTTATTCCACAGTCTTAAGAGGTTTTAATGTTGGAATGTTTAAGACAGGTAAATTAACAGCCCTAGATAAGACAGCACGAGAAAGGTGTCTTAAAGGAGAATCAAAGGGCTGTGAGGACCCGGGGGAAATACTATATCTCCTTTGGGGGGAGATATAGGCCCTTACTCCTTAGACAGACAGACAGACTGGGGTTGAAGGAGGAAAATTGGAAAGGTAGATTGGGTGCCTATTTAGGAGGACTTAGAATATGGAACTGGGTATTGGTAGTTCAAGAAGCATTATTGATGTAATGGCACTTATTTGCCATAGTTCTTGGTACCCTAGGGCAGCGTTTTTCAACCGCTGTTCCGCGGCACACTAGTGTGCCGCGAGATGTTGCCTGGTGTGCCGTAGGTGCAGACAAGACAAGAATTTTATAATTTTTCACTATTTTGTTTACTTAATATTTCATAATAAAGTAATTATAAAATACTTTCTTTGTGTTTATTTGATTCCTATTCAAGAGAATTACTTTATATATAGTCAATATAGGCACAGAGTTAAATTTTTTAACATTTTCTAATGGTGGTGTGCCTCGTGATTTTTTTCATGAAACAAGTGTGCCTTTGCCCAAAAAAGGTTGAAAAACACTGCCCTAGGGAATATACATTAATCAAGTGCCCCAATGTCTTCTCACACATAATTTTGTCATTCATAATGGTTATGTGGCATTTCGTTACACGGATTTATCAACAGTTACTTAACCATTCCCCTGTTGTTGGACCTATTGGCTATCTCTAATATTCCACTACTGCAGTAACTATTTAATGACCTTCTTTTGCTCATTTATTTTTTTATCTTTCACATTACTCCCATAGACTAGAGTATTAGATATTAAACTGCTTGGATAAGATACAAAACAACTTGCGATTGCTGGAACATATTTTAAGATTAATTTGCTCAAGGATTGCTGCAAATTTTTATTTCTACTTGAGGTTTTAAACTTGGTAGTCTGCGTGGATTTTAATTTTTGCCCCCACATGCCATATAGATGCTGCTAAGCCTCTGATAAATATTACTCCAAGAAAAACTACCCCTTAAAAATAGTACTCTCAGTAAAAGAAGTTTAACAAGCTTAACTAAATATTTAGAAAGCACATTGTGTTGAGTGAAACTTGGTATGTAACAAACAATGGGAGTATTAGAAGATCTTACTGGATGACTAGTCAGTAATTGTCTCAAGGAAAGCCTACAATGAAACAAGTTCTTTTGGTTACTTCCTCAAACAGCCAACACAATGGGGAAAGTGGAGGAAGTGTCCCAAGAACCCTATGAATAGGGAACCCAAAGGCTTTGGGTGTAAACTTGGAGAAATGCAGCTTTAGAAAACAAAACCAACCATGGGAAACACCTTCCAGGACCATCTGAGAGGCATGAGAGGCAAAGGCTCCCTAGAGCTGCAGCTTTACTAAGTCTGCAGAGAGACAAGTGGCATATTTGACCTTCACCATGATCAGCAAGCACTTCTGCGAAAGTGTGTTGGTGCTGCTGACCTCCTCCGCTATCTTCTCCCTAGAACTGAAACTCATTCTCTTCCAACAGAGAAGAGTGAACAGAGAAAGTCTAACCCTCTTGAATAAACTGCGGCCCTCGTCCATTCAGCAGTGTCTGCCACACAGGAAGGACTTCCTGCTCCCGCAGGAGGCTGTGAATCCTCACCAGGACGAGAAAGGATACACACTGATCATTCTGCATGAGATGCTCCAGCAGATCTTCAGCCTCTTCCAGGCAAATGTTTCTCTGGAAGGTTGGAAGGAAAGCCACGTGGAGAAGTTCCTCGTCGAGCTCCATCAACAGCTAGAATACCTAGAAAAGCTCATGGGGCTGCACACAGATCGGAAAAGCAGCACTGTAGGTAGCGAGAACCTTAGGTTGCAGGTGAAAATGTACTTCCGAAGGATCCGGGATTACCTGGCAAACCAGGAATACAGCAGGTGTGCCTGGACCATTGTCCAGGTGGAAGTCAACCGGTGTCTATTCTTTGTGTTCCCACTCACAGGAAAACTGAGCAAACAGGAAACGGATCCCTGAATCATGTGGAGCCAGAAACAAAGCTTTAAAAGCAAAAGGGTAGGTGGAGGGGGGGTGGGGGGGATGTGAGGGGGTGAAGGGCTTCTCCAGCCATTTATTAGTCCTTTTGAAATGGTAGCATAGCTTGGGTTTTGTGTGTCCACATATATATTTATGTGTACCTCAAGATTATGGATGTTGGCAACTGTCTTTATTTTGCAATGTCACTTTATTTTTTTCTAACCATCTTAAATTTTTATGAATTGAAATAGATGCATTAAGATTTCATAATTGGTTACTCTAATGGGCCTATTTTCATAAAAGTTGGCTTGGTAGATACAATGAAATATGTTTCTACTGTATTCATACTTGTCTAGACATAGAACATTATTCCAATGATTTTTCTTATTTGCCAGAAATTGATAGAAAAAATGAGAAATACTAGGAATAATTTACATTACAATGTTTGAAAATATCATCATTATACGCTGAGTAACTATTACAGGTGACACAATAGAAATATAACTGAAATATATGAACACACAGCTTGCAGAGGGAAGAAAAAAAAAAACATGAAAAGAGGTTCAACCTCACTCATAATGAGAAAAGTACAAATTAAAAGTGATAACATGACATTCATAATCTACCAGGTAGGTGAAAGCCAAAAGTTCAATTAAACACACACACACACACACACACACACACATTCTTGCAGAGACTTTGGGAAGGAATGCTCTTAAATTTGTCCAGAGCACTGGAAATTGGTATGATCACTGTGGAGGCATTTGGTGATACCTATCAAAATTCCAGATGCATGTAATCTGTGACCCATCAATTCCAGGTCTGGAAATACATCCTATAAAAACACTTGTACATGTGTGAAATGATTTATATCATATTATTCATTGCAGTATTACTTATAATGTCAAAACATAGGAAACAACCTAAATTCTTCTAAATAGAGCAACCCTCTTTGGTTGATAATATGTAGTCAAGCAAAGGTTTCTCTTTCTGTAAAAAGAGTCAAAAATAAAGTAAAAGTAAAAAAAAAAAAATGGGCAAGATGCAGAAGTGTATAAAATGCTATATTTGAGATTACAGTGAAAAATAAATTTTACATTTGACCTCACTTGTGCATGAATAAAGAATGTGTAAGAAAGAAATCACAATGATGACTGGTGTTGGGGGGAGGAGGAATGACTAAGGGAGGAAGACAAGGTGGAAGAGGATGTACAGCATATTTCTATATTTTAACTCTTCATTATGTGCATTTCACCAACTAAAATAAGAAATTGAAATGTACCTCTCAAGTCATAGGTACCAGAAATATGGATGGGATCTTGGGGAAAGGAAGTGCTGGGTGCAAGCTGGGAGAAACTGGACAGAGCCAGCCTGCCTCTGGTTGGGGTTTCTGGAAAGAGGAGGGCTGATGGGACAGAAGAGCACCAATCAGAGGGAGAGGTCCCTGCTCCAGGGAGGGGCTGCTGCCAAAGGAGTCCAGCTCTCCAGCCAGCAGCTCCCAGAAATCATCATGGAGCAAACGCGGGGCCAGAGGAGCTGACGTCCACCGAGCCTTGGGGACTTTGCGTGCTGGTCATCATCGTGACTTTTGCCCAGAGTGAGGACCAGAGCCTTGGCCCCCACATATGGAGCCAGTTCTCCTACTTTGTCATGTTCTGCTTCGGATGCATTATATAATTTGAGATAAAAGTTATCACTGAGCGGAAACCGGTTTGGCTCAGTGGATAGAACGCCAGCCTGCGGACTGAAAGGTCCCAGGTTCTATTCCGGTCAAGGGCATGTACCTTGGTTGTGGGCATATCCCCAGTAGGGGGCGTGCAAGAGGCAGCTGATCTATGTTTTTCTCTCATCGGTGTTTCTAGATCTCTATCCCTCTCCCTTCCTCTCTGTAAAAAAATCAATAAGATATATTTAAAAATAAAAGTTATCACTGAATGTAAAACTTGCTGGGGAACCAAATATATTCCATTTCCGTTTAACTGGTGTAATTGAGTAAGTCCATTTCCGTTTAACTGGTGTAATTGAGTAAGTCCATTTCCGTTTAACTGGTGTAATTGAGTAAGTGTAGTGGCTCTTGGCTGATGCTTCCAGATCTGGCTGAAAAGGGAGAAGGACCCTGAGAGTGAAGCAGGACCCCTGCAGTAGTGAGGGGGGCAGGGAGCAGAGGCTGGCACTCAGGAGGAAGTCTTTGTCAGGTTCACATTTCACCCCAAGGGCTGACATATTTACAGTCAGGTTTACACGGAGGTAGGGAAGTGGAAAGAACAGAAATATTTTCCAACACTCAACTGCAAACACAGGTCGTTTGCTTCCGATGACTGTTGAAATTTTTGTTGTTTCTTTCTTTAAGCCAGGAAATTTTCAAAGCAAAATACTTAATGTAACGTGTTGCTCACGTCTCAAATTAACCTTGCATGGTGGTCACATTATTATCTTTTTTTCCTCAGGTGAGAAGACATTAAAGATTAAGTATCGATAACTAACAGAGCACACCACAGAGCTAGCAAATGCCAGAGCAAAAACTCCCAAGTCCACAACTCGCAAGCCAGCCCCGTGTTCTAGACACCACACACCTGACCGACATTGCACAACATAACTGTGAAATAATGCTAACACTAATGATAATAATTTGCTCCTGTCTTTTCTTACTCAAGTTCACACTCTCGCTGTAGTCTTGGATTAAAGAAAGGACATTTTCTCCCATGGACATTTCCCCCCCCTAATAATTTAGGAAAACAGAATGGAGGAGCCCCAAGTGGAAACTTATAGCAGATAACACTCATTTTGAAGCCAAAACCACTACTTTACATGCTCGTGTGTTTCCAAACATTTAGTTTTATTAAGCTGACATCTTGCTTATATATCTATCTTAACTGCTTCATACAAAATAAAAATTGCTTGCTTTTAAATATGTGCCCTTTTAAGATTTTAAAACCAGAGTTCTAAACATGGAGATATTAAGGAAAGAGAAATACTTTAGTAGGGAGGTGGGTAGGTTCAGAGTGAAGGTAAGTTCGTTTGTATTTAGGCTGCGCCAATTAAGTTATCCTTGTTACATCTACATGTACTTGGCGAAATAGTTATCAAATCAATAAACAGGTTACAGAAGAAATGCAGCCCTAACCGGTTTGGCTCAGTGGATAGAGCATGGCCTGCGGACTGAAAGGTCCCAGGTTCGATTCTGGTCAAGGACATGTACCTTGGTTGCGGGCACATCCCCAGTAGGAGGTGTGCAGGAGGCAGCTGATCGATGTTTCTCTCTCATCAATGTTTCTAACTCTCTATCCTTCTCCCTTCCTCTCTGTTAAAAAAAAGAAGAAAGAAAGAAAAAGAAAAAAAGAAAGCAAAGAAAAGCAGTATCATCATATTCCCTATAAATAAAACATGCAATAAAAATATCCAAAAAAGAAAAGCATTAAAATATTCACAGTAGAATTTCTAATCTCTTATACTTTTTAGATTGAATATTTTCCCTATGAATACGAAATCATTGAGAACCAGAAGAAAATTATTTTAGTTTTGAAATTAAAAAGAAGAGCAAAAAATATGGCCCCTTATAGAGATTTGGCATAGAGTGCTTGTCACCTGCAGCCAGTTAAGCCCCGCCCCCAGCATGCACCAGATTCATCGGAGGGCGTGTTAGAACACATGGCTTAGTGCCCAGTATATCTGATCCAGCTGGTCTGTGGTGGGGCCCGAGTATTTGCATTTCTAACAGTTTCTCAATGATGCTGATGCTGCTGGTTTGTGACTACCCCCCTGTTATAAACCACAACCCTATTTATTGGTAGCCTTAGCAGACTTTAAACAGATGAAGGCATGGTCCCCTTGAGGTTACTCATCTCATATTTCCTCACAATAACTGGAGAGAGGCAAGCATTCTAGATAGGAGAGAATTTATAAGAATCGTTTCTTCCTATACCTTTTCACAGCAGCATATTCAATAGTTTTTTCCTTCTTAAAGAAGTTATATATAGAAACTGTCCTATCCCAGATGCACCCTATATCATTAACCCCCTTTTACAGAAAATGGTCCAAACTAAGGTTGTTTTTTTTTTTTTTTCTAGGGAGGGTTTCTGGTCCTCTTGCCCCTGGTTGAGTGAAATCGCTGACAACTGATTGGACAAAGACTGTGTTGTGAATACAAAGAAACCAACCCTCTGAGAGACAGATGACTGACATAAAATTGTTGATAGTGGGACTGTACGTTTTTAAATTTTAGAAAAGTGTTTGGCAGTATTTATAAAGAAAAACAGGCAAACTTAAGCTGGGACCAAGTCAGTGCACTCCTGGGTGTATGTCCAACAGAAATATTCTTAGGTCACCCATAGAAATGTGCCGGTTAGTCACAGAAGCTTTAAGCGTAATAGCCCCCACACTTGCCATAGAAACAAAGCAAAGTTACATTGATACTAGAATTGACACTAGAATCTATTCAAATTGCAATAGTACATAGCAATGAAAATAATGAACTGTTGATACACAAAATAATATGGGTGGTTTCCCAGACATAACATTGAGTGAAAATGCTAGATTTAAGATGTACCTGAAGAGTGTTTTCATTTATAGAAAGTTCTCATGTATAGATTGGCTAGAAACCAATCTGGAGTGGTAGAGGACATAAGAGTTTTTTTAATTTATGGGGTGGGAGGGATGTTCTTAAGAGGGAGAACCTTACTTTTATCTTAAGGAACCACATTATCTACATAACAAATTTAATTCCTCTTAATTGTCTTATAGCTTATTAATTTGCTTATATCCCACCACAATATTAAAAACTAGAGAGAAAAATAGGTATTACTGCATTTTACCTACCTTTTAGAAAGAATATTGTTTTATCCTTTCTTGTTTTAAAAGAAGCATGTTTGATATGATCCTCGTGAATGTGTATATTTCTTTTTAATTTGGAGCCTTAAAAGTAATTATATATATTATTTCTTTTCTTCTTCTTCTTCTTTTTTTTACAAACATCACATTAAGGCTGGCCGGTATGGCTCAGTGGTTGAGCGTTGACCCATGCACCGAGAGGTCACAGGTTCGATTCCCAGTCATGGCATGTGCCCAGGTTATCAGCTTGATCCCCAGTAGGGGATGTGCAGGAGGCCGCTAATTGATGTTTCTCATCATCAGTGTTTCTATTTATTCCTCTCCCTCTAAAATTAATAAAACATTAAAAAGCCATACATAAATGTCACATCAAAATATTTGCAATGATGGTGTCTTTTTTCTAACATTAAACAATTCTTCTATTTGTTTCCAATAGTTGGATCAAAAATCATGTTACTGATCACATTATCCTTTGTGGTAACTAGCTTAGAAACAATTTGTACAAAAATTTTCCTAGTATCATTCTGGAATTTAATTTAATGAATATTTTATTTAAAAAAATTTTTTAAATTAATTTCAGAAGGGAAGAGATAGAAACTTCAATGATGAGAGAGAATCATTGATTGGCTGCTTCCTGCACCCTCTACTGGGGATCCAGCCAGCAACTTGGGCATGTGCTCTTGGCCAGAATTGAACCCAGGACCTTTCGGTCCCTAGGTTGATGCTCTATCTACTGAGCCAAACCAGCTAGGGCCAAATGCCATTCTATTTAAACAACAAATATGAAAATCTGGAATAAGAAATAATGCAAAATAAAAGGGCAAAAGGCAAGTTTCAAAATTGTGATGTCAGCCTAATACAAGTACTATGTTGTCATTTATGATCTAATCTAATTGCATCAGGCCATGCAATAGAAGGAATTTATGGGAATGTTTTAAATTTTTTATGTCCTGATTATAATAGCTTAGCTTTATCCTCTGGTATCTCTTTGCTAAGAAGCATATTTGAATGGCTGAGTGTCGGTATATAAAAAAAAAAAAAGACACCAGAAAGCCTTAGCTGTGTTCATTATGGATGAACATAACATGGCGTTATGTTAATTAACCAAACACAGGAAGACATGAATACCATGTTATTTTATTTGCTTACTATTGACACACTGAGAAAATGTATTCTAGTAACTAATGTTATTCTGCCATCTAGTGGTTCACATTGTAATCCCCTGTTTTGATACATTCTAATAAAATAGCTTGAATGGTAGCCCTAGCTGGTTTGGCTCAGTGTCAGCTTGTAGACTGCAGGATTCCAGGTTTAATTCCCATCAAGGGCACATGCCTGCATTGTGGGCTTAACCCCCAATAGGGGATGTGCAATCTCCCTCTCCCTTACTCTCTGTAATCAATAAAAACATATTTTTTTAAAAAAAGAAAAATGTGATTTGGGGATCAAGTCAAGAACCCAGTAAAAATAAAAAATAAATAGCGTTAAGGTATAATCTTTATAAAATGTTCCCCTTAAGAAGAGGCCAAAAGTAAATAAAACAGCATGGAAACCTTAATGTATAGACATCATCAAGTAATCAGAATTATTTTTATCCAATTATGTTTATACTAGAGGCCCAGTGCACGAAATTTGTGCACTGGTAGGGCCCCTAGCAGCTGCCAGCTGCCAGCTAGGGTCTCCCTCCCTTCCCCCAGCTGCCCTGTCCCCAGTCCAACTCCAGGATGAACTCCTGGTGGAGGGGGAAATTTGCATATGACACTTTTATTATATAGGATTTCAGGTTTACATTGTTTAGCCCATTACATCATTCAAAAGCTTTCAAAACTGCAACACTTCAACTCGATTTTAAGTAATCACAAGCAATGTTAGAGTTCAACAATGGCTTCCCATGCCATTTTCTGGGCAGAGTTCCTTATCTTCAGGCCACAAGAGAGTCATATTGTTCAAAGGCAGAAAAATTAGAACATGTGGCATATCCAGACATAAATAAAAGTGAAAAGTTCTTCATGTTCTAAGTGTTTTTTATACACTATTTCTTTGTAGAGTCTAGGATATTTGCTGGTGTAGTCCAGTAGCTTTCACCTAATTCAGGCATACACACACAAGAACAAAAGCTCATATACCTCGCCAAGACCGGTTTGGCTCAATGGATAGAGTGTCGGCTTGGGGCTGAAGGGTCCTGGGTTCGATTCTGGTCAAGGGCATGTACTTTGGTTGCGGGCATGTCCCCAGTGGGGGGTGTGCAAGAGGCAGCTGATCGATGACTCTCTCTCATCGATGTTTCTAACTCTCTATCTCTCTCCCTTCTTCTCTGTACAAAATCAATAAAACATATTTTAAAAAAAAAGCTCATATACCTGAACACCCTCCTACACAGACCACACACATCCAGCCACCTGTGTATGACTGACAAAGAATGGCTTCTTGACAAGCTATCCCAAATGCTCAGAGTTCTCACACATGTTTAACTGCATCCCCAATTCTCCAGCCCACTCTCTCTGCAGGATGTTCTCCTGCACTAAGCATTTTCCCACTTAGGATGAGCGTGGCTATGAATATAGTTCCATCTTCCTTTTGCAGATATAACCAAAGAAACCCATTTTAATATTGCTTTTAGTTTCACTTGTTGATAGTTACATATTTGTTGATTATGATTTTTATCTACATCTTCTTCCTCTTCCTAAAGAACCCCTTTCAGCAATTCATATAATTCTGGTTTGGCGGTGATGAACTCCTTTAGCTTTTTTTTATTAGTGAAGCTCTTTATCTGGCCTTCGATTCTGAGTGATAGCTTGTCTGGGTAGAGTATTTTTGGCTGTAAGTTCTTGCTATTCATCACCTTGAATATTTCTTGCCACTCCCTTCTGGCCTGCATGGTTTCTGTTGAGAAATCAGCTGACAATCGTATGGGTGCTCCTTTATTGGTAACTACCTGCTTTGCTCTTGCTGCTTTTAATATTCTCTTTGTCTTTTGCTCTTGGGATTTTAATTATGATGTGTCTTGGTGTGGTTCTCTTTGGATTCCTTTTGTTTGGGGTTCTATGCGCTTCCTGGACTTGCAAGACTAATTCTTTCCACAGGTGGGGGAAGTTTTCTGTCACTATTTCTTCCAGTATTCTTTCAGTATCTTGCTCTTTCTCTTCTTCTGTGACCCCCATAATTCTGATGTTGGTTCGTTTAAAATTGTCCCAGAGGTTTCTTACACTATCTTCAACTTTCTGGATTTTCTTATCTTCTTGCTTCTGTGGAGGAGTGTCCTCTGGCTTTTGTGTTCCAAATCTTTGACTTGATTCTTGAGATCTTCCATTCTGTTTTTGGGACTCTGTCTAATATTTTTTATTTCAGACAACATATTCTTTATTTCTAGTTGATCCCTTTTCATATCCTCATAGGTCTCATTTATTCTATCGGCCTTTTCTAGGAAATTCTTGAAAAACCTTATAAGCGTGGTTTTGAACTCTCTATATCCAGTCTCTTGTTGCCCTCCCATTTCTTTTGTTTGTGATCTGTTTCCTTGTCTTGGCATTTTCACAGCTTCCCTGAGTTGGTAGGGTGGCTTTGTGTGCTAAGGTGTCCTATATGGTTCAGTGAGTCAGCCTCCCAGTTACCTGAGGTGGACAGTCTTGGTGTAGCCTTTTGTGGGCTGTGTGTGCAGTCTTGTTGTTAAGCCTTGCTTGTTGTTGGTATCACTGGAAAGCGTTGATCTCCAAGCCAATTGGCTATGAGGATCAGAAGTGTCTCAGCTAGGAGGGTTTCTGTATTCCGCTTGGATGGGGCAGAGTCTCGGGGTGGGACAGCCAAGCTTTGGTGAATCCCGCAAGATTGGTTACAGGCACGCACCTCTTTGGTATAGGCGCAGACAAGCTTTGGATTCCTGTCTGTCCCTCCCTAGGAGAGTCCTATTTGTGGCAGACAAGAAAGCTAGCCACTGGAAGGGCTTCTGTGCTCTGCTTGGATGGGGTGGAGTCTCAGGTGGTACAGACAAGCTTTATTCAGCCCCTCCCTACGAGGGTCTGGTTTCGGTTTCTGAGTTCCGCAGTAATGGCCTCTGGCTTCACACACCTCCGAGAGATCTCTGCCCACAGCCTGACAGTCTGACTTCTTCCTGTCTGAGGCCGTCTATCAGAGCAATAGGATGGTTCTGTTTTCCTCCCGAACAAGAAAGCCAGCCGCGCATTAGCTGTCCACCCTCTCCACACACAGGGAGTAAGCCAGCAGTGAACTCGGCCTGCCCTGTCCGCGCTCCGCAAGCAAGCCAGCAGCAAAGTCTGGCGGCCGCCTTTTCGCATGCACAGTTCTCCGCACCTTCATAGTTCCTGAGGTTCAGTGTGCCTTCTCTCTCCTTCCCGGATGGTAGAGCCTCCTCTCAGCCAGCCGTCCGGCGCTTCAGGGCGATGTTTTCCCTGTTTTCCAGTTCTAAATTCAAATTTGTTGTTGTAGGCTGCATTCAGGTGTCTGCCGCCATCTTGGTTTCTCAAGGTCCACCATTTCTTCTTTTCAGTCAGGTCAAGTTTTTAAATTTTCTAAAGCTGTTTTCCAGTTAATGAAAAGAAAATAGATTCTACCAAGTCTCCTATATACCTACTCCAGAACTTCTGTGAGGATCAAATGAGATGAGGCACAGGAAAATGCTTCACAGACATTTGGTTAAAGTATAAATGTTTCTACCTGGCTATAAAGCAAGCCGTGTTTCTGGAATGAAGAAACTCCAAGGAGGCTAGTCACTAGGGAGAGGAAGCCAGATGTTGCTATGTGACATCATTATTTGGTGCCCACAGCCACCATTTCCGGGTGTTGGCAGTGTTGGCTGTGATTTGGTGGCCTGTCATTCTGGGGTGGTAGCGGGGCCTGTGTCCCACTTGAGGGAAGCCAAGGGTTGCTTTGTCAGCGCCAAGTATGCACTGCCATTTCTCTGTAAATGGCCAGTGCGCATCACAGCAGCTCCTGCATGGTCAGTGCACATTATAGCAACTGGTCATACAGGCGGAGGACACTTAGTATATTAGCCATACATAGATAGATACATAGATAGATACATAGATAGATAGATAGATAGATAGATAGATAGATAGATAGATAGATGTTTCTGTGCCTGGCTGGATATCAGGTGTGCCTTGATCTCTGAAGAGGAGGGTGTGGCAGGTGGGGAGGGTCGAGGTGTGGCCGTGTTCATACTCTCACTCTTGCAACCAACAAAACTCAGCTGCCTCTCACTGACACTGCATCGTGGTCCCCTGCATACGCTCATCACCACCCTAGTCACAATCCCATCTCCCCTCGTTCTCTCCCCCAGGTGACCACATGTATCTGAGGTGGCTAAAGTCCATAGCCTGAGCAGTACTTGTGCATGGCCAGCCAACAGCTCAGATCATCAGAGCTCACTCATCCCAGCCCTGGTTTGCCAGCTGCACTTCTCAGTTCTCCAATACTTTGGAACATATAAGTTAATAACAAAATGAACAAAAAGTAAAACACATATACATACAAATGTATTACAACTGCCCAAAGGGTAGATCAGTCCCAAATCCTACATTATGAGGTATGGATGACTCCTTCAATTTCACTTTATGGATGTCAGTCAACATTTTAAAATTTAAATGTATGCAATCCCTAACCTCTCTCTTGCTCCATGTACATTTTTGTGGGCTAATGTAATTTTTCCTGCATGTTACTTAATGATTGTTCTTTGCCTTTGGTTTTGGGAGAAATAACCTCTGATCCAGTTTCTTTCATTCATTTTTATTGGATATCTCATTCTTTTTATAAATAGCCATTTGGGGTTCCATAAATGTTTATGATTTTCATGAAGCCAAAATTCTAGACCTTAGAATAACTCTAACGTTAAACAGGAAAAGAATTCAAACAATAATATTAAAAATAGAAAGAAATTCTTGATCTTAGCTACCTCTGTTTTAAATGAGTTTTAAAATATCCATGGTAAAAGAAGTATGAGCAATGAGTAAAGTTCAATAATCATATTAATAAAGCAATCAATCTAAAAATAGTTCTATTATCAGAATTAATTAGATTTATGGTAAAAGTATATATGTTGTCAATAAGGAAGGAATTAACATTTCAATATAACATTCTAGAAAAATTGTCCAACACTTTTAACAGAAAGTGATTTAGATGAAATACTGAACTTAATATAAAAATGGGTTAACAAGAAGGGATCTGAATATGTGTAAAATCAAAAGAGAAATGTGACAGAGAGGAAGCTTAGTTCTATATCCTAAGGCCTTGGCAAAATATACAAGGAAATGGCCAACTTTTTATATACAAGTGAAATTAAAAACAAGTGTACATCAAAAGAATATAGCTAAATAGAAAATGTTTATGCCAAAGGTTAGAAATTTTAAAAGTACAAATAATATAAATGACCAACATAAAACCAGAGTAAATTAAGGAACAGATAAAAGAAAATGAATCTTGATTATAAAATTTGATTGGGGAAAAAAAAAACTACAACTAGCAAACAAATGAATGACCATTGAAATTCACTACAGCCCTAGCCAGTTTGGCTCAGTAGTTAAAGTGTTGGCCTGTGAACTGAAGGGTCACAGGTTTGATTCCAGTCAAGGACATGAACTTCCATTGCAGGCTCGATCCCTGGCCTGTGAGGGAGGCAACCAGTTTCTCCCTCTCTCCCCTCCATTCCATGCTCTCTAATAGAATCAATGGAAAAAAAATATCCTTAACAAGCAAAAAAAGAAATTCCTACAAAGTGATATTAATTAGAGCAATGATAAATCACTTGTTAGCCAAATAAGCAATTATTAAATGAAATACCTAAATAAGCAATAGTTTAAATCGAATATGTCAAATATTAAAAATGTTTTTAAGTTTGTGCCAATTCATTTATTCTTGAAAATGATTCTCAGAAAAAAATAGGAAGAAAAGTACACCTGGGCATGTTACCCATATTTTCCTCCAGGTATCATCTATTTCTTTCTTTCTTTCTTTCTTTCTTTCTTTCTTTCTTTCTTTCTTTCTTTCTTTCTTTTCTTTTCTTTTTTCTTTTTTTTTTTTTTCAGAGAGGAAGGGAGAGGGATAGAGAGTTAAAAACATTGATGAGAAAGAAACATCGATCAACTGCCTCCCGCACACTCTCTACTGGGTATATGCCCGCAATCAAGGTGCATGCCCTTGACTGGAATCAAACCTGGGACACTTCAGTCCACAGGCCAATGCTCTATCCACTGAGCCAAACTGGTTAGGGCAGGTACCATCTATTTCACTCCTCTACTGCACAGACTTACAAAGATAATTTTCTATGCACAATGTCTCCAATTCTCATTGTGTTTCTTTGTTGACCTTACTCCCAGCTAGATTCTGTCCCACTAATTCTACTAAACCAGACTATTTTAAGGTCACCACTGATATCTGTTCTCAGGTCTACTGGGATAGTTCAGCCACACCTTCCCTAGAAGCATTCTGCCTTTTAGTAGTCTCTCTCCCACTCTTCCCTACTTATCCTTCTGACTGTGCTATCCACCCTGCCTCAGGGTCCTTTGCAGACTCTCCTCTGCCCAGCCCTTACCTGTTGAGGGTCTTCAGGACTAGGTCTAGCTCTTCCTCTCATTGTCCGCTCCATAAGTGACCACATTCTGATGTTCCCATTATCAGATAAGCAATAAGCAATCCAACGTAACCCCTCTTCATGGGATTTTTGTAAACTTTAGACTCATATTCCCAACTACCAATAAGACTTCTGCACTTACATATCTCCCAAGCTCGTTAGAATGGACAACTAATATTAATTCTCCTTTTCAACCTCATTGGTGCCTAAAATTTCTGGTGTGAGAACATCATTTCCTTTTCCTTCACCTTCGCAGTGTTTAATACAATAGAGATAAAATAAGCATTAATACTATTTTGTCTCCTTTCCTGTAACACAAATTTTCAACAACAGAAACTATATATATTTATTTTGTTAACCTGTATTTCTTGACTGCAATTACATATGTCATTTAGATACACAACTTATATGCATAGAATCTGAATAGAATGAATGAGTAAATAGATTTTAATATCATTTGCACAGTGAGGATTTTTATTTTTATTTTACAATAAAAAAATTCAAGTTTTCTTTGATAAAAATTCAATAAATAAAACAAAATGCAAACTAAAAAAAAACATGGAAAGGTAGGTTTGTTTTATAAATTTAAGTATACTGTAATTATATTTCACTTTTGGATATTATAAATACAATAGGTGCAAGAAAAAACAGATTAAATAAACAAAGTACATAGAGAAATAGATAGACGATAGATAGGTAGGTAGGTAGGTAGATAGATAGATAGGAAGTGGGACAGTAACCTCCTAGGGACTGATAAGACTTGAACTGAATTTTTTTACATATTCTTGCTCAAAAGTACTGACGAAAGATTTTCTGAATAAAACTTAATAAAATTTGTGACTAAAGTAGACATAAGAGCCTTTTGACATGATCCAAGACATATGTGCAAAGGTGAGGTGACACATTGATCAGTGAGAATCCTTTCAAGGTGACCTCAGGTCTCCGACCTTATTTCTCAGCCTTTCCTGCAAGGCTCTTGTTGAGGAGAAAGACCTCAGGATTTCCACTCTGACAACTTCCCAGGCGCAGTCACTGTATTGCTTCTCCTTCAGGTAGAGACGGATGCCCTGGAAGTACCTCTTCAAGGCCAGGGTGGGGCCCTGCGTGGCCAGGGCAGGTCCCTCCTCTCCCATCTCCCGCGCCCAACAAGGGTCCAGGGCTTCCAGCTGCCGATGGAGTCCTGTGCGCAGCTGGTCCACAAGGGTCGTGTTCTAGGAGACAGAGGAGTTCTCTGTGGCCAGGAGGTCGGAGATCTGCTGGAGCATCTGGTGGAGGACAGAGAGGGCCTGGGCCTTCTGGGCCTGGCTGCCATCGACCGCTGCCCGGGGGAATCGGAAGTGCTGTCTGTCCTTCAGACAGAAGAGAGGGGAGATGGTGCTCATTTGGCTCAGAAGCACTAAGGTCTCCCTGCTGAGCAGGACGTGGTCCTGAGGCGGGTCACAGCCCAGAGCTCTAGCGGGGCCAGAGCTGAGCAGCACCAGGACCGTGAGCAGAGAGAGCAGGAGGGCCATGGGCAGAGGAGGGTGCTGCTGGCCTGGCTGAACTGGGCATCTTGGACAAAGTGAAAGAACAGGGAGACTGGCTAAGAGATTTTTCATATAACATGTCAAAACAAAATGAACAAACCTGAAAGTATACACATGTATCTGTGTATAGACTAGAGGCCCGATGCACAAAATTTGTTCATGAGTAGATCATCCTTCCCCCCAGCTGCTGGCACCAGCTTCCCTCTGGCACCCAGGACCCAGGCTTCCCTCACTTTGCTCTTTTCCTTTGGCCTTTACTCTAAGTAGAATCCTTGAAGATGAAACATACAGAATCAGAGCACCTGGGGGAATGGGCAGTAAGGTAGGGGAGCCAAGGGATGGTATAAAGAAGGGAATGCCTTCAGTAAAGCAGGATTGGGGAGAGGAGGAGAGGAAGAGTATAGCTGCCACCATAAGCCAACAAATACTGTCTATCTTTCCTACTCCTCTGTAGACGACTCCTCTTAGATTTTCCTACCCACTTCTCCATGGAATATAAATCAGTTTCAACTCAGGTATAAGTACTGAACGTCTTTCATATTTTCCACGATGCTTCTCAGTTCTGTGCTTTTCCAGCCTTTGATAGGCATTTTCTGACTAATGATGGAACTGTTCTATAGGACTTAATAGACAGATCTTATTCTAAGATAGATTTATATAGGACAAAATAAGGATTTAGGTTTTCGGAATCAAAGACCTCAAATTTCTTTGATAAAAATTTAATAAAGCAAAATGCAAATTGATTGACAAAAGAGTGAACATGTTTTGTAAAAATTAATACATGTTGAGATCAAATATTGATTATATAAATATATAATATAATAATAAAAAATAAATAACATCAGGGCAACTATTTTTTAGGGACTGATATCCAGGAGTTAATTTTGTAACATTTTCATGATTAATACCCTGACATCAGATTTGCTGAATAAAACATAATAAAATCTGTGACTAAAGCAGAAATAAGAGGCTTTTGACATGACCCAAGAAATATGTGCAAACATGATGTGGCACATTCATCGATGAGAATTGTTTCAAGGTGACTTCACATCTCCATTCTTGTTTCTTAGTCTTTCTTGCAAGGATATTATTAAGGAGAAGGACCTCATAAATTCCACTCTGACAACTTCCCAGGCACAGTCACTGTATTTCTTCTTCTTCAGGTAGAGATGGATGCCCTGGAAGTACCTCTTCAAGGCCAGGGCGGGGCCCTGCGTGGCCAGGGCAGGTCCCTCCTCTCCCATCTCCTGTGCCCAACAGGTGTCCAGGGCTTCCAGCTGCTGATGGAGTCCTGTGCGCAGCTGGTCCACGAGGGTCGTGTTCCAGGGGATAGAGGAGTTCTCTGTGGACAGGAGGTTGAAGATCTGCTGGAGCATCTGATGGAGGACAAAGATGGTCTGGGCCCTCTGGACCTGGCTGCCATCCACCGTTGCCCGGGGAAATCTGAAGTTCTGTCTGTCCTTCAGACAGAAGAAAGGGGAGATTGTGCTCATTTTGCTCAGAAGCACTAAGTTCTCCTTGCTGAGCAGGACCTGTTCATTAGGTGGGTAGCAGCCCAGAGTTCCACCGGGGCCAGAGCTGAGCAGCACCAGGGCCGTGAGCAGAGAGAGCAGGAGGGCCATGGGCAACGGAGGGTGCTGCTGGCCTGGCTGAGCTGGGCGTTTGGTGAACAATCTTGGACCTCGGGTTCTCTGATGACCTTCTTTCCAAGCAGGGCCCTTAAATAGGGAACACCACAATTTTCATTTTCTAAATACTTGTACCCACTTTTACTTCCTTTATTGCTCTCATCTATGTGTTCTCTAGGTGATCTAAGAAGATGTCATCAATCTATTATTAATTTTGCTATTTTATTTTTAAGTATGTTTTTATGGATTTTAGAGAGGAAGAGAGAGGGAGAGAGAGATAGAAGCATCAGTGATGAGAAAGAATCATTGACTGACTGCCCCCTGCACACCTCCCACTGGAAATTGAGCCCGCAACCCTGCAACCTGGGCAGGTGCCCTGACCGAGAATCAAACTGTGACCTCTTGGTTCATAGGAGGATTTGCTACTTTAATCTTCAAGTACATTTCAGATAGTGACTTATCCAAGTGGATACTTAACAGTCAAATGAGAAACATCTTTGACCTAAAGTCAAAGTGTAGGTAGGTGTTGGTTGGACTCAAAACAGGCTCATTTTATTATTTTTTTTTTTTTAAATATTTATTGGTGAAAGTATTGTATATGTCCCCCTTTCCCCTCATTGACCTCTCGTAACCTGACTCCATTCCCACACACCCCCACACCCTGTCCCAGGCCTCCACCACCCTATTGTCTATGTCCATAGGTTATGCATATATACATACAAGTCCTTTAGTTGATATCTTCCCACCCACTCTCCCTCTCTCGCCTTCCTTCTGAGATACCACAGTCTGTTTCATGCTTCTGTGTCTCTGGATCTATTTTGTTCATCAGTTTATTTTGTTCATTAGGTTCCACATATGAGTGAGATCATGTGATAGTTGTCTTTCTCTACTTGACAAGGATTGAGTTTTCTTTACTGTTGTGCTCCCTGCAGAGGCTGAGGGTTTTAGTGTCTGCGTTTCATGGATATCTCTCTTCTAGAACCCATTCCTGTAGGGCCAGGTGGTTATGCTTCCTGGGGGCCACTAGGTCAGCACTTCTGTAGACATTGCCATTCCCTTTCGGCATTTGTCACTGGTTTTTAGTGCTCCTCAGGCTGTGCCAATGCCCCCAGCTGAAATCCGAGTTCCTTGCTGGTGGCTGTAGGTGTGGAGATTCTCATAACAAGACAGTAATATTTTCCCAGCACCACCCCATTCCAGAGGCTGAGATCAGCTCTAGTAACCCTTTGCCTCTGGAGTGACAGTGTTCTTAACTATAGCTCTCCTGGACTCCCCCCTGAAGGCAGGCTCACCCCATACTGAAGGCCTTAGAATTCTCCCCAGGGAGAAGGGCTTGTGTCTTTGTTGACAAAAGAAGCTGTCAGCATTCTCCTGCTTCCCCTCGGAGGTTTCCTATGAAGGACCCTTGTTCTCGGTGGTGACCTGCTCCTCTCCTGAACCAGGACCCAAGTGTAAGTGGTTTCCCAAGTTGTCAATGCTGACAGCAAAAGTTTATTTTGTCTAAGTAGGTGGAGGAATTAGTTATCCAATGCATTCATTTTACCTCCATAGGCCAAAAAAATGTTATTTTTGCAGTACAGCTTCTATTTTTCTATTTTTATTTAAATTATTGAATACCTGTAATGCTCAAAATTTCTGAGCTTTGCACAGGAGATTCAATGACGACATCTCTCAGTAGAAATTTGTAGGACAGAAGCTGATGAACTTCAGCTGTTCATTCAGTCTGAGCGATTTCTATTGGGCTTCTCTGTTCCTCCCTCTCTGTGTCATGCTCAGGGTGCAAGACAGTGAGGCTCAGGCCACTAAGTCAGGGAGAAACCATCTTCTTTCCTTTATTTATTCATGGTGCTTCATTTTAAATGTAAATAACCACATAGTCATTACATTGTGGTTCATTGAGCATCATCTGTCTTGGACCTGTCATTATTTCATCCTGAGGTTAATACAAAAGGAAGTAAGGAAAAGAAAGGGACTTCACCATTTTTTCTCTATAATTATCAGGACTTCAGACTTTTTAGTTCTCATTTCAACTTTCCCAGAAAGCAAAATTAACAGTTGTTTGTGGGCAAAAATGAAACAAATAGAATTCTGTATGTCATAAAAGTGAGAGAAGGGAAGTGACAAAGTGTAAGTTGGCAGAATTCCCTGTAGCCAAGTAGGGTCCCTGGTGCTGAGGCAGAGGGAGGATGCAGCCAGCCCTGAGCTACACCAATGCAGGGATGGGCTGCCTCTGCCAGAGGCTCAAAGAACAGGACCTCCTGGGCCAGTGACCAGCCGAGTCACTTTCCTGTCATTTAATGCTCATGGGAGCAGCTCTGAGGACTGAAGGGAAGACTCACAGCAACCAACCATCAAGATACTAGCAACCCCAACCCCCATCTCATTAATAAGTCCCCTTAGGCAATGATAGCACTGAGCTGGGAGGGTGGGGTGATAAAGGATGCCAAGCTCCACTTTAAATGCCCCAATGGATTGCTCTCCACTGTTTTGTATGACAACACAGGTGTGCTTGAGTCCATTCAACTGACTCAGTTTAAATCCCCAATGAAAATAGTCAACATTCCTTTTAAATAGTTTTATGGGAGTAGAATTTTCTGACAATTGAAACAACTTTGTCGCTGGTACTGAAGTAACCTCAATATGGAACCAAATTATAATTTTTTCCTCCGTTCCAATTCTAAACTGTCCCCTGTGCTGGGGAGACTGCTGTTGGCCACACACTTCTCTGTGGGAGAGCTCTGCTCTCAGCATCCACTTCCATCTTCTCCCCCTGGGAACCAGAATGATCTGCAGAAACAGGTGACTCAGTGCAGACCCTTCCCCTTGTTCCCCTCCTGAGGGCCTGCTTGTTCCAGTCCAGGCTTTACCTGTCTCTGTTCTCACACTGCTGCTGACTTCCATCTCTTCCTGCTCCTAGGTGTGCTCTGTCTGTTTTTGAGCAGATGAGAGTCTTGCACTGATGCAGCCTCCTCCTGGTGGAATCAGAGGGGGCACAGCCTAAACAGAGGCACGATGAGCTCCTGGATTCTGTCCCAAGTCGTGTGTGGACCTGGCTCCATGCCTTGACTGCGTTTCTGTGTGAGACTGCACATCAGGGTCTGACAGCTGCAGCCCAGGAGTCAGCTGGCAGGGAGGGTGGAGCCTTAGCCACCTTTACTCTCTGGCCCTTCATCCTGGAAATCCTCAGCTGCTTCCAGCTGGTGCTACACCCCGATCCTTCACAGCACATCTGTGGGCATCGGGCTTCCCTTCTCAGGCTTTGGGTATAATGTAAGGTCCTGCTTCTTTGCAGGGGCTGTAGGAGGCCCAGCCCTCGAGCCCTGCTGCTCTGTCTTCCAATAATTTCTAATATTTAATAACCTTGGAATATGAAACAGGGTATGGCTACAGAGATTTTCAGGGCAAGAGGACAATATGGAGCCTAATTATATGTTTTTTCACCCTGGAAATATAATGAAGAACAACACCAACCCAAAAACAAACAAACCACAAAGGTACAGTGTGAGGGATAAACAACACCAAAAATGGAAGGAATCATTATATATGAAAGCTGTTGGGCAGTCTTAAAGAAGAGCCCAGTGAATCCATAATACGCCCTTGTAGTTTTTCTCCTACATGGTCCCTCCCACAGGGTGTGGAGGAAGAGAGAAATGCAAGGGACAAAAATAGGGTGACATGTCCTTTAGAGCCCTTTAAACTATCAATTGGAAAAAGCCATCTAAAGATTGAGAGCATAACCTGAGGCAAAGATTTGAGAGATCCCTGCTACCCGAGCAATTCACACACACTTCCTGATTAACTTCTCCACCCTTAATACCTCTCATTGTACCCAAATAGATACTCCTGGGGCTGTACATTGGCAACAATTATACTCTCTGAAATTCCTTTAAGTATTCCTCCCTCTTACTCTTCAGTTAAGGCGGTGGTTGGCAAACTCATTAGTCAACAGAGCCAAATATCAACAGTACAACGATTGAAATTTCTTTTGAGAGCCAAGTTTTTAAAACTTAAACTTCTTCTCACGCCACTTCTTCAACATAGACTTGCCCAGGCCGTGGTATTTTGTGGAAGAGCCACACTCAAGGGGCCAAAGAGCCGCATGTGGCTCTGGAGCCTCGGTTTGCCGACCGCGGAGTTATGGTGAAAGGGATGACAGTGGAGTCATTACTCCAAGTGATAGTAAGAATTTTCTCCTAATTATAAAGTCAAACAAGGAGATCTGAACGTCGGAATGAATTTTTAAAACTGCCAACTTACTTTTGAGAGTTAACTCACCTTCAAACTGATTCCCTTGCTTCTCTACATCCCGAGAGGCAGGCTCTAAGCCTCCAAATGGACTAAAGGACTATCTAGGGGGTGACGATGCTGGAGGCTCTGGCCAGCTGGGCAGCCTGCAGGCAGAAACACATTCTAGCTAGTTAGACTGTGGTTCCCATACACCCAAGTTCCGTGTCCCATTAGGGCACATAATGGGGTCAACCATGGACACATAAATAAATGGAACAATAAATTGATATTTCTCTTTCTCTGTTCCTTCCTCTCTAAAATCAATACTTTTTCTTTCTTCTTCCTTCCTTCCTTCCTTCCTTCCTTCCTTCCTTCCTTCCTTCCTTCCTTCCTTCCTTCCTTCTTTCCTTCTTTCCTTCCTTCCTTCCTTCCTTCCTTCCTTCCTTCCTTCCTTCCTTCCTTCCTTTCTTTCTTTCTTTCTTTCTTTCTTTCTTTTTTTAAAGAAAAGTAAGTGTGGATAAAAATAAAGACCCACATGCTAACTTGACTAGTTGGGGGAAGGCCTGAATGGCAGTTTTGCAAACTCAAAGACCTAAAGTAACCGCAAAGGATGGTCTGAAATTAAAACTTTAACTAAAAGCAGTTTATAGTGGGTAGTCATGTCCTAGGCCAGTGTATTCCCTGACAAAGGTCAATCTTTACCTTAGCTGAGCCTTTTTTTTTTTTGAGATAACATGCCAGTGAAATGTCAGGATAACTTGTAACTTCCCTTTTTCTGGACCCCTCAGGGCACAACCAAATGAGCAGGACAGAGACCATAAATTCCTTCATCATTACGATGTTAATTATTGACTGTTAACTATCCTGTACCCACCTGGGTAAAAGAAGTATGTTTATCATTTTACTTTTTATTCAATCCCAGAAATTTCCTCCCACCTTTGCTTTCTCCAGACTTCCTAATCTATCACCAGTGGATTTCAGGTAACCCTCTAACTTCTCCTCCTTTGATTATAGTGTATAAAGCAAGGTGAGAAGCTGCCATCTTCTGGAGCATTATCCCAATACATGGAGATTCTGCTTCCTGACAATTGTCCATAGTTTGGCTCAAATAAACTGACAAAAATTCTTTATAGGTTTTAATTTTAATTTAATTTAATTTAATTTTATCTTATTTATGTTAACAAATGACATTCTGACTGCTTCTCTCCATATAGGTACTCACTGCTCAAAGAGTGCAGGCCCTGCCTGAACTGGGTATATTTTCCTTCTTTAAGAAACAAAAGCTAAGAAAGTGGGCTTAGTCAAGTATGGGGGCCAGTTCTTTCCAGGATTGGGCTCTGTGTAGCTTGAAGAAGTGTGTGGAAGGGACCAGATTGTTTTGCATAGACAAAGGAGCCAGCTCTCTGGTGGATGTCTTTGTCTATTTGAACCAATAGGTGGCTCTCTTCCCATGTAAATTTTTAAATAATTCAGAGTACCAAAATGGATCTGGTTTATAGCTACAGCTATGGTTAGTTAATCATTGCAACAGGGACATTCCTCAGTTTCAAATGCATTCGTCAGAAGGAAAAAAAATAGTCTCTTCTATAGGAGTTTCTGAAAAACCTAGAACTTTCACTCAACTTTGCTTTTATTTGGTAGTTTTTGTACTCTTAAAGGGAAACCACAAGGGAACAGGAAACAGCTGTGTGAATGGGGGTGCGGGTGAAGGAGAAGTAAAGAGGGAGAGCACGCTGGGAATTTCTACATTGAAGAGGAAGGAACCCATTGTGATTGGGAATAGAAGAACATGATTTAGAAAAGCCAGGAGAGAAGGCCTAAGTGTGCCAGGTATCACTAATCAATATTTTTTCACTTCAGTTTAGGAGACTAACTTCTCTTCCAAATAATGATGCAAGCCACAATTTCCTAACTGAATATATGTCAGATTTATCTTACATTTTAATATTGATTATATTTTAATCTTGTCCACAACACTTCCCAGAATTTTGTTTTTAATCCTCACCTGAGGATATGTTTATAGATGAGAGAGAGAAAGAGAGAGAAAAAGAAAGAGAAAGAGGACATCTATGTGAGAGAGAAACATCAATCTGTTCCCTTTCCTACCATCTGTTAGGGTCGCCTAAGGAGGAACGTAGGAGGCTAAAAGGGGTAAAGAATTATGAATTAATTAGGTCATCTGGGTAAGATTTGGTGCTGAAACATAAGGGGGTTGCACGGGGATGGGGAGCTATCACCTTGGCTTCAGTTTGCTACTCAGGTAGCAGTAGGCAGTGGCAGCTCATCCTGGGCTTACCTCCGAATTCTACTTGGGTGACTAGATTGTGGGCCTCGATCAGGCCTCCCTCCCTTATGGACCCTCCTGAACCAGCCGAGGAGGACCCCAGATCGGGAATCTCTCTTTTTCCATTGTTGACCTTTCATCCTACACTGACCAATCTTCTCTGGGTTAGTGACGCTTCACAATTTTCTTCATCTCGAGTCTTCTGCCCACTCTCTCTCACTGACTTCTCAAAAGTCCTAGCGCTAGACCAGAAGACTCCTCAGCCATTTGGCTTTGGATCCTTCTGGGTTGGGGACACCCAGTCCAGAGGGTCACCTCTCATTTCTCATGGTGATTTGTTTAGCCCTAAACAGTCACCTTTGGTGTTGTGGTCTGTCACTCACATTTCTCTCTCATGTGCCACGCTACACTCCCTCTGCACACTCACAGGGGAGATCATGCCCAACCACATCATTTTGTTTTGTAACACTGGCCACAATATAAACTAGAGAATTAGTCTTAATGGCCTGAAAATGACACTTTTAATTTTAACACATTGCATAATTTAGATAATTGCTGTCACTGCAATGGAAAAAAAGTCAGAGATTCCTACTGCCAGGCCTTTTTCCCCCTTCAGTCCCAATCCTCTCTCTTGGTCCTGCTCTACCCATCAGATCTTTCTCCTTCAGAAAAAAACATTATACACCTGACACTTCTGATTCTGAATCTACTCTTGACCCAGCAGACCACTGACCTCCACACCCACTCCATCACCTGCAGTAGATTCCCAAAATCCAGACCCTCCTAACCAGCAACCACCTTCTCCCTGGCCCCTGAGAGCCCAAATCCCAAGAATGCGAGCTCCCAAACAGCCTTTTCCCATCTAACACTTGCTCTTGGGCCACCCAAAGACCTCCTTCCTCAACAGCCACTTCTATTTCTGTCCCAATTCTACCCCTGAGGGAGGCAGAAGGAACTGAGGGTATTATCTGGGTACACACCCATTTTCCATGTCTGACTTCCTACACATTGAGAGGCATTTCAGGTCTTTCCCCACCAACACAACCACTGTTACTAAGAAATTTGAGCCAAGTTAATGAAATCACTCAGGGCCCCGATGAAAAGCCAGCTCTCTTCCTCTCCCGACTCATGAAGGCCTTACATAAATTTACCACCTTAGAGCCCATGTCCCCGAGGGAACCCTTCTTCTGAACACCCATTTTATATCCCAATCAGCCCCCAACATACGCCGCAAACTTTGAAAAATAGACACAGGTCCAAAACCCCTCAAAAATATATTGTTAACCTATCCTTTAAGATCTTTAATAATTGAAATGAGGAGGCCTAAATCCAAAACATCAGGCCAAGGCTGAGGCCCAGAAGGAGGCCTTCCAGCTCCTAGTCACTGCTCGCATGAACCCCAAACGAAGTGCTGGTCCTCCAACCAAGAGTAAGTCAGGAGCCCATGCTTCAAATGCAACAAGGAAGGACACTAAGCCACGTCCTGTTCAAACCCGAAACCCCCTCCCCTCACCTGTGCCCTGCCCAAGGTGTGGAAGGGAAGGCCACTGGAAATCAGATTGTAGTCTGGCCCCTCCAGGTCAGACTGTGGCCAGTCCAGCAAGGCCACCATCTGGGTCCGGTTTGGAGCTCCCAGACCTCCTGGGACTGGCCACTGAAGACTGAAGTTTCCCAGGCCCTGAGAGGGCCCCACAGACTTACATCACCAGGACAGAGCCTTGGGTAAGGATTGTGCTGGCAGGTAAGCTAATCTCCCTTTTAATTGACACTGGAGCCACTTATTCTGCCCTCTTCGAATCCACTGAGACCCTTGTCCCCTCCTCAGTCTCTGTTATGGTGGTTGTTGGCTTTGTCTCACAGCCATTAGCCACCTCACCTCTATACTGCATCTTACTAAATACCCCCATTCGCTCTTTTCTAGTTCTACTTCAATGCCCGTACCGCGCATCCCCTCATAAAACCCAGGTGTCCCGAGTGACAGTCACCTACTTCAGTTTCACTCTCATCCCACAAAGCCACGCCATTCCTTAGTCTATAAACACCTTATCTCTTCCACGACTGTCCCCTCTTCTAAACAAGAAATACTCTCCTTTCTTGGATGGCTGTTCTCGCCTCTGACTTACCAAGTTCAGGCTTCTCGCAAAGCTCCTCTATGACATGACATGGCGAAGGGACCTCCTCACTGAGCCTTTAGATCTCAAGGCCAGCATTCTCAGCCCTTTAATGCTCTGAAAATTGTTCTGACCTCAGCGCCTTCTCACTCCCCTACCCGCTTCCCAGAGAACGGCTTTCGTTACTACAAAACTATGAACGATTACTTAGCAGTCCAGTTACTACTATCAGAAGCTGAATTCACTATCATCCAAACCTTAGCACATTATCTCTAAGAAAAAAATGTGGCAGTTTTTTAAAATTAAATTTTATTAAATTTTTTTATTGATTAAGGTATTACATATCTGTCCTTATTTCCCCATTACACCCCACCTCCCATTTCATGTCCCCACCTGCCTGTTGTCTATGTCCATTGATTAGGCTTATATGCATGTATATAAGGCCTTTGGTTGATCTCTCCCCATTACCCCCACTCTCCCCTACCTTCCCTGAGGTTTGACATTCTGATTGATGTTTCTCTGTCTCTGGATCTATTTTTTGTTCATCAGTTTGTGTTGTTCATTATATTCTACAAATGAGTGAGATCATGTGATATTTATCTTTCTCTGCCTGGCTTATTTCACTTCGCATATTGCTCTCCATCTCCATCCATGTTGTTGCAAATGGTAAGAACTCCTTTTTTACCTCAGCACAGTATTCCATTGTGTAGCAGTTTTAAATTCAAACATCTAGAGGGAGGCCTCGGAACAGGCTGCTGGGCCTGCTCCCTCCTCACCCCCATCCCCCACCACTGCCTTTTCTCCAGTTTCATATGCGTATGCATAATTTTTCAAAGTCTTTTGTAACTTAAAGGCTTTGGAGATTTGTTGGGTTAGTGATACCTTATTTTCCGGCGTATAAGACGACCCCCTAATTTTACAGTTAAAACATAGGTTTAGGCCTATATTCGCTGTGTAAGACTACCCCCCACTTCCGAGGCAACACCAGTTCTTTCTTTAATAGACTCTGGCCAGAGAGGCGGTCTATTAAAGAAAGAACTGGTGTTGCCTCGGAAGTGGGGGGTAGTCTTACACAGCGAATATAGGCCTAAACCTATGTTTTAACTGTAAAATTAGGGGGTCATCTTATACGCCGGAAAATATGGTAATACTGAATCATTGATTGCTAGACACATTTTAATTCACCTGCTCTTAGTTTTTATTATAGAAGCTCTCTAGTACTTTGTTGAAAGTATATTTTCTTTAAATAAGAGTGTGTTTAATGTGTGTTCATAAATGTAATGCTGATTGTTTACTTTTTGGCTAAAGCTGCTTATTTGCCAATGAGTAGAAGGTTTGTGTTGTCCAGTGAGCCAGCACCTAATCACCTCTGATGCCCAAAGGGACCTCTTCTCTCTTAGTAAGCTAAAGCAGCACCCCCTAGGCTCTCTCCTGTTGCTTAAGTCCTTATATCTGAGCCTAGACTTTCTTTATTTTCACTGCTCATTCACAGTCCTTGACACTATCATTGAAAGCCTCAACAGGTCTTCCTGCTTGGTATTCAGGAACCTTTCTCCTCTTTTCTAACCTCCTTAAAATTCATACACTGCAAAGGACACTGAGTCAGGAATGATCCCGTAATACAGGGAAATAACAAAGCAGACCAGGAAGCCAAGGCAGTGGCTCAGAGGAAGCCCCTGTCTCCCTAACTCTTAGCTATTCCTCATATAACACCCAGATACACTCCAGAGGAACTTCAGCCCCTAGTAGCTCTCGGGGCCACTCAGGAAGATCTGTGGTTAAAATTTTAGGGAAAATATATCCTTCCCTAGGGACAGGCCCATGATATCTTACAGGCTATTTACAATTCCCTACATATACGATAAGACCGCTTTACAACTCCTAAAACCTCTCATCACACGTTCTAGCCTAGCCTCCCTACTGCAAGATATCACCAAAACCTGTTCTACTTGTTACTCAGTATCTCCCCAGTTAAGGGGCCAAATTTCTGGATAAGACTGGTGAATTAACATGACCCCTAATAAAACACACACACACACACACACACACACACACACACACACACACACACAAATATCTGTTAACCTTAGTAGATACCTTCTCAGGCTGGGTAGAAGCATTCCCCAGAAGGTCTGAAAAGTCCTCTGAGGTCACTCAAGGTCTCATTCAGCATATCGTTCCCAGATTCAGCCTACCCACCTCATTACAATCAGATAATGGACCTGCTTTCATATCTCAAATAGCTCAACAGGTCTCTTCCACTCTGAACTTACATCCCCCTACTAGCCCCAATCTTCAGGCAAGGTAGAAAAGGCAAATTCCTTAATTAAGTCTCGCCTAACTAAATTAATTCTTGAAACTAAAGAACCTTAACCTACTCTCCTACCTCTAGTCTTTAAGCACATAAGGGCAATGCCCCCATGCACCCTCCTTTCTTAATCCCTTTAAACTCATAAATGAGAGACCCTTGTTATTAGGAAACTTCCCTTCTGCAGAGACCTCTCTCAGAGACCATGTCCCCATTTTAAACATCATCTTACAATTACTGAAGATACATGCTAAATCAGGTCCTCCCTCGACCTTTTACAGGAGACCCCCCCTACTCGTCCTAAAGGAAATCCATCAATAATTTACATCCCTGATGGCAAGGTCCTTACCAAGTACTCTTAACTACCCCAACTGCGGCTAAACTATCAGGACATACCTCAAAGTTCCACCTTTCTAGGAATAGATAGGTTAAAACCTATCTCAGGAATATCTCCATCACATGAGCTGGAGTCCTCTAAGTATTACAGCCACCTGATCGGGCCAACCAGACGTTGCCTTACTTGCATCCCAGAAGAGGACAAATGAGTGAGCACCCCTGCAGGTGCTTCCTATGTACTCTAATAACCCTGACTTCCCCAAAGCCCACCTCCTCTCCCAATACAAATCCTCCAGGTCCTAGCTACTGCCACTTCTCCCGTTGCATCAATATTCTTACCTTTCTATGGGACGCTCTTCTACAAAGGGACTTGGATTATTCCTGAGATGAGATTTCCTTCTTTCTAGATCCCAAACATACCCTTTCCCCCTCCCCCTTCGGGACAATCCTGACCCTAGAAGTGTGAATTAGCTCTCCTTCTCATCCTATTCCAGCTCTCCTCCCCTGTACCCATGAGGAACTTTCTCACCTCCACTCATCTCAAATGAACACTTAACCTTACCCATTCCCTCCTTAGCCAGGAATCGCTGGCTCTGCCTTTCCCTCTCCTCTTCAGCGTATTCCACCATCTCTATACCAATCAAGAGATGGAATCAGGCAAAAATCACTCTGGCTTATACAAAGGAAAAGGAAACTATATTTCTCAAAAATGCAGACACCCTACTAGGTAATTATCCTACAGCTCAGGCAAATTAATCCTCCCTTCTTTTCTGTACTTATATTCTATCTCTTTCTAAGGTAGCTATTTCCTCCTCCCCGTCACAGGTCCTATCACTCTACACACCTCACTAGTTGCCCAAGCCCCTGTATGCTTTACAAGGTCACGGGGCAATATAACAACAGACCATTTCCCATCATCAGCTTGCAACACCAAGAACTGCCGAACTGCCATTGGTCCCAATGGGTTGACTACCAGATATTCCCAGAAGACAATGGTTATTTTCTACAGAAAGTTGATTTTACGTCTTATGCAACCATCCAGGCCCGCAGCCTCAACTGCTACTTTCTTTCCCTTCCCTTTCTCTTTTCCCTTGGATAACAGCCCATTCTAGCATTCCTACCCACTTTCACTGTAATAAAATTTCAACCACTCATGTCACCTCTTATTGGGAGCGCCATGGCGACCACACTCTCAGCTTGGAGCACAGAACCAGGAAAAGGAACCTCATACCCTTTAGTCTACCTCTTCTCTCTATACCATTTAGCTTACCTCTATGATCAGGGATTCTTCTTCCTCTGTGGGGAAAACACATATATCGGTCTCTCCAGCAACTGGACAGGAACCTGTACTCTCATCTCTCTCTCGCCCAATATATATATGTAGTCTCCAATAATCAGTCTTTATCTGTCCCCATAACCCACCTATCTGACAAAAGGGAAATTAAGATAATTCCTCTCCTAATAACCCTAAGCATCACAAAAAGATTGGAATTGGCATAGGGGACCTAACCACTGCTCATCCTATTTTGAAATCCTGTCTAGGGACCTACAAGGAAGCTCTAGATGTCTAGCAAGAGGCAAAACTGGGAAAACAAGAACCTCACCCCCAGGGTAACCTATCCTCCCCTTTCATATCACTAGTGAGGCAATTTACACCCCTCATTCTTTCCCTCCTAAAATTAACGTCTAGGCCTCAGTTGTATTTCAGCTCCAGGCCCAGAAAAGCAGCAAAACCAGACAAGTGACGCTGTGACAGCAACAGGATAATCTTTTACCTCCCAAGCCACTCAATAGGACCATTTTCTGAGACTTCACCAAATCTCTTGAGAAAATCATGCTGCTGTGACCCCTCATCCAGCTGACTACTAGCTAAGTCCATCTCCCTGTGGTCTCGTTGACACCCCCTCAGCAGGAAGTAAATACAGAAGATATGACCTTTGTCCATAGTCCATAAGACAAAAAGGCTGGACATAGAGGTAAGTTGAAAGGTATAGAGAGAAGAGGTAGACGAAAGGGTACGAGGTTCCTCTTCCTGGATCTGTGCTCCAAGCTGAGAGGGTGGTCGCCATGGCGCTACCAATAGGGGGCGACAGATGAGTGGTTGAGATTTTATTGCAGTGAAAGTGGGAGGGAATGCTAGAATGGGCTGTTATCCAAGGAACTTATCTTTAGGCCACTTCACAATGGACATTATACTTGGTTACACCACATTCCACTTGCTAAGACGATTATCTCTCCCCTTCGGAGTTTCCTGGAATGCATACTTGCACTGAGAATTCTCCTCCCAGAAAAACCCCACCTAGAATCTTTTAAAAAATCTCCTCCTATTTGAGGGCTCAGCATTTCTGGTATCTAGATGACCTAATAAATTCACAATTCTCTACTTCTTTTGGCATCATGCTTTCCTCCTAGAGTTGCCATTTACTGGGGAAGCTCAGCAGGTGCACCCCAGAGTGCTGAAGAAAATGCAATCAAAGCTCCACATGGCTTGTCTATGCTTAGCCAAATGTGGACCAGATTACTGTATGTTACACCAACCCTAAAGTCAACAATCATTCCTTATGTTCAGATTCTCAGCCTATAATTTGCAAATATTTTATTTATTCTTTATGATTTCCATTGTGGCCACGAGTAAAGTTGTGTCAGTTTTCCAGAAGAGGAATTGAAAATCTGACGTCATTTAAATTCAGGGGCTACAGACAGATGTTGTCAGAAAGTGAAATTTTCCATTAAGGAGTCTCAAGTTCTACTAAGAAAGCCACACAACATGGCCTACTGACTTAAGAATATTTTTTCCCTGGGCAGAATACATTTAAAAGCAAAAATTAAAAAACAAACAAATGAAAGTTCCATATTGACTTTTTTGAGGAAACTCCATACTGTTTTCCATAATGGTTGCACCAGTCTGCATTCCCCCAGAGATGTACTAGGGTTCCCTTTTCTTCACAACTTCACCAGCACTTGTCTTTCCTGATTTGTTGATGGTAGCCATTCTGACAAGTATGAGGTGACACCTCATTGTTGTTTTAATTTGCATCTCTCTGATGATCAGGGACTTTGAGCATCTTTTCATATGTCTCTTGGGCATCTGTATGTCCTATTTGGAGAAGTGTCTATTTAGGTCCTTTGCCCATTTTTTAATGGGATTGTTTGTCTTTCTTTTGTTAAGTTGTATGAGTTCCTCATATATGTTGGATAGTAACCCTTTATCAGATATATCATTGGCAAATATACATCTCCCACACATTGGGCTCCCTTTTTGTTTTTTTGATGATTTCTTTTGCTGTCCAGAACATTTTTATTTTGATATAGTTGCATTTGTTTATTTTTGCCTTAATTTCCTTTGCCCTAGGAGACTTATCTTTAAATATATTGCTATGATAGGTGTCTGGGATTTTGCTTCCTATTCCTTTTTCTAGCATTTTATGGTTTCATGACTGACATGTAAGTCTTTTATCCTATTTGAGATTATTCCAGTGTATGGTGTAAGTTGGTGATCTAGTCATTTCTCTGCATCTATCTACCCAATTTTCCCAACACCATTTATTAAAGAGACTGCCTTGACTTCATTGTATACTCTTCCCTCCTTTATCAAATATTAATTGAGCATAATGGATTGGGTCCATTTCTTGGGTCTCTGTTCTGTTTCATTGATCTATATATCTACATGTTCTGGTGTCAGTACCAGGTTGTTAAGATTACAGTGGCTTTGCAGTACAACTTGATATCTGGTATTATGTTCCCTCCAACTTTGTTCTTTCTCAAGATTGCTGCAGCTATTTAGGATTTGTTTTGGTTCCATACAAATTTTTGGAGTGTTTGTTCTAGGTTTTTGAAATATGTCATTGGTATTTAATAGACATTGCATTGAATCTATACATTGCTCAGGTCCCAGTTCGTTGTCTCACAAAATCAAAGAAATTAATTCCTGGACAAAGACACCAGCAAAAGCAAAGTCATATTATAGAAAAGCTCCTGCTGCAGGGAGGGCACCCAACTGGTCAGCCTGCCTACAAAGGATTTGACAAACGTAGAGCTCCCACTCAACTTTACTCTCTGTTGGCTTTTACTGTGAGTAGAAATCATGAAGCTGAAACCACAGCAGAAGCAGAGCACAGAAGAAGTCTGGAGAGCAGACAGATTATCTGGGAGAGGGAAATAATTCAGTAAAGTTGGGCCCAGAGAGAGTGGGGGGAAGAGTATAGGTGCCAGGAACAGCCACCAAATACCATATAGCATTTCCACTCCACTCTAGATGACTCCGCTCAGATATTTCTATGCACTGCTCCTTGCTCATGGAA
The DNA here is from genome assembly GCF_964339955.1 of Pipistrellus hanaki. Taxonomy (NCBI): domain Eukaryota; kingdom Metazoa; phylum Chordata; class Mammalia; order Chiroptera; family Vespertilionidae; genus Pipistrellus; species Pipistrellus hanaki. The sequence goes on along the minus strand of NC_140513.1, from coordinate 56,446,527 downwards.
TACAAATCAATTACAACTCAGATATACCTACTGAACATTTCCCATACTTTCTAGGCCTCTATCAATTCCAATCTTTTCCAGATTTTGATAGACATTTTCTGAGAAGTCATGGGCCTATTCTATAGGACTTAATAGACAAACAAGTATTATGTTGAAGTAGACCTATGTAAAAAATATAAGGATTTAGGTGTTCAGAATAAAAGAACTCAGGAAGTTTTTTTGATAAGAATTTAATAAATAAAGCAGAATACAAATTTAATGGCAAAAAAGTAAACATGTTTTGTAAATTATAATACAACTGAGGCAAATATTAGTTATATAAATATATAAATATGATAACATAAAACAATAAATACTAAATAAGCAAAGAAACAATAAATAAATGAATAAATAAATAACATTGCCACAATAACATACCAGGGACTGATATCCCAGGAGCTAAATTTCATACCATTTCCATGATTAATACCTTGACATCAGATTTGCTGAATAAAACGTAATAAATTCTGTGACTAAGGCTGACCCAAGAGCCTTTGACTTGACCCAATACATATGTGCAAACATGATGTGGCACATTCATCAGTGAGAATCCTTTCAAGGTGACCTCAGGTCTCCATCCTTATTTCTCAGCATTTCTTGCAAGGCTCTTGTTGAGGAGAAGGACCTCACGATTTCCACTCTGACAACTTCCCAGGCGCAGTCACTGTATTGCTTCTCCTTCAGGTAGAGACGGATGCCCTGGAAGTACCCCTTCAAGGCCAGGGGAGGGCCCTGCGTGGCCTGGGCAGGTCCCTCCTCTCCCATCTCCTGCTCCCAACAGGTGTCCAGGTCTTTCAGCTGCCGATGGAGTCCTGTGCGCAGCTGGTCCACGAGGGTCGTGTTCCAGGAGACAGAGGAGTTCTCTGTGGCCAGGAGGTCGGAGATCTGCTGGAGCATCTGGTGGAGGACAGAGATGGCCTGGGCCTTCTGGACCTGGCTGCCATCCACCGCTGCCCGGGGGAATTGGAAGTGCTGTCTGTCCTTCAGGCAGAAGAGAGGGGAGATGGTATTCATTTCTCTCAGAAGCACTAAGTTCTCCTTGCTGAGCAGGACATGGTCCTCAAGCAGGTCACAGCCCAGAGCTCCAGCGGGGCCAGAGCTGAGCAGCACCAGGGCTGTGAGCAGAGAGAGCAGGAGGGCCATGGGCAGAGGAGGGTGCTGCTGGCCTGGCTGAGCTGGGCGTCTGGTGAACAACCTTGGGTCAGAAGTTCTCCAATGACCTTCTTTCTAGGCAGGGCCCTTAAATAGGGAACACCACAATTTTCATTTTCTAAGCATTTCTTTCCCCTTTCACTTCCTTTTTTTGTTTTCATTTAATTTAGGTGTTCTAAGATGATGTCATCAATCTACACTACTACAATCAATTTCACCATACACTCTAAGATGTGCCATAAAAGTGGATACTTAGTTGTCAAATGAGAAATTTCTTTGTCCTCAAGTCAAAGTGTAGGTAGGTGTGTAACTTCTCACGCAGGTATATGCTCACGTATATAAGTATACTGCATCAATATTGCTCTTCTTTGTATTAGAAATAAAAGTTTGCCTTTACTCTGGACATCATGGGCATCACCTCCTTTCTGTGGGTTTGTGTATATTGTCAGGTACTCACCAGACCATGTTTGGTAAATAAACTCTTTAGAACCAAGGACTGAGTTTTGTTCACTGTTTTATGCACAACAGGTATGAGGTTTTCAGTGATTGCATTTCGGGGATGTCTCTCTTCTAGAACCCATTCCTCCTGCAGGGCCATGTGGTTATGCTTCACGAGGGACACTGGGTCAGGACTTCTGTAGACATTGCCATTTCCTTCCATCATTTGTAACTGGTTGTTAGTGCTCCTCAGGCTGTGCCGATACCCCCAGCAGAAATCTGGGTTCTTTGCTGGTGGGTGTAAGTGTGGAGATTTTCATCACAAGATAGTAATATTTTCCCAGCACCACCCCATTCAGAAGGTTGATATTAGCTCTAGTACATTTTGCCTCTGGAGTGACAGTGTCCTCAATATAACTCTCCTGGACCCCCCCGTGAGGGCATGCTCACCCCATCCTGCAGTCCTTGGAATTCTCCCCTGGAGGAAGGGCTTGGGTCTCTGTTGACAAAAGAACCTGTCAGAATCCTCCTGCTTCCCAGGGGAGTGTTTGTGTGAAGGACCCTTGTCATCAGTGGTACCTCCTCCTGAGCCAGGACCCAGGAGCCAGTGGTGTCCACAGCCCTAAACTCTGACAGCAAACGTTTGTATTGTCTAAGTAGGTGGAGGCATTACTTATGCAATTGCAATCATTTATCTTCAGTGGGCTTTTCAATTCCCTCATCTATTGATGGGCCCTTGGGCTGTTTCCAGATCTGAGCTTTGTAAATTGTGCTGCTATGATCATAGGGGTGCATAAACTCTTCTTGATTAGCATTTTGGGTTTCTAAGGATATATTCCTAGAAGTGGGATCACTGGGTCAAATGGCATTTCCATTTTTAATATTTTTTTTGTGTGTGTAAACTCCACACTATTTTTCATAATGGTTGTAGTAGTCTCCATTCCCACCAGCAGTGTACTAAAGTTCTATTTTCTCCTCATCCTCACCAGCACTTGTAATTTGTTGATAATAATTATTCTGACAAGTGTGATGTGATATGTCATTGTTGTTTTAATTTGCATCTCTGATGATCAGTGACTTTGAGCATCTTTTCATATGTCTCTTGGGCATCTGTATGTCCTGTTTGGAGAAGTGTCTATTTAGGTCTTTGCCCATTTTTTAATGGGATTGTTTGTCTTTCTTTGGTTAAGTTGTATGAGCTCCCTATAGATTTTGGATAGAACCCTTTATCAGATGTATCATGGGCAAATATGTTCTCCCACACACTGGGCTCCCTGTTCATTTTGTTGATGGTTTCTTTTGCTGTGCAGAGCTCTTTAATTTGATGTAGTCACATTTGTTTATTTTCTTAATGTCCTTTGCCCTTGAAGTTGTGCCACAAACATATTGCTCTGAGCGTTGTCAGAGGTTCTGCTGCCTATGTTCCTTCTAGGATTGTTATGGTTTTCATGTTTCACATTTAAACTTTTTATCCATTTTGAGTTTATTTTTCTGTGTAGTGTGAATTGGTGGTCCAATTTCTTTTTATGTTGTGCTAGTGTAGTTTTTAATTGTCCAAGTCTCTACTTAAATTATGGATCACTTTATGCTCAAAACATCTGAGGTGGGCACAGGAGATTCAATGATGATGTCTCTTAGTGGAAATTTGTAGGACAGAAACTGGTGAACTTCAGCTGCTCAGTCGGTCTGTGCGTTTCTATTGGGCTTCTCTGTTCCTCCCTCTGTCTCATGCTCAGTATGCAGGGCAGTGAGGCTCAGACCAGTAAGTCAGGTACAAATAGCCTTCTTCATGGTGCTTCCTTTTGCATGTAAATAACCACAGAGTCATTACAGTGGTTTCCTAGGCATAGTCTGTCTTGCTCTTCTGTCATTATATATATAAATAAATTTAATTTTTAAAATAAATTTGTATTGATTTTAGAGATGACGGGTGAGAAAAAGAGAGACCGAAATAAGAATAATGAGAGAGAATCATTGATGGGCTGCCTCCTTCATGCCCCCTACTGGGCATGGAGCCCTGGCATGTGCCCTGACCATGACTTCCTTCAGCAGGTTGATGCTCAACCACTGAGCCTGCCTAGCTGGCATCACACCTTACTTTCTACTTCACTGTGTGGTCAATACAAATGAAGAGAAATAAAGAAAGACAAAGGGACTTCAGCATTTTTCTCTATAATTATCATGATGTCAGACTTTTTATTTCTCATTTACTTTCTCAGAAAGCAAAATTGACGGTTGTTTGTGGGCAAAAGTGAAACAAATAGAATTCTCCGTGTCATAGAAGAGAAAGAAGGGAAGTGAGTTCTGATGACAAGAAGGCAAGGTGTAAATTGGCAGAATTGACTGCAGCCACAAGGGGTCCCTGGTGTTGAGGCAGAGGGAGGATGGAGCCAGCCCTGAGCTACACCAGGGATGGGCTGCCTCTGCCAGAGGCTCAAAGAACAGGGCGTCCTGGGCCAGTGGCCAGCCGAGTCACTTTCCTGTCATTTAATGCTCATGGGAGCAGCTCTGAGGATGGAAGGGGAGACTCTCAGCAACCAACTCTCAGAAGACTGGGGACCACGTCAACCACTGCTGGAGCAGGATCCTTTCTGATACCTAGTGGATATTAACCCTGGTCTGCGTCCTAAATCTAGTTAATGAATCCACTCAGTTTCTGAGAAGATTGCCTTGAGTAATCTGGATTTAAGTGAAATGGAGTTGCATGATCCTAAAAGAGTGTGTTCTTAATTGGAATAATAATAATTATATTGATATTTTAAACAATAACAAAATTTTATTGCATGCTAACTATGGACCAACCACAGTTCTAAGATATTTGAAATGGTGAATTCAACCTTCCCAATATCCCTTTTTGCATTAAACTTGTTTATACCACTATTTTGCAGTACAAATCTGAAGTGATGAATTATTTGGAAAGTAATCCAAAGTCAAACCCTTAAGAAGCTTGAGACACTGGGTGGTCTAGAAGGGCCTATTAAAAGGAGATGGGGCTACAATTGGACATGGAATTATGAACCAAGGGGAGGCCACAGCACAATAGCACTGAGCAGGGAGGGTGAGGTGACAAGGATTCCTGGTTCCACTTCAAATGCCAGTGGATTTGTGTCTATTGTTCTGTGTGACATCACCACTGTGGTCTGAGTCTACAGAACTAACTGACATTAAGTTCGAAGGAAAAGTAGACAACATTCCTTTTACATAGTTTTAAAGAGTAGAATTTTCTGACAATTAAAACAAGTTTGTTGCTGGCTGTGGAGTAACCGTGGTCCCTCCAATCCCCAGCAGGCTGCTGTGGGTCAGAGTCCCCTGTGCTGGGGACACTGCTGGTGGCCCCGTCTCTGTGGGAGAGCTCTGCTCTCAGCATCCACTTCCATCTTCTCCCCTGGGAACCAGAATGATGTGCAGATACAGGTGACTCAGTGCAGACCCTTCCCCTTGTTCCCCTCCTGCGGGCCTGCCTTTTCCAGTCCAGGCTTTCCCTGCCTCGGTTCTGCCCAGTTCTCACACTGCTGCTGACTTTCATCTCATCTGCTCCTAGGTGTGCTCCGTCTGTTTTTGAGCAGGTGAGAGTCCTGCATGATGCAGCCTCGTCCTGGTGGAACCAGAAGGGGCACAGCCTAAACAGAGGCACGATGAGCTCCTGGATTCTGTCCCAAGTCGTGTGTGGACCTGGCTCCATGCCTTGACTGCGTTTCAGTGTGAGACTGCACATCAGGGCCTGGACAGCTGCAGCCCAGGAGTCAGCTGGCAGGGAGGGTGGAGCCTTGGCCACCTTTACTCTCTGGCCCTTCATCCTGGAAACCCTCAGCTGCTTCCACCTGGTGCTGCACTCCGATCCCTCACAGCACATCCCTCAGTGTTACCTCTGTATCCTGATACTTTGCCAAATTCATTTATTAAATCTAGCACCTTTTTTGTGGAGTCTGTATGGTTTCCTATGTGCAATATCATGTCATCTTCAAATAATGACAGTTTCACTTCCTCCTTTCAAAAAAAAACCCTCCAAAACTCTAGGATATGAAACAGGCTGTGGCTAAAGAGATTTTCATGACAAGGTGACCAGAAGGAACCAAATCATTAAACATTTGCATCCCAATAGTATCATGAAAAGTGACAAAAAATATAGTTACAATGAAAATAAAGTCAACCAAAGAGTCCAACAGGTCATCATATCTGAATGTTGTTTGGGAATCACAGTCAGAGCCAGGTGAGTAAAAAAATAGTGTCCTCTGCAGTCCTGAGTTTACGTGCATCCACCCCCTGCACCATGCTGGGGAGGAAGAAAGAAATGCAAGGGTTTGGCATGTCAATTAGAGCCCGTTAAGCCATCCATGGGAGAGAAACAATCTGAAGACTGTGTCTATAACCTGAAGCAGAGATTTGAGAGATCCCTGTCTCTGAGCAATTCACACACATTTCCTGACTAACCTCCTCTGCCTCAATACCTCACGATTCTACATGCACGATATTGTCAGGTAGATTTTAGTAACTCATATTTTCTTCTTGCGGATGTGTACATGTCATGATTGATGTGAGGAAACGAGTGATGGGCCAATGGTCAAGACACTTCTATGGGAAGTGCTGATGCAAAGTCATACAGAGAAAGTCGGACCTAAGGCAGATTCTCATATGCAAAATATTTTCATCTTGGAAATATAACAGGTGAATGGTAAAATCTTCTGAGAAACATTTTCTCCCTAAAAAAAATGATGTGGAAGGTACATTTTTGGACTCGGTTTCATTCTTCAGTCTTATGAAGGAATTGTCCCAGACTATGGCAGTCATTGCAATTTCGTTGTCTCTGCATCCCAAAGAGCCAGCGATTTCCGTGATGTTGAAGCTGTCTACACTGTGAATGAAATAGCAATTTAACCAAATAATGTTAAATGACAGAAGAATGCTTGGCATCTCGGTCTCCTCTAAAAGGTGTGATAAAGGGAGAGATTAGGCAAGCAAATGATAACAGCACAAAATCTCTGAAATGATGTTATCTGTATTCATTAGAGTTATGATAAAGAATATATGTGATATTAACATGGTGATAATAACTTCCCAATAAATAGTTCTAGGATGACTAGCTAGCAATCTAAGAAGAAATCAATCTCAAATCTCCTCGCATACCAAAGGCCTTAAAAGTGTCTTGATGGGGGGAAAAAGAAATGACAGCCGAAGCCGGTTTGGCTCAGTGGTAGAGAGTCAGTCTGTGGACTGAAAGGTCCCAGGTTCGATTCCGGTCAAGGTCATGTACATTGGTTGCGGGCACATCCCCGGGAGGGGGTGTGCAAGAGGCAGCTGGTCGATGTTTCTCTCTCATTGACGTTTCTAGCTCTCTATCAAAAAAAAAAAAAAAATCAATAAAATATATAAAAGAAAAGAAATGACAGTAAGATTAGATTTTTGGGAAAGAGAGGACACTCAGAGGAGCAGTATAAGTTCATAAGAAGTAGCTAATTTACAAAAGAAACTGTTGGTTATTTAAAAATGTATACAACAACAAAACAAAAAATAAAAATAAAATAAAAAATGTATACAAATGTCTAACTTCTGCTTATGAAGCAGGACTTGGCTACAAAGACTTTCCTGACAAGGCGGCTGAATGGCACCTGATCTCAGGATTTTCTCACCAACAATATAAGGAAAATCAAGTAAAAAAATAAGTAAAAATTAAACAGCCATGAAACACTGGGAGAGGAAAAATATTTGAAAAATGTTAAGCAGTGTGAGTGTTAATTTTATGTGTCAGCTTAGCCAGGCCACAGTAACCAGCTATTTCATCAAACATCATTCTAGGTGTTTCTGGGAAGGTGTGTTTAACCTGAGGATACAGGCATTTACCAGGTGGATGAGTGGATTTGAGGAAAGCAGTTGCCCTCCATTCTGTGGGTGGGCCCCATCCTATCAGTAGAAGGCCTTAGCAGAAAAAGACTGAACTCTCACAATCAGAGGAGTTCTGCCTGCAGACTGCCTCTGAACTTGAAATGCAACTCTTTCTAGGGTTCCCAACCTCTTGGCTCTGGTTTTGGAAAATGCTGATTCCTATAGAGTCTGGGAAGCACGTGCTTCCAAGTATTGTCTGTCTCCTAAGTTTTTCTGCCTGGTGGAGGGGAGGACAAGACAGCAAGGCACAGGAGTCTGTGGAAATTGCACTAAGGCCTGCGTAACCCCGAACTGCAGAGCAGGGAATTCACATTGTTGAGTGTGTTCCCTAAGGAAGAGAGGAGAGATCCCTCCACAATGGCAGGCCCTCCTGCTACCTTAGCAATTCATGCCTCCTTCCCGATGAAATACCTCAATGACAATATTGTGCTGATTATAATAATTCATTTCAAATTATACCAAAACGGATCCATTGGAATAAATAAAATGTCACTAGCTCTCAGGTTACAATGACACTATTCATTCACATTCTTTAGCTTGTATCACCTTTCCCTCTTCTGCTACCTAGATAAAAATTCTAGATAGAATATTTACTAATGAGTGGAAAGTTGTCAAGATCACAATTGAAATATATTCAAGGAGAATATTGTTCTGTTTAATAATAGCTGAAAAACTAGTAATAGTTGATGTTTGCCCAGTCGGCGTGACTCAGTGGTTGAGCATTGACCATTGAACCAGGAGGGCAAGGTCCGATTTCCAGTCAGGGCACAGGTTGTGGGATTGATCTTCGATAGAATCAAAAGGTCCATGAAGCTGGGAACTCTAACCATTGACATCCAAGCATTCTCCTCCAGGTTTTAATTTCTGCAATCACTCTCAGTGTTGTTCTTAATGATGATTAACAAGAATATTGGTTATTTTTTATTCACCAAAAAAATATTTAGTTCAAATAGAATAGAGATAAAGAATAGTTTTATTCAATAACTTTATGTCCTGTTTCCATTGATTAGTGGATTAGAGTCCATTTCTCAATTTCTTTGCACTCAATGCATCACCTGAGAAGAGGTTCAGACCAACTAATGGAGCATAAGTGATAGAGCCCTGTGCACTCCTGGCCTTAAAAATACCCCACGTGACCTACCCTAGTTTCCTCCTGTACAACTGGGTAGAATAGACAGGAGTTCCCAGAGAAATCTGGCAACACATGTTGAATTTGGCAAAGATTCAACATAGAAGGTAACCATGATCTTCAATCACTATTTTAACAGAGGCAAACAGAAGAGTCCTGTGATCTGGAGTGCTTGCATTGTGCTCTTATACAAATGGAAACTAAAGTTCTATAACGATCAATGTGTAGATAGTTTTCTGTTGACCACCTACAGGAGCCAGCGTGAACTTTACTGGCAAATGTTTTTAACGGAACCTTTCCATTTTTTTAAAAAATGGGAATGTACAGTTTAGAATCAAGAAATAGGGCATACCTCCTCCAACACTTGCCTCCCAAAAGATTAAGCAGATTAAAAAAAATTATGTCATAAAATTATATATTTAAGAAAGCAGATCATGTACCTCTCTCTAAACATCATTTGTAAATTCGTGATGTACAGGTATTTTTATAATAACCCCTTGGTTTGGGTGTCAGGCATTTCTCCGCTGGTGCAGAAATGTGAGTGGAGATTGTTTGGGGATTAACAAACGATGCAGTTGAAGGGAGAGAGTCATCAGGATAAATTTCTTGAGCATTTATTGTTGACTTTCCCTTGAGGATTGCTATAGGACTAAAAGGCCCACTGTCACCTCCACTCTGAGGACCTCCCAGGCACAGGCGCTGTAGTTCTTCCCTCTCAGGTAGTTATGGATTCTTTGGAAGTACTTCCGCATGAGAATTCCCACCATGGGACAAACCAGATCTTCTCCTTCTGTCTGCTCCAGGTGCTTCAAGTGCTCCAGGCCCTGGTGGAGGCTGGAAAGGAGCTGGGAGAGGAGGGCGTGGTTCCATGCAGCAAGGCTGCACGGTGCCCTGAATAGGGTGAACATCTGCAGGAGCATCTGATGGTGCAGACAGGTGCATGATGTCCTGTGCATCTGGGGGATGGTTCCCCTCTTCCAGGAAAATTTGAAATCTTTTCTGTCACCCAGGCATAAGTGAGGGAGGTCCTTTTCAGTTGTCTCAAAAGATTGAAGACTCTCAGGTTGTCCACTTTCTCTCTCTCTCTCTCTCTCTCTCTTTTTTTATTTTATTTTATTAAATTTAGGTGTTTAAAAAAGATGTCATCAATTTGCGCTGCTAAATTTCACCATACACTTTAGATGTGCCATACAAGTGGGTACTTAGTAGTAAAGAAATGTCTTTGTCCAAAAGTCAAAGTGTAGGGAGGTGTGTAAGTACTCACACAGGTACACACTCACGTATATAAATATACTGCATCAATATTGCTCTTCTTTATTTAGAAATAAAAGTTTGCCTTGACTATGGATATCATGGGCGTCACCTCTTCTCTGTGGCTTTGTGTATTTTCTCAGGTACTCACCATACCATGGTTGGTAAACAAACTCTTTAGAACAAGGACTGGGTTTTGGTTACTGTTTTATGCACAACAGGTATGAGGTTTTCAGTGACTGCGTTTTGAGGATGTCTCCTTTTAGAACCCATTCCTGCAGGGCCATGTGGTTATGCTTCCCGGAGCCACCAGGTCAGGACTTCTGTAGACACTGCCATTTCCTTCCAGCGTTTGTAATTGGTTGTTAGTGCTCCTCAGGCTGTGCCAATATGCCCAGTAGGATTCAGGGTACTTTGCTGGTGAGTGTAGGTGTGCAGATTCTCATAACAAGATAGTAATATTTTCCAAGCACCACCCCATTCAGAAGGTTGATATTAGCTCTAATAACCTTTTGCCTCTGGAGTAACAGTGTCCTCAACTATAACTCTCCTGGACTCCCTCGTGAGGGCATGCTCACCCCATCCTGCAGTCCTTGGAATTCTCCCCTGGTGGAGGGGCTTGGATCTTTGTAGACAAAAGAACCTGTCAGGATCCTCCTGCTTCCCAGGGGAGTGTTTGTGTGAAGGACCCTTGTCATCAGTGGTACCTCCTCCTGAGCCAGGACCCAGGTGTCAGTGGTGCCCACAGCCCTAAACGCTGACAGCAAATGTTTGTTTTGTCTAAGAAGGTGGAGGCATTACTTATGCAATTGCAATCATTGATCTTCACTGGGCTTTTCTATCCCCTCATCTATTGATGGGCCCTTGGGCTGTTTCCAGATCTGAGCTATTGTACATTGTGCTACTTACTATGAACACAGGGGTGCATAAACTCTTCCTGATTGGCATTTTGGGTTTCTCTTATATTCCTAGAAGTGGAATCTTGGTTTTCTCTAATATTGGCGTTTGTTGTTTCTCTTATATTCCTAGAAGTGTGATCACTGCGTCAAATGGCATTTCCTTTTTTTTTTTTTTTTTTTTTTTTTTTGAGAAAACTCCATACTATTTGCCTTAATGGTTGTACTGAGTCTGCTTTCCCTCCTGCAGTGTACTAAGGTTCCATTTTCTCCACGACCTCACCAGCACTTGCCATTTGTTGATGATAGCCATTCTGACACCTGTGAGGTGATACCTCATTGTGGTTTTAATTTGTATCTCTCGAAAGATCAGTGACTTTGAGCATCTTTTCATACATCTCTTGGTCTTCGGTTTGGGTAAGTGTCTATTTAGGTCCTTTGCCCATTTTTTAATTGGATTTTTTGACTTTTTGTTGTTGTTGCTGTTGTTAAGTTGTATGAGTTTCTGATATATGTTGGATAGTAACCCTTTATCAGATGTATCATTGCCAAATATACATCTCCCACACATTGGGCTCCCTTTTTTATTTTTTTGATGATTTCTTTTGCTGTCCAGAAGCTTTTTATTTTGATGTAGTCGAATTTGTTTATTTTTGCCTTGTTTCATTTGCCCTAGGAGACTTATCCATAAACATATTGCTATGAGAGGTGTCTGAGATTTTGCTGCCTATGCTTTCTTCTAGCATTTTATGGTTTCATGACTGACACTTTAGTATTTTATCCTATTTGAGCTTATTTCTGTGTATGGTGTAAGTTGGTGGTCTAGTTTCATTTTCGGCATGTATCTGTCCAATTTTCCCAGCACCATTTACTAAAGAGACTGTCTTGACTCCATTGTATGCTCTTGCCTCCTTTATCAAATATCAATTGAGCATAATGGCTTAGGTCCATTTCTGGGGTCTTTGTTCTGTTCCATTGATCTATATGCCTGTTCTGGTGTCAGGACCAGTTGTTTTGATTACAGTGTCTTTGTAGTATAATGATATCTGGTATTGTGTTTCCTCCAACTTTGTTCCTTTTTCTCAAGATTGCTGCAGCTATTCAGGATTTGTTTTGGTTCCATATAAATTTTTGGAGTATTTGCTCTAAATTTGTTAAATATGTCATTGGTATTTAGTAAGCATTGCATTGAATCTATACATTGCTCAGGTCCCAGTTCGTTGTCTCACAAAATCAAAGAAATTAATTCCTGGACAAAGACATCAGCAAAAGCAAAGTTATATTACAGAAAAGGTCCTGCTGCAGGGAGGGCACCCAACTGGTCGGCCTGCATACAAAGGATTTGACAAACGTAGAGCTCCCACTCAACTTTACTCTCTGTTGACTTTTCCTGTGAGTAGAAACCTTGAAGCTGAAACCACAGCAGAAGCAGAGCACAGCAGAAGTCTGGAGAGCAGACAGATTATCTGGGAGGGGGCAGTAATTCAGTGAAGTCGGGCCCAGAGAGAGTGGGGGGAAGAGTATAGGTGCCAGGAACAGCCACCAAATACCATATAGCATTTCCACTCCACTCTAGATGATTCTGCTCAGATATTTCTATGCACTGCTCCTTGCTCATGGAATACAAATCAATTACAACTAAGACATGCGTACTGAATATCTCCCACACTTTCTAGGCCTCTATCAATTCTATGCTTTCCAGATTTTGATAGACATTTTCTGAGAAGTGATGGACCTGTTCTATAGGACTTAATAGACAAGTATTATGTTGAAGTAGTAGACCTATGTAAAAAATATAAGGACTTAGGTATTCAGAATAAAAGAACTCAGGAAGTTTTTTTGATAAGAATTTAATAAATAAAGCAGAATACAAATTAAATGGCAAAAAGTAAAGATGTTTTATAAATTTTAATACAACATAAGGGCAAATATTGGTTATATAAATATATCAATATGATAACATAAAACAATAAATACTATATAAGCAAAGAAACAATAAATAAATAAATAAATAAATAAATAAATAAATAGCATCACCACAGTAACCTATTAGGGACTCATATCCCAGGAATTAAATTTAATAACATTTTCATGATTAATACCCTGACAACAGATTTGCTGAAAAAAAAAAAAGTGTAATTATTTCTGTGACTAAGGCTGACCCAAGAGCCTTTGACTTGGCCCAAGACATATGTGCAAACATGATGTGGCACATTCATCAGTGAGAATCCTTTCAAGGTGACCTCAAGTCTCCATCCTTATTTCTCAGGCTTTCCTGCAAGGCTCTTGTTGAGGAGAAGGACCTCATGATTTCCACTCTGACAACTTCCCAGGCGCAGTCACTATATTCCTTCTCCTTCAGGTAGAGATGGATGCCCTGGAAGTACCTCTTCAAGGCCAGGGCGGGGCCCTGCGTGGCCAGGGCAGGTCCCTCCTCTCCCATCTCCCGTGCCCAACAGGTGTCCAGGTCTTTCAGCTGCCGATGGAGTCCTGTGCGCAGCAGATCCATGAGCGTCGTGTTCCAGGGGACAGAGGAGTTCTCTGTGGCCAGGAGGTCGGAGATCTGCTGGAGCATCTGGTGGAGCACAGAGAGGGCCTGGGCCTTCTGGGCCTGGCTGCCATCCACCGCTGCCCGGGGGAATCGGAAGTGCTGTCTGTCCTTCAGGCAGAAGAGAGGGGAGATGGTGCTCATTTGGCTCAGAAGCACTAAGGTCTCCCTGCTGAGCAGGACGTGGTCCTCAAGGGGGTCACAGCCCAGAGCTCCAGCGGGGCCAGAGCTGAGCAGCACCAGGGCCGTGAGCAGAGAGAGCAGGAGGGCCATGGGCAGAGGAGGGTGCTGCTGGCCTGGCTGAGCTGGGCGTCTGGTGAACAACCTTGGGCCAGAAGTTCTGCAGTGACCTTCTTTCTAGGCAGGGCCCTTAAATAGGGAACACCACAATTTTCATTTTCTAAACATTTCCCCTTTCTCTTCCTTTTTTTGTTTTCATTTAATTTAAGTATTCTAAGATGATGTCATCAATATATACTACTGAATGTCACCATACACTTCACATGTGCCATACAAGTGGATATTTAATAGTCAAATGAGATATGTCTTTGTCCTAAAGTCAAAGTGTAGGTAGGTGCGTAAATACTCACACAGGTACATGCTCATGTATATAAATATACTGCATCAGTATTTCTCTCCTTTGTATTAGAAATAAAAGTTTGCCTTGACTCTGGGCAACATGGGCGTCACCTCTTCTCTGCGGGTTTGTGTATTTTCTCAGGTACTCACCAGACCATGGTTGGTAAATATACTCTTTATAACCAAGGGCTGGGTTTTGGTTACTGTTTCATGCATAGCTGGTATGATGTTTTCAGTGATTGCATTTCGGGGATGTCTCTCTTCTAGAACCCATTCCTGCAGGGCCATGTGGTTATGCTTCATGCAGGCTACTAGGTCAGAACTTCTGCCATTTCCTTCCAGCATTTGTAACTGGTTGTTAGTGATTCTCAGGCTGTACCAATATGCCCAGCAGGAATTGGGGTTCCTTGCTGGTGGGTGTAGGTGTGGAGATTCTCATAACAAGATAGTAATATTTTCTTAGCACCACAGATGATATCAGCTCTATAATAGTAACCCTTGTCCTGAGTGACAGTGTCCTCAGCTCAAACTCGCCTTGAGTCACCCCCTAAGGCAGGCTCACCCCATCCTGAGGTCTTTAGAATCCTGTCTGTTAGAGGAGCTTGTGTCTTTGTGGCAGAAGAACCAGTCAGGCCATAAGGGTTTGGCTCAGTAGATAGAGCATGGGCCCTCCCATATGAGGGGTGGCAGGTTCCATTCTGGACAAGGGTATTTACCTTTGTTAGGGTTACATCCCCATTAAGGGGCGGGCAGGAGGCAGCTGATCGGTGTTTCTCTATAGATATTTCTAACTCTCTTTCCCTCTCCTTACCTCTCTTTAAAAAGCAATATATATATATATATATATATATATATATATATATATATATATATGTGTGTGTGTGTGTGTGTGTGTGTGTATATGTATATATGTATATGTATATATGTATATATGTATATATGTATATATGTATATATGTATATATGTATATTAAAAAAAAAAGAACCTGTCACAATCCTCACCCTTCCCCCAGGAGTGTTTGTGTGAAGGACCCTTGTCCTCTGTAGTGACCTCCTCCTGAGCCAGGACCCAGGTGTCAGTGGTGCCCACAGCCCTAAACGCTGACAGCGAACGGTTGTTTTGTCTAAGTAGGTGGAGGCATTACTTATGCAATTGCAATCATTTATCTTCAGTGGGCTTTTCTGTCCCCTCCTCTATTGATGGGCACTTGGGCTGTTTCCAGATCTGAGCTATTATAAATTCTGCCACTATGAACACAGGGGTGCATAAACTCTTCCTGATTGGCATTTCGGGTTTCTCTTAGGATATATATTTAGACGTTGTATCTCTGGGTCAAATGGCATTTCCATTTTTAATTTTTTTCGGTGTGTATGTGTGGAAACTCTACACTATTTTTCATAATGGTTGTACGAATCTGCATTCCCAGCAGCAGTGTATTCGAGTTCTGTTTTTCCACATCCTCCTCAGTTCTTGTCATTTGTTGATGGTAGCTATTTTGACAGATGTGGGGTGATACCTCATTGTTTTAATTTGCATCTCTCTGATAATCAGTGACTTTGAGCATCTTTTCATATCTCTCTTGGCCTTCTGTATGTCCTGTTTGAAAAAGTGTATATTTAGGTCCTTTGCCCATATTTTAATTAGATTGCTTGTCTTCCTTGGTTAAGTTGTATTTGTTCCCTATAGATTTTGGATAGTAACCCTTTATCAGATGTATCATGGGCAAATATGTTCCCCACACACTGGACTCCCTTTTTATTTTTTGATGGTTTCTTCTGCTGTGCAGAGCTCCTTATTCTGATGTAGTCGCATTTGTTTATTTTCTCCTTATTGTCCTTTGCTCTTGAAGTTGTAGCCACAAACATATTACTTTGAGAGGTGTCAGAGGTTTTGCTGCCTATAGTTTCTTCTAGGATTTTTATGGTTGTTTATGTTTCACATTTAAATCTTTTATCCATTTTGAGTTTATTTTTCTGTATAGTGTGAGTTGGTGGTCCAGTTTCCTTTTTTGTTGTGCTAGTGTGGTTTTTATTGTTTAAGTCTCTACTTAAATTATGGAACACATTATGCTCAAAACATCTGAGGTGGGCACAGGATATTCAATGATGACGTCTCTTAGTGGAAATTTGTAGGACAGAAGTTGGTGACATTCAGTTGCTCATTCAGTCCGTGCGTTTCTATTGGGCTACTCTGTTCCTCTGTCTCATGCTCAGGGTGCAGGGCAATGAGGCTCAGGCTGCTAAGTCAAGGAGAAATAGCCTTCTTCCCTTAATTATTCATGGTGCTTCATTTTACATGTAAATAACCACATAGTCATTACAATTGTTTCCTTGGCATACTCTTTCTTGCTCCTCTGTCATTATTATTTTTTTAATATATATATACTTTTAAAATTAAATTTTAAAAATAAATTTGTATTGATTTTACAGAGGACTGGTGAGGAAGAGAGAGACAGACATATGAATAATGAGAGAGAATCATTGATGGGCTGGCTTTTTCATGCCCCCTACTGGGCATGGAGCCCTGGCATGTGCCCTGACCAGGAATCAAACCATGACTTGCTGGTTCATAGGTTGATGCTCAACCACTGAGCCTGCCCAGCCGGCCATCAAACCTTACTTCCTACTTCACTGTATGGTCAATACAAACGATGAGAAGTAAAGAAAGACAAAGACACTTCACATTTTCCTCTATAATTATCATGATGTCAGACTTTTTATTTCTCATTTCAACTTTCCCAGAAAGCAAAATCGAGAGTTGTTTGTGGGCAAAAATGAAAGAAATAGAATTCTGCGTGTCATAGAAGAGAAAGAAGGGAAGTGACTTCTGATGACAAGAGGACAAAGTGTAAGTTGGCAGAATTGGCTGCAGCCACACGGGGTTCCTGGTGCTGAGGCAGAGGGAGGATGGAGCCAGCCCTGAGCTACACCAACACAGGGATGGGTTGACTGCCAGAGGCTCAAAGAACAGGGCGTCCTGGGCCAGTGACCAGCCGAGTCACTTTCCTGTCTTTTAATGCTCATGGGATCAGCTCTGAGGACAAAACCAACTCTCAGAAGACTGGTGACCATGACACCTCCTGTTGGACAGGACCCTCCCTGCTGCCTAATGGATATTAACCTGATGTACCTGCTCCATCAGGTTAATAAATCCACTCAGCTGCTGGAAGATTGCCTTGAGAATGTGGATTTGAGAGAAATGGAATTGATGATCTAAGAGTCTGTCCTTACTTGAAATAATAATTATATTGATATTTTAAATAATAAAAAAATTTTATTGCATGCTAACTATGGACCAACCACTGTACTAAGATCTTTGAAATGGTGAATTCAACCTTCTCCATATCCCTATTTGCATTAAACTTGTTTATATCACTATTTTGCAGTATAAATCTGGAGCGAAGAATTATCTGGAAGGTACCAAGAATCCAAGGTCAAACCCTGAGACACTGGGTAGTCTGAAAGAGCCTGTTAAAAGGAGCCAAGGATAGAATTGGACGTGGGATTTATGAATTAAGGAGGGACCACGCCATTATAGCTCTGAGCAGGGAGAGAGGAGTAATAATGGATTCAAAGTTCCACTTCAAATGCCAGTGGATTTGTGTCTATTGTTCTGTGTGACATCACCAGTGTGGTCTGAGTACACAGAACTGACTGACTCTAAGTTCTAAGGAAAAGAAGACAACATTCCTTTTACATAGTTTTAAAGAGCAGAATTTTCTGACAATTGAAACAAGTGTGTTGCTGCCTCTGAAGTAACCGTGGTCCCTCCAATCCCCAGCAGGCCGCTGTGGGGTCAGAGTCCCCTGTGCTGGGGACACTGCTGTTGGCCCCGTCTCTGTGGGAGAGCTCTGCTCTCAGCATCCACTTCCATCTTCTCCCCTGGGAACCAGAATGATGTGCAGATACAGGTGACTCAGTGCAGGCCCTTCCCCTTGTTCCCCTCCCGAGGACCTGCCTTTTCCAGTCCAGGCTTTACCTGTCTCTGTTCTCACACTGCTGCTGACTTCCATCTCCTTCCTGCTCCTAGGTGTGCTCTATTTTTGAGCAGATGAGAGTCCTGCATGATGCAGCCTCCTCCTGGTGGAATCAGAGGGGGCACAGCCTAAACAGAGGCATGATGAGCTCCTGGACTCTGTCCCAAGTCGTGTGTGGACCTGGCTCCATGCCTTGACTGCGTTTCTGTGTGAGACTGCACATCAGGGCCTGGACAGCTGCAGCCCAGGAGTCAGCTGGCAGGGAGGGTGGAGCCTTGGCCACCTGTACTCTCTGGCCCTTGACCCTAGAAACCCTCAGCTGCTTCCAGTTGGTGCTGCATCCCGATCCCTCACAGCACATCCCTCAGTGTTAATTGTGTATCCTCCTACTTTGCCAAATTCACTTATGAA
Organism: Pipistrellus hanaki; assembly: GCF_964339955.1. Classification (NCBI taxonomy): domain Eukaryota; kingdom Metazoa; phylum Chordata; class Mammalia; order Chiroptera; family Vespertilionidae; genus Pipistrellus; species Pipistrellus hanaki. The sequence continues at coordinate 56,428,227 of NC_140513.1, read as the reverse complement.
ACCTAGCATTTTCTTGTGGAGTCTGTATAGTTTCCTATGTACAATATCATGTCATCTTCAGATAATGACAGTTTCAATTCCTCCTTTCAAAAAAAAAAAAAAAAACCCTCCACAACTCTAGGATATGAAACAGGCTGTGGCTAAAGAGATTTTCAAGGCAAGGTGACCAGAAGGAACCAAATCATTAAACATTTGCATCGCAATAGTATCATGAAAAGTGACACAACATGTAGTCACAATGAAAATAAAATCAACCAAAGAAGCTAAGAGGTCATCACATTTTAATGTTGTTTGGGAATCACGAAATCAGAGCCAGGTGATTAAAAAAAATAATGTCCTTTGTAGTCCTGTGCCTACGTGCATCCACCCCCTGCACCATGAGGTGGAGGAAGAAAGAAATGCAAGGGTTTGGCATGTCAGTTAGAGCCCGTTAAGCCATCAATGGGAGAGAAACAATCTGAAGACTGTGTCTATAACCTGAAGCAGAGATTTGAGAGATCCCTGTCTCTGAGCAATTCACACACATTTCCTGACTAACCTCCTCAGCCTTAATGCCTCGCTATTCTACATGCAGAATACAGAATGTCATCAGAGGGATTTTAGTAACTCATGTTTTCTTCTTGCGGATGTACATATGTCATGATTGATGTGAGGAAACGAGTCATGGGCCAAAGGTCAAGACACGTCTATGGGAAATGCTGATGCAAAGTCATACAGAAGAAGTCGGACTTAAGGAAGATTCTCATATGCAAAATATTTTCATCTTGGAACTATAACATGGGGACGGTAAAATCTTTTGAGAAATATCTTCTCCCTAAAAAAAAAAATGATGTGGAAGGTACAATTTTGACTCGGTTTCATTCTTCAGTCTTATGAAGGAATTGTCCCAGACTATGGCACTCATTGCAATTTCGTTGTCTCTGCATCCCAAAGAGCCAGCGATTTCCGTGATGTTGAAGCTGTCTACACTGTGGATGAGATAGCAATTTAACCAAATGTTAAGAATCCAAATAATGTTAAGCAACAGAAGAATGCTTGGCATCTCAGTCTCCTCTAGGACCTGCAGGGAGATGGCAGAAACAGTGTGATAAAGGGAGAGATTAGGCAAGCAAATGATAACAGCACAAAATCTCTGAAATGGTGTTATCTGTATTCATTAGAGTTATGAGACAGGATATACCTGATATTAACTTGGTGGTAAGAACTTTCCAATAAATAGTTCTAGGATGACTAACTAGCCATCTAAGAAGAAATCAATCTCAAATCTCCTCCCATACCAAAGGCCTTAAAAGAATCTTGATGGGGGAAAAAAGAAATGACAGTAAGATTAGATTTTTGAAAGAGAGAGGAGACTCAGAGGAGCAGTATAAGTTCATAAGAAGTAGCTAATTTTTGAAAGAAACTGCTCGTTATTTAAAAATGTATACAACAAACAATAATAATAAATTAAAATAAATTTGTATACAAATGTCTAACTTCTGACGAAACCGTTTTGGCTCAGTGAATAGGGTCCAGGTTTGATTCCTGTCAAGGGCATGTACCTTGGTTGTAGGTTGTAGGCATGTACCCAGTGGGGGGTGTGCAGGAGGCAGCTGATCGATGATTCTCTTTCATCGATGTTTCTAACTCTCTATCCCTCCCTCTTCCTCTCTGTAAAAAAATCAATAAAGTATCTTTTTTTAAAAAATTGCCTATCTTCTGCTTATGAAGCAGGATGTGTTCACAGAGACTTTCCTGGCAAGGTGGCTGAATGGCACCTGATCTCAGGATTTCCTCACCAACAATACAAGGAAAATCAAGTTAAAAATTAAGTAAAAATTAAGCAGCCATTAAACACTGGGAGAGAAATATTTGAAAAACGTTAAGCAGTGTGAGTGTTAATTTTATGTGTCAGCTTAGCCAGGCCACAGTAACCAGCTATTTCATCAAACATTATTCTAGATGTTTCTGGGAAGGTGTGTTTAACCTGAGGATACAGGCATTTACCATGTGGATGAGTGGATTTGAGGAAAGCAGTTGCCCTCCATTCTGTGGGTGGACCCCATCCTATCAGTAGAAGGCCTTAGCAGAAAAACACTGAGCTCCCACAATCAGAGGAGTTCTGCCTGCAGACTGCCTCTGAACTTGAAATGCAACTCTTTCTAGGGTTCCCAACCTCTTGGCTCTGGTTTTGGAAAATGCTGACTCCTACAGTCTGGGAAGCACGTGCTTCCAAGTATTGTCTGTCTCCTAAGTTTTTCTGCCTGGTGGAGGGGAGGACAAGACAGCAAGGCACAGGAGTCTGTGGAAATTGCACTGAGGCCTGGGTAACCCCAAACTGCAGAGCAGTGAATCCACATGTTGAGTGTGTTCCTTAAGGAAGAGAGGAGAGATCCCTCCACAATGGCAGGCCCTCCTGCTACCTTAGCAATTCATACCTCCGTCCCGATGAAATACCTCAATGACAATATTGTGCTGATTATAATAATTCATTTTAAATTATACCAAAACGGATCCATTGGAATAAATAAAATGTCACTAGCTCTCAGGTTACAATGACACTATTCATTCACAGTCTTTAGCTTGTATCAACTTTCTCTCTTCTGCTACCTAGATAAAAATTCTAGGTAATTTTTTTACTAATGAGTGAAAGGATGTCAAACTCACAATTGAAAGATATTCAAAGAGAATATTGTTCTGTTTAATAATAGCTGAAAAACTAGTAATAGTTGATGTTTGCCCAGTCGGCATGGCTCAGTGGTTGAGCATCAACCCTTAAACCAGGAGGTCAAGGTCCGATTCCCAGTCAGGGCACAGGTTGTGGGATTGATCTTCAATAGAATCAAAAGGTCCATGAAGCTGGGAACTCTAACCATTGACATCCAAGCATTCTCCTCCAGGTTTTAATTCCTGCAATCACTTTCAGTGTTGTTCTTGATGATGATTAACAAGAACATTGGTTGTTGCTGTTTTTTTTCACCAAAATAATATTTAGTGCAAATAGAGTAAAGATAAAGAAATAGGGCAGGCAAAAAGGTTGGAAGAATCCAAGATGGCTGCTCGGGTAGGCAACTAGCCGCAGCCGCACACAACAATTTTAATAAAATACAACTAAAATATAAAATGGACATTACCCAGAACTACAGGAAAGTCGACTGACTGGAAATCCTACAACAAGAAGCAAGGAGAAAACCAGAAGGAAGCGCGGAGGAGCTGTAAAAGCCTAAGGTACGGAGACAAGCGGCGCACGCGAAGAGGACGGAGCCGGAGAGGAGGGAGGCCGAGTGCCTGGCGGGCGTTCCCTAGCGGAAAGGAGATAAAACTCCGACTGTGCTGGGCCCCTGACTGCTCTGAACCCCAGTTCTGGGCCAGACCCCCGGGGACTCAGGCTCAGCCATAGGGAGCTGGGCTGTAAGGCGGAACCTGGGGAAGCGGAGGAGATCCCGGAGGCGCGCACACTGCCCCCAGAGAAGGGACGGTCGGCTGTGCCGCGGGATTGCCCTGACGGGAAGGAGACTGGGGCTCCAGACTGCTCTGAACGCCACCTCCAACTCCAATTCCAACTGAACTGAACCCCAATACCGGGCTCATTGTGGGAGAGCATAGACTGTTTGGCAGCAGGCGAAAATTGAGGGCACCTTTCTCTCAGAGGCGCCGGCAGCGAGCACTGAAGGACCCGCATAGGGCGGGGCTGACGGAAGCCAAAGCTGCAGGCTCCACCCTGAAACCCCGTCCCATCTGTAACTGCGAAATGCGACAACAAAATAGATCACAAACGAAAGAAATGGAGGACAAAAAGCGTCTGGATATAGAGTTCAAATCTACGCTTATAAGGTTTTTCAAGAATTTCCTAGAAAAGATGGATAAGGCCTATGAGGATATGAAAAGAGATCAACTAGAATTAATAAGGAGTCAACAAGAAATGATAAGGGATCAACAAGAAATAAAGAATACATTGTCTGAAATAAAAAATATTCTACAGAGTCCTAAAAACAGAAGGGAAGATCGCAAGAATCAAGTCAAAGATTTGGAACATAAAGAGCCAGAAGACACTCCTCCACAGAAGCTAGAAGGCAAGAGAATCCAGAAAATTGAAGATAATGTAAGAAACCTCTGGGACAACTTCAAGCGAACCAACATCAGAATTATGGGGGTTCCAGAAGATGAGAGAGAGCAAGATATCGAAAACATACTGAAAGAAATAGTGACAGAAAACTTCCCCCACCTGGTGAAAGAATTTGACTTACAAGTCCAGGAAGCGCACAGAACTCCAAACAAAAGGAATCCAAAGAGGACCACACCGAGACACATCATTATTAAAATTCCAAGAGCAAAAGATAAAGAGAGAATATTAAAAGAAGCAAGAGCAAAGAAGGTAGTAACTTATAAAGGAGCACCTATATGATTGTCAGCTGACTTCTCAACAGAAACCATGCAGGCCAGAAGGGAATGGCAAGAAATATTCAAGGTGATGAATAGCAAGAACCTACAGCCAAAAATAAGCTACCCAGCAAAGCTATCACTCAGAATCGAAGGCCAGATAAAGAGCTTCACTAATAAAAAAAAGCTAAAGGAGTTCATCACCACCAAACCAGAATTATATGAATTGCTGAAGGGGGTTCTTTCAGAAGAGAAAGTAAACAAAGATAAAAATTATGAACAACAAATACGTAATTATCAACAAGTGAATCTAAAAACCAAGGAAATTAAAAAAATCTGATGAACAATATTAACTGTTGAATATAATAGAATCAGAGGTATGGAAGGGGAGTGAACTGATGATTCTTGGGGAAAAGGGGAGAGGGGGGCGTGGGAAGAGACTGAACATAAACTGTGCACCTATGGATGAGGACAATGGAGAGAGGGGAAAGGGCAGAGGGTGGGGTGGGAACCTGGTGGAGGAGAGCAATGGTGGGGGGGGGGGGGGGGGGAGGAACATTTGTAATAATATGAAAAATAAAAACTTATTAAAAAAAAAAAGAAATAGGGCATACCTCCTCTAACACTTGCCTCGCAAAAGATTAAGCAGATAAAAAAAAAATATGTCATAAAATTGTTTATTTAAGAAAGCAGATCATGTACCTCTCTCTAAACATCATTTTGTAAATTCAAGATGTATGAAGTATCTTTATAATAACTCCTTTGTTTGGGTGTCAGGCATTTCTCAGCTGGTGCAGAAATGTGAGTGGAGATTGTTGGGGATCAGCAAACAATGCAGTTGAAGGGAGAGAGTCATCAGGATAAATTTCTTGAGCATTTATTGTTGACTTTCCCTTGAGGATTGCTACAGGACTAAAAGGCCCACTGTCACCTCCACTCTGAGGACCTCCCAGGCACAGGCGCTGTAGTTCTTCCCTCTCAGGTAGTTATGGATTCTTTGGAAGTACTTCCGCACGAGAACTCCCACCTTGGGACAAGCACGATTTTCTCCTTCTGTCTGCTCCAGGGGCTCCAGGGGCTCCAGGTTCTCTAGGCTGTGATGGTGGCTGGAGAGGAGCTGGGAGAGGAGGGTGTGGTCCCATGCAGCAAGGCTACACTGTGCGCTGAAGAGGGTGAACATCTGATGGTGCATCTGATGGTGCAGACAGGTGCATTCTGTCTTGTTCATCTGGGAGATGGTCCCCCTGTTCCAGGGAAATGTGAAGTTGTTTCTATCACCCAGGCATAAGTGAGGGGGGGTCCTTTGCAGTGGCCTCAAAAGATTGAAGACTCTCAGGTTGTCTGCTCTCTGGATCCAAAGTGTGTTCCCCGCCAGAGAGCCAGCAGGGCTGGAGCAGAGCATGGCCCCTGCCACCAGCCACACAGAGATCTGGGCCATTGAGGATTCCTGTGGTCCAGAGGACCACTGCCAGGGGGAGAGCAGGCACCATTAGCAGTGACTTCCCTTCTGGAGATTCTGGAAAGCGCTGCTCCCCAGCTGGCCAGAATCTATCAGTTGGCCTTTTCTCCTGCTGCCTTTTGAGAAAAGCTTCCTGTTGGAAAAGGCTGTGTGTTGGAAAAGGGTGCGTTTTTGGAAAGGATGTGTTTTAGGACACGCTGCCGTTTGGGCAGGGCAGCGTTTTGGAAAAGGCAGCGTTTTGAGAAAAGGTGGGTTTGGGGAAGGGCTTCGTTTGGGGAAGGGCTGGGTTTGGGAACGGCTGCGTTTTGAGAAAACTGCAGTTTGGAAAAGGCTGTGTTTCGGTAAAGTCTTTCATAGGGGATAGGTAGGCTGCACGTGGAGAGGGGCTTCCTTTTCAGTAAGGCTGCATTTTGGTAAAGGCTGCGTTTGGGAAGGTCCGTGTTTTAGAAGGAGCTGCCCTTGGGGGCAGTTTGCTGTGGAAAAGGCTGTCACGGGGAGAGGCTGCGTTTTGGAAAGGGCTGGGTTTTGGTCCAGCCTGAGTGATGGGAAGGGCTGCCTGTGGGGAAAGGGATCTTTGGGGGGAAAGCTGCCTTCACAGAAAGGCTGCCTTTGGGAGGCGCTGCATTTTGAAAAAGCATGCATTGGGGAAAGGCGGCATTTGGGGGGAAAGGCTGGGCCTCGCTCTAGGAGGGGTGCACTGGGAGGACAGGCGTGTTTAGAGAAAGACTGCGTTTGGGTAAAGTCTTTGGTAAGGGAGCGGCTGCCTGTGGAGAAAGGCTCCTTTTTGAGAAAGGCTGTGTCCAGGAAGGACTGCGTCTGGAGATGGTCCCTGTTTCAGAAAGGGCGGCCCTGGGGGAAGTTGCCTGAGGGAGAGGCTGGCTGGGGGACACCCTGCCATGGGGGAGGGGCTGCGTTGAGGAAAAGGCTGTGATGGCTTCAGAGATACATTGAGAGAAAGAAAGCCTGCTGCCTCCCGCACCCCTGGGAAGAGGGGACTGGAGTGCCCAGAACACGTGGCCGCACATGCTGAATGCGGCAAAGTGCCCGAGGAGCAGGAGCCACCGTGACCATGGAGCATGTTTACCAACAGCCACACAGAGGAGGCCTCTGGTCAGGAGCGCTGGCTTTGCGCTCTGACAGGAAGGAAAAGGAAAGTTCCCTGGTGGCCACGGCCTGGGAAGTGCCTTGGGGATCAGGTACAAGAGCCAGCGAGAACTTCACTGACCAATGTCTCTAACCACACCTCATCCTGAAGAACCTACCCATTGAAAAATACAAAAACCAGAGAGAATGTCCAGTTTGGAAACAGCAAATATTCCCTCCCCCACCCCAACCCCCAAACCACCACCCTCCCCCAAATGAAACACACAAACCATTATGTCATGAAACTGTTTATTCAAGAAAGCAGATCACCAGCATTCTAAACACACTTTTTGTAAATCCATGGTGTACAGGTATTTTTTAAAATAACCCCTTGATTTTGGAGTCAGGCATTTCTCAGCTGGTGCAGAAATGTGAGTGGAGATCGTTTTGGGGCTCAGCAAAGGATGCGGTTGAAGAGAGAGAGCCAGTCACCATAGAATGTTATTCTGAGTGGGCAGACTTTCTTTTGAGGATTGGTACATGATTGCAATGCGAAGTGCCATTTCCACTCTAACCACCTCCCAGGCACAGTTCTTCCCTCTCAGGTAGCTATGGATTCTTTGGAAGTACTTCCACCCCTGAATTCCTAGCTTGGGACAAGCCCAATCTTCTCCTTCCCTCTGCTCCAGGTGCTCCAGGTGCTCCACATGCTCCAGGTGCTCCAAGTGCTCCAGGTGCTCCATTTGCTCCAGGTGCTCGACGTGCTCGACGTGCTCGACGTGCTCGACGTGCTCGACGTGCTCGACGTGCTCCAGGTGCTCCAGGTGCTCCAGGTGTTCGACGTGCTCCACGTGCTCCACGTGCTCAACGTGCTCCAAATGCTCCAGATGCTCCAGATGCTCCAGGTGCTCCAGGTGCTCCAGGTGCTCGACGTGCTCGACATGCTCCAGATGCTCCAGGTGTTCGACATGCTCCACATGCTCCAGGTGCTCCAGGTGCTCCAAATGCTCCAGGTGCTCCAGGTGCTTCAGGTGCTCCAGGCAGTGATGAAGGCTGGAGAGGAGCTGGGAGAGGAGTGTGTGGTCCCATGCAGCAAGGCTGCGCTGTACGCTGAAGAGGGTGAACATCTGCCGAAGTACCTGATGGTGCAGACAGGTGCGTTGTGTCTTGTGCATCTGGGTGACTGTCCTCCTGTTCCAGGGAAATGTGAAGTTGTTTCCGTCACCCAGGCATAAGTGAGGGGGGTTCCTTTGCAGTTGCCTCAATAGATTGAAGACTCTCAGGTTGTCTTCTCTCTGGATCCAAAGTGCGTCCCCCTGCAGAGAGCCAGCAGGGCTGGAGCAGAGCATGGCCCCTGCCACCAGCCACACAGAGATATGGGCCATTGGGAATGGCAGGGGGAGTGTCAGGCCAGATGAGCAGCAGCTGGTCATCTTGGGTTTTCTGAAAGCGCGATTCTCCAGCCGGCCGCGAGGGGGCGCGCAGGTGGCCTTTTCTGAAGAGCCTTCTTGGGAGCCTTCCTTTGCTGTCAGTCTGGTCTCAGGGCAAGAATGGTCTGAGCCCCACAAAGCGACTTTCTGCTGCTTTTATAGTGAGCTAACAGCCTTCCATCATGCGTTTTGCAAAAGGCTGCTTGAAGATGGTGCGTTTTGGTAAAGGCTCCTTTGGGGCACAGGCTGTGTTTTGGGAAGGGCTGCCTTTTGAAAGAGGCTGAGCTTTGGTAAAGGCACCTTGGGTGCGTGCAGGGGGAAAGGCGGTATTGTTTTGGAAAGGCTGATGTTTTCCAAGGACTGCGTTTTGCAAAAGGGTACTTGAAGACGGGTGCGTTTTGGTAAAGAAGGCTTTTGGGGGAAAGGCTCCTTTTGGACACAGGCTGTGATGTGTGCAGGACCAGGATTTGGAAAAAGGGGCTGAAAATGGGTGAGTTTCGATTCAGACTACTTTTCGGGGAATAGGCTGCCCTTTAGCACAGGCTGTGCTTTGGGAAGGTCTGCGTTTTGGAAAAGGGAGCTTGGACATAGGTGCCTTTTGGTGCAGGCTGCTTTGGGGGGGAGGGCTTGTTTTAGGAAAAGATACCCCCAGGGTGATTGGGGACCCCATGAGCAGCACCTTCCCTTGGAGACCTAGGAAGCGCGGTTCCCCAGCTGGCAGCCAGGGGGCACGCGGGGGGGCCTGTGTGCCCCTGAGTTTGGGGAGCTCAGTCAGTGTGTCTGGAGCAGAGGCTCTGGCTGCCAGCAGAGCCCTGTGAGCAGCTCCCAGGGGGAAGCAGAGCCTCCACCGGGGCTGGAGGCTGCCTGGACAGAGCTCAGCCTGCGCCTCCGGAGGACTCGCCCTGAGGAACCCCCACAGCCAGGCCTGGGCTGCGCCTCCCAGGAGCCTGGGCTCTCCTTTTTCTGGAAGCTCCAGCGAGGCCCTTTGCTGCTGGGCCAGAGGTGGGAGCAGAGCGTGTGTGTGTGGGGGGGGGGGGGGGGGGAGGGGGGGTTGTGCAGAATTGGGGCGCTTTGTGCTGGCGATGCGCCAGGATTCGGAGCCGGGAGCGCGTGGAGGAGGGTGCTGGGGACATTCCCTCTGATGTTTCCATGTTACTGCCTTCAAGAGCCACAGAGGAAAGTTACAAACAAACAAACAGGAAAGTGCGAGCTTTAAAACGGCTGTTCCTGAAGGTATTCAAAATATTAAAATATTTTAATTTTACATATAAACGAAGTTTTAATATTTAAAAAATACATTGAAACACCGTTTAATTGAATCTTTAAAATATTTAAGTAGTTTAGAATTGAATAAATATCGCTGTAAATATTTAATATATTTTAAACGTAAAAACTATTAACACATTCCATTGAACTTTAAAAAATATTGAGCCCTGACAGTCTTGGCTCAGGGGATAGGGCATTGGCCTGAGGACTGAAGGGTTCCAGGTTCAATTCCCGTCAAGGGCATGTATGTTGGTTTGCGGGCACATCCCCAGTTTGGGGTGTGCAGGAGGCAGCTGATCAATGTCACTCTCATGGATGTTTCTATCTCTAATCTCCTTTCCTCTCTATAAAAAAAAGTTAATAAAATATATATATTTAAATATTAAAATATTGATTTAAAATCAACATAAAATGTAAAAAATGTTAGCAGGAAAACATCATTCTATTAGAATTTTAAAAATAATTTAATATTGACTATTAAGTAAATATTAACTGAAATTTTTAAAATTTTAACATTCAGATGATAAAAACTGCATGTATGAAACTTGCACTTTATTTCAACTGTATTTTATTTGTACCAAAACAAGTATTTAATGTGATTTTACTGTCTTGGCTGGAAAGGAAGCAAACACTTAATATTTTCAGGGTGACTGTGTTCAGCCTGGCCTGCCTGGCTCAGCGCTGGAGCATCAGCCTCTGAAGCAGGAAGTCCTGGTTTCATTCCTGGTCTGGGCACAGGGTCCGGTTGCAGCTAGATCCCTGGGCGGGGTTTGCAGGAGGCAGCCAATCAGTGATTCTCTCAGATCATTGATATTTCTATCTCTCTCTCCCTCCACCTTCCTCTCTAAAATCAGTACAAGTGATTTATTTAAGATTTTTTTTTTTTTAATAAAAGGGATTACTTGTTTTCAGTTGGGAGAATTGCCATGTTGGATAGTTTCTTATAACTATGTGCAATGATGAATCATTTTTCTTTAACTTCACTTTACTGAAACATCACAGGACCTTACTTTGAATGAATTGTTAAAGTAAAAATTGGTGTTGTGTGCAGGCTGGAGAGGACAGTTAGCAGGACAGATCTTTTCATTTATTTTGGTTAGAATTCTGTAGACTGAATGGAACTTGCTAACATTATATTTGCGCCGAGCCGTACCCCTTCCCTTCCTAAGCCTTTCAGGGACTTGCAAGTGGAAGGTCATTTTGTGTCACTAAAATGTGGGTATTTAGTTCCTCATGGATGTCCTGGCATAATTAATTTTTTCGTATTTCCTGGAAATATTGTGTATCTTGATGACTCAGATGTGAGTCCTTCTTAAACTCTGTGGCATCTATAACATGTACATGCCCCTAAGATGCCTCTGGCATGTTTACAGTGTAGGTGTGTATGAGTTCAAAGATTACATGTGGAAAGGAGTAAAGACAATCAAAGAGAAGAGGGATATGCATACCAGGTGTACTGGTTAATAATTCAGATTTTTTTTTTCAATAGATGGAGTTACACATATGTTGATATATATGTGCTTTGATATGTATGCTATTTTGTTGTATTGACAGCAAGCTTCAAAACTTCATATGTCAAATTTTCTGAAGATGTTAACATCATATATATTTTACGCTTAAAAATTAGAATTTCATCCCCCTCCCCCCCAAAAAAAAGCATTTGCAAGAAGTTTCCATTCTTTATTTTGAAGAAAAGTGCTGCTGAAAGTTATTATATACTTCGGAAAGTTATCGTATACGATCAGGGAAGTTTGTGGTGAACATGCTCCATCTCAAGATACTTGTGTACACTGGTTCAAATGCTTTAAAAGTGATGCTTTCTATGTGAAAGACAAAGAACGTCCAGGTCAACCGAAAAAGATTGAAGACCAACAATTACAAGCATTATTGGATGAAGATGCGTGTCAAACTCAAAAACAACTTGCAGAAAGATAAATGTTGCTCAGCCAAAAACTTATGGTCATTTACAAGCAATGGGAAAGATTTTAAAGCAGTGGTTCTCAATCTTCCTAATGCCTTGACCCTTTAATACAGTTCCTCATGTTGTGGTGACCCCCAACCATAAAGTTATTTTTGTTGCTACTTCATAACTGTAATTTTGCTACCATTATGAATTGTAATGTAAATACCTGTGCTTTCCGATGGTCTTAAGCGACCCTGGTGAAAGGGTCGTTTGACTCCCAAAGGGGTCTCGAGCCACAGGTCAAGAAACGCTGTTTTAAAGGAAGAAAAATGGTGCCACATCAGCTAAACAAAAGACAAATGGAACATCAAAAAGTCACCAGTAAAATGTTGCTTTAACTGCACAAAAAACTTTTCTGACTGGCGAGGAAAGTGGATTTATTTTGAGAATCCCAAAAGCACAAAGTCATGGGTTGATCTGGGTCAACCATCAACATGGACTGCAAGGCCAAATCACTTCCATTGTCTTCGGAAAGAAGACAATGCTCTGCGTTTGGTGGGATCAGGAAGGTGTGGTGTGTTATGAGCTTCTAAAACCAGGTGAAATTGTTAATACTGATTGCTACCGATAACAAATAAACAATTTGAGCCACTTTTTTTTTATTGTAAAACGACCAGAATGGGCCAGAAGATGGCAAAGTACTTTTGCTTATGATGATGCACCATTACACACTTCAAAACCAGTTAAAGACATATTAAAAGATCTTACCTGGGAGGTATCAATCCACCCACTGTATTCACCATACCTTGCTCCTTCAGATTACCACTTGTTCTGATCGATGGCACATGCACTTTCTGAGCAGCACATCAAAATGTATGAAGAGGTGGGAAATTGGGTTTCTGAATGGTTTGCCTCAAAACAAGAAAAGTTCTATTGGATGGTGTCCACAAATTACCTGAAAGATCGGGGAAATGTGTAGCTAGCGATTGACATTACTTTGAATCAAGCACTTTTGATGTTTCTCTTGAAATTATCATGTTTTCTTTGATTACAAAATCCGCATTATTAACCGGTACAGCTGGCATTATTTACTGCAGTTTTAACTCCACATACTGGATGAGTTTCCCTTTCTGCCTTTGAACCATCAGCCTGGACCCCATCACCGCTCAGCTTGGGGAGGTCCAAAATGGACCAACAATTTCTACTAATTGCCAGGAGTCCTTTTAGAAGGGTACTGCACAGAAATTGCATGTATCTCCAGCAAACAGGACAGGAATGTTCATTCATTGAATGGACTGTGACACTAGTACCCGCGTCAAAACACAGAAGCAAGACCCATCATGCCAGGGCCTCTCAGCCTCCCCGGGTTGCCTTCCAGGCCCGGCCTTAACCAGCTCACCGGGCTCCTGCCTGAGGATCACCCCTCTATGGTGACTGTGTTCGCCAGGCACTGCTTTATGCTTTCTGTGTGTATTTTCTTCTTTCATTCGGGCAAAAATCCTATGAAAAACCACTGTAATTGTCCCTTCGTTAAAAGAGAGGAGACATGGGACCATCAGTGTTTACACTGATTATCAAGGTCCCGCTGCTGTTAAATTAGAGTTAGGATCCAGCCCAAAGCTCTGGCTACAGAACCACTTCTTGAACCAATAAGCAGCACTGTGAAAAGGGTCAATCTGGAGACACAGTCCAGTCCACAGGGTGAGGTGTGTTGGAAAATGACCGCTAACCTCCACATCTCACTTCTCAGATGTTTCCACGCGTACCTTTGAAGATCTCATTTCCAGCCAACGAAGACCGTAAAACTTTCCCACTCTACTCTAGGTGACTCCGCTCAGATGTTTCTACCCACTGCTCCTTCTGACGGAATGGAAATCAGCTACAACTCAGACTTAACCCGTGAGTGACCCCCATGCTTTCCCGGGCTCTTCCCAACTCCGTGCGTTCCCAGCTTTGGATAGTCATTTCCTCACAAGTGGTGAGACCATTCTATAGGACTTAATAGATACGTAGTTTGTTGAAATCGGTCTATGTAGAAAAATTATGACTTAGGTTTTCAAAATAAAAGAACTCAGGGAGTTATTTTGATAAGCTTTAATAAATATAGCAAAATGCAAGTTTAATAACAGAAAAAGGAAACAGGTTTTGTACATTTGAATACAAGGTCATGGCACCTATTGGTATGTAAATGTATCAATAGGATAATATGAAATAATAAATAGTAAATTCAGAAACAATAAATAAATATGTACATAGATAAATAAATAACATCACAGCATTAACTTTTAGGGACTGCGAAACGATTTGCTGATTAAAACTTAATAAGTTCTGTGACTGAAGCAAATAGAGAGCCAATGCCCATGACCCAGGACCTATGGGCAAGGGTGAGGTGGCACATTCATCAGCGAGAATCCTTTCAGGGCGACCCCACATCTCCATCCTTATTTCTCAGCCTTTCCTGCAAGGCTCTTGTTGAGGAGAAGGACCTCAGGATTTCCACTCTGACAACTTCCCAGGCACAGTCACTGTATTGCTTCTCCTTCAGGTAGAGACTGATGCCCTGGAAGTACCTCTTCAAGGCCAGGGTGGGGCCCTGCGTGGCCAGGGCAGGTCCCTCCTCTCCCATCTCCCGCGCCCAACAGGTGTCCAGGTCTTTCAGCTGCTGATGGAGTCCTGTGCGCATCAGGTTCACGAGGGTCGTGTTCCAGGGGACAGAGGAGTTCTCTGTGGCCAGGAGGTTGGAGATCTGCTGGAGCATCTGGTGGAACACAGAGAGGGCCTGGGCCTTCTGGACCTGGCTGCCATCCACTGCTGCCCGGGGGAATCGGAAGTGCTGTCTGTCCTTCAGGCAGAAGAGAGGGGAGATGGTGCTCATTTGGCTCAGAAGCACTAAGGTCTCCCTGCTGAGCAGGACGTGGTCCTCAAGCGGGTCACAGCCCAGAGCTCCAGCGGGGCCAGAGCTGAGCAGCACCAGGGCCGTGAGCAGAGAGAGCAGGAGGGCCATGGGCAGAGGAGGGTGCTGCTGGCCTGGCTGAGCTGGGCGTCTGGTGAACAACCTTGGGCCAGAAGTTCTGCAGTGACCTTCTTTCTAGGCATGGCCCTTAAATAGGGAACACCACAATTTTCATTTTCTAAGCATTTCTTTCCCCTTTCACTTCCTTTTTTTATTTCCTTTAGGTGGTCTAAGAAGATGTCATCAATCTACATTACTGATAAGTGCCTTCTAAGTGCATACGTGTCAATCAAATGAGAAACGTCTTTGTTTAAAAGTTAAAGTGTCCTAGGTAGGAGTGCAAATACTCACATAGGTACATACTCATGTACATAAATACACTGCATACATATTGTTCTTTGTATTCGAAGTAAAAGTTTGCCTTGACTCTGGGCAACATGGGAGTCAGGCTCCCTCATCTCTGTGGGTTTGTGTACTTTGTCAGGCACTTAGCAAACCATGGTTGGGAAATAAACTCTTTAGAGCGAAGGAGTGAGTTTCGTTTACTGTTTTATGTACCACTGGTATGAGGTTTTTAGTGACTGCGTTTCGGGGCTGTTTCTCTTCTAGAACCCATTCCTGCAGGGCCATGTGGTTATGCTTCCCGGGGGCCACTAGGTCAGGACTTCTCTAGACATTGCCATTTCCTTCTGGCATTTGTCACTGGTTGTTAGGGCTCCCCGTGAAGTTAGCACTTCAGATTCCCCCAGGCAACGGTGGGTGGCAGCCAGGTCCAGAAGGCCCAGGCCATCTCTGTCCTCCACCAGATGCTCCAGCGGATCTTTGTGCCAATACCCCCAGCAGGAATCGGGGTTCTTTGCTGGTGGGCGTAGATGTGGAGATTCTCATAACAAGATAGTAATATTTTCCCAGCACCACGGATGATATCAGCTCTGATGACGCTTTGCCTCTGGAGTGACAGTGTCCTCAGCCCAAACTCTAGTGAACTCACTCCCTGAGGGCAGGTTCACCCCATCCTGAGGTCTTCAGAATCCCCTAACATTACAGGGACTTGTGTCTTTGTTGGCAAAAGAATCTGTCAGGATCCTCACCCTTCCCCCAGGAGTGTTCCTGTGAAGGACCTTTGTCCTCTGTGGTGACCTCCTCCTGAGCCAGGACCCAGGTGTCAGTGGTGCCCACAGCCCTAAATGCTGACAGCAAACGTTTGTTTTGTCTAAGTAGGTGGAGGCATTACCTACGCAATTGCAATCATTGATCTTCAGTGGGCTTTTCAATCCCTTCCTCTACTGATGGGCACTTGGGCTGTTTCCAAATCTGAGCTATTGTAAATTGTGCCGCTATGAACACAGGAGTGCATAAACTCTTCCTGATTGGTGTTTTGTATTTCTGTCTGAATATATTCCTAGAAGTGGGATCACTGGACCAAGTGGCATTTCCATTTTTGAGGAAACTCCATTCTACTTTCCACAATGGTTACATGAGTCTTCATTTCCACCAGCAGTGTACTAGGGTTCCATTTTCTCCACATCCTCACCAGCACTGGCCATTTGTTGATGGTAGCTATTTTGACAGATGTGTGGTGATACCTCATTGTTGTTTCAATTTGCATCTCTCTGATAATCAGTGACTTTGAGCATCTTTTCATATGTTTCTTGGCCATCTGTATGTCCTGTTTGGAGAAGTGTCTATTTAGGTCCTTTGCCCATTTTTTAATTGGATTGTTTGTCTTCACTTTGTTAAGTTGTATGAGTTCCTTATAAATTTTGGATAGTAATGCTTTATCAGATGTATCATGGGCAAATATGTTCTCCCACACACTGGGCTCCCTTTTCATTGTGTTGATGGTTTCTTTTGCTGTGCAGAGCTCTTTAATTTGATGTAGTCGCATTTGTTTATTTTCTCCTTAGTATCCTTTGCCCTTGAAGTTGTACCCACAAACATATTGCTCTGAGAGGTGTCTGAGGTTCTGCCGCCGATGGTTTCTTCTAGGATTGTTATGGTTATCATGTTTCACATTTAAATCTTTTATCCATTTTGAGTTTATTTTGTGTATAGTGTGAGTTGATGGTCCAGTTTCCTTTTATGTTGTGCTGGTGTAGTTTTTATTATTCAAGTATCTACTTAAATTATTGAACACATTAACCTCAGAATTTCTGAGCTGGGCACAGGTGATTCAATGCCGAAGTCTCTCAGTAGAAAGTTGTAGAACACAAACTGGTGAACTCCAGCTGCTCATTCAGTCTGTGTGTTTCTATTGGGCTTCTCTGTTCCTCCCTCTGTCTCATGCTCAGGATGCAGGGCAGTGAGGCTCAGGCTGCTAAGTCAGGGAGAAACAATCTTCAATCCTTAATTATTCATGGTGCTTCATTTTACATGTAAATAACCACATAGTCATTACAGTGGTTTCCTGGGCATAGTCTGTGTTGCTCCTCTGGCATTACTTTTTAAATAATATGTATATTAGATTTTAAAATATATTTGTATTGATTTTAGAGAGGAAGGGTGAGGAAGAGCCAGACAGAAACGTGAATGATAAGAGAGAGTCATTGATGGGCTGCCTCCTGCACACCCCCTACTGGGCATCAAGCCCACAAAGCTAGGCACGTGTCCTGACCAGAAACCAGACCGTGACTTCCTGGTTTACAGATTGATGCTCAGCCACTGAGCCAGGCCAGCTGGGCAATCACACATTGCTTTCTACTTCACTCTGTGGTTATTACAAGCAATGAGGAGTAAAGAAACACAAAGGGACTTCACCATTTTCCTCTATAATTATCATGACGTCAGACTTTTTATTTGCCTTTTCAACTTTCCCAGAAAGTAAAATTGACAGTTATTTGTGGGCAAAAATGAAACAAATAGAATTCTGACTGTCACAGAAGAGAAAGAAGGGAAGTGACTTCTGATGACAAGAGGACAAGGTGTAAGTTGGCAGAATTGGCGGCAGCTACACAGGTGTCTGGTGCTGAGGCAGAGGGAGGATGGAGCCAGCCCTGAGCTACACCAACTCAGGGATGGGCTGCCTCTGCCAGAGGCTCCAAGAACAGGATCTCCTGGGCCAGTGACCAGCCGAGTCACTTTCCTGTCATTTAATGCTCATGGGAGCAGCTCTGAGGATAGAAGGGGAGACTCTCAGCAACCAACTCTCAGAAGACTGGCCACCATGCCACCCCCTGCTGGAGCAGGACCCTCCCCGCTGCCTAGTGGATATTAACCTGATGTACCTGCTCCATCTGGTTAATAAATCCTCTCAGCTGCTGGAAGATTGTCTTGAGCATTGTGGATTTGAGAGAAATGGAGTTGGATGATACAAAAACAGTGTGCTCTTAATGTAAATAATAATTAAAACAAAATTTTTATTGCATGCTAACTATAAATTATCCACTGTTCTAAAATCTTTGAAATGGTGAATTCAATCTTCTCACTAATCCTATTTGTATTAAACTTGTTAATACCACTATTATGCAGTATAAATCTGGAGTGGTGAATTATTTGGAAGGTACCACGAATCCAAGGTCAAACCCTTAAAAAGTTTAAGATAACCGTTTGTCTGAAGGGCCTGTTAACAGAGGACGGGGATAGAATTGGACATGGGATTTATGAACCAAGGAGACACCATGGCATGAGAGCACTGAACAGGGAGGGTAGGGTGAGAGGGATTCCAAGTTCCACTTTAAATGCCAGTGGATTTGTGTCTAATTGTTCTGTGTGACATCACCAGTGTAGTCTGAGTCCACAGAACTGACTGTCTTCAAGTTCTAAGGAAAAGTAAACAACATTCCTTTTACATAGCTTTAAAGAGAATTTTCTGACAATTGAAACAACTTTGTCACTGGCTCTGGAGTAACCGTGGTCCCTCCAATTCCCAGCAGGCCGCTGTGGGGTCAGAATCCCCTGTGCTGGGGACACTGCTGTTGGCCAAGTCTCTGTGGGAGAGCTCTGCTCTCAGCATCCACTTCATCTTCCCCCTCTGGGAACCAGAATGATCTGCAAAAACAGGTGACTTAGGGCAGGCCCTTCCCCTTGTTCCCCTCCTGAGGGCCTGCCTCTTCCAGTCCAGGCTTTACCTGTCTCTGTTCTGCCCAGTTCTCAAGCCCTTGCTGACTTCCATCTCCTTCCTGCTCCTAGGTGTGCTCTGTGTCCTGTTCCATGATCACCAGATCAGAGTCTACTGCTCACCTCTTTGCACTTAGCACGTCACCTGAGAGAGGTTCAGCCCCACTGCTGGGAGCATCAGTGATATTGCCCAGGACAGTCCTGGCATTGGAAACATCTCAGGTGATCTACCCAAATTTGTTTTCTGTACAACTGGGTAGAATAGAATGAAGTTCCCAGAGAAATTTGGCAACACGTGTTCAGTATGGCAAGGTTTCCAAATAGAAGTTGCCATGACCTACAATCATGGTTTACACAAGAGCCAGACATAAGAGTCCTCTGATCAGAAATGCTTGCATTGGGCTCTTCTACAAACACAAGATAAAGTGCTATAACGATCAACGTCTGGATCGTTTTCTGTTGATCAGTTACAAGAGCCATGCTGAACTTAACTGGCAAATGTATTTAACCAAACATTATCCTGAAGAACCTTTCCATTAAAAAAAAAAATAAAATGAAATTTGCCTTTTAGAAACAGTGGATAGCCCCTCCCTCCTCCATCACTGCCCTCCCCAAAAAAATGATCAGTAAAAATATCCCATATAATAAAAGTGTAGTGCACAAATTGTCCCCTGGACCGAGAGTTCATCTGGGAGTTTGACCAGGAGGCGGAGCTGACTGGGGGAATGGAGGTGAACCTCCCAACTCACCCCCCTCACCCTCCTGACCACCGAGGCAGCAGTGCCAAGGGAGGGAATGAGGTACTCAAATGCGACAGGCATCCGGAGGGAGTGAGGAGGTTCTCGGCCGGCTGTTGGCATCAATCCCCTAGGGACCCTACCAGCGCATGAATTTCGTGCACTGGGCCTCTAGTTCTGGCATAAAATTGTTTACCTAAGAAGGCAGATCATGTACCTCTCTCTAAACATAATTTTGTAAATTCATGACGTACAATACTTTTTTTTTACCATTACCCCTTGATTGTGGTTTCAGGTAGTTTCCAGCTGGTGCAGGAATGTGAGTGGAGATTGTTTGGGGGCTCTGCAAACACTGCAAGTGGAGAGAGAGAGAGAGTCAGTCACCATAGAAATTTATTCTGAATTTGTTGACTTTCCTTTGAGGATTATTACATTGTCCCAAGGCGTTTCATCATTTCCACTAAGACGACCTCCCAGCCACAGGAGCTGTATTTCTTCTCTTCCAGGTAATGGTAGATTCCTTGGAAGTACCTCCCGACGAGACTTCTCACCTTGGCGCAAGCCAGCCTGTTTCCTTCCTCTTTCGCCTGGCTCTCCAGCTCCTCCAGGGTCCGATGAAGGATGGACAGTACTTCTGAGAGGTGGCCGTGGTCCCATTCAGCAAAGCTGTGCTTTGTTGCGAAGACAGTTAAGATATGCGTGAGCATCGTGTGGTGAAGACAGGTGCGTTGTGTCTTCTTCATTTGGAGGGTTTTCTCCAGAGTCCAAGGAAATTTGAAGTTGTTTCTGTTTTCCGGGCACTTGTAAGGGGGGATCCTTTGCAGTTGATACAAAAGAAGTAAGACTTTCTTGTTGTTTCTTATATTGAGCCAACGTACGCCCTCCTCAAGAGAGCCAGCAGGGATGGAGCCGAGCATGGCCCCTGCCACCAGCCACAGACAGATGTGGGCCATTGGGAATGGCAGTGATTCAGGGGGCTACAGCCAGGGGGAGTCGCGGGCAAAATTAGCAGCAACTTTCCTTCTCGGGATTCCTAGAAAGCGTGATTCTCTAGCGGGCCGCCAGAGGGCGCGCAGGAGGCCTTTTGTGACGTGGCCTTTGTGAAGAGCTGAGCTCTGAACATTCGTTTTCAGTCAGTCTGGTCTGAGCGCAGAGAAGCTGGCGGGCCCCGCAGAGCCACTTTGTGCAGCTTCAATGGTGAAGGCAGAGTCTCCATTTGGAGGCCGCAGGTGCTGCAGACGGAGCTCAGCCTGCGCCTCCCGCGGACATTATTCTTAGGAAGCCAGCACGGAGCCTGGCCTTGGCTGCGCTTCCCCAGGAGCGTGGGGCTTTCCTTCCTCACCCCCCGCCCCGGAAATATATGTATATTTTTATTGTTTAGGCAATACATATATTAGTACATATATCTCCTCCCCCCACCACCATTAACCTTCCCCCAGCCCAGTGTCTTGTGTCCATTGGTTGTGCTCATATGCATGCATACAAGTCCTTTGGTTGATCTATTTCCCTCTCTCCCCAGCACTCCCCGCTGTAATTTGACAGTCTGTTCGGTGCTGTACTGCCTCTGTATCTATCTTTTTGCTCATCAGGTTATAATGTTCATTTTCCATAAATGAGTGAGATCATGTGGTTGTTGTTATTGTTTTTTTCATTGCCTGGCTTATTTCACTTAATATAATGCTCTCCAGGTTCATCCATGCTGCTGCAAATTGTAAGAGTTCCTTCTTTTTTATAGCAGCGTAGTATTTCATTGTGTAGATGTACCACAGTTTTTTAATCCATTCATCTGCTAATGGGCACTTAGGCTGTTTCCAAATCTTAGCTATGGTGAATTGTGCTGCTGTGAACATAGGGGTGCATATGTCCTTTCTGATTGGTGTTTCTAGTTTCTTGGGATATATTTCTAGAAGTGGGATTACTAGGTCAAATGGGAGCTCCATTTTTAGGTTTTTGAGGAATCCAGATATTGACCCAAACCACTACACTCAATTAATATTTGACAAAGGAGGTGTGCACATACATGGAGTCAAGACAGTCTCTTCAATAAATGGTATTGGGAAAATTGGACAGTTACATACAGAAAAAAATGAAACTAGAGCATCAACTTACACCATACACAGAAATAAACTCAAAATGGATACAGGACTTAAACATAAGATGGGAAACCATAAAAATACTAGAGGAATCCACAGGCAGCAAAATCTCAGACATATGCCGAAGGAACTTCTTCACTGATACTGCCCGTAGGGCAATGGAAGCTAAAGGGAAAATAAACAAATGGGACTACATCAAAATAAAAAACTTTTTCACAGCAAAAGAAACCAACAAAACAACAAGAAAGCCCACTACATGGGAGAACATATTTGCAAATGTTATCACTGATAAGGGTTTAATCTCCGAGAACTCCGGGGAACTTACACAACTTAATAAAAGAAATATAAATGATCCAGTAAAAAAAAAAAAAAAAAAAAAAAGGGCAACGAACCTAAATAGAATCTTTTCGAAAGAAGACCGAAGGAAGGCCGAGAGTCATATGAAAACATGCTCAAAGTCACTAATTATCTGAGAGATGCAAATCAAAACAACAATGCAGTACCATCTGACACCTGTCAGAATGGCTATCATCAACACAGCAACAAACTGACTAGTGCTGGCGAGGATGCAGAGACAAGGGAACCCTTGTGCACTGCTGGTGGGGATGCAGACTGGTGCAGCCACTGTGGAGAACAGTATGAAGCTTCCTCAAAAAACTAAAAATGGGGCTTTCCTTTTGCGGGAAGCTCCAGTGAGGCCATTGTCACCAGAATCCATTCTCTGCGGGTCCAGAGCATGTGGGGGGGTTTGTGCGGAATCGGGGCGCTTTGTGTGCCAGATGTGCCCAGATTCAGAGCCTGGATCTCCTGGGGGACAGCGAGGGCCCACTGGGGGCGCTGGGGGCTGAGCTGGGCGCTGGGCCTGGAGTGGCGGCTCCTCAGGGCTTTGGGGTCACCACGTTACAGAGTCACTGAGGAAAGTTAAAAGAAAAGAAAAACAACAACAACGGGAAAGTGAGAGTATTAAAACTGCTTCTGCTGAAGCTACTGAAAATATTAACTTACTATTTTATATTAAAACAGCAAATAATTGAACTTTTAAATTTTTTAGAATGAAATAAATATCGTTGTAATATTTTTAATTTATTTGAAATGTAAAAACTATTAACACATTCATTTAAACTTTAAAAAATATTTAGCCCTGACTAATTGGGCTTTGGCCTGCAGACTGAAGGGTCCAGGTTTCATAAACTGGTCCATGGAGTAGAGCAGTAGAGGGCAGGAAGGTAAAGGATAAAAAGGAATTAAAGTATTACCCACAATTTATTAACAAGTGAACTGAAGTGTTTGCCAGGTCTTCAGAGGGACAGGTTCAAGAAATCCTCCCAAATTGGTCTCTCTCCCTGCTCTCTGAGATACTCACACAGCACACCCAGTTATGGGAATTTGCTGATTCCCTTCACTGCCATCACTGTAACATCGGCATTTGTCCAGGGCCCAGAGACCTCCATCAGCACACTCCTAGAAACACAACTGTCTGCAGGCGTTTTTGAACAGCTTAGAGCTGCCACTCCATAGCTGCTCTCTCCCTTTGGCTTTTCTGCTGATGAGACACCTGGAAGCAGAAACCACTCCAGAGCCAGAGGCAGCCAGGGCGGGACGGGAAGGGAGTGAATCCTTCCAGTGGAGCAGGACTGGGAGGCTGTGGTAGGAGGACCAGATGCCAATATCAGCCAACAAACACCCTATATCCTTTCCAATTCGCTCTACAGACTCCTCCCAGATAGCCCTACCCTCTCCTCTTGCTGACGGAATAGAAACCCGTTACAATTCTGACATAAAAACCGAACATCTTCCTTGTTTTCCAGGGCTCTTCTCAATTCTATGGGTTTCCAGCTTTCCATAGGCACTTCCTGAGGAGTGGGGGACTGTTGTAAAGGACTTAAAAAGAGAGTGCTGTTTTGAGATAGATTCAACCAATAAGGATGTAGGTTTTCAGAAGTAAAAAACTCAGGAAGTTTTCTTTGGTAACAATTTAATGAGTTAAACAAAACACAAATTTAATAACTTTAAAAAGTTACATGCTTTGTAAATTTTAATACAAGGTAAGAACAAATATTGGTTATATAAGTACATAAATATGATAAGAAGAATAAATAAATAAATAAATAAATAAATAAATAAATAAATAACCATTCAGGCAGTAACCTATCAGGCACTATTGGTAGGTAACATTTTCTTCCTTAAGAATGTGACAACATATTTGCTGAGTAAAGTTCAGTAAGTTCTGTGACTGAAGCAGATAGAAGATCTCTTGCCCCTGATCAAAAACCTATGGGCAAAGGTGAGGTGGCACATTCATCAGCGAGAATCCTTTCAAGGCGACCCCACGTCTCCATCCTCATTTCTGAGCCTTTCCTCCAAGGCTATTATTGTTGAGGAGAAGGACTTCAGGATTTCCACGCTGACAACTTCCCAGGCGCAGGCACTGTATTGCTTCCCCTTCAGGTAGAGATGGATGCCCTTGAAGTACCTGTTCAAGGCCCTGTGTGGGGTGGGGCCCTGCGTGGCCAGGGCAGGTCCCTCCTCTTCCATCTCCGGCGCCCAACAGGTGTCCAGGTCTTTCAGCTGCCGATGGAGTCCTGTGCGCAGCAGATCCACGAGGGTCATGTTCCAGGGGACAGAGGAGTTCTCTGTGGCCAGGAGGTTGGAGATCTGCTGGAGCATCTGGTGGAGCACAGAGAGGGCCTGGGCCTTCTGGACCTGGCTAACATCCACCACTTCCTGGGGGAATCGGAAGTGCTGTCCGTCCTTCAGGCAGAAGAGAGGGGAGATGGTGCTCATTTCTCTCAGAAGCAATAATTTCTCCTTCCTGAGCAGGACGTGGTGCTGAGGCGGGTCACAGCCCAGAGCTCCAGCGGGGCCAGAGCTGAGCAGCACCAGGGCCGTGAGCAGAGAGAGCAGGAGGGCCATGGGCAGAGGAGGGTGCTGCTGGCCTGGCTGAGCTGGGCGTCTGGTGAACAACCTTGGGCCAGAAGTTCTGCAGTGACCTTCTTTCTAGGCAGGGCCCTTAAATAGGGAACACCACAATTTTCATTTTCTAAACATTTCTTTACCCTTTCACTTCCTTTTTTTGGTTTTCTTTTGGGATTTTTTAAAAGATGTCATCACTATTAATGATGCACTATTAATTTTCTATTTTAAATTCCCAACAAACTTTTGATTATATATTTTATTTTTTTATGGAGAGTAAGGGAGAGGGACAGAGAGTTAGAAACATCGTGGAGACAAGCATTGATACACTGCCTCCTTCACACCTCCCACTGGGGATGTGCCCACAACCAAGGTACATGCTCTTGACTGGAATCGAACCCGGGAGCTTTCAGTCCGCAGACCAACGCTCTATCCACCGAGCCAAACCAGACAGGGCTCCCAACAAACTTTAGTTGTGTCAGTCTGGGCACCATGTTGCCCTCCTTCCTTTGCACAGGGGGTCTGGCTCCCTCATCTGTGTGGGCGTGTGTGTTTTGTCAGGTCCTTGCTTGACCACATGTACGACAGAAGCTCTTTGCAACCAAAGGCGGAGTGTTATTTACTGTTGTGCTCCCTGCAGAGGCTGAGGTTTTCAGTGAGTGCTTTTCAGGGATGTCTCTCTTCTAGAACCCATTCCAGCAGAGCCATGTGGCTATGCTTCACGGGGGCCACTGGGTCAGGACTTCCGTAGACATTGCCATTTCCTTTCGAGCGTTTGTTACTGGTTGTCAGTGCTCCTCAGGCTCTGCCAATATACCCCCAGCAGAATCCGAGGTCCTTTGCTGGTGGATATAGGGGTGGAGATTCTCATCACAAGATGGTGATATTTCCCCAGCACCACCCCGTTCCAGACACTGAGAACAGCTCTAGTAACCCTTTGCCTCTTGGGTGACAGTGTCCTCACCTATAACTCTCCTGGACTCCCCCTGAGGGCAGGCTCGCCCCATCCTGAGGTCCTTAGAATTCTCCACAGGCCAAAGGGCTTGTGTCTTTGTGTCAAATGATGGGTCAGCATCCTGCTGCTTCCATGGGAGGTTGTGTGTGAAGGACCCTTGTTCTCGATGGTGACCTGCTCCTCTCCTGAGCCAGGACCCAGGTGTCAGTGGTGTCCACAGCCCTAAATCCTGATAGGCAATCTTTGTTTTCTCTAAGTGGGTATAGACATTAGTTATCCATTTTCAATCATTGTTCTTCAGTGGGCCAATAATTTATTTTGGCAAGTGCAGCTTTATTATTGAATTCTCTTTTTAAATGATTGAACACATTAAGCTCAGAAATTCTGAGCTGGGCACGGAGATTTAATGACGCCATCTCTCAGTAGAAACTTGTAGAACAGAAACTGTTGAACTTCAGCTGCTCATTCAGTCTGTGTGTTTCTATTGGGCTTTTCTGTTCCTCCCTCTGTCTCATGCTCAGGATGCAGGGCAGTGAGTCTCAGGCTGCTAAGTCAGGGAGAAAAAGTCCTGGATCCCTAATTATGCATGGTGCTTCATTTTACATGTAAATGACCACATAGTCATTACAGAGTGGTTTCCTGGGCATAGTCTGTGTTGCTCCTCTGACATGATTTTTACTTCATCCTGAGGTTCATATATAGGGAAGTAAGGAAAGTCAAAGAGACTTCACTATTTTCCTCTATAATTACCATGACGTCAGACTTTTTATTTCTCATTTCAACTTTCCTAGAAAGCAAAATCGGCAGTTGTTTGTGGGCAAAAATGAAACTGATAGAATTCTGCGTGTCATAGAAGAGAAAGAAAGGAAGTGACTTCTGATGACAAGAGGACAAAGTGAAAGTTGGCAGAATTGGCTGCAGCCACTCGGGGTTCCTGGTGCTGAGGCAGAGGGAGGATGGAGCCAGCCCTGAGCTACACCAACTCAGGGATGGGCTGCCTCTGCCAGAGGCTCCAAGAACAGGATCTCCTGGGCCAGTGACCAGCCACATCACTTTCCTGTCATTTAATGCTCATGGGATCAGCTCTGAGGATAGAAGGGGAGAGTCTCAGCAACCAACTCTCAGAAGACTGGGGACCACGATCCCCCCTGCTGGAGCAGGACCCTCCCCGCTGCCTAGTGGATATTAACCTGATGTCCCTGCTCCATCTGGTTAATAAATCCTCTCAGCTGCTGGAAGATTGCCTTGAGTATTCTGGATTTGAGAGAAATGGAAACAGATGACCCTAACAGATTGTGCTCTTAATCTAAATAATAGTTATATTGATATTTTACAGTAAATGATAAAATTTTATTGCATGCTAACTATAGCCCCACTACTGTTCTCAGATCTTTCAAATGGTGAATTCAATCTTCCCAGTAATCCTATTTGCATTAAACTTGTTTATATAACTATTATGCAGTATAAATCTGGAGCAATGAATTCTTTGGAAGGTACCAAGAATCCAAAGTCAAACCATTAAGGAGTTTAAGATACTGCTGGTTTGGAAGAGCCCATTCAAAGACAGGGATAGAATTGGACATGGGATTTATGAAACAAGGAGGGGCCACGCCATGAGACACTAAGCATGGAAGGTGGGATGACAAGAGATTCCAAGTTCCATTTCAAATGCCAGTGGATATGTGCCTATGGTTCTGTATGACATCTCCAGTGTGGTATGAGTCTACAGAATGACTTCAAGTTCTAAGGAAAAGTAGACAACATTCCTTTTCCGTAGTTTTAAAGAGTAGAATTTTTCTGACAGTTGGAACAAGTTTGTTGCTGCCTCTGAAGTAACCGTGGTCCCTCCAATCCCCAGCAGGCCGCTGTGGGTCAGAGTCTCCTGTGCTGCGGACATTGCTGTTGGCCCCGTCTCTGTGGGAGAGCTCTGCTCTCAGCATCCACTTCCATCTTGTCCCCCTGGCAACCAGAATGATGTGCAGATACAGGTGACTCACTTCAGGCCCTTCCTTTTGTTCCCCTCCTGAGGGCCTGCCTGTTCCAGTCCAGGCTTTACCTGTCTCTGTTCTGCCCAGTGCTCAAGCCCTTGCTGACTTCCATCTCCTTCCTGCTTCTAGGTGTGCTCTGTGTCCTGTTCCATGAACACCAGATCAGAGTCTGCTTCTCACCTCTTTGCACTTAGCGCATCACCTGAGATAGGTTCAGCCCCACTGCTGGGAGCATCAGTGACATTGCCCAGGACAGTCCTGGGCTTGGAAACATCGCATGTGATCTACCCTCATTTTCTTCTCTACAACTGGGTAGAATGGAATCAAGTTCCCAGAGAAATTTGGCAACACGTGTTCAGTAAGGCAAAGTTTCCAAATAGAAGGTGCCATGACCTACAAACATGGTTTACACAAGAGCCAGACATAAGAGTCTTCTGATCAGAAATGCTTGCATTGTGCTCTTCTACAGAAGCACGCTAAAGTTCTCCAATGACCAAGCAACGTGCGAATAGGGTTCTGTTAATCAGTTACAAGAGCCACTGTGAACTTAACTGGCAAATGTCTTTAACCAAACATTATCCTGAAGAATCTTATCATTAAAAAAAGATTGGAATTTATAGCTGGATACTGCCAATAGTCCCTCCACCCTCCATCACCACTGTCCCAAAAAATTGAACAGTAAAAGAAAAAAAATGTGATAAAATTATTTATTTAAGAAAGCAGCTCATGTACCTCTCTCTAAACATAGTTTTGTAAAGAATGATGTACAATATATTTTTATAATGACTCCTCGGAGTTATTTTGGAGTCAGGTATTTCTCAGCTGGTGCAGGGATGTGCATAGAGATTTTTTGGGGGCTCAGCAAAGGATGCAGTTGAAGAGAGAGAGTCACCACAGAACTTAATACTGAGTGTGTTGACTTTGCTTTGAGGATTGTTACATGATTGCAATGCGAAGTGTCATTTCCATTCTAACCACCTCCCAGGCACAGGCACTGTAGTTCTTCCCTCTCAGGTAGTTATGGATTCTTTGGAAATACTTCCGCAGGAGAATTACCACCGTGGAACATGCCTGATCTTCTCCTTCCCTCTCCTCCAGGTGCTCCAGGTGCTCCAGCTGCTCCATGTGCTCCAGGCCTTGGTGAAGGCTGGAGAGGAGCTGGGATAGGAGGGTGTGGTCCCATGCAGCAAGGCTGCACTGTGCACTGAAGAGGGTGAACATCTGTAGGAGCATCTGATGGTGCAGACAGGTGCATTCTGTCTTGTTCATCTGGGAGATGGTCCCCCTATTCCAGGGAAATGTGAAGTTGTTTCTATCACCCAGGCATAAGTGAGGGGGGGTCCTTTGCAGTTGCCTCAAAAGATTGAAGACTCTCAGGTTGTCTGCTCTCTGGATCCAAAGTGTGTTCCCCTCCAGAGAGCCAGCAGGGCTGGAGCAGAGCATGGCCCCTGCCACCAGCCACACAGAGATCTGGGCCATTGGGAATGGCAGGGGGAGTGTCTGGCCCATGAGCAGCTTCCCTGGAAGCGCGATTCTCTAGCCGGCCGCAAGGGGGCGATTCTAAAAAGCCTTCTTGAGAGCCTTGTTTTGCTGTCAGTCTGGTCTCAGCCAAGGAAGTTCCTACCCAGGGACTCTCTGCTGCTTTAATACTCAGGGAGCAGCCTTCCATCCTGCGTTTTGCAAAGCTGTGCCTGAAGACGGGTGCGTTTTGGTGAAGGCTCCTTTTGGGGGAAAGGCTCCTTTTGGACGCAGGCTGTGATGTGTGCGGGGCTAGGATTTGGAAAACGGGGCTTGAAATGGGTGAGTTTCGATTCAGACTACTTTTCGGCGAAAAGGCTGCTTTTTAGCACAGGCTGTGTTTGGGAAGGGCTGCTTTTTGGAAAAGGAAGCTTGGATATTGGTGCACTTGGGTGCAGGCTGCTTTGGGGAGGAGGGCTTGTTTTAGGAAAAGATACCCCCAGGGTGATTGGGGACCCCATGAGCAGCACCTTCCTTGGAGACCTAGGAAGCGCGGTTCCCCAGCTGGCAGCCAGGGGGCACGCGGGGGGGCCTCTGTGCCCCTGAGTTTGGGGAGGAAAGTCAGTGTGTCTGGAGCAGAGGCGCTGGCCGCCCGCAGAGCCCTGTGAGCAGCTCCCAGGGGGAAGCAGAGCCTCCAGCGGGGCCGCCCCTGTTGGGATGGAGCTCTGCCCGTGCCCCCCGCGGCCTCGCCCTGAGGAGCCCCGGAGCCCGGCCTGGGCTGCGCCTCCCTGAGCCCGGACTCTCCTTTTGCTGGAAGCTCCAGCGAGGCCCTTTGCTGAGGGGCCAGAGGCGGGACCGGAGCGTGTGTGTGTGTGTGTGGGGGGGGGGGGGGGGGGGGTGTTGGTGCGGAATTGGGCGCTTTGTGTGGGAGATGGGCCCAGATTCGGAGCTGGGGCGGTGGGGAGGCCCAGCGGGGCGCCGGGCGGGAGGGGCGGCTCCTTTGGTCTGTGGTGCTTTGGGGTAATGTTTGCAGGTCACCTCATTGGAGAGCCCCAAGGAAAGTTAAACAATACTGGAAAGTGAGAGCATTAAAAATGGCTTTTCCTGATGCTACTCAAAATATTAAAGTATTTTAAAATTAAGTATCAAATATTAATACGAAGCCTAATATTAAAATATTTTGTATGAAAGCATCACTTAATTAAACTTTTAAAATAGTTGAAAACTTTAGTCTTAAATAAATATCGCTGTAAATTTTTGAATATATTTGAATCGTAGAAACATTAATTTACCCATTCTCTTAAACTTTAAAAAATATTTAAATATCCACATGAAATTTAAAGTATTTTAATCTGAAGACATTCTTCTTTCCGAATTTTAAAAATACTTATATATTGAATATTACCTAAGTATTAATTAAAAATTGAAAATGTTCTTATTTTTTACATTCAGGCTATCAAAACTCCATGTGTGAAACTTGCACTTTATTTCAACTGTATTTTATTTGTACCAAAACAAGTATTTAATGTGATTTTACTGTCTTGGCTGGAAAGGAAGCAAACACTTAATATTTTCAGGGTGACTGTGTTCAGCCTGGCCTGCCTGGCTCAGCGCTGGAGCATCAGCCTCTGAAGCAGGAAGTCCTGGTTTCATTCCTGGTCTGGGCACAGGGCCTGGTTGCAGCTAGATCCCTGGGCGGGGTTTGCAGGAGGCAGCCAATCAGTGATTCTCTCAGATCATTGATATTTCTATCTCTCTCTCCCTCCACCTTCCTCTCTGAAATCAGTACAAGTGATTTATTTAAGATTTTTTTTTTTTTTTAATAAAAGGGATTACTTGTTTTCAGTTGGGAGGATTGCCATGTTGGATAGTTTCTTATAACTATGTGCAATGATGAATCATTTTTCTTTAATTTCACTTTACTGAAATGTCTTCACAGAACCTCACCTTGAATGAGTCTGTAAAAGTACAAATTGGTTCCCTAACTGATTTGGCTCAGTGGAAAGGGCATCGGTCTGCAGACTGAAGGGTCCCAGGTTCGATTCTGGTCAAGGGCATGCACATTGGTTGTGGGCACATCCCCGGCAGGGGTTGTGCAGGAGGCAGCTGGTCTATGTTTCTCTCTCATCGACGTTTCTATTGTAGCTCTCTATCCCTCTTCCTTCCTCTATGTGGAAAATCAATGAAATATATTTTTAAAAGAAAAAAACAAAACAAAACAAAATAAAAAAAAAAAAAAACATTGAAGGAATTTCACTCCTCACAGGAACAAAGAGGCTACTGAGAATGGGAGCATCATTTTTCAGGGACAGTGGTTGTGATGGTTAACTACATGTGTCAATATGGCTAGGACAACCACCGGTCACCCAGAATTTTGCCTTAACATGTACCTGGAGGTAGAGAAGCATAAACTCAGTAGCCCAGGTGGTCCCAGTTTAAATCAGCAGAACTCACATGGCCAAACAACCTATTTGTAACATAAGAGTGACACAGTTGACTTCCATTAAATCTGCAAAGCAAGTAGCAAGAATCCTAATGTTGGAAAGGTGATAGGCAATGCTGCAAGTTTCTCTCCTAAACTGGTCCATGAAGTAGAGGAGTAGAGGAGAGAAAGATTAAGGATAAAAATGTATTACAGTTTTACCAACAATTTATTGACAAGTGAACTGAAGCATTGGCAAGGTCATTTGAGGAACAGGTTCAAGAAATCCTCCCAAATTGGTCTCTCTCCCTGCTCTCTGAGATACTCACACAGCACACCCAGTTATGGGAATTTGCTGATTCCCTTCACTGCCATCACTGTACCATTGGCATTTGTCCAGGGCCCAGAGACCTCCATCAGCACACTCCTAGAAGCACAACCGTCTGGAAGCGTTTTTGAACAGCTTAGAGCTGCCACTCCATAGCTGCTCTCTCCCTTTGGCTTTTCTGCTGATGAGACACCTGGAAGCAGAAACCACTCCAGAGCCAGAGGCAGCGAGGCTGAGGCGGGAAGGGAGTGAATCCTTCCAGTGGAGCAGGACTGGGAGGCTGTGGTAGGAGGACCAGATGCCAATATCAGCCAACAAACACCCTATAGCCTTTCCACTTCGCTCTACAGACTCCTCCCAGATAGCCCTACCCTCTCCTCTTGCTGACCGAATAGAAACCCGTTACAATTCTGACATAAAAACCGAACATCTTCCTTGTTTTCCAGGGCTCTTCTCAATTCTATGGGTTTCCAGCTTTCCATAGACACTTCCAGAGGAGTGGGGGACTGTTGTAAAGGACTTAAAAAGAGAGTGCTGTTTTGAGATAGAATCAACCAATAAGAACTTAGGTTTTCAGAAGTAAAAAACTCAGGAAGTTTTCTTTGGTAACAAATTAATAAATAAAACGCAAATTTAATAAATTTAAAAATTTACATGCTTTGTAAATTTTAATACAAGGTAAGAACAAATATTGGTTATATAAGTACATAAATATGATAAGAATAAATAAATAAATAAATAAATAAATAAATAAATAAATAAATTAAATAAATAACCATTCAGGCAGTAACCTATCTGGAACTATTGGTAGGTAACATTTTCTTCCTTAAGACTCTGACAACAGATTTGCTGAGTAAAGTTCAATAAGTTGTGTGACTGAAGCAGGTAGAAGAGCCATTGCCCATGACCAAGGACCTATGGCCAAAGCTGAGGTGGCACATTCATCAGCGAGAATCCTCTCAGGGTGACCCCAGATCTCCATCCTTATTTCTCAACCTTTCCTGCAAGGCTCTTGTTAAGGAGAAGGACCTCATGATTTCCACTCTGACAACTTCCCAGGCGCAGTCACTGTATTGCTTCTCCTTCAGGTAGAGATGGATGCCCTGGAAGTACCTCTTCAAGGCCAGGGTGGGGCCCTGCGTGGCCAGGGCAGGTCCCTCCTCTCCCATCTCCCGCGCCCAACAGGTGTCCAGGTCTTCCAGCTGCCGATGGAGTCCTGTGCGCAGCTGGTCCACAAGGGTCGTGTTCCAGGAGACAGAGGCGTTCTCTGTGGACAGGAGGTTGGAGATCTGCTGGAGCATCTGGTGGAGCACAGAGAGGGCCTGGGCCTTCTTGGCCTGGCTGCCATCCACCGCTGCCAGGGGGAATCGGAAGTGCTGTCTGTCCTTCAGACAGAAGAGAGGGGAGATGGTATTCATTTCTCTCAGAAGCACTAAGTTCTCCCTGCTGAGCAGGACGTGGTCCTCAAGCAGGTCGCAGCCCAGAGCTCCAGCGGGGCTAGAGCTGAGCAGCACCAGGGCCGTGAGCAGAGAGAGCAGGAGGGCCATGGGCAGAGGAGGGTGCTGCTGGCCTGGCTGAGCTGGGTGTCTGGTGA
The DNA here is from genome assembly GCF_964339955.1 of Pipistrellus hanaki. NCBI lineage: Eukaryota > Metazoa > Chordata > Mammalia > Chiroptera > Vespertilionidae > Pipistrellus > Pipistrellus hanaki. The sequence goes on along the minus strand of NC_140513.1, from coordinate 56,395,230 downwards.
ACAACATTGGGCCAGAAGTTCTGCAGTGACCTTCTTTCTAGGCAGGGCCCTTAAATAGGGAACACCACAATTTCCATTTTCTAAACATTTCTTTCCCTTTTCACTTCCTTTTTTATTTTCCTTTAGGTAGTCTAAGAAGATGTCATCATTCTAAAATATTATTTTCTATTTTAAATTCCCAATAAATTTTATTTTTTAAAATGTATTTTATTGATTTTTTTTTTTTCAGAGAGGAAGGGAGAGGGACAGAGAGTTAGAAACTTTGGTGAGAGACAAACAACCATCAACTGCCTCCTGCACACCTGCCACTGTGGATGTGCCCACAATCAAAGTACATTCTCTTGACCCTAATTGAATCTGGGACATTTCAGCACAGACCGACGTTCTATCCAATGAGCCAAACCGGTGAGGGTTCCCAACAGATGTTAGATGTGTCAGTCTTGGCACCACGTCACTCTCCTTACTTTGCACAGGGGATCCGACTCCCTAATCCGTGTGGGCTTGTGTGTTTTGTCAGGTCCTTGCTGGACCACACGTAGGACATAAGCTCTTAAGAACCAAAGACTGAGTGTTATTTACTGTTGTGCTCCCTGCAGAGGCTGAGGTTTTCAGTGACTGCATTTCAGGGATGTCTCTCTTCTAGAACCTATTCCTGCAGGGCCATGTGGCTATGCTTCACGGGGGCCACTGGGTCAGCACTTCTGTAGACACTGCCATTTCCTTTCCAGCATTTGTCACTGGTTGTTAGTGCTCCTCAGGCTGTGCCAATACCCCCAGCAGGAAGTGGGTTCTTTGCTGGTGGCTGTAGGTGTGGAGATTCTCATAACAAGGTAGTAATATTTTCCCAGCACCACCCCATTCCAGAGGCTGAGATCAGCTCTATAACCCTTTGCCTCTGGAGTGACAGTGTCCTCACCTATAACTCTCCTGAACTCCCCCTGAGGGCAGGCTCACCACATTCTGAGGTCCTTAGAAACCTCCCCATATGGATGGGCTTGTTTTTTTTTTTTTTTTTAGAAAATGAAGGGTCAGCTTCCTGCTGCTTCCCTGGAGTGTATATGTGACCTGCCCCTCTCCTGAGCCAGGACCCAGGTGTCAGTGGTATCCACAGTCCTAAACGCTGACAGCAAACGTTCATTTTCTCTAAGTGGGTGGACGCATTTGTTATCTATTTGCAATCATTGATCTTCAGTAGGCCAATAATTTTTATTTGGGAAATGCAACTTTATTATTGAATTCTCTTTTAAATTATTGAACACATTAAGCTCAGAAATTCTGAGCTGGGCACGGAGATTCAATGACAACGTCTCTCAGTAGAAACTTGTAGAACAGAAACTGGTGAACTTCAGCTGCTCATTCAGTCTGTGTGTTTCTATTGGGCTTCTCTGTTCCTCCCTCTGTCTCATGCTCAGGATGCAGGGCAGTGAGGCTCAGGCTGCTAAGTCAGGGAGAAACAGTCTTCAATCCCTAATTATGCATGGTGCTTCATTTTACATGTAAATGACCACATAGTCATTACAGAGTGGTTTCCTGGGCACAGTGTGTGTTGTTCCTCTGACATGATTTTTACTTCATCCTGAGGTTCATATAAAGGGAAGTAAGGAAAGTCAATGAGACTTCACCATTTTCCTCTATAATTATCATGACGTCAGACTTTTTATGTGTCATTTCAACTTTCCTAGAAAGCAAAATCGGCAGTGGTTTGTGGGCAAAAATGAAACAGATAGAATTCTGCGTGTCATAGAAGAGAAAGAAGAGAAGTGACTTCTGATGACAAGAGGACAAAGTGTAAGTTGGCAGAATTGGCTGCAGCCACACGGGGTTCCTGGTCCTGAGACAGAAGGAGGATGGAGCCAGCCCTGAGCTACACCAACTCATGGATGGGCTGACTGCCAGAGGCTCCAAGAACAGGATCTCCTGGGCCAGTGACCAGCCATGTCATTTAATGCTCATGGGATCAGCTGTGAGGACTGAAGGGAAGACTCACAGCAACCAACTCTCAGAAAACTGGCCACCATGCCACCCCCTGCTGGAGCAGGACCCTCCCTACTGCCTAGTAGATATGAACCTGATGTCCCTGCTCCATCTGGTTAATAAATCCTCTCAGCTGCTGGAAGATTGCCTTGAGCATTGTGAATTTGAGAGAAATGGAAACAGATGACCCTAACAGATTGTGCTCTTAATCTAAATAATAGTTATATTGATATTATACAGTAAATGATAAAATTTTATTGCATGCTAACTATAGCCCAACTACTGTTTTAAGATCTTTGAAATGGTGAATTCAACCTTCCCAGTAATTCTATTTGCATTAAACTTGTTTATATAACTATTATGCAGTATAAATCTGGAGCAATGAACTCTTTGGAAGGTACCAAGAATCCAAAGTCAAACCATTAAGGAGTTTAAGATACTGCTGGTTTGGAAGAGCCCATTCAAAGACAAGGATAGAATTGGACATGGGATTTATAAACCAAGGAGGGGTCACAGCACGAGAGCACTGAGGAGGGAAGGTGGGGTGACAAGGGATTCCAAGTTCCATTTCAAATGCCAGTGGATGGCTGTCTATGGTTCTGTATGACATCACCAGTGTGGTCTGAGTCTACAGAATGACTTCAAGTTCTAAAGATAAGTAGACAGCATTCCCTTTCCGTAGTTTTAAAGAGTAGAATTTTTCTGACAGTTGGAACAAGTTTGTTGCTGCCTCTGAAGTAACCGTGGTCCCTCCAATCCCCAGCAGGCCGCTGTGGGGTCAGAGTCCCCTGTGCTGGGGACACTGCTGTTGGCCCCATCTCTGTGGGAAAGCTCTGCTCTCAGCATCCACTTCCATCTTGTCCCCCTGGCAACCAGAATGATGTGCAGATACAGGTGACTCAGTGCAGGCCCTTCCCCTTGTTCCTCTCCTGATGGCCTGTCTCTTCCAGTCCAGGCTTTATCTGTCTCTGTTCTGCCCAGTTCTCAAGCCCCAGCTGACTTCCATGTCCTTCCTGCTCCTAAGTGGGCTCTGTGTCCTGTTCCATGATCACCAGATCAGAGTCTGCTTCTCACCTCTTTGCACTTAGCGCATCACCTGAGATAGGTTCAGCCCCACTGCTGGGAGCATCAGTGACATTGCCCAGGACAGTCCTGGGCTTGGAAACATCGCAGGTGATCTACCCTCATTTTTTTCTCTACAACTGGGTAGAATAGAATCAAGTTCCCAGAGAAATTTGGCAACACGTGTTCAGTAAGGCAAAGTTTCCAAATAGAAGGTGCCATGACCTACAAACATGGTTTACACAAGAGCCAGACATAAGAGTCTTCTGATCAGAAATGCTTGCATTGTGCTCTTCTACAGAAGCACGCTAAAGTTCTCCAATGACCAACCAACGTACGAATAGGGTTCTGTTGATCAGTTACAAGAGCCACTGTGAACTTAACTGGCAAATGTCTTTAACCAAACATTATCCTGAAGAATCTTATCATTAAAAAAAGATTGGAATTTATAGCTGGATACTGCCAATAGTCCCTCCACCCTCCATCACCACTGTCCCAAAAAATTGAACAGTAAAAGAAAAAAAATGTGATAAAATTATTTATTTAAGAAAGCAGCTCATGTACCTCTCTCTAAACATAGTTTTGTAAAGAATGATGTACAATATATTTTTATAATGACTCCTCGGAGTTATTTTGGAGTCAGGTATTTCTCAGCTGGTGCAGGGATGTGCATAGAGATTTTTTGGGGGCTCAGCAAAGGATGCAGTTGAAGAGAGAGAGTCACCACAGAACTTAATACTGAGTGTGTTGACTTTGCTTTGAGGATTGTTACATGATTGCAACGCGAAGTGTCATTTCCATTCTAACCACCTCCCAGGCACAGGCGCTGTAGTTCTTCCCTCTCAGGTAGTTATGGATTCTTTGGAAATACTTCCGCAGGAGAATTACCACCGTGGAACATGCCTGATCTTCTCCTTCCCTCTCCTCCAGGTGCTCCAGGTGCTCCAGCTGCTCCATGTGCTCCAGGCCTTGGTGAAGGCTGGAGAGGAGCTGGGATAGGAGGGTGTGGTCCCATGCAGCAAGGCTGCACTGTGCACTGAAGAGGGTGAACATATGATGGTGCATCTGATGGTGCAGACAGGTGCATTCTGTCTTGTTCATCTGGGAGATGGTCCCCCTGTTCCAGGGAAATGTGAAGTTGTTTCTATCACCCAGGCATAAGTGAGGGGGGGTCCTTTGCAGTTGCCTCAAAAGATTGAAGACTCTCAGGTTGTCTGCTCTCTGGATCCAAAGTGTGTTCCCCTCCAGAGAGCCAGCAGGGCTGGAGCAGAGCATGGCCCCTGCCACCAGCCACACAGAGATCTGGGCCATTGGGAATGGCAGGGCTAGAGTCAGGCCCATGAGCAGCAAGTGATCTTCTTGGGTTCCCTGGAAGCGCGATTCTCTAGCCGGCCGCAAGGGGGCGTTTCTAAAAAGCCTTCTTGGTAGCCTTGTTCTGCTGTCAGTCTGGTCTCAGCCAAGGAAGTTCCTACCCAGGGACTCTCTGCTGCTTTAATACTCAGGGAGCAGCCTTCCATCCTGCGTTTTGCAAAGCTGTGCCTGAAGACGGGTGCGTTTTGGTGAAGGCTCCTTTTGCAGGCAGGGTGTGTTGTGTGCGGGGCTAGGATCTGGAAAACGGGACTTTAAATGGGTGAGTTTCGATTCAGACTACTTTTCGGCGAAAAGGCTGCTTTTTAGCACAGGCTGTGTGTTGGGAAGGGCTGCGTTTTGGAAAAGGGAGCTTGGACATTGGTGCACTTGCGTGCAGGCTGCTTTGGGGAGGAGGGCTTGTTTTAGGAAAAGATACCCCCAGGGTGATTGGGGACCCCATGAGCAGCACCTTCCCTTGGAGACCTAGGAAGCGCGGTTCCCCAGCTGGCAGCCAGGGGGCACGCGGGGGGCCTCTGTGCCCCTGAGTTTGGGGAGCTCAGTCAGTGTGTCTGGAGCAGAGGCGCTGGCGGCCCACAGAGCCCTGTGAGCAGCTCCCAGGGGGAAGCAGAGCCTCCAGCGGGGCCTCAGATGCTGGGAAGGAGCTCCACCTAAGCCTCCCGGGGCCTCGCCCAGAGGAGCCCCCTGAGCCCGGGCTCTCCTATCACTGGAAGCTCCAGCGAGGCCCTTTGCTGAGGGGCCAGAGGCGGGAGCAGAGCTTGTGGCGGGGTTTGTGCGGAATAGGGCGCTTTTTGCCTCAGAAGCGCCCGTATTCGGAGCCGGGAGCTCCGGAAGGATGGCGCTGGGACATTCCCTGTGATGTTTCCACTTTACAACCTTAGAGAGCCACGGCGGAAAGTTACAAACAAACAAACAAACAGGAAAATTCGAGCATTAAAACGTCTCTTACTGAAGCTACTCAAAATATTCAAATATCTTAATATTATATATAAATATGAAGTCCAATATTAAAAAATATTTTGTATTTAAGCATCACTTTATTAAACTTTTAAAATAGTTGAAAAGTTTAGTATTAAGTAAATATCGCTGTAAATTTTTACATATATTTTAAATGTAGAAACTATCAATATATTCTCTTAAACTTTAAAATATTTAAATATTGATTTAAATATCCACTTAAAATTTAAAATATTTTAATTTTAAGACATCCTTCAATTATAATTTTTAAAATCCTAATATATTGAGTATTAACTAAGCATTAACTGAAAATTTTAAATGTTTTAATATTTAACTTTTCAGCTATAAAAACTGTATGTATGAAACATCCACTTTATTTCAACTGTATTTTATTTGTACCTAAACAAGGATTTAATGTGATTTTACTGTCTTGGCTGGAATGAAAGGAAACACTTAATATTTTCAGGATGACTTGTGTTCAGCCTGGCCTGCCTGGCTCAGCACTGGAGCATCAGCCTCTGAAGCAGGAAGTCCTGGTTCCTTCCTGGTCTGGGCACAGGGCCTGGTTGAGGCTAGATCCCTGGGTGGGGCTTGCAGGAGGCAGCCAATCAATAATTCTCTCTCATGATTGATGTTTGTATCTCTCTCCCTCCCTCTACCTTCCTCTCTGAAATCAAAACAAGTGTTTTATTTACGATTTTTTTTTTTAATATAAAAGGGATTACTAGTTTTCAGTTGGGAGTATTGCCATGTTGGAGAGTTTTTTATAACTATGTACAATGATGAATCATTTTTCTTTAATTTCACTTTGCTGAAAGTCTTCACAGAACCTCACCTTGAATGAATCATTAAAATTAAATACCGGTGTTGTGTGCAGGCTGTAGACGAAAGTTAGCAGGACAGATCTTTTCTTTTTCTTTGGTTAGAATGCTGTAGACTGAATGGAACTTGCTGACATTATATTTGCACCTTGCCGTACCCCTTCCCTTCCTAAGCAAGTGGAAGGTCATATTGTGTCTCTGAAATGTTGATATTTAGTTCCTCATGATGTCCTGGCATAATTCATTTTTTGATATTGCCTGGAAGTATTGTGTATCTTGATGACTCAGATGTGAGTCCTTCTTAAACTCTGTGATTGAGTAAGTACTCTGCCCTTCTACTAACCCAGGAAGGAGCTTTTGAATTAGAGTTGTGATCTTCTGGGGTTGAAAACCTATGTATGTCCCCTTTCTTATTGGTACCACCCTCTGTCTGTGTCTTGTCTATGTTTTCCTGTGCCTCAGATAACACCCAGAGGTGGTCTGCCTCTGAGGCTGAGAGAAGGGAGTATTTAGCCCCTGGTTACCACTCACAGAACAGCAGTGCTTTGTCAGGAACCTTTCCTCAGAGCCATTTCTCTACAGAGTGGGCTCTGAGATTCCTCTGGCTCATGTGCCAGGCCCTGATCTTGGTGGAACTCAGTGCTGTCCGATTTCCCAGCGCCAGGAATTGAAGAGTCTGTTTTCCTCTGTTGTGTGCTCTTGCCTCCTTTGTCAGATATTAACTGTGGGTAATCGCATGGTCTACTTCTGGGCTCTCTGTTGTGTTCCAGTGATCTATTATATATGCCTGTTCTGGTGCCAGTCCCAGGCTGTTGAGATTACAGTGGCTTTGCAGTATAACCTGAAATCTGGTACTGAGATTCCTCCAAGTTTGTTCTTCTTTCTCAAGATTGCTGGGTTATTTCAGGTCTTCTTTTGTTCCATAGAAATGTTTGGAGTATTTCTTCTGATTCTGTTGGTAATAAAACAGGATTGCATTGAATCTGTAGATTGCTTTAGATAGTATGGACATTTTAATGGTGTTAATGCTATGAATCCATGAACAATGTTTTTTCTTTCACTTATTTATATCTTCCTCTATCTCTTTTGTTCAATGTTCTGTGATTTTCTGAGTACAAGTCTTTTACGTTCCCAGTTAACTTTATTTCTAGGCATCTAAGTTTTGGGGGGCACTATGGTAAATTGAATTGTTTGTTTAATTTTTCCTTCTGAGAATTCATTATTGGTATATAATGCCATAGAGTAAGGAAAGCCTGTTCAATAAATGGTAGTGGGATCATTGGAAAGCCACATTCAAAAGAATGGAACTGAGTTACAGTTTGTCCACATGAATAAACCTTAACTCAAAGGGGATCAAGGTCTCACACAATAAAATCAATAGAAGAAAGCATAGGTTCTAAATGTATGGGCCTTGGCTGTAGAGAACATTTTATGAACTTGACTCCAAAGGCAAGTGAAGGAAAGGCAAAAATAAATGAATGGGACTATATCAAAGTAACCAACAAAGAGGCTACTGAGAATGGGAGCATCCTTTCTCCAGGACAGTGGTTGTGATGGTTAACTACATGTGTCAACATGGCTAGGACAACCACCGGTCACCTAGAATTTTGCCTTAAAATATACCTGGAGGTAGAGAAGCATAAACTCAGCAGCCCAGGTGGTCCCAGTTTAAATCAGCAGAACTCACATGGCCAAACAACCTATTTGTAACGTAAGAGTGACACAGTTGACTTCCATTAAATCTGCAAAGCAAGTAGCAAGGATCCTAAGGTTGGAAAGGTGATAGGCAATGCTGCAAGTTTTTCTCCTAAACTGGTCCATGAAGTAGAGGAGTAGAGGAGAGAAAGATAAAGGATAAAAATGTATTAAAGTATTACCAACAATTTATTGACAAGTGAACTGAAGCATTGGCAGGGTCATTTGAGGGACAGGTTCAAGAAATCCTCCCAAATTGGTCTCTCTCACTGCCATCTGAGATAGTCACACACGACACACGCAGTTATGGGAATTTGCTGATTCCCTTCACTGCCATCACTGTAACATCGGCATTTGCTCAGGGCCCAGAGACCTCCATCAGCACACTCCTAGAAGCACAACTGTCTGCAACCGTTTTGAAGAGCATAGAGCTGCCACTCCACAGCTGCTCTCTCCCTTTGGCTTTTCTTCTGATGAGACACCTGGAAGCAGAAACCACTCCAGAGCCAGAGGCAGCCAGGGCGGGACGGGAAGGGAGTGAATCCTTCCAGTGAAGCAGGACTGGGAGGCTGTGGTAGGAGGACCAGAGGCCAATATCAGTCAACAAACACCATATATCCTTTCCACTTCGCTCTACAGACTCCTCCCAGATAGCCCTACCCTCTCCTTTTGCTGACAGAATAGAAACCCCTTACAATTCTGACATGATCACAGAACATCTTCCATATTTTCCTGGCCTCTTCTCAATTCCATGCGTTTCCAGCTTTCGATAGGCACATTCTGAGAAATGGGAGACTGTTCTAAAGGACTTAGTAAAAAGAGTCCTGTTTTGAGATAGATTCAAACAATAAGAATTTAGGTTTTCAGGAGTAAAAAACTTCAGAAATGATTTTTGATAAGATAAAGTAAAATGCAAATTTAATAATTTTAAAAAGTTACATGTTTTGTAAATTTTAATACAAGGTTAGAGCAAATATTGTTTATATAAATACATAGATATATTAGATGAAAAAATAAATAATAAATAACAATAAATAACCTTTCAGGCAGTAACCTATCAGGGATCCTTTTCCCAAGAGCTGAATTTTGTAACATTTTATTCCTTAAGACTCTGACATCAGATTTGCTGAGTAAAGTTCAGTAAGTTCTGTGAATGAAGCAGGTAGAAGAGCCATTGCCCATGACCAAGAACCTATGGGCAAAGGTGAGGTGGCACCTTCATCAGCGAGAATCCTCTCAGGGCGACCCCAGATCTCCATCCTTATTTCTCAACCTTTCCTGCAAGGCTCTTGTTGAAGAGAAGGACCTCATGATTTCCACTCTGACAACTTCCCAGGCGCAGTCACTGTATTGCTTCTCCTTCAGGTAGAGACGGATGCCCTGGAAGTACCCCTTCAAGGCCAGGGTGGGGCCCTGCGTGGCCAGGGCAGGTCCCTCCTCTCCCATCTCCCGCGCCCAACAGGTGTCCAGGTCTTCCAGCTGCCGATGGAGTCCTGTGCGCAGCTGGTCCACGAGGGTTGTGTTCCAGGGGACAGAGGCGTTCTCTGTGGACAGGAGGTCGGAGATCTGCTGGAGCATCTGGTGGAGCACAGAGAGGGCCTGGGCCTTCTGGACCTGGCTGCCATCCACCACTTCCTGGGGGAATTGGAAGTGCTGTCTGTCCTTCAGGCAGAAGAGAGGGGAGATGGTGCTCATTTCTCTCAGAAGCACTAAGTTCTCCCTGCTGAGCAGGATGTGGTCCTCAAGCGGGTCACAGCCCAGAGCTCCAGCGGGGCCAGAGCTGAGCAGCACCAGGGCCGTGAGCAGAGAGAGCAGGAGGGCCATGGGCAGAGGAGGGTGCTGCTGGCCTGGCTGAGCTGGGCGTCTGGTGAACAACCTTGAGCCAACAGTTCTCCACTGACCTCTGTCTAGGCAGGGCCTTTAAATAGGGAACACCACAATTTTCATTTTCTAAACATTTCTTTACCCTTTCACTTCCTTTTTTGTTTTCCTTTAGGTGGTCTACAAAGATGTCATCTATCTGAAATATTAATTTTATGTTTTAAATTCCCAACGAACTTTATTTTTTTGAATATATTTTCTCATTTTTTACACAGAGGAAGGGACAGGGACAGAGATTTAGAAACATTGGTGAGAGAAAAATATCCATCAGGCGCCTCCTTCACACCTCACACTGGGGATTTTCCAGCAACCAAGGAACATGCTCTTGACCGGAATCGAACCTGGGACCTTTCAGTGCACAGACTGAAGCTCTATCCACTGAGCCAAACCGGTGAGGGTTCCCAACAAACCTTAGATGTGTCAGTCTGGGCACCATGTTGCCCTCCTTCCTTTGCACAGGGGGTCAGGCTCCCTCCTCCGTGTGGGCTTGTGTGTTTTGTCAGGTTCTTTTTGGACCCCACATAGGTCATAAGCTCTTTAACACCAAGGACTGAGTGTTATTTACTGTTGTGCTCCCTGTAGAGGCTGAGGTTTTCAGTGACTGCTTTTCAGGGATGTCTCTCTTCTAGAACCCATTCCAGCAGGGCCATGTGGCTATGCTTCACGGGGGCCACTGGGTCAGCACTTCTGTAGACACTGCCATTTCCTTTCGGCGTTTGTCACTAGTTGTTAGTGCTCCTCAGGCTGTGCCAATACCCCAGCAGGAATCAGGGTTCCTTACTGGTTGGTGGCTGTAGGTGTGGAGATTCTCATCACAAGATAGTAATATTTTCCCAGCACCACCCCATTCAGTAGGTTGATATCAGCTCTAGTAACCCTTTGCCTCTGGAGTGACAGTGTTTTCAACTGTAACTCTCCTGGACTCCCCCTGAGGTCAGGCTCACCCCATCCTGAGGTCCTTAGAATTCTCCCCTGGTAGAGCATCTTGTGTCTTTGTGGCAAAGATTAGGTCAGCATCATCCTACTTTCCCTGGGAGGGTGTGCGTGAAGGACCCTTGTTCTAGTTGGTGACCTGCTCCTCTCCTGAGCCAGGACGCAGGTGTCAGTGGTGTCCACAGCCCTAAACACTGACAGCAATCTTTATTTTCTCTAAGTGGGTGGGGGCATTATTATCCATTTAATCATTGATCTTCATTGTGCCAATAATTTATTTTAGCAAGTGCAACTTTATTATTGAATTCTCTTTTTAAATTATTGAACACATTAAGCTCAGAATATGTGAGCTGTGCACAGGTGATGCAATGACATCTCTCAGTAGACTTGTAGAACAGAAACTGGTGAACTTCAGCTGCTCATTCAGTCTGTGCGTTTCTATTGGGCTTCTCTGTTCCTCCCTCTGTCTCATGCTCAGGATGTAGGGCAGTGAGGCTCAGGCTGCTAAGTCAGGGAGAAACAAACAGCCTTCAATCCTTAATTATTCATGATGCTTCATTTTAAATGTAAATATCCACATAGTCATAACAGAGTGTTTTGCTGGGCATAGTGTGTGTTGCTCCTCTGACATGATTTCCTGCTTCATTCTGAGGTTCAAATAAAAAGAAGTAAAGAAATTCAAAGGGACTTCACCATTTTCCTCTATAATTATCATGACGTCAGAATTTTTATTTCTCATTTCAACTTTCTTAGAAAGCAAAATCGACAGTTGTTTGTGGGCAAAATTGAAAGAAATAGAATTCTGCGTGTCATAGAAGAGAAAGAAGGGAAGTGACTTCTTTTGACAAGAAGACAAAGTGTAAGTTCGCAGAATTGACTGCAGCCACATAGGTGCCTGGTGCTGAGGCAGAGGGAGGATGCAGCCAGCCCTGAGCTCCACCAATGCAGGGATGGGCTGCCTCTGCCAGAGGCTCAAAGAACAGGGCCTCCTGGGCCAGTGACCAGCCACATCACTTTCCTGTCATTTAATGCTCATGGGATCAGCTGTGAGGACTGAAGGGAAGACTCACAGCAACCAACTCTCAGAAGACTGGGGACCACAACCCCCCCTGCTGGAGCAGGACCCTCCCTGCTACCTAGTGGATATTAACCTGATGTACCTGCTGGATCTGGTTAATAAATCCTGTCAGCTGCTGGAAGATTGCCTTGGGTAATGTGGATTTGAGAGAAATGGAATTGGATGATCCTAACAGAGTGTGCTCTTAATCTAAATAATAATTATATTGATATTTTACAGGAAATGATAAAATTTATTGCTTGCTAACTATGGTCCAACCACTGTTGTATGATCTTTGAAATGGTGAATTCAGCCTTCTCAGTAATCCTATTTGTATTAAACTTGTTTATACCACTATTATGCAGTATAAATCTGGAGCAATGAATTATTTGGAAGGTACCACAAATCTAAGGTCAAACCCTTTTGGAATTTAAGATATGGGCTTGTCTGGAAGGGCCTGTTAAAAGATGACAAGGGTAGAATTGGACATGGGATTGATGAACCAAGGAGAGGCCATGACATGAGAGCACTGAGCAGGGAAGGTGGGGTGACAAGGGATTCCAAGTTCCACTTCAAATGCCAGTGGATCGCTTTCTATGGTTCTGTATAACATCACCAGTGTGGTCTGAGACAACAGAACTGACTGACTTTAAGTTCTAAGGAAAAGTAGTCAACATTCTTCTTAAATAGTTTTAAAGAGTAGAATTTTCTGAAGATTACAACAAGTTTGTTGCTGGCACTGGAGTTACTCTGGTCCCCTCCAATTCCCAGAATCCTGCCCTCCTCTTGGAGGCTGCCCTTGTTACACGTGGCCACCAGGGGGCTGTCTTCCCTGAGAGGAGTATCATTATCATATCCATGGACACCCTGGATCATGCTTTCTGTTTCTGTTCAGCTACAGGTATTCCTACATCACATTCAATGGACACTAAGGAAAGCCTCTTGCAGATGTTTCTGCAAAACCTAGAAATGTTAGTCAACTTTTGCTTTCAACGTGTGAAGTTCTGCTCCTTAGGGAGCCATTGCAGCTGAAATCACAAGGACCAGGAAGCAGTTGTGTGATTGGGTGGAGAGGTCACGAGAGTGGATGACAAGTGTGTTGTGGGGATTTCTGCCTGGAGAGGAAGGACACTAGTGTGATGTGGGCATGTGTTCTGGAATGCTGGGAGGGAGGGAGAAAAGGAGGGAAGGCTGTGCTAGGGGTCAGAATCATTAAACATCATGTTGTTCTGTCCTTTATCCAGGCATTCATTCCCCTTTCTTAGTTATTAATACAGGCCAATAAGCCAGGACAAGTGGAACAGGGAAACTGAGACAGACAGCTGAACAACCTGGCCCAGGAATTCACCACACATTCAGAAGATCACCTCCCTGGATAGCCTGGGTTATAGTTCAGCTCCAGCCCCAGAAAAGCAGCAAAACACCAGGACCAGCTGCAATGACGAATGACCCCCTGCCCTGACACTGACCAATCAGTGGAGACTACAGCCCTGAAGGAGCAGCATCTAGAAAACTGTTGAATATTCTGCTGAAACCCTCCCCTGAGTCCTCCCCTAAGATTCCTGCTTGCAAGAGAAAGATAAAAACCCTCAAGACAAAGGACCTAACACTTGCTCTCCCTCAGGGGAGAAGCTCCTGCCATTCCCTTTCTCCACTTCTTCCCCCACAGGCATGCATCTCCTAAACTCTAAGGGACCCCACAAGGCTTGCACCCAGGACAGCAATGGGCAGCCGCAGCTCATCCCAGGCAATGCCCCTGAACCTGTCCCCGAGGCCCCATTTTCTCTAATGTCTTAATGAGCCAAACCAGCGCAGCCTCAGCTCATTTCCCCAGCCCTTCCTTGTTTCACTGTTCCCAGCTCTAACATTCACCTGGACTCCTGTTGTAAAATGTTTCCTGCAAGAAGTCAAGAAGCCACACACTCTTGGCTGGCTCTGGGCAGACCTGCTCAGGGCCAGATCCCTCCTCTGATAACAGTTGATTTCTGGGAAAACTGACCTTTAGAAAGATAAAGTGGGTTGCTCATCATCACATAAATGTTCAGGCAGAATGGAATTTCAACAAAAAAATTCTTTAAAAAAAAATCTTTATTGTTGAGAGTATTATAGTTGACCCCCTTTTGATCCCCATTACCCCCCTCCACCTGGTTCCCACCCCACCCCAGGCCTTCACCATGCTAGTACCGTATCTGTGTCCATAGGTAATGAATGTAGGTATATAAAATCTTTGGTTAATCCCTTCCCCGGTCTGGAACTCTGGGCTGGAGGTCTGGTGTGGGGCTGGGAACCCTAGCTTCTCACAGGAGGCCTCCACAGCCCAGATAGCCCTCCCGGTTGAAAATGAGCCACATGTGGGTGTTGGACCAGCCTGTTCCGTGTTTCCACTCCCCCTACCTGTCTCCATGTACTTTCTTCTTTACTTCTCCAGTTGTAGGACTTCCATTCAGCCAGATTTCAGGGGGTTCTGAATGATGGTTGTTCTGCATTTTAATTGTAATTTTGACGTAGTTGTTGGGAGGTGGCGAATACTGGTGTTTATGTATGCTGCCATCTCGGTTCTCTCCAAAAGATTCTTTTTGGTGAGTTATGGATTATACTTTTTTGTGAGTTTTCTGAGAAAAAAAAATTTTTTTTTTTGTTAAATCCATTTATACTTCTGAATTATACACAGCTGTCTCTTGCTCTGTGGATTTCCATTGTGTATTTTATATTTTTAGCTGATTCTGACCATTATTTACCTTAAGTATTGAGAAAGAGATTGCATTGTCCAGTTTCCCACTTTCTTTTTCTTTTTTTTAATATGTTTTTATTTGTTTCAGGGAGATTGAGAGAAAGAAAAAGAAATATCAATGAGAGAGAGAAGTATGCTCTCTACTGGGGATCCGGCACAAAGCCTGGGCACGTCTTAAGCAGCAAACGAGCTTTCTTTCCTGAAGAGGTGGAATGCCTGCAGGATCATCTCATGGACGACAGAGCTGGCTTGAGCCTTCCGGAACTGGTGCGGCCAAAGGCTTTCTGGGGGAACCTAAAGTTGTTTCTGCATTTTAGGCAGGAGGGAGGGAAGATTCTCATTTGTACCAGCAGAATCAAGGCCCCCTTTTTGCCAGGCTGTGGGTCTGAGTCCTGTCACAGCGCAGAGAGCAGATGGAGTGCAGGTGAGCTCCAACAGGGCCATCAGGAAGGAAAAGGGTAGGGCTGTTGGGACCTTGCAAGTGCTGCTGGCCTGGCTGAGCTGGGTGACACTCTGATCCTTGGTCTCGAGGTGAGCAGGGCAGAGCCTCTCTGTGAACCCAGAGTCTGGAAGTGGTGATTTGTGGGCTCTCGATTTTTTCCTGACAGCCAACAGCCACCTTGGGGGAAGAGATTATGACATTTACTCAATGCTATGGGCACGCATCTCGCACAGCCTAACTCTCCTGGGTACACTTCACATGTCCAAAAAATTATATGGATATAAGTCTTGTGCTATTGCTTGTGACCAAAACAAAACTTTCAACTTTTAACATATATATTGAATGCCTAAGAATGTCCACCCATGTCTTTAAGCTGAAGTACTGAGGATTATGGAGATACAGGTATTCAATAATTCACTCCTCTTGAGCACACATCTCAGATAAACAGTATGTTTATTTTTATTTATAGTATATACTAGAGGCCTGGTGCCTGAAAATTCATGCACTGGAGGGGGGTTCCTCAGTCCGGCCTGCCTCCTCTCACAGTCTGGGAGCCCTCAGGGGTGGGAGGCGATCAGAGGAAGGCAACGCCCCATCACACCTCTGCTGCTGCCTCTGCAGGCAGAGCAAGCCTCATCCGGTCCTAGTTATCTGAGCCTCAGGCGGTCCTGGGTGGCTGGGCAGCCATCATCCAAGGTTTGCCTGCATCTCTGGCCAGCCCTGGGGGACTGGGGGGCTGAGGGAACTGGGGGACTCTGGAGGCAGGTGCGCGGCAAGACCCAGCCCACCGAGGGGTGGGCCCCGCCTTGCCACACGCCTGCTGCCTTGGTGGGGCTGAGGGGACTGGGCACTGCCATCTTGTGGCTGTGGATGCCGCCATCTTTGAGAATGGGGTGGTCAATTAGCATATTCCCTCCTTATTGGCTGTGGGCACTGCCATCTCTGCAACCACGTGAGGGTCAATTAGCATATTCCCTCTTTATTAAATAGTATATATACTACAGTTATAAAATACTATGCATATCATAAAGTATATACTTGGAATGGAAATTTAAAATGGATAAGTAAATCTATGTTAAAAACATTTTAAAAGTGTATTTTTATTATTAAAAGGACATGATTTATTCTAAATATATATATATATATATATATATATATATATATATATATATATAAGCTTCTAGGAAGATGTGACCATCTGCATCAATATGTGTTGCAAGGAGAGTATTCTAGGAATACTATGCTATCTCACAGAATCTGAGTCAGAGTTAAGCAATAAGGCCTGGTAAGAGGTAAGAATCACCTAACCTCCAGCAACCTCAGAACATTCCGCTATTGTTACTTGACTCCTGAGTCTAAGGTTCTGGCTTTCTTGAGTCAAATTCTTTTTTTTTTTTTTTTAATATATTTTTATTGACTTTTTACAGAGAGGAAAGGAGAGGGATAGAGAGTTAGAAACATCGATGAGAGAGAATCATTGATCAGCTGCCTCTTGCCCACCCCCTACTGGGGATGTGCCCGCAACCAAGGTACATGCCCTTGACCAGAATCGAACCCGGGACCTTTCAGTCCGCAGGCTGATGCTCTATCCACTGAGCCAAACCAGTTTTGGCTTGAGTCAAATTCTTAAGACTAGCTTTCTGATTGGCTCACACTGGTTTAGCAGCCACAGGCAGCAGCAACATAGCTTCCAGGTGCCAGTGTTATGGGCGGAGGGCACTTCCTATGGAAGGCTGTGAAAATGGGTAATATGTATGGCTTATGAAAGTCCACCCCTTGGCTTTTCCAGTATCTACATAAGCGATTTTCAACCCATGTGCCGCAAGAATTTTTAGATCACACAGAACCTACTTAGTCAATTGCACTGAATTTTTTCCCCTTAGATAGTCAAATAAAAAATAAATATCAAAAGCCAACAATGGCCATCTAGTGTGAGTGAATCAAAATTATACCTATTTTTTTGGTCAGATTGGCAAAAAATATATATATATATATATATATATATATATATATATATATATATATATATATATATATATTGGTGTGCTGCAGTAATTACTTTATATATGCCATGAGGTAGAAAAGGTTGAAAGTCACTGATCTACATCATTCCATTCACACAGTTACAAAGGTGCCCCGTTCAATGATCCCATCCACTCAACAGATACCCATAAAGCGCTTCTAATAAATATCCCAGGGCCCGAGTCCTTAGGTACACTTTGTCCATCAAAATACTGTTATTAAGCCTTTTTGCAATTTATGGGCCAAGTTGAAAATTTGGGTATGCCCAAGTCAATACAAAAGAATAAAAAGAAAGAGGAAGAGAAACAAACAAAATCCCCCTAAACACTCATTTTTTTTTTTTTTTTTTTTTAAGGAATAGTCCTTTCCACGGTAACCAAGAAAAGGAGAAATAGTCATGCGAAATACGCTGAGGGCTATTTGCTGCACCAGGTGCACCTGATGTGTGCACAAGAACAAAGGTCATTAAGAAGTTTACCATTCAAGCCCTGGCTCGTGTGCTCAATGGTTAGAGCATTGAAGGATCTCTGGTTCAAATCCTGGTCAGGAGCACATATCTGGGTTGCAGGTTTGATCCCAGAGTCAGAGTGGGTATGGGAGGCAACTAGTTGATGTGTTTCTCTCACATTAATGTTTTCCCCTCTCTCTTCCACTCTAAAAATAAATGGGGGGGGGAAATTCCTCACAAGAAAGAAGTTTGCCATTCCAAATGAATGAGATGCCACAGAGGTTAGGAAATTTTCGTAGCCAGTGTCTTTGATACCTATGTGCTTCTCATCACTTTCCTTTTATGCTGTTCAGTTCCTCAGTTGGCCATATTCATGCAGCCCAATTATTTGAGTATCTTTCCTAAAAAACCCTGAGGTTTCTTACCTCTGTAACAAGACTTAGATGGCGCTATTTTTGTATAAATTTGGAGCTGGAAAGATGTCTGCAGAGAAATACTACAGATTATTCTGTGGAACCATCCTGTCCAACCCTTAAGACACCTTCTTGGGAAACTCCAAGGAAGATTCTATTTTTATTCTTCAAGGCAGTGCCTGTGTCAAGAATGGAGCCAAATAGATTTAGTTTACAGATACATAATCCTGTGAACAAAATTCAACACTTTGGCATTTATATTAGACATTTAAAATTTTTTGATTTCAACATTTAAAAACATTGATTTCAGAGGACGGGAGAGGGAGAGATAGAAACATCAATGATGAAAGAGAATCATTGATTGGCTGCCTCCTGCATGCCCGAGACTGGAGATTGAGCCTAAAACCCGGGCATGTGCCCTTACTGGGAATTAAACCATGACCTTCTGGTTCACAGATTGACACTCAACCACTGAACTAAACTGGCAGGGCTATATTAGACATTTTGATGCACCATTCAAATCTACCTTCAAGAACTGTGAACTCCCTCCAACTGCAGATGGAACTCCTGGCAGACAGCACTCCTGTGTAAACACTTTCTGAAAATTGTTCTTGGCTAAAGTGAGACATTTAGCCCCATGTTACCACTCCTTAGGGGTTAGTCTGAGCTAGTCACTGCAGGGGAAAGCCCTGGTTTTGTCATTCCACCAATGAACTGAAACATGCCTTGTCCAATTAGAACAGCACAATTATATCCTCATTTGCATCTATACCAATGAATAAGAACTGCTCTGTGATGACCAACCAGAATGCATGACACTGACTAATCAGAACTGGATGATTCAGGCCAATTAGGACAGTATAAATTTGGAAACCTCATTTGCATTAAATTGGACTAGTTGGGAAGTTGGGTGGGAACTTTTTCTCTTAAAAGCAGCCTCCCACTTTGCCTCTGTGGAGTAAATTTTCAGTTTCTGCAGAAGGCGGTGTTTGTCCTCTTTGCAAATTGTTTCACCTGAATGAGGTCTCTCCTTTTCTAAATCTCTCCTTTCCCTGCATTTCTTTGGGAATTTCGGTTTACAATGCTCTAAACTGTAAGGGGACCAGGGAGGGCGAAGGTGGGCCATGGGTAGGCAGAGCCTCCTGGTCCCTCTAAAGTTCTGAGCCCCGGACAGGGAACCCTCTCACCCAGACTCAAAGGCAGTACTTACAGCCAGAGATTTGGAAGGGGGAAATGAGAATAACAGAACTTGAACTTGGGGACAAAGAGACCTGGGCTCCACCATGGCCCTTTGAAACCGGACACAAAGCGGGTCCAGACGGCCCGTCACGACTTGAGCCAAATTAAGCGGAGATAAGAATGAGTCATATATAATTGTTTATTCCAATAATGTTGGCAGAATGGAGAGAGCAGCAGGTCATCCTGTAAAGTCACCTCCCCTACTAGCAGGCTGATTATATAGGGGTGAGGAAGAAGACTGCAGGCAAGGGGGAGGAGGAGGAGAAGAATGCCTGCAGGGTCTGTGGTCCGTGTGTCTCCTTCCAGGATCTTGAAATCCCATAACAAGGTACTAGTTAATTTTCAATCCTGTTAAAACCCAGCTCGACCAGTTCCTGAGACCTGAGAATAGTCAGCATTCCTGAGGCCAAAACTCCCAAAGGGTGTCAGGGTCTAGGCACAGCGACCAAATCCTGTCCTTGTCTGCTCCCAAAATTTCTTTTTTTTTTTTTTTTTTTTTTTTTTTAAGCAATGGATTCATCCAGGCTCCCAAGCAGTCTCTTATCTTTTTACAGGTCTGTTTTAATCTTGCAGGATATTCTCCAGTCTCCCGGGGTCTGTAGGAAAGCCTCCTACCTATAGTTAGTAAGGTGAATACCATTAAAGAACTGTGGTCCTATTCTTATTGCATCCCCTTCCCCCTTCACCTCACTTGCCTCATTCACCTCCCTCTCTGTTGTGTAATCATGAAGTCCTCAGGACAATGAGGTTCTGCTCAACAACCAATAGTCTTAGGAACAAGGTCCTGGGTCTGCTGGCTACTGAGACAGAGTGAAACGTAATATCTTGACCTCAGTGGTGTTTTAGCTCTGGACCCAGGAAAGCAGAACAGTCCTACAGAAAAAATCCTTCTGAAACCGAGGTCCAGATGCCCAGAAGTTTGGTTGCACAAAATGTTATGTTATTGAAGAAAGGGTCTTTCCCTTGGGTTCTCTGAAACTCCCCCTGTCCCCTGCTCCTTTGCCACAAAAACACTCCCGTGCTTTTGCTTTTTGAGGAAGACAGATTTGAGACATATTACTCCCCTGTCCTCTATCTTTGGCCAAATCGAATCCTTTCTTTTTCTCGAACCGCCAGTGTCACAGAGTTTGGCTTACTAGTGTATTGGGCACACAAAACAGAATTTTGGGAGGAGGCTTAGTAGCATACCAATAAGTATTGTGACAAATTTATTTCATGATGAAGGCAGAAAAAAAAAGTCTTGAAATGATGAATGGCACTGGTCTGTAATAATTGTTTTGCACAGAACTGATTCCTTGGCTGCCAATCATTCTTGGAAGCTTGTTAAAAAGGAGAAAGGTACCGTGATTTCTTCCTCTCACAAATTCCCAGGAACACCAGCTCTCTGCTTTCATTTCCACGGAGAGACTGAGTCCTTGCAAGTACATCTTCAGGTATGGAGTTTCCATAGCTTAGGAAAGTCCTTCCACTCCCAACTCTGACAACAAGCTGGTCTCCAGGTCTTCGAATGCTGATCAGGTCCAGGACGATTTTCTCCAGGATAATTTCATTCAAACTAGCCTCTTATGCTGAACACGTTAAAAACCTGCTGAAGGATTTGGTGGAGGATAGCAGTGGTCTAAGCCTTCTGGATCTTGTTGCCATCTCCCCAGAAACAACAAACAATTGGGACCAGCTAACTGTCCATGGGTAGGGGACTGCCTAAATAACTTATGACACACTCAGTGGGAAACAATACAACTGTTTAAAATAAAATAAAGAAGTTCTCTATATATTAATATGGGAAGATTTCCAAGCGAAAAGAGATAGGTGCAGAACAGTGAGTATGGGATGCTATCTTTTATTAAAAAACAGGAAGAGTGTAAAAAGAATATAGCTATATTCTGATTAGTTTGCATATGCATAAATAAGCTAGAAGAATTTAAGAC
Source organism: Pipistrellus hanaki (assembly GCF_964339955.1). Lineage (NCBI taxonomy): Eukaryota > Metazoa > Chordata > Mammalia > Chiroptera > Vespertilionidae > Pipistrellus > Pipistrellus hanaki. The sequence continues at coordinate 56,374,259 of NC_140513.1, read as the reverse complement.
AATAATAACTTCAAATTGTGGATTATGTTGAAAGAATTATGTCCAAGTATACAATTATTCATATGCCAAACTTAATTTACTAGTGTGAAAGAAAAAAGCCACATGCTAACCTGACAAGCTCAGGGAAGGCCTGCGTGGCAGTCTTGCAAACCCAGAGACCTAAGATAACCACAAAAGATGGTTTGAAAATTAAATATCTAACAGGTTATAGTAGGTAGTCATGTCCCAGATATTTTCCCAGACAAAGATCAACTTTGATCTTTTTACTGAGCCCATTTGCCTTTTTTGCCTCTAAGATAACATATCTGTGAGATGTCTGGGTAACTTGTAACTTCCGTTTTTTCCGAAGCCCCTGGGGAACAACCAAATGTGGTGGGCGCCAGGACAGATGCCTCAAATTCCTTCTTTATCATGTTAATTGTTCCTGCACTCACCTGAGTACACCTCCATCATTTTACTTTTTATCCAATCCCAGGAGTTTCCCACCACTTTGCTTTCTCCCGCCTCCTTACTCCATCACCAATGAATTTCATGTAACCCACCTATGTCCCTCCTTTGATTTCAGTGTATAAATAGAGAAATGTAACTCGCCATTCTTCGGAGCATTATCTCAATCCGTTGAGGTTTTGCTTCCCGGCAATTGTCGACAGTTTTGGCTCAAATAAACTCATTAAAAAATTCTTTACAGGTTTCAATGGTTTTTTTCGTTAACACTAGTAATTAAAGAAGAAATCCAAGTTAATAAAATATCTGTAAAGGAAATATCAATAGAGCATACTCAAGCATTGCTGGTGACCTTTTGGAAAGAAATATTCATCCTGAATTACAGGGCAAAGTGTCCACATCCTATGCTTATTTCAGATTGTATAAAACAATGGAGGATAAGAAGGTATGTATTCAAAAAATAAACAATGGGCAAAGGAAACGATTGTATGTCTAATTACTGGACAATTGTGTAATCATTGAAAATCTGTGAGTGGAAAAGCATGAAAAAAAAACTTACTGATGGAATTCCCCTGGCAGGCAAAGGTTTTATTATTTACACAGCATGGTCACAACTCGGTATTTAAAGAGACAAATGATATGTATTGTAACTGATTAAGCTTTTGAAAATCTGAGCCACAGTTATAATTGAGATGTCCATGAAATGGCGTGAGATATAACTTACAAAGCTTTTTATAGAGGAAAAATTCTAAGCATATCTCCTCCCCTCCCCCCCCCAGGTCTGCCTCGTTTCCGTTCCGTTTCCACAAAAGCCGCACTTCGCTGTTATTCAAAAAAGCAGAAGTCAGGCTGCGAAAATCTTAAAGAAAACCATACACTTTGGCATGGAGCGCTCAGGGGCTGCTCAGAGTTCACACCGAACGCGCAGCGTAAACGCGGGCTCCGACTCTGGCCTTTTCAGCCCCCCAGACCACGTGACCCCAGGCCCTGCGGGCGCGGACCCCGCGCAGCCCCCGCCCCGCCCTGCGCGCCCCCTCCCCCACCCCCACGCCCGCTCTCGGCGAGTCGGGCGTCCGCGCAGGCGCAGTCGCTGCGGCGGCCGCTCCTAGCCCGAGGGATCCTGGGACTCGCTAGGCCTTTCCGGAAGGGGCGGCTGGGCGGCGGCGGCGGCGGCGGCGGCGGCGGCGGGGCTCGGCCGGTGTTCCAGGCCCGCGTTCCAGGCCCTTCCTCCCTAAGTGGCCCGGAGCCGCGGCGGCGACGCTCCGGTGACAGCGGCGGACTCGACGGGCCGGGCGGGCCGCACCGCCGCGGGAGCCCGCAGCTGCAGGACGTGGCGGCGCCTCCCCTTCGCCCGGAGCGGAAGCGCTGCTGGGAGAGCCGCCGCGCAGGCCGCTGGACCAGGCGAACCCGGTGACTGCGCTGCTGCCTTCGGAGGATGAATCATCTGCATAACAGTCGGATCTGAGGCCCGCGGCCCGCTGTGGTCCCGCTGCGCCGCCGTTGTAAGTGGAGGACCGCCCGCCTGGCGTGCCTGCGGGGGGCCGCGGGGACGGCTTGCCCTTGACGCGGAGAGCGAGCTGTCCCGCTCCCTTTGCACATCTTTGTTTCCTTGAAAGCATTCCGGTTTGGTTTCCACCCCGTTCTCCGTTCACCGGCGCGCATCTTCGTGCCAGAGGCTTTTTCCATGAAAGTGTCTCTGGGTAACGGGGAGATGGGCGTCTCCGCCCATTTGCAGCCCTGCAAGGCAGGAACCACACGGATTTTCACCAGCAACACCCACAGCTCGGTGGTGTTGCAAGGCTTCGATCAGCTCAGAATAGAAGGATTGCTTTGTGATGTGACTCTGGTGCCCGGTGACGGGGAGGAGGTCTTCCGCGTTCACAGAGCCATGATGGCGTCTGCTAGCGATTATTTCAAGGCCATGTTCACCGGTGGGATGAAGGAACAAGATTTAATGTGCATCAAGCTTCACGGGGTGAACAAAGTCGGCCTGAAGAAGATAATTGACTTTATTTATACGGCAAAGCTTTCTCTTAATATGGACAGTCTCCAGGACACACTCGAAGCTGCCAGCTTTTTGCAAATTTTGCCCGTTTTGGACTTCTGTAAAGTGTTTCTTATATCGGGAGTCTCTTTGGATAACTGTGTTGAGGTTGGGAGAATCGCTAACACCTATAATCTTATAGAAGTGGACAAATATGTCAATAATTTCATCCTGAAGAATTTCACTGCGTTACTGAGTACCGGAGAGTTCCTAAAACTCCCTTTCGAACGCCTTGCCTTTGTGCTTTCCAGTAATAGTCTGAAGCACTGTACTGAACTTGAGCTGTTCAAGGCTGCCTGTCGCTGGCTAAGATTGGAAGATCCTCGGATGGACTATGCTGCAAAATTAATGAAGAATATTCGATTTCCACTAATGACCCCGCAAGACCTCATCAATTACGTGCAGACAGTAGATTTCATGAGAACAGACAACACCTGTGTGAATTTGCTTTTGGAAGCTAGCAATTACCAAATGATGCCGTACATGCAGCCAGTGATGCAGTCAGATAGGACGGCCATTCGATCGGACTCGACACACTTGGTTACCTTAGGAGGAGTGTTGAGGCAGCAGCTGGTTGTCAGCAAAGAATTGCGGATGTACGATGAAAGGTCACAAGAGTGGAGGTCTTTAGCCCCCATGGATGCTCCCCGTTACCAGCATGGCATTGCTGTCATTGGAAACTTCCTTTACGTAGTTGGCGGTCAAAGTAATTACGATACGAAAGGAAAGACTGCTGTCGATACAGTTTTCAGGTTTGACCCTCGGTATAATAAGTGGATGCAGGTTGCATCACTAAATGAAAAGCGCACGTTCTTCCACTTGAGTGCCCTCAAAGGACATTTGTATGCCGTTGGTGGGCGAAGTGCAGCTGGTGAACTGGCCACAGTAGAATGCTACAATCCAAGAATGAACGAGTGGAGCTATGTTGCAAAAATGAGTGAACCCCACTACGGCCATGCAGGAACGGTATATGGAGGCTTGATGTATATTTCAGGAGGAATTACTCATGACACCTTCCAAAATGAGCTCATGTGTTTTGACCCCGATACAGACAAATGGACACAGAAAGCTCCAATGACTACAGTCAGGGGTCTGCATTGCATGTGTACGGTTGGAGACAAGCTCTATGTCATTGGTGGCAATCACTTCAGAGGAACAAGTGATTATGATGATGTCCTAAGCTGTGAATACTATTCACCAACCCTTGACCAGTGGACACCGATTGCTGCCATGTTAAGAGGTCAAAGTGATGTTGGAGTTGCTGTCTTTGAAAATAAAATCTATGTTGTAGGTGGATATTCTTGGAATAATCGTTGTATGGTAGAAATTGTCCAGAAATATGACCCAGAAAAGGATGAGTGGCATAAAGTTTTTGATCTTCCAGAGTCACTTGGTGGCATTCGAGCTTGTACCCTCACGGTTTTTCCACCTGAAGAAAATACTGGCTCACCTTCTAGAGAATCACCTCTTTCAGCACCTTCAGATCATTCCTAGGACAAAGGTGTCATAACTTTGCGGTGCATAATGGATGATCTCATCCTTCCTCTTTAGTTATAACTCCCAGTGATTGGTCAAGTTATTAGAAAGGTAACTGATGTTGTTTGTATTGTTTGGCTTAATAGGTTTATCAAATGGTTAAATGCATTCTGAAAATACTCAACATAGCCAGCTGTTTTAACACACAAAATGATAATGTAAAAAATGTTAGAGGTTTTTTGTGGTGTATGTCAGATTGTAGGGTGATTGTATCAATAGTAAATGTGTAGTAATGTTTATCATGCTTCAAAGTTGAAAGTTTTCATCTTTTATTACAAAACATCAAAGGGTGGCTGCCAGCTCTAACCTAAAAAATAAGGAAAAGGTCACCAAGTATTATTAGCTACTTCCCTTTTTTTCATAGAATTTTTGACATAGCTGCCAACTCAGTAGATTGTGTGAGTGCATTCAGAATATGTGAAGTTTCTTAGGCAGGCAGGAGAAATAAAAAACTCAGAAATGTTAACTTGAAAAAAACCAGTGTCAGAGTTTATATTTCTGGAGAGAGTGAGAAAAAGAGAAAATGCACACAAATACACACATACATACATACAATACATATGTGCATGAGATACACACACACACACACACACGCACGCACATAATCTCATTTTTAAATTGATTGGCACTTCAAGTAGAGATTAATTGCTTTTAAATTTAAACTCTATCTAGCAGCTAGTTGCTATTCAAATGGGAATTCAGTACCAGAGTATAAATAAATGTCTATATAATAGTCATGCTGACTGAATTGAAATAGATTAGTACTGTAACATTGAATTGACAACCAAGTTTAGCATTTGACTAAGTTGTTCCTGAAGATGAAACGTAATACTTTTTCTGCTTGTATATTGTTGTGTGTTTTTTTGTAGAGTTAGTTGCTTTTCTACAGATTACTTATCAGAGCTCAGGTTTCAGAGCATTGCTTTTACTCAGTAAATTTAGGCTCTGCTCCTTTCTCCCTTTTTGCTCAGTAAAGCATATGATTATAAAAGCAAAGAAAGAAACATGCTGATGAACAAAGCTATAGGATTTTAAATTCAGTCTCCCAATTCAGTCCTTCTAACAAGATTATTTGATTTGGGGTGGCTGCCCTGGTGCTGCTCCCTCCCATGCATCCTGAGCTTTGTGTGGTCTGCCTCAAGCCATGATCTGAGTAAGCAACTCTGTTCTGCATCAGATCAGAAAACGTCCTTTTGGCTATGTCTACAGGACAGGACGAACTTCAGCTTCCCTAAGGAGCCAACTACAGAAAGCCTAGGACACTGCTATCTCTTGGAGGCTGTACTGAAGTAGATCTCCAGGCTCTTCAATACCAAGGCCTCCCTACTGGTTGAGAACTACCTTGGGAGATCTTAATGGGACCTTATCAGCAAATGGAATCACAGGAGTCCTTTGTAGTGAGTAATTCCTTTTTTTAGAATATGTTTTTAATTGATTTTAGTGAGAGAGAGAGAGAGAGAGAAAGAGGGAGGAAGGGAGAGAGAAAGAGAAACATTGGCCACCGCCTCCTGCATGCCTCCTACCAGGAATTGAGCCCACAAACTGGGCATGTGCCCTGACCAGGAATCAAACAGATGACCTCTTAGTTCATGGGATGATGCTCAACCAACTGAGCCACACTGGCCAGGGCTGTAGTGAGTAATTCTGAAGTACTTTTCTGGAATGTCTACCTGAAGAAAAAATTTATATATATACACTTAACATACACATATATGTATATGTATATCCCTATATTTAGGAAATTGTCATAGTGTAAGTCAGGAATATCCTTCTTATTATTAACAAATACCATAATAAAACTCAGGAACCAAGACAAAAGGAATTGGCTTCCAGGGATCAGAACTTCACTGCCCATACAAGTGTTGATTCATTTCAATGCTTTTCATGATTTCTGCATTGGCAGAAGTTTTCATACTTCAATGTTTTTTTTAATGTCTCAGTTTTTTATTACTAAAAATAACACATTTGCATATATTTAGAAAATAGAAAATGTAGAAATTGCTGTGCATAGAAATTAGCCTTGTGAATAGAATAAGCAAGAAATGGCATCCCAGTTATTTCCTTGATTATTAATGAGGTTAAGTATTTGTTTCCTTTGATCAGATGTTCTTGTCCTTTGCCTTTGTAGTACCTATTGGGGTTGCCTTTTTTTCATATCAAGTTATATGACTTCTTTATATAATAAATTTAATTTAACTGGCATTTGTTTGCATTGATTTTTTTTCTCCCTCAGTATTGTAACCGAACAAACAATGGGTTTGGCCTGTCTGTCACTACTTGAGCCAATTAAGCAGAGACAGACTTGAGTCATATATGGGTGTTTATTCCAATAATGCTCTCCCCTCCCCACAAATCAGCTACTTTTATTGGGTAGAGGGAAAGTAGGCAAGATATAATGGTTATAGTTACAGGCAATGGGGATTGGTGGGATCACAGAGGGTGGGTGCCTCTGGGACCAAATTGTCTCAGCAACAAGGTTGTTAATCTAGGTAGTTCTCAGAAAAGGAGGATGGACTGCATTCCGATATTAGCTCCCATGTTCCAGAGCGTACAATTCTCAACCGGGTTAGAATGTGCCTTTTCTAATCAGAGCAAAAAAATCCTGGTTAACAGAGTACGATTAATATTTCTCATAGCTAGTCCCCATTATTGTATTTCTACCCCTAACAGTATTACAGTTTTGCAAAGGCAGGGCCATTCAATTAATTTTTGAGATCAAATTTGTCTTTTTCTTTGCATTTTGACCTTTTGGAGATAATGTTCCTGTTTTTTTACAAAGCACTGATGTCAAATTCCTTGCCCTTTATCTTATTTCTTTGCCAGTGCCAATCCTTAACATGCTAAAGTGGCATTAACTGCTTGTGTCCTTTTTAATAGTTTTCCTTTCTGGTTGAAATGAGTAATTTTTATAAAAACCTTTATTTTAATAAGAATATTAATATTTACAGTAGATATTTCCCCATCATTTTTTAGTATATGTATTAACATATAGCTTATTTTTGTAATGTAGTGAAATTAGTTTTTCTTTTGTCATTTTAAAAATGCTTTCTTAACTTTTCCCCATGATGAGATGGTATAATTATCCTAGTATTTATGAATATCACTCTTTTTAAAAAAAATATATTTTATTAATTTTTCACAGGAAGAGAGAGGGATAGATAGTTAGAAACATCGATGAGAGAATCATCGATCAGCTGCCTCTTGCACACCCCCTACTGGGGATGTGCCAGCAACCAAGGTACATGCCCTTGACTGGAATTGAACCCGGGACCCTTCAGTCCGCAGGCCGACGCTCTACCCACTGAGCCAAACCGGTTTCGGCATGGATATCACTCTTTTTTAAAATATATATATTTTATTGATTTTTTAAAAAATATATTTTATTTTTTACAGAGAGGAAGAGAGAGGGATAGAGAGTTAGAAACATCGATGAGAGAGAATCATCGATCAGCTACCTCTTGCACACCCCCTACTGGGGATGTGCCCGTAACCAAGGTACATGTCCTTGTCCAGAATTGAACCTGGGACCTTTCGGTCCACAGGCTGACGCTCTATCCACTGAGCCAAACCGGTTTTGGCTAATTGATTTTTTTTAGAGAGAGGAAGGGAGAGGGAGAGAGAGTTAGAAACATTGATGAGAGAGAAACATCGATCAGCTGCCTCCTGCATATCCCCCACTGGGGATGTGCCCGAAACCAAGGCACATGCCTTTAACTGGAATCAAACTTGGGACCCTTGAGTCCACTGGCCAACACTATCCACTGAGCCAAACCGGCCAGGGCTGGATATGACACTACTAGACTTCTGATATAAAATTTAATGTATGTTTTTTAAAGGTGCTCAATTTTTTATTGTAGTAAACATAACATTTGTCCTTTTAACCATTTTAATTGGAAACTTTAGTGGCATTGCGTCCACTCACATTGTTGTGCACCCATCATCATGATGTTTTTTTGGAAAGAATGAGTGAATATAATGAGATTGTAAAGGACCTTGTAAGCCATCTTAATGAGTATGACCTATATATTCTCTAGGCCAGTGGTTGGCAAGCTCATTAGTCAATAGAGCCAAATATCAACAGTACAACGATTGAAATTTCTTTTGAGAGCCAAATTTTTTAAACTTAAACTTCTTCTAATGCCACTTTTTCAAAATAGTCTTGCCCAGGCCATGGTATTTTGTGGAAGAGCCACACTCAAGGGGCCAAAGAGCCGCATGTGGCTCTCGAGCCGCAGTTTGCCTACCATGGCTCTAGGCAATGAAAAAAAAAAATTAAAGGTACATGTAATGGGCATAAGAGAGGAAAAGCAATCAAAAAGGATTTGGAAGACAGAATTTACAATAATGATTCTCAACCCTGACTACACATTAGAAAATTTTAAAATCAATCATGCCTGGGTCACATTTCACACCAAGTCAATCAGAACCTTTGGGAAATAAGACTAAAAACATTACAGGTGATTCTGATGTGCAGCGAAGGCTAAGAGCAGTGACTGCACTAGAGCCAAGATTCTGCTTAAAGTCAAAATGTCTCCAGACCATCAGCATCACCTGGACGCTTACTGTATGTTTTTAAGTTGTTATCTATGTTCCAACACCACTTTCTGAATAATCTTCACTTTCTCACTTAGACCAGTATAAGAAGAATTTTTGTGTGTTTGAGCCAAACTGTCGACAAATGCCGGGAAGTAAAATCTCAACATTGAGAAAAGGAGAATGGCGATTTTGCACCTTGTTTTATACATTACAGTCAAAGGAGGAGACGTGAGTGGGTTACATGAGATACATTAGGGAGGTGGGAGAAAGCAAAATGAAACCTTGGGGACTGGATAAAAAATAAAACGATAATGAAGTGGGGTGAAGCTTCGTGGAGCCATTCTCTCTTGCTCAGCGGTCACCTCCTGCACATCCCAAGACACCCTGGCTGCCTTGGGCTTTGTCTAGTGGCAGAGGCCTCTCCAGGGACCAGGGGGAGACAGGGAAGTAAGTCTTGAGTCTCCTGTGATTTAGATTCTAAACTGTGGTGAAGTTCCAGACCAGAACATCCTCAGCCCTGAGCTTCCCATGCACCAGTGATGTTGGCTTTGAGCAGGCAGGAACCACCTGAGAGGCCTCAGAACGCATAAGCCCCCTATCCGGTTCCTGGGATTGCTTCCCGGTGAGCAGGGAGCAATAATGTTGCAGAGGAGTGTCCGCAGTTCTGGAAGCCAGAGGTCCGAAATCCAGAGGCTCTAGGAGGGACCCAAAACTGCTCAGCCAGGGTTTACAATAAGCTACATCTAACAGGTCAGAGGTCACAATCAGTTGGCTGTGGCTGACATCTCAGAAGCATCGGACATTGACCACATCCTCCATTTAAAGTCTGACCTTCATCTGGCTTCTGTGCCACCATCTGCTTTCCTGATCCTCCTCTCTTTCCTTTGTTATCCATCCCCTCCCATTTTAGGGACGATTGGTGTTCCTCACAATTCTAAGCTAGGTGCCACATTTCATCCTCTCTGCACATAGTCTCGACCTCCCGAATTGTTCCAAATGTCATTTCTGTGATTATAACTGGCATATGTATGTCCTTAGTCAGAATCATGTCTCCAAACATGAGACCCATATTTCTACTGGCTACCCTAGAATACCTCCACTGACCATGTCCAAAATTGAATATATGTATATTTAGCCTTTCTTGCCCTTAGGCCCTGGTTTCTGTGTTCCCTGTCTATGTGAAAGGGCCCCATCATTCTTCCACTCAAGGAAGACATGGACTTTATCCTTGAGTCCTCAAGTATGCAAATGACAAAGCAAATAAGGCAGAGTCCAGTTTTTAACGAGCTGATTTGCTAAAGATGTCTTCATTCCTACTGCTTTAGTTCAGGTTTCGTTAACAAAATACCACAGAGTGGGTAGCTAATTAATAACAAATTCATTGTTCACAGATTTAAGGTCATGGCTTCAGCATGGTCAGAGGGCCTTCTGCATCGCAGACTTCTTGTATTCTCCCAAGCGGGAAGGGAGTTGGGATCCTCGGGAACCTTTTTTTTATATGGGCAGTAACGCCATTTATGAGGACTGGGCCCTCACAATTTAAGCACTTTCCGGAGGTCCTACCTACATCACATTTATGCAGTTACAGATTTAGGTTAAAGCTGTTTCCTTTTGTTTGAGAAGGCTAGGCTTGGATTGAAACCACTAAAAGTCCTTTGGGAAGTTTGATTTAATTCAAAATACAAAAGATTCAAATTGATGATTTTGTCTAAATTGTCTGTTCTCATTGTCAAATGCTAAACAGAAAAACTTGACAATATCTAGATAAACATCTAGCAGCTGGTGAAGTTAAAAATTATTTTCTAATATGAAGGCAAATTTAAAGTTAAGTACCCCAAAGTAAATGTTAAGCAAAGAATTAAACATTTCAAAAATATTTGGTAGTTTTGAATGATTTTAAAATTACTATATCGGCAGTATTTTGAAGTATTATATAATTTAAACATATAATTGGATAAGTTACTGTTTATTTAAGTTAACATTAAAACACTGTTTTTGCCGGCTGGGCCCCAGGGCTATGTGTCCCTGCAGGGTAATGTGCCACTGGGTGCCAGAATAGCGCAAAATGTGGGGAGCCAGCACGTACTCACTGCTGCCTTAAGATTCATTGCTGGTACCCAAAACTCCAGTGCCCCCATCTTGCTTGAGCCCTGGGAGAGGCCAGCAACCCCGTGCCCTTAGATGAGGACTTAAAGCGAGGCCACTTGGTACCGGGTACCAGGCTCTGAGCCAAGGAACTCTCAGACTCTTTCTTCCCTTGCCTCCTGTCTCCCCTCTGCTTCTGCCCTGACAGTGCGCCTGTCTCGGCAGGCTTGGATTTCGTGGACGCATGGCACTGAAGGAAAATGGAGCTGCTGCTGCCCGCAGACCCAGAGTTCTGCCTCCTGCCACCCGCTCCAGTTCCCCCGCCAAAGATCCCCTCCACGCTATGGCTGTGCGCTGGGGAGGAGAAGAGGAGGGATGCTGGTTATTGGCTCCATCCCAGGGCGAGGTCCTCTGGTGGCCACTCATTGTGTTTTTTGTGTGTTTTTTTAAAATATATTTTATTGATTTTTTACAGAGAGGAAGGGAGATAGAGAGCCAAAAACATCGATGAGAGAGAAACATCGACCAGATGCCTCTTGCACACCCCCTACCGGGGATATGCCCGCAACCAATGTACATGCCCTTGACCGGAATCAAACCCCGGACCTTTCAGTCCGCAGACCAACGCTCTACCACTGAGCCAAACTGGCTTCGGCGTGGTGGCCGCTCATTGTTAAGACAATGGGACTGAAAACCTTTTCACCTGATACTTGCTCTAATCACTGAACCACACTGTCCAGGGCTGTGTGATCTATTTGATAAGTTACTAGTCTTCTTATGTTTATGCAAATAATAAGACCAAATTAAAACTGGACTTAATGCAGTCTTTCTAAAAATGAGAGTAATCTTAGGGAGAAAAATTATATGCCAATTGTGGATATTGAACTCCAGTACAATGAACTGTCTTCAAAGTTTTGTTTTTAAGGTATGTCTGCATGCCACACAGAACTCAGACCTGATGACATCACCAGAGATGTTCAAACTACAGATAATCAGATTGTCATTGCTTGATGCCAACAAAAGCCTTATCTAGAAATCTTCTCAAATGCTATGTGTTTTGTTTTCTTCTGGTTTCATAAAACGTATGCCTATGTCCTTCTTTACCTGATTGCTTATTCACACAATATAAGCCTCACTTTAGAACCCATCTGTATCACTGTGTCCTAAAGTCAAACTCAACAATTTGGAATTATAATTGAGCCAGAAAAATATGGACAGTCTATCGGCTTCACCTGAAACTGCTTTCCCTTTTCTGTCCAAATGGCTCAGTCAGAAAAGGCTCATAGTTTCTCATGGAGGAAATCTTAGAATATTTCTCCAGGGAAGCCACTCTGCTGGGCACCAATTCCAACGTGTCATAATTACAAGAGTTTCATCAAAAGGTTGGTGAAGCTTGGGCGGCTCAACAAGGGCTGAGCCACGTATGTAGTTTACCTGTTGGAACTGCTAAAAAAGCATCTCCCCCAAATCTGAATAGGATTGTCTGCTGCCAGACAGCTCAAGGCATCTTAAATCTGCATGTTATTGCCTCCTATTGGCCAAACACCTGAACAGCTTAGGCTATTCCCCAAACTGACAATGCTTCTGTAAACCCTACCCTTTGAAGTGTATTATCTCCACCTTGCCTTAGGACAAATTGTGTTAATAAATAGCATGGGATCCTGAGTCAAGATCCTCTGACCCCCCCAATGCCTTTCAAAATTATCTTTCGTCCTTGGACTCCTTGAATCTACACATCAGCTCCTTTCTCCAGATTGTAGCACCCCTTTGTAATGCTGGGACAAGAACCCCAGCACCACTCCTCCATAATCATCTGGAACACTGTAAGTTAGTATTTCCCTTTATCACATGGGTTTTACATCTCACCAGATCTTTCGTTGCTATATGCCTGCTCACTTTTGAATCATGCCTTTTAATCTTCTTTTCAAGTTTATTACTTCTCAAGTACAATAGGCATGCCAGCTTATCTAACGTGTCATCCTCTGGACATTGCCTATGTCACCTCCCGGGAACACCAGGTGGACCTGAACTTTGCAAAATCCCTCTTCCCTGCATGAAGACTCCCCTTCCCATTTGCTCCTCCTTCCTCTGTCAGACAGGAAGGACCTCTGAGTCTTGGGATAGGCAGCATTCCCCAGGGAGCCACTGGCCTACTCCCTGCAAAACACTGGGGGAAGGGATCCAACAAAGGAAAGACAGATGCATGCCCAGGGGTGACCTAGGGAAGATGCTTGTGTGAGTCACTCCGGGGGACAGATCATTGGCCAAAATGAGCGTGGCCACTGCAAGCACACAAAAATTTGGGAATACATAATCTTCTAAACAGAGGACTTCTCTCTCTTGTTGCTCTTGTGCTCTTGGCTTCCTTGCATTTCCCCTGTTTCCTCCTTAGCCATGTGGCCATGTGGACTCCACCTGCCATGGACTGATGGACTGCAGTGGGGAGCACATATTATATTAGCCCGATTGGACTCTGCTCTAACATGGAAAGGAAACTCTGGACACCGACTCTGATTCTAGTCCTATTGAAACCCTCACTACACTTCTATGACTGGGTAAAGGGAAATGGAGCTTTGGAAACTCACGTGTAATTCCATGGAAATACAGCTTTCTACAATATCACATCTTCCTGTGTGAGTCTCCTTTTCTTGGGATATTGCTATCAACTGGAGAAGATGAGGATCTTTCTTGTCTGTTAATATATTCATGTCTATAGACAGTATTCATTTAATAATTCTGATACCCGGCACAATTTCCCCTTCCCTTCCGCTTTCTGGATCCCATTCCTTCACTCCCATGTCTTTCCCTTTCACCCCAAGTAGAAATCCCCAATGTGCTTCCTTCATTCACTCCTCACTATGCTGCCCCTGCCCATTCATGCATTTGCTTCCTTTTTCATTAAGGTTTCTGGTTGTCAATTTTTCCTTCAGAGTACAAAGCCACCAATTGAAAGCAAAAGTTCAGTGAAAGTTCTGGGCTTTAGGGAAACTCTCATATGAAAGGATTTTTCCCCTCCCTGAGAAAAATTTTGGAAAGGGAATGTCCCTGTTGCAATGATGTAACAGTAGCTGTAGCAAAAAGGAAATAGAAAGTAGGATCCATTTCACTCTGTGAACTATTTAAAATATTTACATAAGAAGGGTGCCACCTACTGGCCAAAATGGACAAAGGCTGAAACAAAGTCTAGAGATCCCGGCAGGGTACACGCCCTGCAGGAGTCTGTCCTTGCAGATTTATCTCTAGGGTTTCAAAAAAGGCTCTTGCTTGGAAAGAGCTGATCCTCATCCCGAAAGAAGCCCGCTTTCTTATATTTTATATATTTAAAAAAATATACATATATATTTGAGAGACAGAGAGGAGGGGAGAGGGATAGAGGGATAGAAACATCAATTGGCTGCCTCTAGCATGTGCCCCACTGGGGACTGAGCCTGCAACCAGGGCATGTACCCTGCCTGGGAATCAAACTGGTGATCTGTTGGTTCATGCTCAACCACTGACCCACACCAGCCTGGAGAAATACATACTTTATTTTTTAGATCAATTTTAGGTTTACAGGAAAACTGAGAAGGTGTAGAAATTTCCTACATTCTCACTGCCCCATGCATAGCATACTCAAAGTTGCACCTATTTTTTTTTTTGTCAAATTAGCAAAAAATATACTTTTTTGGTTAGAAATAGAAGCCCAGAGAGAAGTCACACATACACACACACACACACACACACACACACACACACAAAGACCTACAGTAGCAGATGGAGAGTTTGGCATGATAATACAAACTGCTTAAACTTCCCTAATAAAAAGATTTGGTTTTAAACACATTTTCATAGATACCAATATTGATATTAATATTGCCACCTCTCATTACTTTTCTCCATTGTATTTTCCTTCCTTCCCTCCCTCCCTCCCTCCCTCCCTCCCTTCCTTCCTTCCTTCCTTCCTTCCTTCCTTCCTTCCTTCCTTCCTTCCTTCCTTCCTTTTGCTGCAAAAAGCTTTATTGTTTCATTTGGTCTAATGCATGGGAGAGGGCTTCGGGTGGTTAAAAGAATGGCTAGTAGTTTTGGGGAGAGGCTCAGGTAAAAGCCAGACCCCAGGGGAATGCAGAGGGACCCCTCAAAGGCCTCTGGGCTCCTAAGGCTCCTACTTGTGTTTGGGGGTGAGCCTTTGGAAGAGATACTTGCCCAGCCCAGCCTGGGGGTCACAGCCTGCGGAGGTGAATCAGGTGTAGCCCATCTCACTAGAGTTTCCCCTCCTCACCCGGAAGTGGTTCTGCAGGAAGTCACAGAGATGAGGTCTGTGCGGGGAGAGCCAGGGCCTGCAGCTCCCCAAGGGCCTGGGTCAGGTTCTTCTCCAAGGCCAGGGCGGCTGCCATGGTCCTGAGTTTTGTCCACTCATCTTGGGAGGCCTCAGTGCGTCCTGGAAGGGAATGCGGCCACCGCGCTGGCTTTGCAGCTTTAAGAGATGCTCAGCGCCCTCGGGCTTCTCCGCCAACTCGCCCTCACATCGTCAAGGTTGAAATAGACGATGGAGAGAGGTAGGTGTGGGGGGGTCCGCAGATGTGGGTTGGCCGCAGCCTCCACGTCGGTGGAATAATTCTGACAAATTTGGGAGGGCAGGGTTGTTCAGGTAGAAAAACCCGGTGTGTGGGCTGATCTGAAGTGGTTCTGAAGGTGGTGACTGGAGAGTGGCCTGAGGCTGGAAGAAGGGGCTTCCCCGGGTCTGTCCCATCCAAACACTGTTGAAGCAAGAGACAGATCCTGGACCGCCGAAGGCACTCTCCATTGTGCTCTCTTGCTCTGCTTTTGCCAATCTTTTCTTTTACTGTTGAAGTATTAAGTATTATTTGATTTTAGGATTTTTCTCCCGATGAAAAGAAACAATGGAGATTGATGTACGTTCTCATTAAGAATGATGACACAACAATAGAAACTGTCCAGTGAACATACACTTCCAATGAATGGTTTCTATGAGAGAAACTGGAATGTAGAACTTAGAAAGTTACTGATGGGAAAGGTGGGTGAGCAGATAGCAGAACTTAAGGATTCTTGGAGAAAATAGGAACCAAAGAGCCCAACCTCTTCACCCCATGTTTAAATTATTAAAATTTGATTAATTGTCTTAGTGTGGTGCTTGACACAACGCAAATCAGCCAGGGATAACAACAAGAACAATATTGTTAATGAAATAAAAATATATCTTTCTTTTGTTTAAATTAGGTTGTTTATATAAAAATGGCAATTAAATATGTAAACTCTGGAGTAAGAAGATGAATAAATATGTGGATCTAAAAACATAAATTTCACACTATTAGAATCACTATTGTGACATAGAATATTTTGCTTCATTTATATATTTATTTCTTTGTTTGTAAAGAGTCATGGCATGACAAAAGTATTCTTTTTTAAATTTCTAATTCCCTGCCTTCTTCCCAGCTGGAGATTATGGAAGACAGCCCAATACCCAATCTTGAAACCACTATTTGACTTATATCCAGTAGATGGCAGTATAACACCAAACGTCCATATCTTTTAACAAAATAATGTTTTTATTGATTTCAGAAAGAGGGAGAGTGGGAGAGAGAGGAGAGAGAGAGATAGAAACATCAATGATGAGAGAGAATCATTAATCGGCTGCCTCCTGCACACTCCCTGCTGGTGATAGAGCTTGCAACCCGGGCATGTGCCCTGACCAGGAATCGTACCTTGACCTCCTGGTTCAGGGGTTGACAATAGTAAGGCAACAAATCAATGTGCCTCTCACATCAATGTTTTTCTCTCTCTCCGTTATCTCCCTCCATTCCATTCTTTCTAAAAATCAACGGGGAAAATATCCTCTGGTGAAGATTATAAAAATAAGATAGAAAAACAGCAAGAATAAGAAGAATTGGAAAATATGATTTAAAAGAGTAAATTACTGACATACCTCAATGTGGGGTTGGAGGGATGAGAAGAGATAAACCAAAAAACTTGTATACTTAAATTCATAGCCGTGAACATGGTCAATAGGGTAGTGAAGACTTAGGAGGGTCGTAGGGCTGGGAGGATCAGGGAATGGGGAGAAAATGGGAAATATCTGTAATACCATTAACATAATAAAATAATTTAAAATTGAAAAAAGAGTAAATCAGTGGTTAAGTCTCTGGGCACTATAATTCAGAATAGGAAAAGTAATTTCTTTAAAATATTTATAAATAATTCACAAAAATTTTCACATATTAGACTACAAAGAAAGGATCAATAATTTCTCCAGAGAAAAAATGCTAGAAGTTGTATGCTCAGATAATAAAGCCCGAATTTTTTTTTGAACAAATTTTAAACCAATTATTTAGACATTTTAAAACATACTGATAAATTATAATCAGGTCAGAGAGAAAAAAATAAAATGAAAATTTAGTAAGTAATTGGAAATTAAAATACTATTCTTAAAATTTGCAGAAGTAGTCAAAGTTACACACTGAAGTAAACTTACGGGTTTATCAAACAGAGGACTTGAAAATAGAATGTCCTCACACATTAAAGTCAATTAATTCTAAATGACATTAAAACGTATAATAAAAGCTGACCTTTATTGAATGTTCTTTCTGTAACAGGGACTGTGATAAGCACTTTATAAAAATATTATTTCTTATCTTTTCAACAAGCCTACCATGCTCTTAAACTATAGCTTATTCTCTACTGTATGCTCTTAGATGATAACTATCATTTATTGAGTTCCTACTATGTGTAAAAGCAACAAACCACAGAAGCTTAAGTAGCAGAATTCTGATTCAAGCACAATCATATTTTCCCAATATCATATTGGTTCCACTGTGACAGAATTAAAAAATCACATTAATAAACCCACTCATCACAATTAAGAAGAGTATCTTAGAAATACAAAGGTAATTTGATACTAGAAAATATATTTATATAATGCATCATCTATCACACCAGAGTTCAATAAATGATACTTTCTTAAGGATTACTTGCCATGTGGGGTCTAAAACTAAAACTGAACTTTAAAAATTCTGCTACCTAAAAATCTATCAATCTGACTGTCCTTGAACTCTTTTACCCATGTGTGATTTTGTACTATATGTAACAATCATTTGGAAAATATTCATCCACTGAGATATTCAGATCTTACAAATCTATCTATATTTCAATTTTTCAATTAAGTAATTCACTTGTTGATATCACTTTTGTTGTCATCATGAAAGTCTTTAAGTATTGCAAAGTTGTTAAGTTCACAGTGGAAGATTATCTGAAATTCTAATTTTCTAGTAAAAGCTCAACTGTTAAAACTGGCAACCGGTGTGGGATTATTTCTGGGCTCTCTATTCTTCCGTTCCATGGGTCTATGTGTCTGTTTTTATGCCAGCACCTTGTTGGTTTGATTATTATGGCCTTGTTTTATAGTTTGATATCAGGTAGTGTGATACCTTCCACTTCCTTCTTCTTTCTTAAGATTGCTGTGGCTATTTAGGATCTTTTCTGATTCCATGTACATTTTGGGATTATTTGTTCTAGTTTTGTGAAAAATGCCCTTGGTATTTTGATAAGGATTGTGTTAAATCTATAGATTGTTTGTGTAGTATGAACCAGCGGTCGCCAACTGGTGATCCGTGGACCACTGGTGGTCCGTGAGGTCCGAAGGATTGGCAACCACTGGTATGAACAGTTTATGATGTTAATTCTTTCTATCCATGAGCATAATATATGTTTTCATTTCCTTGTATCTTCTCAATTTCTTAAATATTTTATAATTTTTTGAGTACAGTTGTTGTTTTTTTTACCTCCTTGGTTAAATTTATTTCTAGATATATATTTTTTCAATTGTAAATGAGATTGTTTTCTTAATTACTCTTTCTGGTAGTTCATTATTGGTGTAGAAAAATTCAACCAATTTCTGAATATTTATTTTGTATTCTGCTATTTTACTGACTTCATTTATGAGTTCTAGTAGTTTTGTGATGGAATCTTTAGGATTCTCTCTATATAGTACCATGTCCTCTGCAAATAATGACAATTTTACTTGTTCCTTTCCAACTTGGATGCATCTTATTTCTTTTTCTTGTCTGATTGCTGTGGCTAGGACTTCTGTACTATGTTGAATATAAGTGGTAAAAGTGGACCATCTTGTCTAGTTCTTGATCTTAAAGAATTTGCTTTTAGCTTTTCCCCATTGAGTATAATTGTGAGCTTGTCATATGTAGCCTTTATTATGTTGAGGTATGTTCCCTCTATTTCCACTTTGGTGATCTTACAGAACAGGATTCATCCCAGTGAGTCTGGTACCTGCCAAGACCTCCCTTTAGGTGTGCAGTTTGTGGAGTTCGGTTGTGATCTGAAGCTGGCCATGATGTGTTTGGTCCTGGAGCCTCTAGGGAGGGGCGACAGTGCAGATCAATGTCAGATGCTGCCTGTGACTGGTGGTTGGGCAACATGTTAGGAACTACACGTTAAAGCGACTCACTGTGCTGAGCCTGGATGCATGTGGGAGGAGCCTTACAGTGAGCTGAGGCCTGGTGCTGCTGGTATAGGGCCTCTGGCAGGTTAGTACAAGGCCTTAGGCATCTCCAAACCTGAGACCATTCACCGGCTGTTTGTAAGGCTCGGTCACTGTAAGAGCCGCAGGCGGAATGTGAGTTGAGTGAAGCAGGTTTGGAGGTAGTTGTCAGGCTGGAGCTAATGGGGTTGACCAGACTAATGCAGAGTTATGTTTGTCCACGAGGGGAAAAGGCTCATCATAGGAATGATGGGGCCGATGAGCCATGGGAGAGGACACTCAACACAGAGACATTGGCAGCTGTCCCTCCAGCCCTTGCGCTGAAGCCACACAACTCAGTTTCTCCTTGTATGCCTTTGGAGCTTGGAGAGCTTTTCTTTCTCCAGAGCCCATGGGGAGTGCCTGTGAGCAAGTGTTTGTGTGCTGACCCTTTAATAGGACACCTGGGTTTCCAGCAGCCTTTTGTGTCACTGGGACGAATGGAGGAATCCCCACCATGTACTAATAGTAATACATGGTTATTAGAATATTATTAAAGTTTTTCCTGTACTTCAAACAAGAAAGAAGAAATTATAGTTCCAGGTGGATATTAGACTTATGGGGGGGAATCACTTCATAAATTATATAAATGTCTAACCACTATGCTGTACACCAGAAACGAACATATATATATATATATATGGAAGCCTAGATGACTGTCCTGCTGGCCAGTAGGTATGATGTGCACTGACCACCAGGGGGCAGACGCTCAATGCAGGAGCTGCTGAGCTGCGATGAGTTGGCAGTGGTGGTTCTCGGATGATGCACCCAGAACCAGAGAGGAGGGAGCCGATTCCTCATGGAGCTGTGGGATTCCACCTTTGACCGTGGTTATGCTGTTGCTGGCAGTGTCGGCCCCAGTTTACTGGCAAGCTGTGGTGACTGCAGACACCCCTCCAGCTGCAGAAGAGCAACTGGTGGCAAAGATCCACTGACCAGTGCTTCTCATATCCACGTGGGTGCACTCCCTGGTTCCCTCTGGTCCCATGGCATTAGCAGGACTTGGTGGGGACAGAATCCCTTATAGATCCAGTAACTTGAAGAGGTCCATGTCTCTGTCATCCACAAAGTCGTACCAGGGCCTGGGGGAGGAGAAGGGCCCCTCCAAGGGGCATTGGGAGTGAGAGCAGCTCTGAAATCAGTGCCTGGAGAGAAATTCCAGGCATCAGGGCCCCGAAGGGAGACTGCGACCTTGGCTGGAGCTGGAGCAGGTGGAGCGGGACCATGCCCTGGCCGTCCTGCCCAGGGTCCCATCCGGCCTGGTTGTAGCTGGAAGCACTGGGATCTGCTGCTGGGAAGACATGTAAGGGGCACAGGGCCCTCTGGGAAGCCAGGGTCCTTGGGAGCACAGGGCCTGCTGGGTTCACAGGCCAGTGGGGAGCACTAGCTTCTCAGGGAACACAGGTGAGGTGGGGAAGCACTGGGGGTGGCGGTGGGGACTTGGTGGGGGGGGCGATGATGGTGGTGTGGTGAGCAGAGAACCAGCTGGGAAAACAGGGCCCCAGGTGCACCCTGTGGCCAGGGAGGGACCATCTGAGTTTGGTTCCAGGGCGAGTCTGGCCTGTCTTGACCAGTCCTGCTCTGCCCCGCCGGCCACTTTCTAATTAATATCCTTTCAATGTGAACAGATGTGTTCACTGGACCACTAGTATAAAATAATATTGAATGTCAACTGTAATTGATAAAATAATAAAAATCCTAATTCAATGGAATGCTCATCATCTTAATAAAAACCTACTTTGAACTGTTAATGATAGAGCCATCTGGTTCTTTCTCCCTGTTGTTAAGAATAACTTTTAAGGAAACTCTCCTGGGCTTAATTTTTTAAGATCCTCTTTTCCTAACGCCTCTGGTTATCCCTCTTGGAAGTGTTGATCAGGTGTGAAATATATCTGAACTTTATATTCATGGATCTGACCTTCATCTCTGCTGCAAAACATTTAGTTTTAAATTTGGTTTGATTTACTCTATTTAATTGAGAAAATCGCTGACCATTTATTATGTGCCAATCATTATGCAGAACGCAGGCTGATACACCAAGGAAATCACACCTTCACTCTTGCCCTCAAGAAGAGTAAAGTGCAGACACTATTTTTTCTCACGGGTTCAGGCACTTAGAACATGTCCTGGCTGCTTCATGGCAGCCTCTCTGTCCTCGCCCAGCTGACATCTCAGTTCTCTTGAAGACGTGGTTAAGCAACCTAGTCTTTTCCTTAGGTATTTTTATTTTATTTCTTTTTTTAATCCTCACCCGAGGATATTTTCCCATTGATTTTTAGAGAGCGTGGAAGAAAGAGGGAAAGACAGAGAGAAACATCGATGTGAGAGAAACCCATCGATTGGTTGCCTCCTGCATGAGCCCAGACCAGGGCCTGGGCCAGGGAGGAGTCTGCAACCAAAGTATGTGCCCTTGAAACCCGGGACCCTTTGCTCTGTAGCTAGCACTCTAGCCCAGTGGTTCTCAACCTTTCTTTCTTTCTTTTTTAGAAATACATTTTATTGATTTTTTACAGAGAGGAAGAGAGAGGGATAGAGAGTTAGAAACATCGATGAGAGAGAATCAACGATCAGCTGCCTCTTGCACACCCCCTACTGGGGATGTGCCCACAACCAAGGTACATGCCCTTGACCAGAACTGAACCCGGGACCTTTCAGTTCGCAGGCTGATACTCTATCCACTGAGCCAAACTGGTTTCAGCGGTTCTCAACCTTTCTAATGCTGTGATCCTTTAATACAGTTCATCATGTTGTGGTGACCCTCAACCATAAAATTATTATTATTATTATTATTATTATTATTTTTAAATATATTTTATTGATTTTTTACAGAGAGGAAGGGAGAGAGATAGAGAGTCAGAATCGTCGATGAGAGAGAAACATCGACCAGCCGCCTCCCGCACACCCCCTACCGGGGATGTGCCCGCAACCAATGTACATGCCCTTGACCGGAATCGAACCTGAGACCCCTCAGTCCACAGACTGATGCTCCACCACTGAGCCAAACCAGTTTCGGCCATAAAATTATTTTCATTGCTACTTCATAACTGTAATTTTGCTACTGTTAATGAATTGTAATGTAAATATTTGTTTTCCGATGGTCTTAGGCTCTACAGCAGCAGTGCTCAACCTGTGGGTCTCTTTTCACTTTATAGAAGTTATCCTAATGCTTTGTCTTTTCACTTTGTAGAAGTTATCCTAATGCTTCTGCAATCATTTCTATTTCCACTTTGAGGTTTATTGGGAGAAAAAAAAAAAAAAAGACAACCCAAAACAAAACAGGAAGAGAAAATATAAGGTAAAGAAGAGGGAACATATTTTCTCTATGACTTTTGAGACATCAGAACTTTCTTCTCTTAACAATTATAGGAAGTAAAAGTAAACAGCTATGGAAAAGTATGCACAAAGGCAAGTGGAAAGGAAATGCTGAAAATGAAAAATAGGAAGTGACATCTTTTCTATTTAAATGAAAAAATGTCATCTAACTACACAAATTAGGATTCAGAGCTCTATAGTATGACAAGTTTCAAACCAGCCCTTGCGAAATTGTTGTAGTTGCAGACAAGTCCAGAGGAGGGCAGCTCTTGAAGTCAGGCTGTTGTCTAAAAGGCTAATTTCAGCTGTGCTAAATCAGAGAATCTATCTATCTATCTATCTATCTATCTATCTATCTATCTATCAATCATCTGTATTATCTATCTATTATCTATTTATCTACCTATTATCTATCTATTTATCTATCTATCATTTTTGTCATTGTCCATGGAGATTATCAGAGTCCAATGATTTAGTTACACTCCAAAGAGACTGGTTGTAAACTGGATGGCCATTTATTAATGTGTGGGAGGTCAGCTATTACCTGGAAGCTAATAGATGTTAGTCATTTGGACAGGACTGTCACATGAACTCAAGCTCATGTTCACATAAGAGATGAGATTAGAAATGAAAATGTTCATTAGTGAGCTGAGAATTGACCGAGGGGAAGCTGATCATCTCAGGGAAACTTCCATTCAGTTCCCATAGTTGGATGGGTTGGTTTTCTCCATTGTGGGAAGGGCTAACAGATGTTGAGTGCTTATTTTGTTCTGGGCATGGTCTTAGGTACATGAAACCACCCAGTCTTCACCACAACACAAGGAAATAGGTATGATGCTCATTTCTGTATAATGGAGGAGAAAAGTCACACAGCCAGTGCATGCTGGAGCTGTGACATAAGCCAAGACAGTGTAGTCCCAGAGTCCACTGGCCTAGCCACTAGATTGGAGTGTCTTCTCTCACAATGTTCTTCCTGTCTTAGGAAACACATAGCGGGTCCTTTACTCTGCCATTTGCATTTTTCATGGTCAATAAAAAGCAACATTCCTTCATTTCAGAGACATTACAATGCACTTGAAGAGGACATAGCTTCTTTCTCCCTTGCTAACTTCCAGCCCTGCCTTTCAAATGATGTATTTTGTTGAGTTCTACTGGACCTTTGAAACTCCTTGTTCCCATCTGAGATAGTTTCAGAAATTATCCAGGAGGTAAAAGCATCAACTTGAAACTGATTCTTGCTATCTTTGTGCTCAGATTCTGTCATTTTCTGACCCAGTGCCCAAATTCTGGGTCTGCTCACTCTTCGGAACATGAGTCCTTTTGTACTTGCTGTGAGACATCTTGCTGGACACTGGGACACTGCCCTCAGGGGACTTACAGTCCAGTGGGCACTCAGATATTAACGATTAGACGGATTAATTATAAACACACGGAATGTACAGTAGTTAAAGAAGAAAGTTTAAGCTTAATGAAGAGTAATGTGCAGAAAGGACAGTTCAGCAGTAAGCACTGCTTATGTAATAAAGCATGGCTTTTAACAAATTAAGTAATCTCTCTGAATTTGCAGTTTCCTCATTTGCAAAATGTCAATAATTATAGTAATTATCATATAGGGAAACTGTGAAGATTAAACAAAATAATGTTTGTAAAACATTCTGCTGAGAGCCTGTATATAATTAAAGGTTGCTGCATTAATATTATAAAAAATAATCTGTCTATTACAGACTTAATGAAGACCTGCCACGATAAGCTTTGGATACCATTGCAGTCCTAATATCCCTGCTACCCCACAATGACTGGGACAAAGTTTCTACTAGGAGAGGTTGTCCTCTTTACAGAACAGGGAGAATCACATGTTGGCAAACTTGAAACTTTCAGGAAACCAGCACCTAACAATGTCTGGCAGACCACAGGTGTGCATAGTTTATTTTTAACAAGTTATATTTGTGATATTGTTTTCCCCAAATTATCTTCAGTGAATTTAAGGCCGACTGAGGTGATATCTTTAAGGTACAAAAAACAACTGAAAATTGTTTTTAAAGGGGGGAAAAAGTGTCAATGAGGAGAAAACAAGAAAAAATCGTACCCTGCTCTTTTATATTAACTGCTGACCTGGAAAAGCTGCCATTTGTCGTATGAGTGTTTCTCTCTCCTCTGACTCCATCTAGGCTTTTCTCCCCAAAACAACCTAGGAGGCATGAGCAATGTGTTATAATTCTGTGGGAGATACCGCACTGTGGCACCGGGCGGGGGGTGGAATTCCCCACTAGGCACTCATATCAATAAATGCACATTTTTAATTGATATCATAAAAAGAAGGAGGAAAGTGTGCGGGTGTGAGGGGGAGAAGGAAAAAAAACAACAGAAATGAAGTTTCTCTTCTCACTATTTATTGATTTTGAGAGAGAGAGAGAGAGAGAGAGAGAGAGAGAGAGAGAGAGAGAGAGAGAGAAAGAAACAGGATCTAACCTGCAACCTGGGTATGTGCCCTGACTTGGAATTGAACCCACCACCTTTTGGTGTACAGGACGATGTTCCAACCAACAAAGCCACACAGGCCAGGGCTCCTCACTGTGTAAAAGGCACTCATCACCAAAGTCCTGGGAACTTGCTCAGAACCCCCTCAGGCAGTCCTGCAAGGACCCCGCCCCCTACCTCCCAATGGCCCTGGGGGCTATGCACCGCAGGCCCTGCGGATGCTGCTGTGGCAGCCCTGCCTGCTCTCTGGGCTCTGACCTGCCTTTGAGCCCTGTCAATCCGGACATCTTCACACTTTTGAGTCAAAGGGAGAGAAAATCCGTTCTGTCTTGTCTACGTGAGGGGACTGACTTCAGATTTCCTCGGCTGCTTGTGGCCGGGAGCCAGTCAGCCAAGGCGAAAGGCCCGGAGCTCAGGCCCTCGATGCCCCGCAGATCTTCCACCTCTTCAGCGCCCGTGGCTCTTTTGTGACCAGGGATGAGACCCTCCTGGCTGAGCTCCTCCATGACCTTTGTCAGCAGCTGAGTGACCTGGAGACGGTGCAGAGGAGGAAAAGGAGGTGGGACAGTCCCTCTGGGAGCTCTGACCTGGCTGTGAAGAGGAACTTCCGACGAATCTGCCTGTATCTGAAATAAAAAATAAAAAATACAGCTCTGTGCCTGTGAGGTCATCAGGGTGGAAATCAGAGGGCACATGCTCATCTTTAAGGAGGTCACAGGAACACCTGGGAAATAAGGAAGATGCTGAGTCGGAAAACTGTTCATTTAGTTAACTAAATGGCTCCTTTCTAAGACTCAAAGTGCAATCTTCATCTCTCTTTATAACAGATGAAAAAGAAGTAACAGCAACTGTATGATTGCTATACATTTATATTAAACTAGAGGCCCAGTGCACGAAATTTCATGTGAGGGGCCCAGTCCTCGCAGCCGTGGCAGCTTACCTTGGCCCTTATAGCCCTGCTTCCTCTGAAAGATTGTCTGGAAGGTCATTTGGCTGTCCAGTCTAATTAGCATATCATGTTTTTATTATTATAGATGTTCTAAATTATAATAAGTCATTTAAAACAGAGACATGAACAATCCATTTGCTATTCCTGAAAAGAAAAAAAAACTTTTGTAATTTTTATTTAAATGATTTGAAATATTCTATTCATAGTATTTAAATACTAATTGTCATAAGATACTTGTTTAGTATTATATTTTATATGAGATTACTGTTCATATCTTAGTTATGGTAAAGACAAGCAATTAAAAACACACACCCCTATTTTGTTCGATTGAATGAGGTTCCCTAAGATACAGCTTAGGGTGGAAGGGACCTTGCCTGCCTGGTGCCTGAAACAACTGGAGATGACTCCAAGTGCATCGGGGAACCAGCAGATGTGAGATATTTGTTCTTGCTGCTGCTGTTGGGAACTGTGCACATAGTCAGTCAGTAACTAATTATTCACCTCTGATTTTCCTGTAGTAATTACATAAAGACATTCAGAAGCCTCTTGATCTTTGGCTAATGCCTCTACATTTCAGGAGCTGGCGAGACAGAGCTGGCCAAATATGCAAAGGAATTGATTGAGAACTTAGTGTCTCAACAACCACAGGACAAGGCTTTGGGGTGGAGTGGTGATAACAGTCTTGCATAGATAACAACAAAAACAACAACAAAAACCTAATTTATAAATGGGCACAGGACTTGAGCAGACATTTCTCCAAAGAAGATATACAGTGGCCAAAAAGGCCATGAAAAGATACTCAACATCAATATTCATTAGGAAAAGGCAAATCAAAGCCACAATAAGATACCACCTCAAACTCATGAGAATGGCTGCTATAAAAAAAAGTATTGGCGATGATGTATATACATTAGAACCCGTGTGCACCATTGGTGAGAATGAAAAAGGGTGCAGCTGCTATGGAAAAAAGTATGGTAGTTCCTCAAAAAGTTAAAAATAGATTTACTGTACAATCCAGCAATTCTACTTCTGGGTATATACCCAAAAAGAAGTAAAAGCAGGGTGTCAAAGAGATAT
The DNA here is from genome assembly GCF_964339955.1 of Pipistrellus hanaki. Classification (NCBI taxonomy): domain Eukaryota; kingdom Metazoa; phylum Chordata; class Mammalia; order Chiroptera; family Vespertilionidae; genus Pipistrellus; species Pipistrellus hanaki. The sequence goes on along the minus strand of NC_140513.1, from coordinate 56,347,271 downwards.
TTGGACACTCATATTTATAGCAGCATTGCTCACAACAGCCACAAGGTAGAAACAGACCAAGTGTCTATTGATAGATGAATGGATAAATGTAGTGTGACCATGCAATGGAATATTAGTCAGTGTTAAAAAGGAAGGAAACTTGGGGGTGTTAAGTACAGCATTGAGAATATAGTCAATAACATTGTAATAATTATTTATGGTGTCAAAGGGTACTCACTGGAGTTATCAGGGTGATCACGTCATGGTATATAAATGTCTAATCACTATGTTGTATGGCTCAAATGAATATTATATGTCAATTATAAATAAAAAGTTTTAAAAATAAAATAGTAAAAAAAAAAAAGGAATGAAATTCATCAAATGTTATAAAATGTTTGTACCTTGAGTACATTATGCTAACTGAAATAAGATCAAAAGATAAATACTGTATGATTTCAATTAGATGAAGTATCTAGAGTAGTCAAATTCATAGACACAAATGATGGTTGCCACAGGCTTGGGGGAGGAGAGGATGGGAAGTTGTTTAATGTTTCAGTTTTGCAAGATGAAAAGAACTCTGGAGGTTGGTTTGCAATCCTATATAATAAAGAGCTAATATGTAAATGGTTGTCACGCTCTCGTGCCCTTACACTGGAACTGCTCCGACAGGCAACACTGGGGAGAGAGGAATAAAGACCAGCCAGGCACAAATGAGCTCACGAGAGAGGAATGGGAACCAGCCAGGCTGCGGCCTATGAGAGGGACAAGCCACCTGCCCCATGGTCCTGTTTGCCAGCGCCTGTGCCTGCAGCCCAGGAGAGGGACAAGCCACCTGCTCTGTGGTCCCCTCTGGCTGCAGCTGGCCTAAGTGAAGCTGTCCTCGATCCTGGATGCCTACGATCAGCTGGAGGAGAGAATCCTGGGCCCCAGGTGCAGGGCAAGGCAGAGGCTGTTAGGAGTGATCAGGCCAGCAGGGGAGCAGTTAGGGGTGATCAGGCACACAGGCAGGCGAGTGGTTAGGAGCCAGTGGTTCTGGATTGCAAGAGGCAGTCAGAAATCTCCCAAGGGGTCCCAGATTAGAGAGGGTTCAGGCTGGCCTGAGGAATTTTGTGCACCGGGCCTCTAGTGTGGATGTATTTAACACTGTTGAACTGTACACTTAACAAAAGATTGTTAAGATGGCAAATTTTATGCCTGTGTATTTTACCACAATTAAAATTTTTAAAAAATTGGAATCCTGCATGAACAGCCAAAAATCATATTATTATGGATAAGGACATGGGATTGTTTAAATTCTGGCTTTCTGCTGATTAACTGAATGACCTTGGGAAATATACTTAACCTTTTGAGCAGCTTCAGTTTTCTTCTTTGCAAAATAAGAATGTTAATACCTTCCTTGAAGTGTCCTTAAATGAGATAATGTATCTACTATAGAATAATACATAGCACCTAAAGTGATTGCAATTATTGTAATTATTAAAATTTAGGAAAGTTTATTGAAATTGTCAACCAGGTCCTTGGTGATTATGAAGAGGGTAATGTCAGTAATAAGTTAGTGACAGACTGAGCCATATTCAGTGAGAAATGTGAAGGCAGTATTAAGAAAATAATTTAATCATGATGAAAACACACACACACAGAACTAAACCAGGGACTCATGGAAACTTCTAAGATTATGACCTCTCATCATTCTTTTCTTGTTCTAACTTATTGTAGCTCCTTGCATGTACATTTATTAGGCACTACCTTGTACTGTTAGTAAATATTTCACTTTCAAAATCTACATTTCAGGGAGAAAAATATATTTTATTTAAAAAATTCTTTATTGTTTAAAGTATTATATATAGTATTATATATGCCTCTTTCCCCCATTGACCTCTCCCTGGCCACCCCCAAACCCCTAGCTCATGCCATCAGCCCCCTAGTCTGTGTCCATTGGTTATGCTTATACTGTATGCATGCATACAAGTCCTTTGGTTGATCTCTTACTACCCGCTTTCCCCCCCCCCCCCCCCCCAGCCTCCTTCCCTCCGGAGTTTGATGTCTTTTTGATGCTTTTCTGTCTCTGGATCTGTTTTTGTTTATCAATTTATGTTATTCATTATAATCCACAAATGAGTGAGATTTTTCTTTCTCTGAATGGCTTATTTTGCTTAGCAGTCTGCTCTCCAGGTCTCTCCATGCTGTTGTGAATGGTAAGAGTTCTTTTTCCCCCCTCTTTTTTTTTTTAAACAGCATCATAGTATTCCATTGTGTAGATGTACCACAGTTTTTAATCCACTCATCTGCTGATGGGCACTTAGCTGTATCCAAATCTTAGCTATTGTAAATTGTGCTGCTATGAACATAGGGGTGTATATATTCTTTCTGATTGGTGTTTCTGAGATCGTGGGATATATTCCTAGAAGTGGGATCACTGGGTCAAATGGGAGTTCCATTTTTAATTTTTTAAGGAAACTCTTTACTGTTTTCCACAGTGGCTGCACCAGTCTGTGCACAAAGGTTCCTTTTACTTCACATCTTCGCCAGCAGTTGTCATTTGTTGATTTGTTGATGATAGCCATTCTGACAGGTGTCAGATGGTACATCACTGTTGTTTTGATTTGCATCTCTCGGATGATTAGCGACTTTGAGCATGTTTTCATATGTAAGTATTCTCAGCTCCTTCTTTACCCCAGTTTGTGTCTCTCAAGGATCAGTGTTGGGTTCACTGGAGTTAAGGGTGAAGATGCACAACCCACGTTAGTCATTGGATGATAACGTCAACCAGCAGTTCAGAGGGTGGCAAGCAGAGCAAGGCGGGCTGGGGTTCGCAGAGAGACAGATAAGAGCGATATGAGGACAAGTGGCAGCCATGATAAGTGTGACTTTATAGAACTAATGAGCATTTCTGAAATTTACTTACATTTAGAAAATACACTTGGGTATTTATTGTCATTGTTAAATTTTCAAACAATTTGTGTAAGGGAAAAGCCCCCCCTTGACCTATTGGAAGATACACCCCAATCCCACACTGCTAATAATTAATGTGTATCCTTCTCTATGTATTTAGTAAACCTACACATAATAAATATTTAGCATATATCATATAAATATTCCATTTATATCAATCTCTGATATTTTTTATGTAATAGGTCTTAGAGATTTTCCTCTATCAGTACATAAAAAATTTATTGCATTATTTTTGATTGATGTGTTGTGTATTAATGTGAAACAACTCCTTGCAATTTGACAGACAGATGTTCATCAAAGCATAGTATTTATTCTGAGCATAGTATTTATTCAATGAGTAATACTTAAATTCCTACTATAGGGTAGACATGGTGCTAATGACTGGAGATACAAAGTTCAAACTCAAAAAGTCTAATCTTCAGGAAGAGTCAGAATAAATAGACCTATTACATAACAGAATGATGTCTTCTAATAGAAGTGCTATATTTACAAAGAACCATAAACATGGTGGGGTGGAGGAGGGCAAAGGAGTGTAAAATGGAGAGTCAATCATCAAATGATTGATACTTTAAGACCGATAGATGGGTATGGGAAGACATTTAAAAATTGGACAATGGGAGAAGAACTAGCGATGTGAAGGCCGTTTGGAAGCAAGCTCTAAATCAAAAGAGTTGGCAAAATTGGACATTTTATAAAAAATAAATAAGAGTTATGAACAAAATCAAGTTTCCTTCCCTATAAGGGGTCCAGAAGTGAGAGATGGGAAAGTTGGGCCAGGCCTTGAATGTCCCTACAAAACTTAAAGACTAGCATGTTATTGTTAAATTTTTTAACCCGGGAAGGGAAGAGACCTCACTGTGTCCATTTTCCCTATCTATCAAAGTAAGACCATGGTCGGCAAACTGAGGCTCCCGAGCCACATGCGGCTCTTTGGCCCCTTGAGTGTGGCTCTTCCACAAAATACCATGGCCTGGGCGAGTCTATTTTGAAGAAGTGGCGTTAGAAGAGTTTAAGTTTAAAAAATTTGGCTCTCAAAAGAAATTTCAATCGTTGTACTGTTGATATTTGGCTCTGTTGACTAATGAGTTTGCCAACCCCTGAACTAAGACAATCACAGTGCCACACTATAAAGCTGCTTTGAGCATTAATTGCTTTAATTAATGTAAGGTGCTCAGAATGGCACCTGGCACTTAGAAAGGGCTCCTCTCATGTGGGCTCTTCTGTTTGAACCTGGTTAGAAGATTATTCCCCAGAGTTCCAGGTCGGAGGACAGGAGATGGGGCAGCTCCCTGAGCACTGTCCAGGAGACCTTTTATTGCCAACTCAACCATTGCACAAGGGGGAGGAGAAGTAGCAGTTCACTGGGATGATGGACCAAGTGTGTGGTAGGAATAGCCTGGAGTTCTAGGCAGCAATTCCTACTTGTCACACACAACAGTTATCTGCAAGGATCTTCATTCTTCCCTAGTTTTTTGTTTTTTTCCTCATGTTCAGTGTTATGGAGCAAATGCAAGTAAACGACCACTGGAGTCCAGACCAAATTAAAATTTAGGCAGCCTTTAATAATGGCTGGCTGACGGCTCTCTCTCCACACAGCCAGCCCAGAGAGAGCCATGACCCTTTGTTTTTTAAACCCATTCACTCCATCCTGTTTTTGCAGAGCAAACAATTTAAAACAAAGCAGTTTTTCTTTCTTTTTTAAAAAATGATATTTTGTTGATTTTTTTACAGAGAGGAAGAGAGAGAATTAGAAACATCGATGAATTGATCAGCGGCCTCTTGCACTCCCCCCACTGGGGATGTGCCCGCAACCAAGGTACATGCCCTTGACCGGAATCGAACCTGGGACCTTTCAGTCCGCAGGCCGATGCTCTATCCACTGAGCCAAACCGGTTTCAAAAAAGCAGTTTTTCTTAAGTAACATCAGCATGTAATTTACAGGGTCCTGGTGGAGTAAGTAAAATCCCGTTATCAGGAGAGTTGACAGTGATCTATTGTGTAAGGCTATTTTGTTAGTTGCAGCTGGGATTTATGGCCACGTTGACCAGGAGGCAGCATGCTCAAAAATCCCCACTCTCCAACATTCAGAAACTAAGAATTTCCACAGACATGCCACCGGCATCTTGCAGGCAGCCAGAAGAATGCTCCCCTCTCCTCAGCCAAGCCTCTAGGGCCTTTCTTCAAAACCAGGCTGACAGCTTGCAGTTTAGTTTCCTTTTCGCTGTGTTGCATCAGCTCATTGTTATTTTCGCACTCCCTTGCTCATGAGACAATCCCTGATGACGAAATAAAACCAAATGTAACTGCAAGTTTCAACTATGTAGAGGGCTTTCACTCTGAAGATCCTGAAACTGCTCCATAGACAGGAAACTCAGTTAGAAAACAGACACCAAGATAAGCCTGCGTGTTAGCAGAGAGAAGAGAGATGGTGCTTATTGAGCAGCTGCTGTCAATGTGTTGCCCATTTGATTCTCTTAATCCTAGTCCTGGCTCAATCCCCCCCTAAGAGAATTTAATACGCCCAGCTCAGAGAACTGCCTGGTACGTGAAGGGAAAAGGAAGCCCAGGCGTGGTGCACACTGGCATCTATATTTCGAAGGTCAGTCTGGAGTCTCTAACACAGGAGTTCCAGCAGCAAGTGGTGGGAGTCAGTAGACTTCCTGTTCCTGAATGAGAGAAAACAAACAAACGAAAAACCAGTACAATATCATGTCATCTGCAAATAATGGCAGCCCCTATATGTCCCTGGGCCATTAATTTGTTGCTGGGTGTGGGGTAGGGGATGCAGAGCACAGAACCCTCCGGTTGTGTGTGCATATTGCAGGAGGGCTGTAGTTAGCAAGAGTTAGACAGGGCCCCAGCAAAAGTGGCCTAGTCCCAGAGGAAACCAGGAGGGGTACTGAGGAATGAGTCTAGTCCAGTGGTCGTCAAACTGAGGCTCGAGAGTCTCATGAGGCTCTTTGGCCCCTTGACTGTGGCTCTTCCACAAAACACCATGTGCGGGCGCGCACGTACAGTGCGATGGAAACTTTGTGGCCCATGCGCAGAAGTCGGTTTTCGGCTCTCAAAAGAAATTTCAGTCGTTGTACTGTTGGTATTTGGCTCTGTTGACTAATGAGTTTGCCGACCATTGGTCTACTCAAGTACCTGTGGGTAGATATCCAAGATGTGGGAAAGGGACCTTTGCTGCATATTCTGTCTCTTTACGCCAGTGGGGAGGCCTGAAGGTGGGGTCTTTGGCTCTCTAGCTGTTGGCTTGTAGTTACAAGGCAATCCTAACCTGGGCAGAACCAGCTCAGATGCCAGGTGAGAGGGAACGTGTTTGTTCTAGATCTGTGAAATATGCTGTTGGTATTTTAATAGGGATTGGATTGAATTTATAGATTGCTTTTGGTAGTATGGCTATTTTATGGTGTTAATCCTACCAATCATGAACTCGGTGTATTCTTCCACTGGTTTATATCTTCTTCTCTTTTTTCAATGTCCTGAAGTTTCATGAGTACAGGTATTTTATCTCCTTGGTTAAGTTTATTCCTCTGAGTATCTTAATTTTTTTGTTGCAATAGTAAATGGGATTTTTTTTTTTTTTTTTGTAGCTTCTCTTTCTGAGAGTTCATTATTGGTGTATAAAAATGCCATCTATTTCTGGGTGTTAATTTTATATCCTGCTACATTGCTGAATTCATTTATTAACTCTAGTAGTTTTTGGTTAAAACGTTAGAGTTTTCTATATACAATATCATGTCACCTGCAAATAATGACAGTTTTACATTTCCTTTCCAATTTGGATGCCTTTTATTTCTTCTTCTTATCTGATCACGGTGGCTGGGACTTCCAGTACTATCCTATATAATAAAAGCCTAATATGCTAAGTGTCCAGTTGTCCGACCAACCAATCAAAGCATAATATGCTAATGATATCCTAAGGCCACTCAACCACTTGCTATGACCTGCACTGACCACAGGGATCAGATGCTCCAACTGGTAGGTTAGCTTGTTGCTGGGATCCCACTGATCAGGACTGAGCAAGATGGGCTGGATACACCCTGGAGCCCTCTCACAGTCCCTCCCCTGCTGGCCAACCTCCCTCATCCCTCCTCAGCCCTGATCACGCACCAGTGGGGTCCCTCGGCCTAGCCTGCCCCCTCTCACAATCTGGGAAACCTGGTGGGATGTTGAAGAACCAGTTTTGGCCCAATCCCATAGGCTAGGCTGATGGACCCCACTGATGCACAAATTCATGCACCAGGTCTCCAATGTTTAATAAGAGTGGTGAAACTGGACATCCCTGTGTTGCTCTTAGGGGAAATGGCTTTAGTTTTTTGCCCATTGATTATGATGTTGAGGTATGATCCCTCTATTCTTACTCTGCTGAGAATTTTTGTCAAAATGGTTGTTGGATTTTGTTGAATAGTTCTTTCTGCATCTGTTGATATGACCAGGTGATTTTTATCTTTCAATTTGTGTGATGTATCACATTTATTGATTTGGAAATATTGTACCAGCCTTGCATCCCTGGAATAAATCCCACTTAGTCATGGCATATGATCTTTTTAATATATTGCTGGATCTGATTTGCTAATATTTTGTTGAGGATTTCAGCATCTATAATCATCAGCGATATTGGCCTCTAATTCTGTTTCTTTGTAATATCCTTATCTGGTTTTGGAATGAGGCTAATGCTGGCTTCATAGAAAGAAGTTGGAAGTGTTCCCTCCGCTTGGATTTTTTGGAATAGTTTGAGAATAGGTGTTAGTTCTTTGAATGTTTAATAAAAATCCCGTGGGAAGCTCTCCAGGTCAGGGCTTTTGTTTGCTGGGAGTTTTTATTTATTTTTTTTATTTATTATTGCTTCAATTTCATCTGTTGTTATTGGTCTATTCAGGTTTTCTGATTCTTCCTGATTCAGTTTTGGAAGATTGTATTTTTCTAGGAATTTGTCCATTTTGCCCAGGTTATCCAACTTGTTGGCATATATTTTCTTACAGTTCTTTGTATTTATGTGGTGTCAGTTGTTACTTCACCTCTTTCATTTTGATTTTATTTATTTAGGTCCTCTCTCTTTGTTTCTTGATGAGTCTGGCTAAAGGTTAATCAATCTTGTTTATCTTTTCAAAGAACCAGCTCTTGGTTTCACTGATCTTCAGTATTTTTTCTTTTCTTTTTTGTCTCCAAGTCATTTATTTCTGCTCTGATGTTTATTATTTCCTTCCTTTTACTTACTCTGGGCTTTTCTTGTTGTCCTCTTTTTAATTCTTTAAGTTGTAGGGTTAGAGATTTTATTTAAATTTTTTTTTTTTTTTTGAGGTAGGCCTGTAATACTAAACTTCCTCTCAGGACTGTTTTGCTGTATCCTATAGATTTTGTGTTGTTGTGTGTTCATTTTCTTCCAGGAAGTTTCTGATTTAATGGATAACCCATTCATTGTTTAACATGCTATTTAGCCTCCAAGTTTTTGCTTCTTTTTATTTAGTTGATTTTTAATTTCATGCCATTGTGACCCCAAAAAGATGCTTGATATGATTTCAGTCTTCTTGAACTTATAGAGGTTTGCTTTGTCTCCTTCTTCTTCCTCTCCTTCTTCTTCTTCAAGGTAAGAAGACCCTTTAGCATTTCTTACAGTAGTAATAAATTTCTTTAGTGTTTTTTTTTGTTTTTGTTTTTGTTTTTTGTCTGAGAAGCTCTTTATTTCACCTTTAATTTTGAATGACAGCCTTGCTGGATAGAATAGTCTTGGATTCAGTCCCTTGCTTTTTAGTACTTTGTATACTTCATGGCACTCTCTTCTGGCCTGAAGTATTTCTATTGAGGAATCTGCAGACATTCTAATGGGAGCTCTCTTGTAGGTAACTATCTCTCTCTTGCAGTATTTAGAATTCTTTCTTTGTCTTTTTGTTTGCTGTTTTTATTATGATGTGCCCTTATGTGGGTCTTTTGGAGTTCATCTTGATTGGACAGAATTCCATCCCTCCTCACTAATTGTAACCACTATCCTGAATTTTATGATGATCATTTCCTCACTTTATAATTTTACACCAAAACATACAGTCTAATTTTGCCTGCTTTCAACTTTATATAAATGGAATATGCGTTCTTTCACTCACCAATATGTTTGTGAGATTTTTCCCTATTTGTGTATATAGTGTGGTTCTTCATTTTTATTACAGATGATCTTATTACTTACATACATAGACTACAATATACTTTTCCATACAACTTTTCAGGGATATTTGGGCTGTTCCTAGTTTTGGACTATTATGAATAATGCTGCTATGACTATTTTTGTGCATGCATCTTGATGTATATCCATATGATTTTCCCTAGAGTAATTGCTAAGAGTGGACTTACTGCACCATAGGCTATGCATATTTTCAGTTTCACTAAATGATGCCATTATGTTTTCAAAGCAGTTGTATAAATTTACTTGCTCAACAGAGTGAATGAGAGCCCTTGTTGCTCCATATTATCATCCCATTTAATAGTTTTAGTCCTTTAAATTTTTTTACTTGTATATGACATATTTGTGTATTTAAACATCTGACAAATTAACAAAGAACTTTTCGACATAACATTTACAAAGTTGGCCAGATACAAAACCAAAATTAGTAACTTTATACATATAAAGTGTGTACATATAAATGTAAAAATGCAATAAAAGTTAACCCTATTCAAAATTAGAAAATGTGGATCATCCAAGATGGCTGCGCGCAGGTGAACACCTAGCCGCAGCCGCACACAACAATTTCAATAAAATACAACTAAAATATAAAACGGACATTGCCCAGAACTACAGGAAGGTTGACTGACTGGAAATTCTACAGCGAGAAGCAAGGACAAAACCAGAAGGAGGCGTGGAGGAGCTGGAAAAGCCCAAGGTACGGAGACGCGGCGCGCGGCGCGCGGAGAGGACAGAGCCAGAGAGGAGGGGGAGACGGAGTGCCTGGCGGGCGTTCCCTAGCGGAAAGGAGATAAAACTCGGACTGTGCTAGGCCCCCGACTGCTCTGAACCCCAGTTCCCCAGACCCCGGGGACCCAGGCTCAGCCATAGGGAGCCGGGCTGTAAGGCGGGACCCTGGGGAAGCGGGGGCGAAAGGAGGTCCCGGCAAGGAGTTCCCGGCGGCGCGCACACCGCGCGCAGAGAAGGGACAGTCGGCTGTGCCGCGGGATTGCCCTGACGGGAAGGAGACTGGGGCTCCAGACTGCTCTGAACGCCACCTCCAACTCCACTTCCAACTGAACTGAACCCCAATACCGGGCTCATTGGGGGAGAGCATAGACTGTTTGGCAGCAGGCGAAAATCGAGGGCACCTTTCTCTCAGAGGCGCCGGCAGCGAGCACTGAAGGACCCGCATAGGGCGGGGCTGACGGAAGCCAAAGCTGCAGGCTCCACCCTGAAACCCCGTCCCATCTGTAACTGCGAAATGCGACAACAAAATAGATCACAAACAAAAGAAATGGAGGACAAAAAGCGTCTGGATATAGAGTTCCAATCTACGCTTATAAGGTTTTTCAAGAATTTCCTAGAAAAGATGGATAAGACCTATGAGGATATGAAAAGAGACCATCAAGAAATGATAAGGGAACAACAAGAAATAAAGAATACATTGTCTGAAATAAAACATATTTTACAGAGTCCTAAAAACAAAAGGGAAGATCGCAAGAATCAAGTCAAAGATTTGGAACATAAAGAGCCAGAAGACACTCCTTCACAGAAGCTAGAAGGCAAGAGAATCCAGAAAATTGAAGATAATGTAAGAAACCTCTGGGACAACTTCAAGCGAACCAACATCAGAATTATGGGGGTTCCAGAAGATGAGAGAGAGCAAGATATCGAAAACATACTGAAAGAAATAGTGACAGAAAACTTCCCCCACCTGGCGAAAGAATTAGACTTACAAGTCCAGGAAGCGCACAGAACTCCAAACAAAAGGAATCCAAAGAGGACCACACCAAGACACCTCATAATTAAAATTCCAAGAGCAAAAGACAAAGAGAGAATATTAAAAGAAGCAAGAGCAAAGAAGGTAGTTACATATAAAGGAGCACCTATACGATTGTCAGCTGACTTCTCAACAGAAACCATGCAGGCCAGAAGGGAATGGCAAGAAATATTCAAGGTGATGAATAGTAAGAACCTACAGCCAAAGATAATCTATCCAGCAAAGCTATCACTCAGAATCGAAGGTCAGATAAAGAGCTTCACTAATAAAAAAAAGCTAAAGGAGTTCATCACCACCAAACCAGAATTATATGAATTGCTGAAGGGGGTTCTTTCAGAAGAGAAAGTAAACAAAGATAAAAATTATGAACAACAAATACGTAACTATCAACAAGTGAATCTAAAAACCAAGGAAATTAAAAAAAAATCTGATGAACAATAGTAACTGTTGAATATAATAGAATCAGAGGTATGGAAGGGGAGTGAACTGATGATTCTTGGGGAAAAGGGGAGGGGGGCGTGGGAAGAGACTGAACATAAACTGTGCACCTATGGGTGAGGACAATGGGGGGTGGGGAAAGGACAGAGGGTGGGGTGGGAACCTGGTGGAGGAGAGCAATGGTGGGGAGGGGGGGAAGGAACATTTGTAATAATATGAACAATAAAAACTTATTAAAAAAAAAAATTAGAAAATGTGATGAAAAATATCATTTCATTCATAATTGCAGCAATCATAATAAACCATAAAATACACTGGAATAAACCTCAGGAAGAATGTGTAAGACATAAAATCAAGCTAACAGTAAAACTTTATTGAAAAAAACACACAAAAAACACAGTTTTATAATAACCTGTTAAGATGGCAAGTTTTGTCACGGACAGAGGGGTTTCTCTCCCCTCCTCAGGATAGAAATGAAGAGGGGAGGCAAAGCAGATTCAGAAGAGAAGCGTTTACTAAAGACAGTGTGGGAGGGGAAGGGGAAGGGAGGGAGCGCGGTGCAACGGGGCACACCCTGGCAGAGGATGGCTCCCTGGGAGGCTCCTGGGGGCGCTGGGTGTAATGGGTCCTCTGTTCTCAGGTTCCCTTGATGGGTGGCCATTGAGGGGCGCAGGTGCAGGAGCGTTGGTGTGGGCGTGCTTGGGGGGAACCTAATGTCAGCTAGGAGAGGCTCAAGAAGTAAGGGAAGGACATTCCCATCCATCTGAGAGAGGCTTAGCCTGTCTCAGATTCATGCTGTCTCTTTATGACATGATTCACAAATTGCTAAGCAAATATTTATGCAGTACGAGAATGTGTGCTTCTCAGGAGAAGGCTGGCCTTGGCAGTCTCCTGTTGCAGACTCTGACTTCCCTTCTTACTGATGCTTCCCACCCACTGTGGGTTTAAATGTTCCTTGCTCACCAACAAAACGGACACGTGGGAGAAGTTGCTTACCCTCATTGGTGATCAAGGTGAAAATAATCAGCCTCTCCCCACTGGAATGGCTCAGTTGGTTGACATCATCCTGGACCCTGAAATGTTGAGGGTTCAATTCCCAGTCTGAGTACATGTCTGGATTGCAGGTATGCTTCCTGGTAGGGGCATGTGGAAGGTAATCAATTGATATTTTTCTCTTTCTCTCTCTCCCTCCCTCCCTCTCTCTCTCCTTCCCTCTCCTTTCCTCTCTCTAAGCATGCCCTCAGGTGAGGATTAAAAAAAGACCAGTCTCAATTTAAGGAAAAAACTGTGATCTATTTTCATTGGTTTCTGGCCATCTTATTTGAATAAAAAAATGTAATTATAGACTTGTATTTAGAGGCCAAGAAAAAGATGAAAATAAGTTGCCCTGTATACCCTACTTAAAAAAATTTAAAGTCCATACTTTATTAATATTTTTGAAGTTTTTACCCAATTTTTTTTTCTGTTTCTCGTTCAGAATGCTACATTACAATGATTTGTAATATCTTCTTAGACTTTTCTTGGCTGTGACAGTTTCTTGGTAGTAGACTTTTAATGTTATTGTCACTGGTATAATTTTTAAAATGTCATTTTCCAATTTTTTGTTACTAATATAAAAAGAGTTGGTTAATTTTTAATATTGGTTCAGTGACCTTGGTTAGTTTATTTTTAAGTTCTAATTAGTATATCTATGGATTCTTTTGTATTTTGTATGTACACAATTATATCATTTGTAGATTATTTATAAAAATATCTGATTCAGTCAGCAAAAGATTTGAACATCTGTCTTACAAATAAAATGTCCAATTGGGTAATAAGCATATGAAAATATTCTGAATTATTAGTAATCAGGGAATGAAAATTAAAACTATAATGATATATCTCTATATACTACTAGAATGGCTAAAATTAAGAAACTGTCAATACCAGGTGTTGACAAAGGTATGACACAACTGTAATATTTAAACACTAATAATGAGAGTGTAAATTGGTACAAACATTTGAGAAATACGTTTGATCTGATTTACTAAATATGACCCAGTTCCTTCATCCTGGGCACACACCCAAAAGATGTATGTGCAGCCGAAACCGATTTGGCTCAGTGAATAGAGCGTCGGCCTGCGGACTGAAGGGTCCCGGGTTCGATTTTGGTCAAGGGCATGTACCTTGGTTGCGGGCACATCCCCGGTAGGGGGTGTGCAAGAGGCAGCTGGTCGATGTTTCTCTCTCATCGACGTTTCTAGCTCTCTATTTCTCTCCCTTCCTCTCTGTAAAAAAATCAATAAAATATATATTAAAAAAAAAAAAAAGATAGAATTTGTTGCTCCTTCCAAGATATCTTTGAAAGACTTCTTCTGGCTTAATTTCATAGGTAGTTTTGCCAATGTTCATAGAATTCCTCGGCAACTCTTCCTCTTGTCTAATTTATCATTTTTATAGGGGCCCTTTCCTTGTTAAAAAAAAAAAAAAGCCATTGAAATGAAAAGAAAGCTATAATCTTGATTTCTGGATATACAATTGTCTTGCATAGATAATCACATTTGAAAAAGAGAAGAAGAAAACTCTGTGATCTTTAAAGCAAAGCAACTCCCAATTCAACTGATGATTTCAAAATGCTGGGAACGTCATTCAGGTTTTACTTTCTGCATGTCATTGTGCCTCTCTGAGAAACCTCAGTAACCAGCAGAAACTGCGCTGGGGACTGGAAGTGGCTCTCCACACCACAGAGAGCTGGCGGGGGGAACGCAGGCAGAAACAGTCTCCGCGGAGGGCGGAGCGAAAACACGGCTCAGACGGTGGAAAAGATGAGAGGAAACGTCCTTACCAGGCAGGTGTGCAGCGGGCTGGCCCACAGACAGCTTTCTCTGCGAGACACAAGGCTCCATACATTTTCCTGGTTGTTGTGACAAAACGCTATTACATTAGGGGAAATGAAACAAAGGAAAAGATGGTGTCTTACAACAGAAGCAATTTTAACCCATTCGTAGGTGGACTTCTGATGTGACTATCACCAGATCCCCCGGAGAAGAGGTCATGGAGAGACCTCATGTGGGCCTGGAAGAGAATATTAGGAAACCCCTCATGAATTATAAACATTGTACTCTGGCATTCAAGAGCCCCCCACGATACATCTCCAGCTGATGGTTTTCTTGCAGACTTGTTCATTCTCTTGGCTCGGTTGATGCTGGCATCTCCATGGAGAGCTCTGCTGGCCGTTCTGGTGCCATTAACCCACACGCAGCCTGCTGAGTTACACTTGACTGGTCCACAGTGAGCTATACTCTGAATGGAAAAATATAGATCATCGCTGGAAGGCTTAGTATGAAAAAGAGAAACATAGCTATCTCAATAATTTTATATTGATTACATGTTGAAATGACAATATTTAGATATATTATGTTAAAATGTACTATTAAGCCCAGCCAGTGTGGCTCAGTGGTTGAGCTCTACGTGAGTTTGCAAGTCACACTGGAGGGGCAGGCCCCAGGGACCGGATTCCTTGGACCACTCCCTAGCGAGTGCAGTGGGCCTGGATCTATGAACCAGGAAGTCATGGTTTGATTTCTGGGCAGGGCACATGACTGGGTTGTGGGCTCCATCCCCAGTGTGGGGCATGCAGGAGGCAGCCAATCAATGATTCTCGCTCACCATTGATGGTTTTATCTCCCCTTTTCTCTACCTCTCTGAAATCAATAAAAATATTAAAATAAAACTAAAGCATGCTATTAAAATAACTCCACTTGTTTCTTTCTACTTCTTTAATGTGGCTACCAAGAAATTTTAAATTGCCTGTATGACTCACATTGTGTTGCTGTTGGGTGGCACTGGCCTAGAATGCCCTTACCAAGCCCCGTCCCCAGGGCCACCTCTCCCGGGTGCTCACCCACTGCCTTAGGCACGCTGCCCCCAAAGCCATTCTTCCTTCTTCCTTTGAGAGTCACCATTGCCACCTTGGCACCATCCACCTAGTTGAGGGCATTGGCCAGGGCCTACTTTGTACTCTTCCTGTGGTCGGCAGAAAAGAGCCCAGGTTGGATGAGACCCACTCCTCTTATTAGCTTTGTGTGCCTTGGGCACATTGCTAAGCCTTTCTGAGCCCCTGTCTCTTCTTCTGTGAAAAGAGAAGGTAATAACCCACCTCAAATGTTTACTATGAGAATTATCCAAAGAATGGAACATAGTAAGTGCTCATAGATTCTATATGAAAACTAATACAATCTGACCATGAATAACTAATACTACAAATACTTCCACTATTATTTTTACTTCATTAGATTCACAGGGAGGATGGAAGGCCTGTAGGTGGGGGCAAGGTGAGCAGGCTCTTGGTCACACCTGGAGAGGTTAGCTCTACGTGAGTTTGCAAGTCACTCTGGAGGGGCAGGCCCCAGGGACCAGATTCCTTGAACCACTCCCTAGCGAGTGCAGTGGGCCACCTCCAGTCTACTGACCTCTGTGGCTCCTTGCCTTGGCCTTCGTGCTGTGAGCTATGGCTGATTCCAGATGAATCCAAGGATTCTTTTCAAATGACTGACGTAACTGGGCAGGGAAACAGCTGAGAGATGATTTTGCTTTTTCCAAAACCCATTGCAGGGAAGCCATGAGATGGCTGAGGTTCTGCTCAGAGCTGGCAGGCAAAGGTCAAAAGACAGAGTGATGGAAACCCACATAAGAGGCAGAGTAACCAGAAAGTCCGGGCTTATTGGTTCTTTTTTAGTGTCAATTAGTTTGTAATGTAGATTAATTTGTAATGTGGCTACTGGAAAATTTTAAATTGCCTGTATGACTTGGGTGCTTTTTATTTTTCTAATGACACAAGTAACATGTTCATTATAAAAATTTTTAAATGTGAAGAAAACAAAAAGTTAAAAAATTTAGTAATATTTGCCTGGCCAGTATGGCACAGTGATTGAGCATCGGCCCATAAACCAGGAGGTCACAGTCTGATTCCTGGTCAATGAATACGCCAAGGTTTCAGGCTCAATCCCTGGTAGGGGGTGAGGGTTGCAGGTGGCAGCCAACTGATGTTTCTCTCTCATTGATGTTTTTTTCCCTCTCTCTCTCTCTCTCCCTATCCCTCTCTCTGAAATAAATAAAAAATATTTTTAAAAATTTGGCAAAATTTATTAAACTCTTTCAAACAAAGAAGTACACTAAATTATAAGGGCCTAATAATCCTATCTCCCAGATATTTTTTGATCATGGGGGAAAACCCATGTAAAAACAGTTCTACAGGTACACAGTGGAAAGGAAAAGAAGTTTCTCTTTGATGCATCCTCACCTGTCAGCATTCTCCCCTAGGGCCACTACCATTAACAGAGGAGTAGGTGTACTCCTTATAAGTGTGTATCAGCACACATATGTATATCTTTCTATCTATAATAATAAAAGTGTAATATGCCAATTAGACCGGATAGCTGAATGACCTTCCAGACAGCTTTCAAGACGACCTTCTGTACTACCTTCTGGACGAAGCGGGGCTGCGAGGGCCGAGCTCCTTGCATGAATTTCATGTATCAGGTCTCTAGTTTAGTTAAGTTACAAAACAAGTGAAAATACCAAGCCCATTATTATATGTATTGTTCTTTTTTTTTTTTTTTTTAATATATTTTATTGATTTTCCCAGAGAGGAAGATAGAAGGATAAAGAGTTAGAAACATCGATGAGAGAGAAACATTGATCAGCTGCCTCTTGCACACCCCCTACTGGGGATGTGCCCACAACCAAGGTGCATGCCCTTGACCAGAATCAAACCCGGGACCTTTCAATCCGCAGGCCGACACTCTATCCACTGAGCCAAACCAGTCCCCGCTGTATTGTTCTTTTAATAAAAGATATCTAGAAATAGGTCCATTTCAGCTGACTTCCTATTTAACGTCTATGTAGTATTCCATTTTGGTCTGTATTATAATATTACTTAACCAATTTCCTACCCATGGATATTTACTTTGTATTTTTGCTATGACAGTACTGCAATGAACATTCATATATGTTTGTGTAACATGTATAATATACATACATACATACATACATATAAACATACTTCTGCAGGAATATCCATGGTAAATTTTGTAAGTAAAAGGGACAACTCCACTGCTTGAAATTTTTAATTTTGAAATTTACAATTTTGAAATACATAGCCAGTTTCTATGAGGTCGCTCCTTGTGAGCTGTTTTGGGCATTCTCACAGGTTCAGGGCAGCCAGACCATTCACATGGCAGCTGATGGCTTCAAGAGTAAGAACTCCAGCTGCCAAGGCAGATGCTGCGTCATCTTTCCTGAGACAGCCTCAAAGTTCCACACCATCGCTCTACCGCAGAATTCTGCGTGGTTTCCAGGGGCCGCACACAGACCCCACCTTTTGATGGGCAGAGTCAAAGCTATGCTGAACTTGTCACAGGGGATGGGAGATACTGTTCTGGCTACATCTGAAAAAACAATCTTTGCCACGCTCCAAAAAGTTTGCATAAACTTATACTTTAATTGAGTGTGATTAGAATACCATTTCCCCATGCCCTTTGCAAATTGTATTGGTGAAAGGTGGCTACCCTGTTACTGGTTTGATTTACATTTTAGTAACATTGAACAGATTTTTATATCTTTATTGGCCCCTTATATTTCTTTTCCTGGTATCTGGCTATAAACTTTTCTTTGGTAACTAATTATAAGAGCTCTTTGTAAGCAGAGAAAAGTATCCTTTCCTCATTATGTGTTATAACTATAATATTTTATATTGCTCTTTCTCTTTGACTTTATGTTCTTGCCATAGTGAAATTTATAGCTTGTTTATAGTCATATTAATAGATATTTTCTATTACACTTCCTGGGTTTTATATCTTCCTTACTCCAATATTATTTTTTTAACCTCCAAGGTGGTTTTTTTTTTTTTCCTGATTTTGTTCATTTTACCTTAAAATCTACTCTATATAATGTTATATGGACCATACACTATTGAAAACATCCTAGTTTCCTGTAATAACTCCCTTGGTCAATATATACTTAAAAAAAAATTTCTCAACTGAGGATATTTTTTTCTTGGAAGAATGGAAGGCAGGGAAGAGGGAGGGAGGGGAGAGAGAGAGAGAGAGAGAGAGAGAGAGAGAGAAACATTGATTGGTTGCCTCCTGCATGCACCCTACCGGGGGTGAGGAACTTGCAACTGAGATATATGCCCTTGACCATGAATTAAACCCAGGAGCCTTTGGTCCACAGGCCAACACTCTAACCACTGAGCAAAACCAGCCATGGCTATTCTATTGTATTTTTAATGTACTGTGGATTCCAGTTGCTAATATTTTCCTCAGATTGGATACTAATATTTCTCCAGTGCCAGAATTCTCTCAAACTTCTTATTTTTTGTGACTGTATCTTATTCAACAAAACGTAGAGTTTTTCTTTTATTTCTAATTATTTCCTACATATATTACTTCATTTCCAAATTTGTATAATTCTGATTTATGTTGTTTTATATAGCTTAAATACTAGTATTTTTAGACTTCTTGGTTAAATGCTATGTTAACATTTTGATCTATTTTGTGTGTCACTGTATTCCTAGTATATTTTCATTATCTGTAGAGATATTATTCTGATCCTTATTCCTCATTTTCTAAAAATAACTTTATATGAGACTCAGTCTTAATACCATTTTGTTTTGACTGAATAGGAGCTTCTTTTTCCTGATTAGCTCACAGTGGTTCCCAGTGGCTTTTTTAACACCCGGAGCTCCCTCTTCTGTTGCTTTTGTGAAGTGTTCAAAAGGCACAGAGGAAAGAATGCTCCGTGAAAGTTTCTTTCCTCTGAGCCTTCTTTGTTTGCAAATTACTCATGTCCTAGAGTCTGTTTCAGTGCCTTTCGGGAAGTACAGGCCCTCACCTCCACCTGCTATTGTGAAAGGTTCTTTCCTCTGAGCCTTCTTTGTTTGCAAATTACTCATGTCAGAAGACAGGACAGGTATTGATGAGGGAAGCCTGGAGCTCAGGGCTGCTCCTGATTTATAAATCCACACTGACCCACATACTCCAACCTCCATTGCACTTCGGTACAAACAGAAGTGATGCCCCTCTATATTTAACCACATTGAAATCATTGTAACCAATAAAACCGGTGCAGCTATCTGTAAAATGATGGCAAATTTCTTCAAGCCTTTGAATCTGGGGTGGTCAGGAAATGAGAAAATTCACATGAATAAATTAATCTTTCTCTACCATGAGCTCCCTGGTCTAAAATATGGATAGATCCCCTAAACTGTTCTGTTTGCATTTATTCTGCTCTCCCTGTATTACTTATTGCTTCTTGAGAGAGAATATTTCCCCATTCCCCCAAACCAAACCAAATCCACTCACCTAAAGCCCTTCTGTGGCTTCCACTGGCCCTAGGATACAGAAAAACTTACCATGGCCTCACCATCCCTGTGCTAACTGGCTCCCACCTGCCTCTGGTCTCATCTTACCAGTCTCTGGCTTGAAGGTTAATCACAGTAGCCTTCAGTCCTGTCCTTTGTCCTTATCATGCATTCTCTGACCACAGGGCCTTTGCACAGGCAGGTGAATTCATTTATGTGAATCCTCTACTTTTAGAGGATTCATTTATGTGATGAGTTAAAAGATGAATCCATTTATGTGAATCCTCAATTTTAGCTCCAGTGTCACTACCTCAGGTCAGTCTTCACTGACCTCTCCTACTACATCATGTTCCCATTTTATAGGAACCCACACAACCACAAACCTCTCCTCTACAACATTTGTCACCCTACATTTGTGCATTTCTTTAATACTCTTTTCTCTAATTCATTGCATGACCTGTGAGAGGGAGGATTACAATCTGCAGCAGTTCATGCTATAGTTCCTTGCACACAGTGGGGTTTGAATTCGGGTTGAAAAGTAATGCAAACTTTTCTGAAGACTGAAAATTAGTACCTTATATCATAATAATTATTATAATTTTATGTTTGTATTAAAATCTTTAAAAAATATATCATGTCCCCCTGATTATACAAGCATGATATAAATTTGTAATTAGATTTTTAAGTTATACTTCTAATGAAAATTAGTTACTACAGTCTAATAAAAGCACAATCAGATATCACCTCACACCTGTCAGAATGGCTATGATCAGTAAATCAACAAACTATAAGAGTTGGCAAGGTTTTGAAGAAGGGGGAACCCTTGTATACTGTTGGTATGATGGAAAACAGTATGGAGTTACCTTGAATATTTAAAAAATAGAATTACTATATGACCGAGCAATTCCACTTCTGGGTATTAATTTTTTTTAAAATATATTTTATTGATTTTGTACAGAGAGGAAGGGAGAGAGATAGAGAGAAACATTGATGAGAGTCATCGATCAGCTGCCTCTTGCACACCCCCTACTGGGGATATGCCCACAACCAAGGTACATGCCCTCGACCGGAATCGAACCCGGGACCCTTCAGTCCCCAAGCCGACACTCTATCCATTGAGCCAAACCGGTTTCGGCTGATTTAAAAAAATCTAAAACACCACTTAAAAAAGATACACAGCCCCCTATTTCACTGCAGCATTATTTACAACCGCCCAAATTTGGAAATAATCCAAGTGATTCTACATATTTAAGAAGTATTACTCAGCCATGAAACAAATAAAATCTTGCATTCGTGACAATATGGGTGGATTCAGATAGAAGGTATTATGCTAAGTGAAATAAGTCAGACAGAGAAAGACAAATACCATATAATTCCACTTACATGCAGACTCTAAAAATCAAAATCAAGAAACAAATGTCTAGCACTATCTTGTACACCAGAAACTGACATACTATTGTATGGCAACTATAATTGAAAAAATAAAATTCAAGAAAAAATGTAAATGACAAAAGAAAACAGAAAGGAGAACTGAAATTGGGAAATTCCTGTGAACTAGAAAGATGCCTTATAAATAGGCCCTTACTCCTGGAGAGGAGGCACTTGCACTGCCAACCCCGAAGCCTTTGCCTCGGACAGCACTGCTCCTCTCGCCATCATGACCCACAGGTGCCCGCTCCAGCTCACCATCCTGCTGTGCCTCGCCGGCACCGCCCTGTCCGTGAACTACGGCGTGCTCCGGTTCCAGCAGCAAAACAGCACCTTGGCCTGCCAGGAGCTCCTACGGCAGCTGATCAGAAGCCCCCAGTATTGTCTGGCTGACGCGAGGGACTTCCAGATCCCCGAGGAGGTGAAACAGCCACGCCAGGTCCAGAAGGAGGAAGCCATGGTGGTCATGCACGAGATGCTCCAGCAGATCTTCAGCCTCTTCTGGAGAAACTTCTCCAGCCCCGGCTGGAATGAGACCGTCGTGGAGGACCTTCTGGAGTTGCTCCACGGGCAGATGGTCCGCCTGGAGGAAGCCATGCCCGAGGGAGAGTTCCTCTGCGAGAGCAGGACCGTGCTCCGCCTGAAGACCTATTACTTAGGCATCCTCCACTACCTGAAGGCCAAATCCTACAGCAGGTGCGCCTGGACAATCGTCCAAGTGGAAATCCTCAAGAACTTCTCCTTCCTCAATGGACTCATCGATGCCCTCCGGGACTGACCTCTCTCCGCCGGCGCCTCTGGGGACAGTGACCTTGACTGCAAGCATCTTCAGCCAGTTACCCTGGAACCCCTCACAGCCAATGCACACTGCCTTTGAAAGGACAGCGGGAGACTTGTACATGTTAAGTTATGTGTTAAGTTATTGCTTTAATTTATTTATTATTTTACCTTGGAAAATAAATCTTTTTTTTAAAACAAAGTCAACATGGCAGTTGGTATGTCAACGTGATGTCTAGAACCGCCCACGTTAAAAACGACAGGGCACCTGTGAGCTGTGCTCTCTGAAATGTGCCTGCAGATAGGGCTGGCATCTCCAGGGAATTCAAAGGAAGCCACAAGGTAAGAGACAGGAAGGGGGACTGTATCGTAGGTGGGAACAAACGTGGCTTGAGCCTCTATAGGATGTAAAAGGAAGAGGCAGGCAGGTGGAACTAACCCGGGGTGCCTGCTGCTCCTCTGCAACGCGGCTCTGGCCCTAATGTTAGAATTCGGCTGGCTCTCGGGTTAACCATAGGAATGTCTCAGCCCAGTGTTCACCCTACACTCATCCCTGTTATCCGGGATGCCCTGCTCCCCACCCCAGCTCCGCAGGGTTTAAACATCTCTGTGTGCCTCCCACCGAGCCCGCAGACGAGAAGTCCCAGGCGCTTCTCCACCACCACTGAGCAGCAGTTTCTTACTCTGCCCGGACAGCCTGTGGGTTTCTTAAGGGAGCTGTGGTCTCTGTCTGTTTCCCAGGCACAGAACCACAGAGAGGAAAACCTCTGCTTTATATCCCGGCCATCTGGCGAGGTCCCCCCGACCCCCTTTTTATAAAAAGAGAAGCAAGTCGGTTCCTGGTCTCCCCTGCGCTGTTTATACAGAATTTTAGGAAAACCTGATTTTCCTGCTGCTCTGCATCTCCGGATGCACAGACTCCCCGGAGCCAGTCCGAGGCAGGGACCTGTTTTAGGACAAGTGAAATCCAGGGTGCCTGGGCGAAAAGGAACTCGGCTAGGGGTGGAGTGGGGAATGGCACGGGCTTTCCCAGGGCGCACACCGGGAACGCCGTTTTCCCAAGGGCTCTCTGGCGCAGGGCCAGCGTGCCTGGGCTCCTGGTTTGTGCTGAATCCCATGGATTCCTGGACTATTTGTTCCTGGTAGGAGCAGCTGGCATCCGGGCGGTGTGCTGAGCTCTCTGCTTGCTGCTGGGTTGAGTCCTCTTCACAGGCACCCTTCAGGCAGCACCGTTGCATGATGGCTATTGACACCTCGGGGAACTAAGGTTCAAGGAGGTTTAGTAACTGCCCGAGGTGGCCTAGCGAGGAAGTGGAGGTGTGAAAAGTTTCCAAGGGAAGAATCACAGGGGACTGTGTGTGAACCTAGGCATGCTCTCCTGGAGCAGATAGAAGTCTGAGTCCCCTTTAGGAGAGACTGTGGGACTGTCAGTCGCAGTTGCGGAGAAGTCGCTAAGCCTTCTGACTTCAGGTGGTGACCCGCTGGCTGTGGAAGGCCAAAGCGCCATCCTGGTGGGTCTGCTGCTTTAATCCCAAGCCAGCCAACGTCCCTTCACCGCCCCCCCCCCCCCGCAACCCCCCAACCCCTCACTCTTTATGATCTCACACCCTGTTCCTTTTTGCTTGGTAATCAAAGACTTCATTAACATCCTCGTGGAAATGCAAGGGAACAGGCAGAGGCTAGAACAAGAAGATGCTAACGAAGTCTCTCTGCAATGAGCTGCTATGCCCACCGCCTTCTCTGGGCCAAGCCGCTGAACTGGCCCAGAAACCGAGAGGCTGGGGCGGCCCTGCAAAGGCCTGCTCTGCTTGTGTGCGGGGCCCAGGTGGGCACAGGAGAGACTCTGTGGAATTACGGATAATTGTGCCACAGCTGAGCTGAGCATGTTGACCCATCAGGAATACATACCAGGAGTGAGCTCTCTTCACCTGTAGGGGATAGGTGTATGTGTAAGTGTACGTGCACATGCTAAGCGGAGATTTGCATATGAAGGTGTGATGGATGAATCTATTCTGGAACCAGCATACCTGGCAAGGAGAGCACTCCTTGCTTAGAAAAACATCGAATGTTGTAGGTGTAGCAACACAAAAGACAGCACAACACCAATGGCCTGTTTTTGTGTGTCTGTTTCTGAGGAGGAAAAAGATCGAGAAACTTAGCAAGTGGTCTGGAGTGGGATGCTCCGTGGGAAAGAACAGCAGCCACCCTGGTCGAGTTTTCTACGTGACACACCTGAGGTCTACCCAGCAGAGAAGGCAGGGCCCCTCGCTGGAAGACAGATAGACAGACAGCAGTAGGCAGTGGAATCGGAAGGTGAATGGCACCCAGAGTCAGACCTTGGCCATTGCAGGCATTTTCTCTAAATCTGTTGTACCAGTGCTTATTGGGCCTAAAAATCTATTTTATCAATTTCTTTTGTTTTCAATGTAAACTATTACTTTGAAGCATCAGTTTATTTGTCTAAAGTCTCCTAGAAAGTGGTTTTAACTTGAATTTTAAAAATAGTTTAAAAATATCAAACTCTGTGATTGGACTAGAACTGCCAACACAGAAGCATACTCTCCTCTACTCTCTTCAATTAGATTGGGACCAAGATAATAACTTAATTGGTTAATTGCCTTGATGGGGAGCAACTAGTTACCACCAAATCAACAAATTCTGCTTCTGTTGGCATTCTGTTTCACAATTCCTGCTTTGCTTTATAATTCCCTGAGTAGGGTAGATGTAGGAAACCCAAAATGCATTACTTGAACTGTATCCCCAACAATCAACTTAGGAATAAGAAAAAATGGAGCTCACTTCAGAAGACCCTCTTAGAAAATGAAAAGACATGTCACAGACTGGGAGAATATATTTACCAGGCACATATCTCACAAAGGATTTATGTCAATGCATAAAGAACCCTCAAATCTCAATAATGACAAAACAACCCAATGGAAGGTGGACAAAGATCTGAACACATCAATGAAGATACACAGATGGCTAACAGAATAAAAGATGGTCACCATCATTAGTTAATAAGGAAATCCAAGTTAAAACCAGAGCGAGGTACCACTATATGCATAGTGGAATGGCTAAAATTAGAAAGACTGACCATATCAAGCACTGGCAAGGATGTGAAACAACTGAAACTTTGATACAGTTGGAAATAAAACATGCTACACCCACTTTGGAAAACTCTTTTTGCAATTTCTTAAAAAGATAAACTACACCTCCTATATGACCCAGCCATCCCACTTGGTTATTTACCCAGAGAGAGAAAAAATAAAGCAGGTTTTCATGCACAGACTTGTATATGAATCTTTGTAGAAGCTTTATTTGTAATATCCCCAAGTTGGAAACAACTCAAATGTCCATCACAGAATGATTAAAGAAGTTGTTGTACATTTATGTAATGACATATCATTCAGTAATAAAAAGAAATGAATCCCCAATACACACAATGGCATGGATGAGTCTCAAAATAATTATGCTGAATATAAGCAGACAGATAAAAAAAAGAGTACATTCTGTATTGTCCCATTTATATAAAATTCTAGAAGGAAAGACTAAACTATAATGACAGAAAGCAGATCAGTAGTTACCTGGGGTTGGGACAGTGGTAGTGAGGAATGAGTAAGAGAGAGAAATTATAAAGGGACACAAGGCCACTTTTGACAGAATATGGATATGTTCACTGTCTTGATTGTGCAGAAGGTTTCAGAGGTGTACACATATGTCAAAAATTACCAAAGTGTTAACTTTAAGTATGTGCAGTTTACTGTATGCCAATTATACTTCATTAAAAATCTCTCTCTCTCTCTCTTTCTCTCTCTCTCTCTCTCTCTCTCTCTCTCTCTCTCTCTGTAAAATGAAATCAAAGTATCTTAGGTTCAGTGTCAACATATATTTTTGAGGTCCTAAGATTTTTTTTATATAAAATTCCAAGATTAAACTAAATCAATAGACCTTTAGAAGAAAAAAATTATCTTATGGTTGACGTTCATCATTGTCAGCAGTTAGATTGTTAGAGGTTTTCGTCACATTTGCAATAGTTTTTCATTTTGTAAAAGGTTGCCCAAGAAATTGATTAATATTGTCATATGCTAAAACTATGAAAAATGCACCTGGCACCAGCTGCAATTCAAATGGTAGAATCAAAGCCCAGTGCAGCAGGAAACTATTTTTTATTTTTTATATTGTAGTATAAAATATATGTAACAGAAAATTCAACATTTTAACCATTTTTAAGTACACAGTTGTGTGGCATTAAGTACATTGCATATTTGTCCAACCATCACTGCCTTCCATCTCCAGAACTTTTTATCTTTCCTAACTGAGTTTTCACACACATTTCCCCCTCCAGTCCCTGGAAACCACCACTCTACTTTCTGTCTCTGTGTATTTAGCCCCTCTATGTACTCACATAAATGGAATCATGCAGTATTTGTCCCTTTGTGACTGGCTTATTTCACTTACCATAATTTCGTCAAGTGTCATCCATGTTGCAGCAGGTGTAAAAATGTCTTCCTTTTTTCTTAGGCTGAATAACATATGTATATTACAATTACCCATTGTATAAGTATATTACATTTACCCATTCATGGACATTTGAGTTGCTTTCATGGCTATTGTAAATAATGCTGCTATGGATATAGGTATAAGAATACCAGTTTGACTTCCAGATCTCACTTCTTTTAGGTCGATATCCAGAAGTGAAATTCCAGGATCCTATGGTAATTCTACATTAAAAATTTTTAAAAATAATATATTTTATTGATTTTTTACAGAGAGGAAGGGAGAGGGATAGAGAGCTAGGAACATCGATGAGAGAGAGACATTGACCAGCTGCCTCCTGCACACCCCCTACCAGGGATGTGCCCGCAACCAATGTACATGCCCTTGACCGGAATCGAACCTGGGACCATTCAGTCCACAGGCCAAGGCTCTATCCACTAAGCCAAACCGGTTAGGGCTCTACATTAAAATTTTGTGGGATCATTAAAGCACCTATTTTAAGCCGTGTCTTCATAATGCAAATATTTGTGATCAGAGCATAATGCGAACACAACAGCTACATTTCTTAAGGACATACATTCTTCAAGGGACTCTGCTAAGTGTGTTATAATTATACTAGAGGCCCGATACATGAAATTCAGCACCCATGGTGCCCGGCTTCATTCAGAAGGTCGTTCAGAAGGTCATCCGGACGGTTGTTCTGCTGTTCGGCCGCAAGGTCTAATTCGCATATTACACTTTTATTATTATAGATATCATGTTACTTAATCTTCCTGAGAACCCTGGGGATTAAAGTATTACTATCTCCTTTCTATCCACAATAAAAACAGGCTCAGTAAAGTTAAGTATACTTCCATTGCCAAGTCTGCAGTTGGTGAAGAACAGAGGCCACACGCTCAGCTACCTGTTGGCATCGTCCAGCTCCCAAGGGTTAACCTTCCTCCACCTGCAAGGCTCAGCGCTGAGACTGAGGGAGCAGGAGGCTCTTCCTGAGGCCCCTGCAGGAGGGGCTCTCCTCACCCGGCACTGCGTTTCCCTTCCACCCCCATCCAGAGCAGGACTGCTCCCCGTTCTCTGTGGAGAGAGTAGGAAATTCCCCTCTGCTCTCCTGCCAGACTCCACAGAGAGTGTTTTCTCTCGAGGGTTTTAGAGACCATGACTCACCGTTCTCCCTGGCCAGGCTGCATTTCCTTCTCCCGCCGCTGCGCTCTCATCCGGCTCTTATCCCCGGCCAGGTCTGCGTGCGGTTTCCCTTTCGGCGGCGTGGCCCCGCTGCCGCTTTCGTTCTCTCCTAGGAATGTTTCGGAACCAACGGCTACACAAACAATGTTTTATCTTCCCCATCGCTTTTAAATTTCTTGGCTCCATTTCTTTTTCCTTTTTTTTTTTTTTTTTTTTTGGTACAAACCCAGAGGTAAAACAAATAGTTTTCAGAGCCAAAAGTGACTTACTAATCCAAAATACACGAGTTAGAAATCTGTGAATTTAAAGGTCCAAATATTAAAAATATAAAGTTTACTATTTTTCTTAAAAAAAAAAAAAAAAAAAAAAAAAAGACATGGAGTTTTACAAACTCGAAAGCTAATGTGGGTTCTGCCATTTTTTAAGTATGTGATCTTAGGCAAGCTATATAAACTGAAGATGATCATACCTCAAATTCTTGAAGAATAAACAGACTATATGATGTGCTCCAGCACAGGCCCTTGCCTGTGGTGATGCCCAGTACTTAGTTTAGTTTAAAGTGAAGAGACATTTTAGAAGTTTCTCACACAAAATTAGGTGGGCTTCTGGGGCACCCTTTCCAAAATCTCATACAAAAAGCAAATGTTACAAAGAAGGGCCCAGCAATTCTGAAGAAATACAAAATGCTAATTTGAAAAGACATGTGCACCCATCTATTCACTGAAGAGCTATTTACAACTAGAGGCCCGGTGCACAAAAATTGGTGCACAGGTAGGGACCCTAGGCCTGGCCTGCAATCACAGTGGGGCCACTGGCGGGCGATTGGGGTTCTTGCTCGCACCCACCGTAGCCAGGCACCACCCACTCACCTGCTCCACTATCCGCCATATTTCACGCTGCTCCTGAAGGTCAGCGCACGTTGAACTCCCACCCGTGGGGACAATTTTCATTCTAGCCTGTCATTATAGAGGATAGTCTGTGGCTCTCCTGTGATGCGTCTGAACTGTGCTCTGCTCTTTCCGTGCTTCACTGGGCTTCTGCTGCTGCTGTGGGCGTGGACACCTGACCTGGGCTGGGCTGCTGAGAGCACTGCCATCTCAGGGCCACGGTGACTGCTCCGAGGAGATTAGTGACTCACACAGAGGCCATGAGCACAACAGGCAGACCCTGGGCTGGAATGCCGGGAGGAGGGGAGTGGTTCTGTCTGTGGTGCAGGTTCTGTCCAGGGTGAGCCTGGAGCCAGGGCAGCCAGAGCCGGCCGCACAGCTTATGTTCTGAACCCGGTAAGGGGCGCCTGACCTGCTCCACATGGGAAGAAATGTTTAAAAATAAAGCCAACTCAAAGGACAGCAGAGAGGAAAGGCAGACAAACACACATTCTTGCCCTGGCCAGTGTGACTCATTTGGTAGGAGTGCTGCCCCATAAACTGGAAGGTTGCAGGTTCGATTCCCGGTCAGGGCATGCACTCAGGTTGTGGATTTGATCCCCGGGGCATGTGCAATGGCTCTCTGTGTGTATGTGTGTGTGTGTCTCTTTATCTCCTTTCCTCTATCTCCCTTTCTCTTTTTCTAAAATCAATAAATATATCCTCAGGTGAGGATTAAAAAACAAAAGATGCATTCTTGAAAATACTGTTTCAGCCATGACTGAAGCCAGGTGAACCCCTAAGATGTTTGTTTTCTGAGCCATGAAATAGTGCTAGAGGGGACTGGAAAATCAACTAAAAACTCACTCACCTTTTGAAGCAACCCATCTGTACTTCCTTCTTAGATTTTGTGAAGCGTGCTCCAGTTAGGGCTGCCCATCCTTAGAAGCATGTGTGTGTGTGCGTGTGTATGTGTATGAGTGAGCGTGCGTGTGTGCATGCGTGTGTGTGTGTGTGTGTGTGTGTGTGTGGTACTCTCAGCCATGCCCGACTGGCTTTCTGTGTAACATGATGTTTGTGTACTAGTCAAAGACAGCGATCTATAAAGCTGCCTACAAGCTCACCACTGGATGCTTTAGATTGGGGTTTAGCTAAACCTTTACAAGCAGATACCAGGGCTTGAGAGTCCAGCTGCCCTCTCATTGCTATTTAAGAGCTATGTCTTCTCAGAGGCACCTTGTTTTGTCCTTCAATGTAATTGAACAAACATTTCCCAAATGCTCGATGCACACCAGGCACTGCTCAGCGCTGGGCTTCTGAGACACACCCAATGCAGACATTATCCTCAAAGACCTGTTTTCAAGGGAAGGAAACAGATAAGTCTATGACTGAAAATGATAGCATGACGGTGAATGTTATTCTAACATAACGAACAGTTTCCTAGAGAAGCCTAGATTTACTCTGTCTGACAGGATTTGAGCAGCCATCACAATGAAGATATCTGAGCTTGTGTTTGACGCCATAGTAGCATTTTATTTATTTATTTTTTAAATTTTTATTATTTTTTAAATATATATTTTATTGATTTTTTACAGAGAGGAAGAGAGAGGGATAGAGAGATAGAAACATCAATGAGAGAGAATCATCGACCAGCTGCCTCTTGCACATCCCCTACTGGGGATGTACCCACAACCAAGGTACATGCCCTTGACCGGAATCGAACCCGGGACCTTCCAGTCCGCAGACCAATGCTCTATCCACTGAGCCAAACCGGTTTCGGCATAGTAGCATTTTTAAAATGAAAAGAATGTGATTGAGGTCATTTTAAAAGAATGAGCTATCTTCCCCCCCCCCCCCGTACATATTGTTTATTCAAATTAAGATTAAATCAAGGTCCACTCATTACATTTGGTTGTTGTGCTTTTTAAGTCAAGAGGGACCTATTTTTTTAAATTACTTTTATTATTTATATTTATTTTTCTGTGAATCTTCACCTGAGGATATTTTTCCATTGATTTTTAGGGAGAGTGGAAGAGAGAGGGGAAGACAGAAACATCAGTGTGAGAGGGACACATCAATTAATTGCCTCTTGCACGAGCCTAGACCTGGGCCTAGCTGGGGAGAAGCCTGCAACCGAGGTATGTGCCCTCGACTAGATTCGAACCCAGGACCCTTTGGTCTGCGGGCCAATGCTCTATCCACTGAGCCAAACTGGCTAGGGCAGAACGAGCTATGTTAACAACAGAACCTCTCAGCTCACAAGAAGGCTGATGAGAGGTCTCTAAGCCAGAAGCCATGCACACGTGGTTAGGCGCAGATCACTTGGAGAGATTAGCATCCTCTGCTTACATGAATGAATTTGTGTACAAGACAAAAAATCAGACAGTTCCCTTCTGATTGCATTTCAACTGCTTTTCCTGGGAGCACCTCGAAGGCTTTCCCATTCAGCGGAAGGTATTGCCAGTCCTTCAGCGGCCTGGGTGGGGTGTGTGCCCTGCTCTCTGGCTCATTCAGCAAAACTATGACAGTTCTTCTCCATGTCCTCTCTCTCACCTGCAGATGACAGTCTCCTAACCCCTGTGAAATCCAGACTTTGACAGCAGGGTGGATTGGTTTGTTAGGGCTGCTGTGACAAAGCACCCCAAACTGGGTGGCTAAGGCAACAGACACGTAGTGCCTTACACTCTGAAGGCCAGAAGTTCAAGACCAAGTTGTCAGCAGAGTTGGTTCCTTCTGAGAGCTGTGAGGCAGACTCTGTCCCAGGCCTCTCTCCTGGTTCTGGGTGGTTTGCAGGGATCTTTGGCTTCTGCTGCATCACCCTGATCTTTGCCTTTATCTGCACAAGGCATCCTTCCTGTGTCCATGTCTGTGTCCAAATTTCCACTTTTTATAAGGATGCCGGTCATATTGGTTAGGGGGTCTACCCTACTTAGTATGACTTCATTCTAACTTAACTAATTACATCTACAACAACCCCATTTTCCAATAAGGTCACATCCGAGGTGCTGTGGGTTAGGACTTCAACAGATCAATTTGATGGGTGTGTTGGGGGACAGGGCACAATTCAATAGACAACATAGGGGAAGATGAAGTGCCCCTTTCTCTCCTCCCCACTACTTTGTGCGGAATGGGGGGAGACTTATCAAATCTTCTGTCAGGGTTTGCCTTAGAAGAGGGCCCCCTCCCTACGTGAGGCTCCACCAGCTGCAGCAGACAGAGGCACAGACCATTCCAACTGTCCCTCACACGCTGCCATGAAGCCTAAATGAAAACCAGTCAACGACATGCCGTAGAAATCCTCAAAGGCTATTGAAATCATTCCTTCCACTCTATTTGCTGTAAACTTTATAAATAGTTTTCAGGACAAGAATATATCTGTTGAATTCGCCAGGACCGGTTTGGCTCAGTGGATAAAGCATCGGCCTGCGGACTGAAAGGTCCCGGGTTCGATTCCGGTCAAGGGCATGTGCCTTGGTTGCGGGCACATCCCCAGTATGGGGTGTGCAGGAGGCAACTGATCGATGATTCTCTCTCATCGATGTTTCTACCTCTCTATCCCTCTCTCTTCCTCTCTGTGAAATATCAATAAAATATATATATAAAAAAAAAAAAAAAGAATATATCTGTTGAATTGGCTTTAGAACAACTGGCCCCTGTTGGGCATGTGAGGACCTTAGCATCCATGGAGGAAGGGGACCCCTAGAAAGGGTGGGGACATTTCACATTAGCTCCCTCCCCTCCGGGCTGCAACTTGAGCTCTCCTAAAACCCAGCAGAGCTGAATCCCATGGGCTAATTTCCTCTCATTCACCCATCCCTGACACAATAAATGTGGTTTGCCTGAGAGATTCACTGCCTTCTATTTACTTAACTTTTTCCCCCTTCTTATTCATTATGGCCCAATGGCAGTGGATTTTCTAAGTCAAGAGTGCGTAGCCACTCTGAGCTACATATTCATAGTTTCTATGCTCATCAAAAAAGTAAGTTCCAGCTCTTTGCCGCATCTACTGCGAGGATGAAGACCATCCTCAGCAATCAGACTGTGGACATCCCAGAAAATGTGGACATCACCCTGAAGGGGCGCACCGTGATTGTGAAGGGCCCCAGAGGCACCCTGCGGAGGGACTTCAACCACATCAACGTGCAGCTCAGGCTCCTCGGAAAGAAAAAGAAGAGGCTCCGGGTTGACAAACGGTGGGGAAATAGAAAGGAGCTGGCCACAGTTCGCACTATCTGCTGTCATGTACAGAACGTGATCAAGGGTGTTGCACTGGGCTTCCGTTACAAGATGAGGTCTGTGTACGCTCACTTCCCCATCAACGTCGTTATTCAGGAGAATGGTTCTCTTGTTGAAATTAGAAATTTCTTGGGCGAAAAATACTGTAAACTTTATAAATAGTTTTATTGGCAAAACTATTTTATAAATAGTTTTATTCGCCCAAGAAATTGCAGAGTTCGGATGAGGTCAGGCGTTGCTTGTTCAGTATCTCAAGCCCAGAAAGATGAGTTGATTCTTGAAGGAAATGATATTGAACTTGTATCAAGTTCAGCTGCTTTGATTCAGCAAGCCACAACAGTTAAAAACAAGGATATCAGAAAAATTTTGGATCGTATCTATGTTTCTGAAAAGGGAACAGTTCAGCAGGCTGATGAATAAGATCTAAGTTGTCCAGCTATAGAAACACCGAGATGCCGAATGATTTCTCACACTTGTTTGTGAAACTATAAAGATGTATAATAAAAGCCTTGTTTTGGTTTGCAAAAAAAAAAAAAAAAAAAAAAAGTAAGTTCCATTTTCAAATTGCTTCATTCTAAATCTAAACCATTGGTTTTACTCCAGGCTCTGTGGTCTTGGGAAAGTCTGTGCAAATTGACTGTGGCAGACAATTCCATTATGTATCCACCACCTGTGGAGGAGTTGTTGTGCACATGCCTGCATACAGTAAGAGCTCAATAAATGGTGGCTTTTTTCCCCCTCTTTATAGACAATTGCTATCTATTATTCTCTTGCTGAAATATAGGAGCCTCAGAATTTCATAAAATCTGCATAAAATCTTAGTTAGCTCAAACAACAATTCTCTTCTATGTAGTTAAAAGGAACAACATGGTTATATAGTCAGCTTGCCAATAAGGCAGAACTTAGCAGGAAGCCCATCATTATCTCAAATGTATTTTCTATTAATAAAAATTAGTCTGGACTTGTATCTTGTCTTATGCTGACTCCATGGTCAATCAAATTTCTGTCTCTCATTGTACAATTTCACAGACCAGCCTCCCACTGGAAATCTCCTTAGGTTTGGTTCCTCATAATGGACTCTGAGGGTGACTCTCACTTCCCACTCACTGGGAGCCCAGGCATAAAAAACGCCAAAATGAAAAAGATGAACAACTTTCTATCTTCAGATGTCTTGTCATAAGGGACTGTTTCTAGTCCCTTGTGAGCCTTCTCCCACTACCCCCCCTTTCACTCCCTTTTTAAATCTAGCTTTCCTCTTTGATCCTCACTTGAGAATGAAGAAACACAGGCAACCCACAAACTGAGTCACTGGGGACACTCAGTGGGGGCCAAAGTTTCTGAGTAAGGATGGCAGACTGCCTAGCTATGATACTATGCAAGGAGACATCCTCTCACTCATCAGTAATACGTTTTCAACCATCAAGTGTAAGAACTTTCCTGAATATAAACACACACACACACACACACACACACACACACACACAAAGAACTTTCCTGATTGTTTTTCTTTTGACTCGTTGGAAGTGATAAATGGTGATAATTCAAATAGAAAACAGTAGTGGAGGGAAGGAGTGGGAGAACAATTTACAATTCTGCTTTGTTGGCCTTCATGAACTGCTGTCATTGGTCAACTTGGAGGAGACTGCCCCTGCGGACCCATTGTCTGACTGTACCTTGTGAGAGTAAGCCTGTGATACTAAGTGCTCACCTACCTGGTTGTGTGTGAAACAGTTCGCCTCCAGTAGAACATGCCCCATTGGTAACCTTGCCCACCATTATCCAACCAAAAATAGGAGGAAATATATTTTCATCGACTTTTCTCCAGGTTTGACCATGCAGTAATAAGGTTTGCATGAGCTCAAAAAAATAAAATAAAACAAAACAAACAAAACAACAACAATAATCCTCAGCTAGTTCTATTATTTCCCTCTTGATTAAGACAACTAATCTAATGCCTTCTGTGTGTATCATATATTCCTCAATATAGCATTTTATTTTAAAAAATATTTTTAAAGTATATTTTATTGATTTTTTACAGAGAGGAAGGGAGAAGGATAGAGAGTTAGAAACATCAATGAGAGAGAAACATCAATCAGCTGCGTCCTGCACCACCCCCACTGGAGATGTGCCCGCAACCAAAGTAATTCCCTTGATCGGAATCGAACCTGGGACCTTTCAATCCACAGGCTGATGCTCTATCCACTGAGGCAAACTAGTTAGGGCTCAATATAGCATTTTAATTCCAAAAATTAGACTTGGCAAAAAGCAGATGACAGATCTGAGCATTGCCTTCTCTCCCTGGCCTTCATTATTCCCACTCAACAATTCACGTGTCCTCAACAACAGGCAAGGATTTCAGCAACAACCCTTGGGACTTTTCCAGCAGAGGTGAGTGCCCTAGGGGGAAGGGAAGACCATGCTAGGGCATATGAAGCTTGATCCAATATACTTATATATCAGAAAGAAATGTGAGGTTCCTGGTTCAAGATGGCAGACAACCTCCTTTTGTCCTCTTCCCCATATGTCTTTGAAAATAATAGTAAACAGGTGTTTAGTCATGAGATATTCTCTAACATGAATGAAATAAGACATACTATTTAAGTATGTAATTCATACTCATATTTATTCTCACACATGTGTTATATTATGCTTACAAAGTCACCAATGAAGAATGAAGATAATATAATTTTTTCTGTTAACAATGTTTTCAATAACATGTAAGCAAATCCTTATTAACAGTAGCTTAAACAGAAAAGGCCTTATCATCCCCACCTATAATAGATCCAGAGATAGACAGTCAGGGCAGGATGAATTTTTAATAATAGTACCTGGGACTCAGGTGCACTATTTCTGCTCCATTGTTTTTGTTGTCACTGATACATTTGTCACCTCATGGCTGTTGCACCTGCAGGCATTGCCTGCACATTTCAGCAAGAAGAAGCAGAGCCCTAACTGGTTTGGCTCAGTGGATAGAGCATCGGCCTTTGGACTGAAGGGTTCCGGGTTTGATTCTTATCAAGGACACATGCCCAAGTTGCAGGCTCAATCCCCAGTAGGGGGTGTGCAGGAGGCAGCCGATCAATGATTCTCATCCTTTCTCTCTTCTAAATCAATAAAAATATATTTTAAAACAACAACAAAAGAATAAGCAGAAATAGGTGTAACCTGACACAGGAGAGGAGAAGCTTCCCCAGAATTCTTTATCTCCCCAATAGATCTGGGATGTGGTTGTCTTAGTTGGACATACTGCCTCTGTTAGGATGGCAAAAGAAGGTTGGAAAATGGGAAAAATGTTTTAAAAAGTATAACTACAAACTATCTTAGTATTTTATGACATGATGTAAGAAGTTATAATCTAAATCAATAAGATTGAAGTACATTATTCAGAATTGCAGAGCTAATAATAAATTGTAAAAGAAAATGAATAAAAAGAAGGTGGCCTTTGTAGTTCAGAAGTGGGGATGATACAGTGAGAGAATATTTTTTCATTTAATTCCATTCTGTTTGAATCTTTTTTATATTCTGTGCATGTGATACAGTTATACAAACTGCAAAGAGATAGAGAAAAATGTGTGCTGATTTTGTACTTCAAGCAGGTGAAACAGAATAGATTTGTTATAAATATACCCAATACCTAGCACAGTGCCAACCTGGCACATAATATATGCTCAACAAATATCTTTGAATAAAAAATTGATTTGTAAAGTAAAATTAAATATATATATATATATATATATATATTCCAAAAATATCACAAAAGAATGACAAAAGTTAAGTTATATTATGCTCTTCATTTTGGTGAGACAATGTCATCGTTTGCTTCAGGATTTGTGGACTGGTTTAAATGCCCACAGCAAGCAAATATTTTAAGTGTGTGTACCTCAATGTGCATGCCTTTGGCTTCTGCTTGAAACCAGCCTTACAAGCCCTAGGGAGAATCTGTGAAGGCACCTGAAAGCTAGCAGAGGGATCACAACCAAAATGAAGGAAGGAGTCAGGAACTGAGCAGGTGTACTAACTCGATCTGCTGCATGATTTTGCCAGGAGCAAAGAGGAGAGTCAGAAAATGGGGGGATCTAAGCTGACTTTCTTCTCTTCCTGTCCAATGAGAATAAGCACACATACCTGAACTTAATTTTATTTTTTTGTTTTTTTATTTATTTTTATTTTTATTTTTTATTATTATTATTTTTTTTAATATATTTTATTGATTTTTTTTTACCCCCTCCCTCCCCCCCACACATCCCCTCCCTCCCCAGAGTTTTGTGTCCATTGGTTGCACTTATATGCATGTATACAAGTCCTTCGGTTGATCTATTATCTCCCCCAGATCTTCCTCCCCTCCCCGCTGTAATTTGACAGTCTACTTGTTGATATACTGTCTCTATATCTATCTTATGGTTCATCAGTTTATAATTGAACTTAATTTTAGAAGGATCCTTTTAGAAAGATGTGAGGAACTATTTTAGAAAAACAGGGGGTGTTGCCAAAACCGGTTTGGCTCAGCCTGCGGACTGAAGGGTCCCAGGTTCGATTCCGGTCAAGGGCATGTACCTTGGTTGTGGGCACATCCCAAGCGGGGGGTGTGCAGGAGGCAGCTGATCGATGGTTCTCTCTCATCGATGTTTCTAGCTCTCTATTCCTTTCTCTTCCTCTCTGTAGAAAATCAATAAAATATATTTTTTTAAAAAAAGAAAAGAAAAACAGGGGGTGTTTTTCCTTCTCTGTCAAACAGCACTTGAAAGTGCTCTTGTAATCCAACTCCCAACTTCTGAATTTCAAATGGAGAGCAGGGGATTTACCAAGTATGTGATGAAGAGTCATGTTTTTCATGTTCTTTCATTTTGGCAGGAACTCTTGTTTCAATTGAAAACACTCCCTTACCCTTAAAAAAACCCAGAGGGCAACCATGAGTTAAGACCTGGAAAATAAAACTGAGAGGAAAGAATGGGACAACATATGGTTGTCATTTTCAAGGCAACAGAGAGGGGAAGTAGGTTTCCACTGCTGGCTAAGCAAAGGCAAGCCCACATACCGTGCTCGAGGAGGGCAGTTAACGTACAGAGAGACGGTGGTTCCCTTTTTCATTCATGGCGAGGCAGGTGCTGACTGGCCCTGCAGTTAGGACTGCTCAGTTTAGGATCGTCATGTCATTTTGTATTTGAGGTGAAGTTTCCTATGTACGTGTGTGGTCTCTCACAATCCCTCTGAAAGATGCTGCCATCCCACACTCGCAGGCTCCTCCTCCACCAAGAGATGCTTAGGAGTTATAAGACTTCCTCCCCAAGGCCACAGAAGTTCAGTAGGAAATCACTATCCCTAATAATCTTACAGATTATTCCATCTGTCCAGGCCTAAAAAGTAAGGAAGAAAACGAGGGAAGGGAATGAGGGAGGGAGTGAGGGGAGGAAAGAGGGAGGAAGAGAAGGAAGGAAGGAGGAAAGAAACAAAGAAAGAAGGAAAGAAAGAAAACAGAAGGAGTGGTATTTTTGCTTCAAAAATCTACTTTACAACAGTAGGTTATAAAACAGTACTTATAGAAAGCACTATGTAATTCTCCCTGCCTTCTTTATAGCTTGGGGTCACCTATCTTGTTTACCAGTAATCTCCCTTCATGCACCAGACTTAAAAGCTGCTTCATCATGCTCAAGCAAAGGACCTAGGGTTTCACAATGTGTACACGGGGATGGCACGCCCCTCCGCCCTCGCGGCAGTCATTGCTGGCTAACGACAGTGCTCTGGCCCCCTGACCTGGGTGAGGCCTAGCATCCTCTTCCCTCCAGACGACTAACATCCCTTGACTGAGGAAGACACCTCTTTGTCATCTCCAGTTTAGAGCACAGTCCCTCAAATCTTGTAACTCCTTCACCCCACAATACTGCCTTTTTCAGTTATGTGATCTTTGGTACTTTCAATCTTTCTGAGATTCCCTCCTTACCCATAGAATGAGGATCACATAATTATTCCGCATTGAGTCTGTAAGATGATAATGCATATAAAAATGCTATGCAAACATAGAAGAACTATTATTATCTTTAACATTATACGATCATTTGTTTTCCACTCATTTTAATGGTTCTCATCCCAATTCACTTTCTCCTTCAAAAAATGCTGGCCTGGCTCACACACAATAGGGCATCAGCTAGTATAGTACCTGCATCATTGGTTCTCCATAAACATCAGCCTGCCCACTGCCCATTCCTGACTCCTAGTAATGTTACTATTCATCAACTATTGGTTTTCACAGTGGCCTCGGTTAGACAGATTCCAAAGCATACTCTCCCAAAGAAGGATTTAAAAATATCCTGACTGCCTTCAATATTCACCCACAGGTCTCTACAACATACTTTCGATCCCAGAGGATAAAACCCTAGAAAGGAGTATGCTACAGTGGCAACCAGCCGTTCCCCTCGCCCCCTGTACACCGCCCCCCCCCCCAACAGTGTGATGATAATGCTGCTGCTCCTCCGGTGATAGCAATAAACATTGATTGAACATTTCCTGTCTGGTCACTAATCTTTATAACCATATGTGATAATATTCACGTTAGAGATCAGGAAATTGGCACAGAGAAGTTAACTTGCCAAGCTCATGAAACTATTAAGTTGGTGGAAGGGTTCTCCAGAGAAACAGAACCCACTGGAGATATAAGTATAGATGTAGATGTAGGTAGATATAGATGTAAATGATATAGATATAGGTAAAGAGATTTATTACAGGATTTGGCTCACTCAGTGATGGAGGCCCCAAAGTCTCATTCCCTGTCAGACCTTTGAGGAAATATTATAGAACAGGGGAAGGGGGCCAGAGAGAGAGAGAGAGAGAGAGAGAGAGAGAGAGAGAGAGAGAGAGAGAGAACAGGAGGCAAGAGAAGTGGAACATGCAGAGCTGAGGGGTATAGGAAGGAGGTTGAAGATGTAGCTGCAGGGTTTGTGTTCGGTGATAAAGGGTCACTTCCTCCGGGCTGACTTTCCTTCCTCTCCCTTCACCCCACTCCAGGCCACCAGGACTTTCTTCTCGATGCTTGGCCTGAGCACAGGTGAGCCTGAGGACAGTCAGCCACCAGCATTCGCTTGCTTATCAGTTTCCCCTTTAGATCAAATGCTCCTGAATGGCAAGGACTGCACGGGGCGTGTGCACTCTGGGGAGTACAGGAGGATGGAGCCTCGGAAGGGATTAGGGCAGCTGCCTGAGAGAGCAGTTTCGGGAGTGCTGGGAAGGAAACTGCGAGGTGTTATGAAACAGGAAGATGGTTGAGAAATGAAAGAAGTAGCCCTGGCCTGTTTGGCTCCATGGTTGGAGTGTCAGCCCTTGGACCAAAGGGTCAGGGGTTCGATTCTCAGTCAAGGGCACGTACTTCAGTTGCAGGCTCCTGGATCAGGGCTCCTGGGGGAGGCAACTAATGGATATGTCTCTCTTCTTCCCCATGTTTCTCTCTCTCCCCCTCCTCCCTCCAATTCTCTAAAAACAAAACAAAACAAACACACAATGGAAAAATATCCTCAGGTGAGGATTAAAAAAAAAAAAAGAATGAAATGAAAGAAGCATCTGATCATGAGAGAGAGCAGTCAGGGAGTTATGAGAAAAAGGAGAAAATTATATCAAGAGAGAAGCAGAAAGAATAAAATGTTTAATTCTTTTAAAAAATATTTTATTGATTTTTTACAGAGAGGAAAGGAGAGGGATAGAGAGCTAGAAAACATCGATCAGCTGCCTCTTGCACAACCCCTACTGGGGATGTGCCCGCAATCAAGGTACATGCCCTTGAGCGGAATCGAACCTGGGTCCTTTCAGTCCACACGCCGATGCTCTATCCACTGAGCCTAATCGGTTTCGGCAAAATGTTTAATTCTTGCGCTGGGGAGATTTGAGTATGCTGCTAAACTGTGGTGAAAGCCAGTGGAAAGGGAGGATGAAGATGAGGGAAGAGGCAGTGACGGGGATAACAGATGCAGTGACTTTGGGAGGAACTGGTAAATGCAGAGGAGGGGGAACCCCTGCAGAGGGCAGTGTGGGTGCAGACAAATGCACAGGTGAGAGGAGGGCTATGAGGTGAGAGGGCATAATGGACTATGAGGAAGGGGCCTATAGCCTAATGGGGAGAACAACCACCAAACTCGACCTTGACATTCTAATATTGCCACTTATCAGTCATGTGACTTGTGGCAAGTGACTTAACAATTGTCAAAGCCTCAACTTCCCTTTAGGTAAAAGAGGGGTATTACTTGCCGAAACCGGTTTGGCTCAGTGGTAGGGCGTCAGTCTGCAGACTGAAAGGTCCAGGGTTTGATTGCGGTCAAGGGCATGTACATTGGTTGCGGGCATATCCTCGGTAGGGGGTGTGCAAGAGGCAGCTGGTCGATGTTTCTCTCTCATCCATCGACGTTTCTAGCTCTCTATCTCTCTCCCTTCCTCTCTGTAAAAAATCAATAAAATATATTTAAAAAAATAAAAGAGGGGTATTACCTTCCTACTCTCCAAACTGGGTGATATTGGCTCACTTTCTTGCAAGTGCCTTCTTAACTATTTTCTCATCTATCTATCTATCTATCTATCTATAAAATAGATTCTATTTATTTGGGGATGCTTCCCTTTGAGGGCATAGTACCTGGCAGATGGTCTGGGTCTTACAAAGGATGAGGCGAACACACTTGAGTATGAATATGTAAAAGGATTTGCAAGCTTCAGTGAGGACCCAGGGGAAGTCAGAGGCCAGAATGCCTCACCGGAGGGAAAAAGAAGGCGTTCGGATAGATGGGGCCACAGCCTTCCTGCCAAACCGCCTCGCAGGTGCACGGCCTCGCAGGTGAGGGCCATGCGAGGCGCTCACCTGCGGCCCACGCACACAGGAGGCTCTGGGATGGCGGGATCGCGTGCTTTTAAAGGCCAAGTGGGAGGGAGGGCCCTTCCTTCCCACCAGGCTGCACCGGATCCTAGTCCCGGAGGTGAGGACGCCCTGCAGGGGCTGCGGGAACCGGCGGGAGCGCGGGGCCGCGGGTGAGCTGGGCGGCCGGGCAGGTCCGGGCTCCGGAGGAGGGAGGTCACCCGCGGTGCAGCGCTGGCCGCCGCCGCCACTTGAGGAACTTGGTTGGAGCTCGAGCTCATTGCACAACCTCGGGCTTTGGTGTTTTTCTTTCTTTTCTTTCTTTTGTAAATTGCTGATTGCGGAGAAGCCCCGCCCTTCCGCAGCGGCCGCCCCTCCCGCGCTCCCGCCCCGCGCTCCTCCCGGACGGACGGCCGGAGGCTGGCGGCGGTCCCCCGGGGCCCATGGCGCTGCCCGCCTGGCTGCAGCCCAGGTAGGGCGCTCGGCGGGGCGGGCGGGAGGGGGTGCAGGGGGAAGGGGTGCAGGGGGCGGGGCCTCCGGGGCGGGTCCCCCCCCACCGCTCCCAAGGCTGGTCCCCCCGACCGCTCCCAGGGCCGGGCGGGCACCGGCTGAGCCACGCCGTCCTGCGCCCACAGCCCGGAGACCTGCACGGGCATCAGCTAGCACGGCCTCTGACAGCCCTGGAAATAGGCTCTGTGATCCCCCCATTTTACAGACCAGGAAATGGGGGGACGGACGGCCGCCTCCACATTTTAACTCTTTGCCGGTCCTCCTTTCCCCGCCTCACCCTCCCACCGGGGCCTGCCTCCACGAGCGCGTTGCGGGTGCAAAGCAGACCCACCTGCTGCAGCCGCCGCCCGTGCACCCCCCGAGTCCAGCCCCGCGCCTCCGGAGGGTCCCTGCGGGTGAAGGAGGCGCCCTCCTCTCCCCTCCAGCAGCGGGGCGCCCCAGGAAAGCCTAAAGCTACTCTGTCTGCTTCCTAGCCCACTTGCCTCACTTTTCAGGGGTTTCACGTCCCCAGCGAGGAGAAAGCCTTGTCCCCGCGGA
Organism: Pipistrellus hanaki; assembly: GCF_964339955.1. Lineage (NCBI taxonomy): Eukaryota > Metazoa > Chordata > Mammalia > Chiroptera > Vespertilionidae > Pipistrellus > Pipistrellus hanaki. Next base: position 56,304,764 of record NC_140513.1, on the reverse strand, counting down.
CAGGGCACTCGCGCTCCCCTCCTGAACCCCCGGGGGACACTCCACACCGCGCTGGCCTGGCCTCCCTCAGGGGCCATCCGGCAGTCATCGCCGGCTCCTCTCTCCAGCAGAGCAGCAGCTGGACTTCCCTTTTCTGGCCGAGCCACAGAACGGCCTCTGTGTGTGTCTGAAGGAAACATCTGCTCTTGCAACATAGGAGGCAGCGGAGAGATACTGACCCTAGCTGATCACAGTGCATCCAAGCCAGGCGTGCCCAGTTACCGAGTCACCCACCGTTTGGGAAGGCCGCCATCGCCGCTCCCCTCTTGTGACTGTAAACCAGTTACCTCTGCAGGTGCATCTCATATTGACCAACCCCATCCACCCCTTCCCCACGCTCCCCCGCCTCCCAACCATCTAAGGCAGCCTCTGTGATGCCTGCTTTTACCCCTTGGTGAGCAACAAGGTTAGCACTTTATCAAAGATGAGGTGGATTTTGAAATAGAACCATCTTTTAGCTTTAAGCAACTCGGGGTACTCGTTAGTGGTCCTTTCGAAATCTGGTGTGCCTTAGAGGGGTAAACCAAATAAAATTAGATAGGGAGTGATTTTCCTCTTGTCTGCTCAGGTTGGCCGGTAGGTGAGTTCCGGGTCATGTGTATTACGGCAGACAGGACGGTTATAAAGGAAGTGTTTAATGGTATTTTTCTGTATTTTTAGGTACAGGAAGAATGCCTATCTTTTCATCTACTACTTAATCCAGTTCTGTGGCCACTCATGGATATTTACAAACATGACAGCCAGATTCTTTTCCTTTGGAAAAGGTAAAACTCGAAGGCACTTTTTGACTTTTACCTTTTAATCCTTGTTTGTGCCTAGCTCACTTACATTTGTTTTGGTCTATGGATTTACCTAAAATCCTTTACTCCTCTAAACTTAGTGACCACAGTTTTCAGAAAACATACTCCTTGCTTAGTGCAAAAAACAAAAACGTGTTGGAGAAGAGGGTAAGATGAGGAAAAGGGATTTGGCTTCCCCCTGAGTGGGCAGTTTGCCCTGAAAATCTAGTCCTGGCATTGGGATGGTGCCATCTCTCTCTTCCTTTTTGGCTCTGCACCAACCTTAGCAGATTTGGTGGGCTTTGAGAAAATATGTAAATTTCAGTACGAATTACATTTTGTGTGGAGAAATCAGAAATTAACCATGTTCTTTCCTTAGTCTTTATTCCCCAGGTTTAAGGTAACTCTACGGACAAATGAAAGAGAAGCTTTATATTCCTCAGATCTTTATTTGATCCCCTTAAGGATTAGTGTGTCCCTAAGAAAACCACACATTTGTCATATGGGAGTTGGCTTTAATGGTTTAAATCATAAGCTTATTCCAGTTTCCTAAAAAGTAAAGATTTCAAAATAGCATTTCAATAAAAAAAAATGACTATGAAAATAACATTGGCTTTCCTCCCCACATGGGTAAGTGCCACCACAGTTTACAACTGTTTGGTGACTTGACAATTTGAGCAACTGCTCATCTCAGCTAAAAAAAACAAAGGTGTAGACTATATCTGGGAAAAGTCACGCTGTGCTCATCAGTCCCAACTGCTGTATCATCAGGAACTTAATTAACCTTTGAGGTACCATAAACTATTTTATATTGCTATATTTTTTGGTACTGCAAATCTGCAGAAAAATTCTTGTCTTAATTTCAACTGAGTGTTGGGGGACTTTAAGCAGAGAAAACTCCTTTTTCTTTTTAGAAACACACACACACACCCATCACTTCTAGGCTTTGTAAGCCAGCTGTGGCTTGTGCTTTGTGGGCATCTCACAGGCCATTCACAGCACAAGTCCCAAGCAATGAACTTTTTCTTATGCTGCCTATTTATTATCAGCCATTTGTTTATTACTTAATTTTTATCCCACCGTTATAGTTATAAAAGCTGCCTATTAAAGAAACACAAACATATGGAAAGCAGAATGAAAACGGCTAAGCAGGGGTTCAGGATAATTCTTGAATCGTTGTATAAATCAAGCAAGCAGCTTAGAGTAATCTAATCACCCGGACAAGCACCACCTGCTTCCTCCCTCCTCCGCGGAGCTGTGGAATCGATGAGGCCAGATCACGGCCAGTGCAGGCAGCAGGCGGGTACGAGAAGGACCGTCCAGGCCTCAGAACTCGCCTGTGAAATGGGGAGGACATGAACTGTGTCCAACTCATCGAGCTACTGAGATGAGAAACCCTTAGTGCTCCGTGATAATTTATGATGGCTAGGCAGTCAAGAGCGCAGCATCTCCTGTGGAAGTTTCTTAACATGGCAGGGTTTCATTTTAAAATCTCAACCAACATATTTGTCCTATTTAGAGGAACATTTCCCCTCCCCTTTCAGCTCTCTCCAAATTGGGCTTTTCATTTGGGCCCTCTGCAATGCAGATTCCAAAGGTCCCCACCAGAGGTCCGAGGTCTGGTGCTTCAAACTAACAAAGATGGAAAAGGTTGGGGACGGGATGAAGAGGGTAAAGGGAACCAAACACATGGTGATGGGAGGAGATTAGACTTCAGTGGTGGACACACGACAGGGTATGCTGGCATCATACTAGAAAGATGTACACCTGAAACTGATGTTCTTAACCAATGTCACCAAAATAGACGCAATAACAAAAATCCAGAGAACATTAAGTATGTATAGGACATACATACTGAATACATATAGATGTTATCTGGTATCATGACATCATTAATGTCATTTCTATAAAGCTCCTCTGAAATCCTATTTTTCTCATTTCCCATTTTCTTGTCAATGGAAAAGCTGTGAGCACAGCTGATTCTTTAATAAGCTCACCTCCAACCAGTCTACGTTTGATGTAGTCTACTGTAGCTGGTTACCTTTATGTGGGAGTTGCTTTATAATCTCATATGTGGGAAATAAATGCTATCGCTTCGGCCATGGTGCCTTCTTTTTCAAGTTTTACTTCTTTGTGGAAGAGAAGCCATTAAAATATAATATGAAGCACTTTCTTCAGTTGCATAGTCTTAATTATGTAATCGTCTATTTGTAAAGAATCTCAATTTTGTTTAAACGTGCTGCAGAGATGTATGTTGTGCTCTCATTTTGACTATATCTGTATTTTTAATTTCCCTGACGCAGATTCAATGGTTGACACTTTCTATGCTATTGGACTTGTGATGCAACTTTGCCAATCCATCTCCCTCTTGGAGTTGCTGCACATTTATGTTGGCATTGAATCAAACCACCTTCTCCCTAGGTTTCTGCAGGTAGGTTTTAATCACATTATTATTATTTTGTTGAATCTGTTTCATACGTAACTTGTTCTCTTTATGGCCTCTCTTGACTTGATGGCAGTTAAAAAGCAAACCCTTGTAAACTTGAAACCCAAATCACTAATAAGGAGAATTCCATGAAAAAATTACCTCATCCTCTAACACTGCCTGCACCTTCAGAAGAGCCAGTTGGAGCACTGAGGCTGTTGCTCTGTGCAGCACTGCTGTGCTCCTCTGCTGGGAGATTTCACTCACTTCCCGTTCTGACTCTGCCAGGGCCCTGGGCAGGGGCGATCTAAGGAGAGTTGGAGAGACATTCAAACTTGGGTTTGATGCCTGGCTCCTCTACCTGCCATTGGGGGATCCTATCACCCACAACCACTGGGCTGTTTTGGGGAAAGGATGCCATTCACAATACCTGGCAAAGAATGGATGATCAAAAAAGAAATCTATTTTAAAGTTTTTGAGAAACCTCTGCACTGTTTGAATAAAGGCTGCACCAATTACATCCCCTCCAGCAGTGTCTGAGGGTTCCTCTTTAAAAAAAAAAAAAAAAAAAGTATTGATTTATTTTATTTATTTATTTATTTTTTTTTTTTTACAGAGAGGAAGGGAGAGGGATAGAGAGTTTGAAACATTAATGAGAGAGAAACATCGAGCAGCTGCCTCCTGCACACCCTCTTCTGGGGATGTGCCTGCAACCAAGGCACGAGCCCTTGACAGGAATCAAACCTGAGACCTTCCAGTCCGCAGGCTGAGGCTTTATCCCCTGAGCCGAACCGGTTAGGGCTGAGGGTTCCTCTTTCCACATTCTTGCTGACACTTTTTATTTCTTGTCTTTTTTGTAACAGCCATTCTAAGGGGTGTGAGGTGGTATCCCATTGTGGTTTTGATGTGCATTTCCCTTATAACTAGTAATGTTAAACATCTTTTCACATGTCTGTTGGCCATCTGTTTATATTCCTTGGAAAAGCGTCTATTCAGGCTCTCTTCCCAATTAAATTTTTAAAAAATTTTTATTGTTAAAAGTATTACAGATGTCCCCCTTCCCCCACCCATTGACTCCCATCCCCACAGGCCTTCACCACACTCTTGTCTGTGACCATGGGTGATGCATGTATACATATAAGTTCTTTGGTTAATCTTTTCCTGACCCACCCTTCCCCCTTCCATCTGAGATTCATCAGTCCACTCCATGCTTCCAAAATCTCTGCATCTATTTTGTTTGTCAGTTTATTTTGTTCATTAGATTCCATATATAAGTGAGGTCCTGTGGTAATTGTCTTTCTCTGAGTGGTGTATTTTGCATAGCATAATACTCTCCATGCTGTCTCAAAGGGTGAGATCCTTCTTTTTCGCAATTGCATAGTATTCCATAGTGTAAATGTGTCACACATTTTTATCCATTCATTTACTGATGGGCATTTGGGCTGTTAGCACATCTTAGCTATTGGAGAAAAGGGAGCCCTGGTACACTGCAGGTGGGAATGCAGGCTGCTGCAGCTACTATGGAAAACAGTGTGGGGTTTCCTCAAAACATTAAAAACAGAACTGCCATTTGACCCAGTGATCCCACTTCTAAAAATATATCCTAAGAATCCCAAAACACCAATGAAATAATATATGCATCCCTATGTTCTCTTCTTAATTTTTAGTCATATTTTTGTTGTTACTGAGTTGTGTGAGCTATTTATATTTTTTGGATATTAGTCTCAGATGTTGAATTATAATCTTATACACCTGAAAAGTATGTATTATTAACCAATGTTACCCAATAAGTTTATTTTTTGAAAAAGTTCCTTTCATCCCTGTTCAGAGAGTAGAATATTTCCTAGCCATTTCTTGTTTACTCTGCCACTTACCCTGAATAGTAATGGAGAGATTGTTTATGGTTATCTAGCATAGTATCTAATAATAGACATGGGGATCTATCAGACCTGGATTCAAATCCTGCTTCTACCTCTTAGTAGTTGTATGCATTTAAACAAGTCATATAGGGTTCCAAGTCTAATTTTCTCATGTGATGTGAAAAATAATATGTATCTCATGAAGTAGCTGAGAAAATGGGAAGGGGTTAGTTTGCAGCACTTAGTTAAGGTTACAATATTGATAGATATTGCTGTTATGTTAGCTATTATTTGTTCTCTCTGCCATGTCTCTAGCCCTAGTTGACCATGTTGGTTTTAAAGGCAGGTTGAAGGAAGATGGGAAATTCAGTGATAGAAATTCAATAGCAGAAATCATTGCTGGATTAAGGCAAACAAAGAAAAAAAGTGGTATTTTCCATTAAAAAGGGAGGGCTAGGTGACTATGTGAATATATTTAGAATCTTCAGGAAAAGGCATTTACATGAGTATAATTTTAACTACACACAAAATAAATTAGAAAAATGGATAAGCAGGTTACTTTGACAAATTGCATTGTAAAAGTAAGATGTCGGAATCTGATTATAGTGCCAGCACTCTAGCAAAGTGCTTAGAACATGAACATACACCTTAGATTTTTGTTGAATGAAGGAGTGGCATAGATTAAATGTTGCTTGTATTAAAATTTATATTAAAATTGGCTTAAAATACCATGAAAATTGTAAAAGATGGAAATAGGAGTATATAATACCAAGGAGTCTAATAAGAACAATTTTGTATAAGTTTATGAGAGATTTTAAACTTTACTTATTAAATAAAAGTTGAGAAATAATATTAAGATGAAGACATTGTAGGTATTGAAATATCAAATGTAAAATAAAAATCCGGGCACTATGCAGAGTATGAACTAATAACAGAGTACTTGTGAGCTAACAGTCAGCTAGCCAAGATCTCGATTGAATTTCCTTGAACATATTTCCTTATTAAAAAGAAAGGGGGGCCCTTATTAATTTGGCTCAGTGGATGGAGCTTCGGCCTGTGGGATGAAGGGGTTTTTTTTGTTTGTTTTTTTTTGTGTCAAATTCACCTAAAATCTAAGCCATGTTTTCTTTTGGTATACATTATTGGAGTTTTTCCTTTTGTAAGCTAAACTGGCTAATATTAATTTCAGCATTTTCAAAATTAAGAGTGGTGTTATTTTAGTTATTGCCAATGTAGAGAATACAAGTGAGAAACAGGACAGTTCAAATTGTAAGAAAGAAAGTAGTATGCTTTGAATATGCCTTGAAAATGATGCACATTTTTCATGCTTTCCTAATTATATAGGCTTGCCTAATAATATACACTATTCTACAAGTTAGAAACCTGAATTCTTAGAATTCCAGAAATCCAAGAATATTAAAGTGTAATTTTAATCATTATTAATTGAAATTGTAATGGCTTGTAGAAATATGACCCCTATAATCAAACTGTATCCTGCTTTTGTAATTAAGAATAATGCAAATATACATTGAAACTTTTTATTCAAAGGTGAGGTTGCAGAGTCCACTATTAATGGGGCTCAAATGATTTAAAAAAAAATATTTTTTATTGATTTTTTACAGAGAGGAAGGGAGAGGGATAGAGAGTTAGAAACATTGATCAGCTGAAACCGGTTTGGCTCAGTGGATAGAGCATCAGCCTGTGGACTGAAGGGTCCCAGGTTCGATTCTGATCAAGGGCATGTACCTTGGTTGCAGGCATATCCCCAGTAGGGGGTGTGCAGGAGGAGGCTGATCGATGTTTCTAACTCTCTCTCTCTCTCTTCCTCTCTGTAAAAAAATTAATAAAATATGTTAAAAAAAGAAAAAAGAAAAAAAAGAAACATCAATCAATGCCTCCTGCACACCCCCACTGGGGATGTGCCTTCAACCAAGGTACATGCCTTTGACTGGAATTGAACCTGCGACCCTTCAGTCCACAGACGGACGCTCAATCCACTGAGCCAAACTGATTAGGGCTCAAATGATTTTTAAGTCTATTTTGTTGGTAGGGATAACAAGTGAGGGGTTACTACATTGAGGAGACAGTTACCAGTTTCAGCCTGGGCTGATTATTATTAACTTGAAGCCCGATGCATGAAAATTCATGCAAGAGTAGGCCTTCCTTTCCTGGCTGCAGACACCGGCTTCCCTCTGGCACCCAGGACCCAGGCTTCCCTCCTCTGGCCATCGGCAGGCACAGGGGCCCCTGGTTGGACTCCCCGGGGCCACTCAGGCACCTGGGACCCTGGCTGGCTTCCCCCAGGCCACCTGCAGGCACCCAGGACCTGGCTACCTTCCCTCCTGCTAACATCCTTACTCAGGAAGGATGTTCGGTCTAATTAGCATATTACTCTATTATTATTATTATTATAGATTTTTGTGGTGATTATTTGGTTTACTGTTTTTATTATTTTGAAGATTTCATCTGTCCTCTATTTCTTTTAATTATTTACTGTCTTTTCTATGGTGTTCAGAATAGACATGGTGTTGGAGTAAGCTTCAAAAACACATGTCATCATATTCAAAGTTTCAATTTCTTCCCCTTCCTTTATTAGCATTCTGCAGACAATTAAAATTCCTTCATGTGAGTTGCAATGAGATGACTGAGGTCCCTGCTTTAAAATAACCAAACAAAACTCTAAGGTTGTGAAATTTTTCTTTGCTTCCCTATTTCCCCATTTTTAAGTGAAGAAACTGTAGCTAAGATGTGGTCAAGCTACTGACACAGTAATCAGAGCTGATTGCTTGTGGTATCTTGAAAAATGCAAGGTGGCCGTAGTTTCAAGTAGGCACATTTGTGATGTGATTTTGCCTTACCTTTGTGAGGTTGCTAAGTCACAACTGAATTCTCTTTTTGGGAACTGGCCTTCCAAAATATCAAGATAAGTCATTCCAGGAAAACAGTAGGCATGACAAACTAGTCGAGCAGTTAAAATCACTATATCAAGTGGTGGTGGTGTGCATAGGGGATGTTTTATTTATTTATTTGTTTGATATTTTGTTCTGTGCATTTTAAAATATTTTACAGACAATCTTTATTTTGACAGAGAATATACAGAATTGCTAAAGAAAAAAAAAGCACTTATAATAAGACTATAATAATTTAACACAGATGTGTGTGTATTTTAAAAAATTTTCCAATATTTTAAGATTTATTTTGTTGTTGACAGCATTACAGATGTCTCTATTTTTCCTCCGCCCCCATCCCTTACTCCCTCACTCCCTCCGGCCAGCCCCGACCCACCACTCCAGGTCTTTACCACCCAACTTTCCATGTCCATGGGCCATGCATATAACATGTTTTTATGTATTTAAAACAACACATTTTAGAGGAAAAGGGCAAAACTATAACACAAATAGTTGTTTATAGACATGTTTTTGGAAATAATTGCATGCCAATTAAAATTGCATAAGGAAATATAGTTAAACTTGGTATTTTAAATTTATAAAATGGGATAGTAAAAGGGTCCCCCAAAATGCATATATCTCTTCTAGGAAATGATAACACAGGTGAAAGCTAAGCATCTCACATTTCCACCCCCTTCCTCCCCACTGAGCTTGCATATGTTATTAGCTTGGTTAAAAAAAAAAAAAAGAGTTGAATTGATACGTTAGTTTATTTCAGTAGGTTTAATAAAAACAAGTAGGCTTTTACAGAGCAGAAGTCCTACCAACCCTGAAATATTGATTTTGAATGGCTTTGTTCTGTCTTGGCTTGAGTGGAAGCCTGAGAAAGAGGTTTTTATTGTTGAACTTGAGGATGCTTCAGCTCAAGAAGGGGAAATATTCACACTACGAGCCTTTGTGTCATTAGATTGGCATGTCTTCAGGAAGCCCTCAGAGCCACCAGGTTACTCCTTTATCTTGTGAGAAATGCTCGAAATGCAAGGACTTCAAACATAAATGCATTAAGATGGCCAAACTGCATCCTTCCCTTTGCATCACAACAATATGGCTGCGCGTGTATTAATTTTACACAATTTTTAAAAACATCTAAAATAAACAATAGAGATTATTATCCCAATATTATTGTGCCTACAAAAATTTCATTTGGGAGCCCAAATTGCAAGGATCATCTTTAAATTTGCCAACATCACTCTAGATTTCTGAAAGGCAAGCAAAACCACACCAAAGATTTCACAGTCACAGTGAACAAGTATAAGGGAAATCCCCCCAGAGGGTGTTTTAAAATAAACTCTTTTAAAAAAATAGCCAAGTTGTACCCTAATTTCTTTTTAGCTATGAAGCAGGTACTTCGTTACAGTGCCAGATTAAATACTCTTATTTTCCATAAAAATCATATAGACTTTTTTCTCTAGTTTTGAGTTGGAAATAGGTTTGTATGGTTAGAGATAAAACTAAAGATAGTGTCAAGCTTTGAGATTTTCCTGGGGATGAATCGCACATTCAAGGCACCTGGTAGGCAAGATTTTAGATTTCTTTTTTGTATTTTGCATTTGATTCATGGAGTTCTTCAGTGTGTTAATTATAAAGTTATATTCACAGTATAGTGTTAAGATTAACTCTTTATTTACTGATTGTCTTGATTATCTGTATAGAAAAAGTATTTTTCTATAAAATACTAATCAATGCATTAAATTATATTTTCCTAACAATAGCTTACATATATAGGGCTTTCTATGTGCCACCAAATACTTTTCTAAGTTCTTCATATGTATTAACTCATTCAATATTCACAACTGTATCCTATATATTTGCTATATAATACTGATTATCATCTCCAGTAAAACCACTGAACACAAAAGTTAAAGTACCCATGATGACATAAATTTTGATTGGTGCAGGAAAGATCTGGATTTAGGCTATTTGTTCTGAACTCTTAATATTATGCTACCTCTGTTTACTGTCTCTCTCAGTAAGTGGGATGTCAATACCATGAGGGTTGTGTCTTGGTCTTGTTCATAGCTACCCTCCCCCTGGACCCAGAACAATACACTTAATAAATATCTATTGAATGATGAGTACACAAAATAATAAAACTAGAATTACTTAAATGTTTTTTATAGAAGAAAGTAATTGGTGGTTTTTAAACAGATAAGGGTGTATATATGAAGTTCTCAACAAAAGTTCATAGGATTGAAAAAGTGAAATAGTCCTTGAGGCCAAAACCGGTTTGGCTCAATGGATAGAGCATTGGCTTGGGGACCTAAAGGTCCCGGGTTCGATTCCGGTCAAGGGCATGTACCTTGGTTGCAGGCATGTCCCAGTAGGGGGTGTGCAAGAGGCAGCTGATCGATGACTCTCTCTCATCGATGTTTCTAACTCTCTATCTCTCTCCCTTCTTCTCTGTACAAAATCAATAAAATATATTAAAAAAAACAAAAAAACAAAAAACCATCAATGTATCTAAAAGACTGGTTAACACTTAAAAAAAGAGAAATAGTCCTTGGGGCTAAAGCCAACTTATTTTTTAAGATTCTGGAAATTCTCCCTATAGTTGAAGTATCATTTTACTGCCTTCCACAGTTTATAGCTAAAGTGCTAGCTGCCATGTATAAAGTAATAGCTTAGGTTTAGTCATTGCTTAACCTGGAGTTTAAGATTCCCCAATAGAATATAAAAATGCAAAATATATATTTTTTATAGTTACCATACTTTTGAGCAGACTACATTACCACCATGCTTAATTGGGGCTAGGCTATAGAATTTTTTATTATACCTGTTTGAGTTGCTCTAAACATTACGAGACCATTCATTAGTAATCAGTCATGTTCTCACAGGATTTGTTTTAAAATGACAAAGTGCTAAGTTCTCCCAAATGTAAAGCTCCAAATAACTGGTGAAATGGTTGTATGTAAAGGAAAGGAAAACATTTAAAGTCTGTTCCTCAAAATTGTTTTTGGTGTTGATTTAGAAAATCAAAGTTCTTGCTTTAAGGGTTAACTTTTGAGGAGAGGCTTTTAAAAAGAACAGACTATGACCTGGAGAACAGGCACAGGAGTAGCGTGTAAAGCACATGTGTCAAACACACGGCCCGCGGGCCAAATCCAGCCCGCCAGGCCTTGCAATGTGGCCAGCACTGCGCTGTTATCACTGCACTCCGCTGTCAGTTTATGACATTGTCAGTTTATGACTGTTCAGTAAACCATTCGGCCCGCGATTTAGGCTGGATTTTAGATTTTGGCCCCTTCTCTGATTGAGTTCGACACCCCTAGTGTAAAGGAACAAAGATGACATGTTTCAGAGTGAGGGATTTAGAATCACATTGTTGAGATTTTGATTCCAGATCTTTAGGTAGGTCACCTTCACATTATAAAATACAGAGGCAGATGATAATAATAACACTTCTTAGGGTTGTTAGGGAAATTAAATGAGGGGCTGAAACTGGTTTGGCTCGGTGAATAGAGCATCGGCCTGCGGACTAAAAGGTCCCAAGTTCGATTCCGGTCGAGGGCATGTACTTTGGTTGCGGGCACATCCCCAGTAGGAGGTGTGCAAGAAGCAACTGATCGATGATTCTCTCTCATCGATGTTTCTAACTCTCTGTCCCTTTCTCTTCCTCTTTGTAAAAAATCAATAAAATATATTTTAAAAAATAAAAAAATAAAAATGAGGGGATGTATAATTGGAACCTGGCATAAAGTAAGCAATAAATGCTGACATCAGTTTAAGACTATCTCCACCTAAATTCTTCCATTGTATTGCCATTGAATGGTCAAGTTAGAATAAACATCAAATACTTTAATTAGACTGACATTGTCAGGGGGATCTTCGCATGTCCACATGCATGCACGTGGTTCGTGTGCTTTTGGGGGCATGCTGATTGCTGATTTCTATGTAGTTGGGATTCTCTCACTTAACATGTCACAAACCTTCAAGTGATCATTTTGAACAGGGTGAATATCATTGTGCAGCTCCAGTCTCTCTTTTTGAAGATATTTTCTTCAGCAGTCAACCGTGTAATTAGAAATATGTGTTGTTGTTTTTTTGCCCTGGCCAGTGTTGCTAAGTGGTTAGAGCTTTGGTCCCTGAACCAAAGAGTTGGGGATTAGATTCCCGGCCAAGGGTAGGTACTTGGGTTGTGGGTTCACTTCCCACCCCTGGCGGGGTATGTGCAGGAGGCAACCAGTGAATGTATCTCTCTTATATCAATGTTTCTCTTTCTCTCTCTTCTTCTCTCCTCTTCCTTCTCCTCCTCCTTCCCTTCCTCCTTCTCTCCCTCTCTCCCTCTCTCTGTCTCTCTGAAAAGCAATGGAAAAAATGTCCCCAGCTGAGGATTAATAGCAACAACAAAAAGAAATATATGTTTTGTGTATGTATTCATGTGTGTGCATCTCGAGATTTTTATAAAAAACTGGATGATTTTCCTAATTAGCAGGCACCAATTGAACATATGCTTAGGTAGTTCCTAAATTGTTTGCTGATAAAGATCTTGTATCTGAAGGCTGCCAAGCTTGGGTCATTCAGCGATTATCATTGCAGTTAAATATAATTCATAGAACTAGAATTAAATTAAATCAAGAAACAGGCTGACAAATGAAAAACAGCTGTGCAGATAGTGCTAGTTGTTTGACTAAGGTTTGAATCATATCTAAAGCCCATAGCTCAGCAGAGACCCTCTTGACTCACTGCTGTAGTCATAAACATTCTGATAGAGGTTATACAAGTGGACTTCTGATCATGTGACCACTGTTGGCAAATCTTGGATTTCTCTGCACTAAGTGACTTTCCAGGACTAACAGCCTGTGATTCTAAGTCATAGATTATCCCAGCCTTTTCTCCCTGTGCTGCTTTAAAAATAAAGACAGCTGTTGAAAAGTATAAAGCAACCCTGCCCTTTCTTTTATCACTAATATGCTCCCTCAATTTCCAGTATAATTTCCTTTTGACCATTGAAAGAAAAGTAAAATGTCCCATTAAACACATAAAAATGCAGACTGGATAGGGGATATTACTACAACATAAGAAGGCATGTTATACTTAGATTGGGAAAGAGGCATGCATTTTTTGAGGCCAGTAATTACAGCTAAGCCATAAGTATGTGAATGCTCAATGATTTGTAAATGCTTACTGTCTTGAAGTAAATGAGTATGTTGAATTCTTTTAATTTGCCACTAGCTTATGAGAGTTAGAACTGTACTACTTCCCCTTCTCCTCCTCCTGTCTCCCCGCCCCACCCCCCCCCCCCCATCTCCCCAAGAAAATAAAGTTACGATGACTCCCTTGTTGGATGAAATTAAAATTTCTTGGTCTGTCATTCAAAACCCTTGAGAACCCAACCCCCAACACAATTCCGTTTTCTCTCCTGTTATTCCCTTCTGTGCACCCTCCCGCCCCCAGGGGTCTCATTCCTCCCCAGGGCCCCCTGCGTTGTCACATCTCTGCCTCTTTGCTGAGTCCGCTCCCTCTGCCTGGGATGGCCCTTTTCCTCGCTGGTCTACCGCAAAACTCACACCTCTTCTTCAAGACCCAACTGCAGTGCTGCCTTTCTTTATAAATCTCATCCTTTCCCCAGACGGGCATCTTCCTCACCTGTGCACCTGGGCATTGCACGTTGAGTGACAGCATTGCTCACGCTGTGTTCTAGTTACTGCCTCACTCTCTTTTGCTGCTGCTACCCTCTGGAGCGAGGGCCATGCTTTCATAACCTGTCAGCATCTATACACAGCAGACACGCAATACAAGCTCGTCAAAGTGCATAAAAACATGTGTGGATGTATTACAGGAAGGGAGATATCCTGGTTCAAATAAAATATGTTATCTTTTTATTTATTATATATGATTTGGAAAATACAGGCAAAAAAAAAAAAAAAAAAAAAAGAGGAAATGAAACTCACCCTTATCCCTACTGCTTCAGAGGTCATGTTAATCATTTAGGATACATGTTTGTAGTTAAAGCATACTTTTAAGAGGAACTCTGTTGTTTTTAATTAGAAAATTACATACTTAATAGATGATCTTAATTCTTGACTCTGATGGTTTGTCGTTGTTAGCTCACAGAGAGAATCATCATCCTGTTTGTGGTGATCACCAGTCAAGAGGAAGTCCAAGGGAAATATGTCGTGTGTGTTTTATTCATCTTCTGGAATCTACTGGACATGGTCAGGTAAGGAGGCAAAATAATTCTTAAAGAGAGCCAGATTGCTTTCTTTAGGGAAACCGTGAATCGCTGCTTAGCTTTGATTACTTGGAGTGAGAGAGAAAACAATTATCTTGATATTGAAATGTATTTCTAGCCAAAACCGGTTTGGCTCAATGGATAGATCATCGGCTTGGGGGCTGAAAGGTCCCAGGTTCGATTCCGGTCAAGGGCATGTACCTTGGTTGCAGGCATATCCCCAATACGGGGTGTGCAAGAGGCAGCTGATCAATAACTCTCTCTCATTGATGTTTCTAACTATCTCCCTTCCTCTCTGTACAAATGAAATGTATTTCTATTGCCGACCATACTGGGCGTACCAAAGACATGCAATCCCACCGCGGTGTTACAGGAGCACAGCAGCAGTCCTGGCATACCACCAATTTGCAATAAACCTCACAGCTGTTTGCGAATGAAAGGCATTCCTTGCAGTTCCTCTGGTCCTTGTTACTCTAATAAGCAAAGAATTCAAGAAACTTTTTCAATATAGGCCCTCATCTTCCTGAGGGGGAAAAAATGTACCCCCACATACATTTTCATATGCGATTCCAGGGGGACCACATGACTGAAGTTCTTTTGTGGACTCCTTGAGAATCCTTAGGTCTCAGGGTTAGAACCCTTGCTTGCACACTAGGTCATCTTGTTACCTTCTAGTTCTGACACTTCCGCAAGGAGATGAGCCTCGTCCATCTCTAGTGGCTGTGGGGTAGACAGCCTGCTCACTGGCTCCCTTTGAGGGTTGTCCTGCCACCTCAGCTTTCACAAATGAGAACGGCCCCTCCCGCTTGAAAGGTCTGGGTGTGGGGGAGATAACAAATTAGCTGAGGTTATGTAAGTCCTGTATTACATGGTCAGTTACTTGGCTGAGTTAAAATACTGTTAAATAATGGGTTGAGCCCTAAAGCGAATTAGAATATTTTGTTGAATTAAAATGACTACAATTTTTGATTTATAAAACTTAGCAAATTATTTCTCATTTTTTAACTGACAAGTTTTTTTTATTTTTATTTTTTTATTTTTTTTTTATCCACACAAAGTATTGGTAATTTATTTCCTTTTATCCCTGGGGTCAGTATATAGATGGCTTCGCTTCACCCTTTGGGTTGACAATTTTCTCCAGGTTGCTGCTAATGATATGATAGAACTCAGCATAGAAGGCCCTCAGGTCCAGCACCTTGGCCCTGAGCTCCCTATAGGCTGCCTCACCTCGCTCGTGCACCAAGGCCCGGTAATCCATTACATGGGTCTGCTTAGAGGCCTTGGCCACAGCATCCCCACGTTCTGAGAAATACTTGGAAATAAATGGTTGTCTGGAAGGCTTCTACTTTGGTCTTGACTGCATTCACCCTCTCCAGCACCTTCTCCTGGATTGCTACCCCAAAGTCATTTCCATCCTCAATCTTGGGGATCAGGTGCTGGATCCACGCGATCACCAGAATACATTTTTCTTTGAGAGTCCAGACTTCTGGCTTAACCAGGGCAAGTAGAGCCAAGAGCTTCTCATTCCCAGGGAGAAAGCCGCACGTAGGGATTCTTTCTTCTCCTGCTTATCTGTTTCCATCTCATCATCTTTGGGTGGAGGGTCTGGAATAGGGACGTCAGGTCAGCCACATTGAGGGAGTCCTCTTGCAAGAGCTGATTCAGATGTATGATCTTCTGTGGCAAGAATGTGTGGAGGAATTCCTCAGCCTCCTGGAAAAGATTTTGCCTGAAGCCACCCACCTGTTTGCGGGCTTCCCCGCTCAGGAGCACCCCACAAGGCTTGGCCATGCTGCTCCGGTTGCTAGATCTTGGGTCTCTCCTGATAAGGTATTTTTATTTTTATTTTATTTTTTTAAAATATATTTTATTGATTTTTTACGGAGAGGAAGGGAGAGAGATAGAGAGTTAGAAACATCAATGAGAGAGAAACACCGATCAGCTGCCTCCTGCACACCCCCCACTGGGGATGTGCCAACAACCAATGTACATGCCCTTGACCGGAATCGAACCTGGGGCCTTTCAGTCCACAGGCCGACACTCTATCCACTGAGCCAAACTGGTTTTCGGCTGATAAGGTATTTTTAGACTTGAGACAAACTTCATGGACTTTCGTAGCCCATGACTTCCTGTTTGTGAGACATAGCCTCAGCTGGGCTTTCCAATGTATCATTCCATGGGATGCCTGACTCTTCTGAGCTGATTCAGGCTCAGATAAGCTCAGGAGACCCATCCCAGAAAGCAGTGACTTGTGCATTGGGAGTGGCCTCAGGCTGTCATGGAAAGACTTTGGACATAAAAGGAGAAGATCTCAGGATGACCCCACTTCCACTATGACTTGCTCTATGATTTTAGGCAAGTCACTTAACCTTTCTTTTTTATTTTTTTTTATTTTTTATTAAATAACAGCATTGAGATAATTTACAGACCTTAATATTTACCCTTTTAAAAGTATAAAATTTGGTTTTTAATGTATTCAGAAACATATGCAACCATTGCCACTATCTAATTTGAGAACATTGTCATCACCCCCAAAAGAAACCCCAAACCCATCAGCAGTCACTCCCCATTCCCTCCTTCTCCAAGCTCCTCTACAGATTTGCCTATTCTGGACATTTCAGATAAATAGTCATACAACATGTGGTCTTTTGTGAATGGTTCCTTTTACTTAGCATAATGTTTTCAAGGTTCAACCATGTTGTAACATCTATTAGTATTTCATTCCTTTTTATGGCTGAATAATATTCCCTCATATTGATATACCACACTTTGTCCATTTGGATTGTTACTGCATGAATATCCATGTGCAAGATGTGTATGCATATATTTTCATTTCTCTTAATGTAGGAGTAAAATTCCAGAGTATCTAACCCTTTAAAACTAAATTTTTTTCTTCTGTAAAATGAGGGTACAATTGTCTTCCAAACTTATCCTAGAATGACTTTTTAAAAAGCAAGACTAGGAAAATTTCTCAACCTCACAGCTAACATGATAAATAATGAAAGACTGATGCTTTTATCCCAAGATCAGGAACAAGTAAATATGTGTACTCTAGCCACTTCTATTCTCCATTGTTCTAACCATGGCAATTAGGCAAGAAAATGATGTAAAAGGCATCCATATTGAAAAAGAAGGAGGAAAATTGTTTTTATTAGCAGATGACATCTTTCATATATATATATATATATATATATATATATATATATATTTATATTTATACACAAATTATAAGGAACCCACCAAAAATATTTAAACTAATAAACTAGTTCAGCAAGTTTGTAGAATACAAAATCAATATACAAAAATCAATTATATTGTATACACTTGCAATGACTTAGAGTAAAATTAAGAAAATAATTTCATTCACAGTAACATCAAAAAATAAAGTAGGAGTAAATTTAACAAAAGATGTACAGAATCTTTACACCAAAGACTATAAAACGGTGTTGAGAGAAATTAAGATAAAAATAAATGGAAAGATATCCCACGTTTGTGGATCGAAGACGTAATATTGTTAGAGAGCAACACTCTCCAAGTAGATCTACAGATTTAGTGCAATCTCCATCAGAATCCCAGTTGGCTTCTTTTCAGAAATTGAGAAGCTGGTCCTAAAGATCATATGGAAACTCAAAATCCAGCATAGTCAAAATAATCTTGAAAAAGAAAAACGTAATTGGAGGGCTCATACTTCCCAATTTTAAAACTTACTACAAGCAACAATAATCTAGAGTGTGATGCTGGCATAAGGATATATCATGACATGAAGTGGATAGTCCAGAGAAAGCTGTCATGGTCAGTTGATTTTTGACAAGGGTGTCAAGACCATTCAATAGTCTTTTCAACAAGATGTTGGGACAACTGGATATCCACATGCAAAAGAATGAAGTCGGACCCTTACCTCATACCATATATAAAAAATTAACTCAAAATAGATTTTAAAAAAAACTAAATGTTTGAGCTAAAACTATAAAACACTTAGAAAACATAGGGGTAAATCTTTGTGATCTTGGATTTGGTAATGGATTCTTAGATGTGACACAAGAAACACAAGCAACAAAAGAAAAAAGATACACTGCACTTCATCAAGTGGCTGTTAAACATACCTACTGTTGTAATTTACTTTATTTATTTTTAAAATATATTTTATTAATTTTTTACAGAGAGGAAGGGAGAGGGATAGAGAGCTAGAAACATGGATGAGAGAGAAACATCAACCAGCTGCCTCTTGCACACCCCTATTGGGGATGTGCCCGCAATCAATGTACATGCCCTTGACTGGAATAAAAAATGGGACCACTCAGTCCACAGACCAATGCTCTATCCACTGAGCCAAACCAGTTTTGGCACCTACTGTTGTAATTTAAAAAAAGATAGTGATATACAATTTTCACTTAGATTGGTACAGATAAGAAAGTTTGATAATATGCCATGTTTAGTGAGGACTTGCAGTATTGGTAAATGGTACATATAATACATATACACATAGATAAGCATATGCAAAAATATTTCTGAAAGACTATATAACAAATTGGTATTGGTCATTGCCTTTGAGGAGTGGAATAGGGTCCTGGAGTGAGAGAAAGATTTACTTTTCACCATGCTTTTCAAGGTTTTGGATTTTGTTGGGCCATATGTATTCACGACCTATTCCAGTGGTTCTCAACCAGTGGCCTCAGCCACTGGGATTTGTTCGTAACATAAGTTCTCAGGCTCTACCTTGCACCTTCTGCATCTTACACTTTGGGGCCTTAGAAATCCCTCTGGGTGATTTTGAAGTTTGCTTAAACTTGAGCACCACTGGCCTATTCAGAGAACAGAGAGATACAAAGATCTAGACCACTTCACTTATTACATCATAAAAGCAGGTTTTCAACTACCTACAGTAACCCAGACAAACTCCCCAGGACAGTTCTTTAAGATGGCATGGTTACATAAGCACAGGGATGCCAATAGAACTTGGAAGTCATATTTTTATTTTTAAAAGTCATTCCCTAGTACATACAAGTTTTGTTTGTGGAGAAAAGCAATCAAGCAAACAACCCAGCTGCCTGTTGCATGCAGTGGGCTTGGTTGGCTTCTGCGTGAAAGTGAAGTCACGGAGACTTGATGGTTTGCTTGATCCATCGCATGACATAAGCCCGACTGACATGGTTCCCCTTCCCCCATTTTTAAAACCTCTTCTGCTTAAGTGACAGGAAATAAAGTATGGACTCTATACTCATTTCCAGTTTTATCTGTGCATTGAACGACATACTAAAGTATTTCATTATTTTATTTCCCAGATGTCAGCAAATGATGCTTATTAGTTCCTTGTCTCCTTTCAGGTACACTAATAGCATGTTATCAGTCATAGGAATTTCCTATGATTTCCTGAAATGGCTCAGTCAGACCCTCTGGATGCCGATTTACCCGTTGTGTGTTCTTGCTGAAGGTAAGAAAAGAGTGACTTGCTCTATTGCTCACTGACAAAAGCCATCTAGTTATACTGTGCTCACTAAATGTTTTGAGTTACTATTTTTGGCACTGCTTAGCTGACTCAGTGTTTCTTTCCTAGCATACTTCCCTTGAAAAGGGAAAGCATGAAGAAGCAAAGTTACAGGGGAAGCAGCTCTGCACAGTAGACAAAATACTGGAGAAAGGATAAAAACATGAGTCTAAGTCCTTAACTTCATTAACTCACTGTTTGAGTTCGGGATTAATCACTTAACCTAAGTCTGTTTAGTCATCCATAAGGGGTTTCAAATTCAGTGATCCAGCAATGATTTTTCCCTCACATTTAAGAAATATTTAAATTATAGTTGACATACAATAGTTTCAGGTATACAATGCAGTGGTTCAACACTTATATACCCTACAAAGTGGTCACCACAATACCATTTGTCACCATATATAGTTCTTACAATATTATTGACTCTACTAGAGGCCCGGTGCATGGACTTGTGCACTGGTGTGGGGTGTGGCCTGCTGGGATTGGCCCACTGTGGGAGCAGCTGCTCATCCCAGTCAGCGGAGCAGCACTCCCACAATGGGAGTGTACTGATCATCTGGGGGCAGCTCCTACATTGAGCGTCTGCCCCATGGTGGTCAGTGTGCATCATAGTGACTGGTCAACCAGTCGTTCTGGTTGTTCCATGGTTCGGTTGCTGGGCTTTTATATTTAGGAAACCCTGTGCTGCACATTACATGTTGTGACTTATTTTACTACTGTAGATTTGTATTTCTTAATCCCCTTCTCCTTTTTCACCCAGTCCCACTCTTCTGGCAATCATCAGCCTGTTCTCTGTATTTATGAGTTTGTTTCTGTTTTGTTTTTTAGATTCAACATATAAATTAAATTATACAATATTTTATTAATCATTTTTTAATCAAGGTATTATATGTGTACATATCTTACCATTGCCCCCACCCCTCTTTCATACATGCCCTCCCCCCCAGAGTTTTGCATCCATTGTATATGCTTATATGCATGCATACCAGTCCTTTGGTTGATCTCTTATCTCCCCCACCTCTCACTAACCTTTCTGCTGTAATTTGACATTCTGTTTGATGCTTTACTATCTCTGAATCAATCTTTTTGTTCAACAGTTTATAATGATCTGTTATCCATAAATGAGTGAGATCATGTGGTATTTTTCTTTCATTGATTGGCTTATTGCACTTAGCATAATGTTCTCCAATTCCATTCAGGTTGCTGCAAATGATAAGAATTCCTTCTTTTTGATGGCAGCGTAGTATTCCATTGTGTGGATGTACCATAGTTTTCTGATCTATCTAGTCATCTGCTGAGAGCCACCTTGGCTGTTTCCAAATCTTAGCTATTGTAAATTATGCCACTATGAACATAGGGGTGCATATATCCTTTCTTATTGGTGTTTCCAGTTTCTTAGGATATATTCCTAGGAGTGGGATTACTGGGTCGAATGGGAGTTCCATTTTCAGTTTTTTGAAGAAACTCCATACTGATCTCCACGGTGGCTGAACCAGTCTACATTCCAACCAGCAGTACATGAGTGTTCCTTTTTCTCTGCATCCTCACCAACACTTGTCATTTGTTGATTTGTTGATGATAGCCATTCTGACAGGTGTGAGGTGGTACCGCATTGTCATTTTGATTTGCATCTCTCGGATAATTAGTGACTTTGAGCATGTTTTCATGTGTCTTTTGGCCTTCCATCTGTCTTTTGAAAAGATTCTATTTAGGTCCGTTGCCTGTTTTTTTTATTTTATTGGATGATGTATCTTCCTTTTATTAAGTTGTATAAGCTGCCTGTAGATGGTAAAGATTAAACCTTTATCAGTGATAATATTTACAAATATGTTCTCCCATACAGTGGGCTTTCTTGATGTTTTGCTGATAGTTTCTTTTGCTGTAAAAAAGCTTTTTATTTTGATGTAGTTTCATTTGTTTATTTTCTCTTTAGCTTCCATTGCCCTAGGGGCAGTATCAGTGAAGAAGTTCTTTTGGCATATGTCTGGAATTTTTGCTGCCTGTGGATGCCTCTAGTATTTTATGGTTTCCCATCTTATGTTTAAGTCCTGTATCCATTTTGAGTTTATTGTTGTGTATGGTGAAAGTTGGTGATTTAATTTCATTTTTTTGCATGTATCTGTCCAATTTTCCCAACACCATTTATTGAAGAAACTGTCTTGACTTCATTGTATGTTCATGCCTCCTATGTCAAATATTAATTGGGCATAGTGGTTTGAGTCGATTTCTGGATTCTCTATTTCATTGATCTATGTGTCTGTTCTTGTGCCAGTAGCAGGCTGTTTTAAGAACAGTGGCTTTGTAATATAGCTCAAAATCTGGTACAGATCCCACCTACTTTGTTCTTCTTTCTCAGAATTGCTGCAGCTATTTGGGGCCTTTTTTTATTCCTGATGAATTTTTGAAGAGTTTGTGAAATATGCCATTGGTATTTTAATGGGAAGTGCATTGAATTTATAGATTGCTTTGGGTATTATGGACATTTTGATTATGGTATGTTGATTCTACCAATCCAAGAATATGGTATGTTCTTCCAACTGTTTATGTCCTCCTCTATCTATTTTTTCAGTGTCGTGTAGTTTTCCACATATAGGTCTTTTACTTCCTTAGTTAAGTTTATTCCTAGGTATCTCAATATTTTTGGTACAATGGTAAATGGGGTTGCTTTTTTAGTCTCTGTAAGTTCACTATTGGTGTATAGAAATACCATATATTTCTTGGCATTAATTTTGTATCCTGCTACAATGCCAAATTCATTTATTAGGTCTAATAATTTTTTGATGGGGTCTTTAGGGTTTTCTATATACAGTATCATGTCATCTGCAAATAAGGACAGTTTTATTTCTTCTTTTCCAATTTGGATGCCTTTTATTTTTTCTTCTTGTCTGATAACAATGGCTAGTACTTCCAGCACTATGTTGAACAGGAGTGGTGAGAGTGGGCATCCCTGTCTTGTTCCTGTTCTTAGGGGAAATGGTATTAGTTTTTTCCCATTGAGGATGATGTTGGCTGTGGGTTTGTCATATATGGCTTTTATTATGTTGAGGTATGGTCCTTCTATTCACACCTTGCTGACAGGTTTTTTTGTTTGTTTGTTTGTTTGTTTTTTGTTTTTAATCAAGAAAGGGTGTTGGATTTTGTCAAATGCTTTTTCCTGTATCAATTGATATGACTCTATGATTTTTATCTCTCAATTTGTTTATGTGATGTATCACATTTATTGATTTGCGGATATTGTACCATTCTTGCATCCCTGGGATAAATCCTACTTGATCATGGTGTTTGATCTTTCTAATGTACTGCTGTATCCGATTTGCTAGAATTTTGTTGAGGATTTTGGCATCTATGTTCATGAGGGATATTGGTCTGTAATTTCTGTCATTGTATTGCCTTTATCTGGTTTTGGTATTAGGATGATATTGGCTTCATAGAAGGTGCTTAGAAGTGTTCCTTCCTCTTGAATTTTTTGGAATAGTCTGAGAATAGGTTTAGTTCTTCCTTGAATGTTTGGTAAAATTCCCTTGTGAAGGCGTCTGGCCCTGGGCTTTTGTTTGCTGAAACTTTTTGATGACTGCTTCAATTTCTTCCATAGTTATTTGCCTATTGAGATTTTTTGAGTCTTTCTGAGTAAGTTTTGGAAGGTTGTATTTTTCTAGGAATGTGTCCATTTCCTCCAGGTTGTCTAGTTTGTTAGAATAGAGTTGTTCATAGTATTTTTTAAACAATCTTTTGTATTTCTGTTGGATCTGTTGTTATTTCACCTCTTTCATTTCTGATTTTGTTTAATTGGGTCTTCTCTCTTTGATCCTTGGTGAGCCTGGCTAGAGGTTCATGAATCTTTTTTATCCTTTTGAAGAACCATCTCTTTGATTTGTTGAATTTTTTTTTTGTCTCTTTGTCATTCATTTCTGCCTGATCTTTATTATTTCTTTTCTTCTGCTCTCTGTGGGCTTTTCTTGTTGTTCTCTTTCTAATTCTTTGAGTTGCTGAGTTAGATGATTTATTACCATATTTTCTTGTTTTTTTGAGGTAGGCCTGTAGAGCTATAAACTTCCCTCTTAGGACTGCTTTCATTGTGTCTCAGGATTTGCAATGTTGTATTATTGTCATTAGTCTCTAGGATGTTTTTAATTTCTTCTTTGATCTCATTGGTAACCCAATTATTGTTTAGTAGCATGCTATTCAGCTTCCAAGTGTTTTGTGTGTTTTTTTTTGGGAATGCTTTTATTGTAGTTCATTTCTAATATTATGCCATTGTGGTCTGAGAAAAAGTTTGATAGGATTTCAGTCTTTTTGAATTTGGAGAGACTTTGCTGGTGACCCAATATGTGGTCTATTTTTGAAAATGTCCATGTGCACTTGAAGAGAACGTGTATTCCATGCTTTGGGGTGAAATGCTCTGAAGATGTCAATTAGGTCCATCTGATTTAGTGTGTCATTTAGAACTGCTGTTTCTTTGCTGATTTTTTTGTCTAGTGGATTTATCCAATGATGCCAGTGGTGTGTTGAAGTCCTCCACTATGATTGTATTGTTGTCGATCTCTCCCTTGATATCTTCCATGAGATTTTTTATGTATTTGGGTGCCCCTGCATTGGGTGGATATATGTTTACCAGAGTTGTATCTTCTTGTTGAATTGCTCCCTTTAGTATTATGTAGTGGCCTTCCTTATCTTTTATTATGGTCTTTACTTTGAGGTCTATTTTATCAGCAATAAGTATCACAACCCCAGCTTTTTTCTCATTTCCATTTGCCTGAAAAATGTTTTTCCATCCTTTCACTCTCAGTCTGTGTGAATCCTTTGCTCTCAGGTGGGTCTCTTGTAGACAGCAAATAAATGGGTCATGTTTTTTTTTTTTTTAATCCATTGAGCTACCCTGTGTCTTTTGATTGGTGCATTTAATCCATTTATGTTTAATGTTATTATTGACAAGTATATGTTTTTTGTCACATTTTCCCTTAGTGTTTGTGTTTCTTCTTGCCTTTCTCTTTCTTCTTTCTACAGCAGTCTCTCTAGCATTTCTTGCATTGCTGGCTTGGTAGTGATAAACTCTCTTAGCCCTTTTTTGTCTGTGAAGCTCCTGATTCCACCTTCAATTTTGAATGATAGCCTTTCTGGGTATAGTATTCTTGGATTCAGACCCTTGCTTTGCATCACTTTGTATATTTCATTTCATTCCCTTCTGGCCTGGTATGTTTCTGTTGAGAAATCAGTTGATATTCTAATAGAAGATCCCTTGTAAGTAACTTTCTGTCTCTCTCTGGCAGCCTTTAAGATTCTTACTTTGTCGTTGGTGTTCACCAATTTAATTATGATGTGTCTTGGTGTCGGTCTTTTGGGGTTTAACTTGTTTGGGACTCTATATACTTTTTGGACTTGCATGGTTTTTTTTTCTTGCCAATATCAGGAAAGTTTTCTGTCATTATTTCTTCAAACAGATTTTTTATCACTTCTCTTCCTTCTGGTATCCCTATTAAGCAAATATTGTTTCATTTTGTATTTTCCCAAAGCTCCCTTATGCTCTCCTCTTGCTTTTTAAGTCTTCTTTTTAGTTGCTGCTGTGTTTGTGAGTTGTTTTTTTTTTTTTTTACTACTTTGTCTTCTTATTCACTGATGTGGTCCATAGACTCTTCTAGTCTACTGTTTAGGCCTTCCATTGTGTTTTTTATTGCAGCTATGTCATTCTTCATCTCCTCTTGGTTCTTTTTCATGCTGGTGACATTCTCATTCGGCTCCTTATAATTCTCATTGAGTTGTGTGTATTTGTTATCCATTCATTTAAATATCCTTATAACCATTACTCTGAATTCTTTCCCTGATAAGCTGCTAGCCATAATTTCATTTAACTTCCTTTTTGGTAATTACTCTTTTTCTTTCCTTTAGGGATTGCTTTTGTCTTCTCATGTTTTCCTGCAATGTTTTAGTTGTAAATCTGCTTGCTTTGCTACCCAGGTTCTTTTGGGGATGGTGCTACTGGTGTAATCTCTCAGTTTTCTTGGTAATCTAGTGTAATCTAGTGTAGCTTCCTACTTGAGCTATGTGGGTTCTCTTGATGTAGGCCTGCAAGCTTGAGAGGCACTGTTGCGGTGTCTAGAAGTCAGCAGCTATGGAGGGGAGTGTCCCAATGTTTGCTGTCTTGCACCCTTAGATGAAGTCACGTGTGTCCAGGGGGCACTCACAGTGGCACCCAGGAACCGTTTCTTGGGAGAGCTCACAGTGGCTCCCACTAGGTGCCCTGTGTGTAAATGGGCTCAGGGTGCCTGCCTGATGGAAATTCGCTTCTGTGGAGGGGTGTTTACAGGCACAGAGCTCTGATGAGCTCTGAAGGGTCCTGACACTGAGGTTAAGCAGCTAGGGTGAATGTGGGCAGTTATTCAGAAAGAGATGTTTCAGAATTTCTGCCGCAGGGCAGCACATCCTTATCTGTACAGAATCACACCCAGCAGGGGCTCAGCAGCTCCCCAGAGGACCCTGTGGACATATGGGCTCAGGCTGCCTGCCCTTTGGAAATGTGCATGTCTGGTGGTCAGTTTGCTGGCACTGAGTTCTGACGCACTGTGAGGGGCCCTGGCACTGAAGTTACCCTGCTGCGGTGTCTGTGCAGGTGTCCAGGATGAGTGAATTCAGAATTTCTATTGCTTGGGGCAGTGCATCCCTGCTTGTCCAAGATCACACCAGCCAGGACTCACAGTATCTCCCACAAGTGCCTTGAGGATAGATGGGCTTTGGAAGTGTCTGCTTTTTTGGGAGTGTACACGCGAACTGGTGGTGCATTTGCCTGCACAGAGTTCTGGCACACTTTGAGCGGCCCTGGCACTGAAGTTAAACAACTAGGGTGTATGTGGGAAGTTATTCAGGAGAAAGGAGTTCAGAGTTTCTGCTGTGGGGCAGCACATCCTTGTCTGTACAGATCAGACCCAGCAGGGGCTCAAAGCAAATCCCCAGAGGACTCTGTGGATATATGGGCTCAGGGAGCCTTCCCTTGTCTGTGGCTGTGAGTTTGCCGGCTTTGGAAGTTTGCTCATGAACTTTGAATGCTCCTGCTTTTTGGAGGTGGGCACGGAACTGGTGGTGCGTTTTCCTGCGCAGAGCTCTGACGCACTCTGAGGGGCCCTGGCACCGACATTGCACAGCTGGGGTGTCCGTGGGCAGTTATTTAGGAAGAAGGAATTCAGAATTTCTACTGCAGGGCCGTACACCCTTTTCTATACAGAATCACACCCCCCGGGGCTCTCAGTGGCTCCCAAGCACTGTCTAGGTAGTGGAATGCCTGGCTGCCTAGGGGGCTGGGAATGCAGTGAATCCTGAGATCCGGCACTGGGGGGGAGGGGGGGTTGAACTTACTGCTGTCAAGCTGAGTACCCTGTGGAGGTCCTAGGGTCTGCAGGTCTGCAGCTGGGGTGGCAGGTCTTCCACCAGAGCAGCTGTAGTGTCCTGGTTTGCTTCTGAGACCAGATTAGGTGGTGACGAGGCTAGGATTCGAGTTTCAAGCAGTTCTGTTCTTCAAGATGATGTGGTCTCTATGGCACCGGTGTCCTCCCCATAGTGTTTGCGATGGCAGCGGGGTTTTGCTGTCTAAGACTGCCTGGATTGGGAGCCCCCTGGGAGAACTTCAGGGTTTAACTGTCCCTATTTCTCCCTCTCTCTCTCTCTCTCTCTCTCTCTCTCTCTCTCTCTCACACACACACACACACACACACACACACACCCCTCTATTACTCCCTCACTTACTCACACACTCTCCCTCCCTACCTTCCTGCCGGTCACCATTTTTTTTTCCCTCCTGTTTTATTTATTTTGTCTTTTAGATTCCATATGTAAGTGAAATCATACAGTATTTGTTTTTCTCTGACTTATGTGACTTAGCTAATTCTCTCTATTTAGATCTATTTATGTTGTTGCAAAAGGCAAGTTTTCATTCTTTTTATGGCTAATATTCATATCTATATCTATATCTATATCTATATCTATATCTATATCTATATCTATATATATATATATGAATCTTTATTCATTTGTCATTTGTCTATTGCTTCCAACTTGGCTATTGAAATTATTGCTGCAATGAACATAGGGGTGCATCTATCTTTGAATTAGTGTTTTGGATTTCTTTGGATACATACTAGAAAGTATAATTGCTGGGTATTAAGTCTATTTTTAATTTTTTGAGGAGCCTCCATGCTGTTTTCCATAGTGACTGCACAAATTTGAAGTCCCACCAATAGTGCACCTGGGTTTCATTTTCTCCACATCCTTGCCAACACCTGTTTGCTGATTTGGTAACAGCCAGTCTGACAGGCACAAGGTGGTATCTCATTGAGGTTTTCATTGGCATTTCCCTTATGATTAGTGATGTTGTACATCATTTCATGTAACTATTGGCTATTTGCATGCCCTCTTCAGAGAAGTGTCTACACGTGTTCTCTGCCCGTTTTTAAATGGAATTATTTTTTTAAAAATTATGTTTATTGTTGAAAGTATTACAGATGTCCCTTTCCCCTCACCCCCGTGATGCCTCTTTATCTCTCACTGCCCGCCCCCCCACTTCACTGACCACACTATTGTCTGTGTCCATGGGTTATGCATACATGCATATAAATTCTTTGGTTATCCTCTTCCCTTCTCCCCTCTGAAATTTGTCAGTCTGTTGCATGCTTCATCAGTTTATTTTGGTCATTAGATTCCACATATGAGTAAGATCATGTTTCTCTGATTGGCTTATTTTGCTTAGCATAATACTCTCCATGTCCCTCCATATTGTCTCAAAGCGAAAGAGCTCCTTTTTTACTGCTGCATAGTATTCCATGGTATGAATGTACTATAACTTTTTTATCCACTCATTTACTTATGGGCAAGTGGGCTGTTTCCTGATCTTAGCTATTGTACATAGTGCTGCTATGAACACTGGGGTGCATATATTCATTATCATTGGTGTTTTGAATTTCTTAGGATATCTTCCTAGAAGTGGGATCACTGGGTCAAATGGCAGTTCCATTTTTAATTTCTTTTTTAAACATATATTTATTGATTTTAGAGAGGAAGGGAGAGGGAAAGAGATAGAAACATCAATGATGAGAGAGAATCATTGATTGGCTGCCTCCTACATGCCCCTCACTGGGGATTGAGCCCACAACTTAGGCATGTGCCCTTAGCTGGAATCGAACCTGGGACCCTTCAGTTTGCAGACCAATGCTCTATCTACTGAGCCAAACCAGCTAGAGCCATTTTTAATTTCTTGAAGAAACTCCATACTGCTTTCCATTGTCTGCATTCCCACCAGGAGTGTACTAGGGGTTTCTTTTCTCCACATCCTTGCCATAAGTTGTGAAACCATGCAAATCCTAGAAGAAACCATAGGTAGCAAAGTCTTAGACATCTCTCTTAGCAATATAATTGCTGAGACATCTCTGAGGGCAAAGGAAACTAAAGGAGAAAATAAACAAATGGTATTACATCCAAATAAAAAGCTTCTGCACAGCAAAAGAAACCATCAACTAAATGGAAAAAAGCCCACTGTATGGGAGAACATATTTGCCAATGATACATCTGATAAGGGTTTAATTTCTAAAATATATAAAGAACTCATACAACTTAAACGGAAGACAAGTAATCCAATTAAACAATGGGCAAAGGACCTAGATAGACACTTCTTCAAAGAGGACATACAGATGAACAAGAAAATGCTCCAACTCACTATTTATCAGAGGGATGCAAAGTAAAAGGACAGAATGGCTTCCACCAACAAATGAACTATTTTTTTATGTTAAGGTGTATGAGGTCTTTATATATTGTGGGTATTAACCCTTATCAGATATATCATTTGCAAATATCTTCTCACATTTAGTAGGTTGCCTTTTAGTTTTGTTGTTGGTTTCCTTTGCAATGCAGACGCTTATTAGCTTAATTTAGTCCCATTTATTGTCTTTTTGTTGTCTTTGCCCTAGAAGACATATCTAAAAAAAAAATATTGCTAAGGCCAATGTCAAAGAGTTTATTGCCTATGTTTTCTTCTAGGAGTTCTATGGTTTCAGGACTTATAGTTAAATCTTTAATTCATTTTATTTTTGTATATGATGTAAGAAAGTGGTCTAGTTAATATTGTACACTTGTCTGTCCAGTTTCCTCCATCATTTATTAAAGAGACTGTCTTTATCCCATTGTAAATTATTGCCTCCTTTGCTGTATGCTAATTGACCATATACTAAGCATAGACTTATTTCTGGGCTATTTTATTGCATTGATTTATATGTCTATTTTTATGCCAGTATCATGCTGTTTGATCACGATAATCTTGTGGTATAGTTTGCTATCAGGTAGTGTGATACCTTCAACTTTGTTCTTCTTTCTCAATATTGCTTTGGCTATTTGGGGTCTTTGTTGGTTCCATATAAATTTTAGGATTATTTCTTCTATTCATGTGAAAAATTTCATTGGTATTTTGATAAGGATTGTATAAAATCTACAGATTGCTTTGGGTGATATGGACATTTTAACTATGTTAATTATTCCTATCCATGAACATGGTATATGCTTCCATTTGTGTATTCTTCAATTCCTTTGAACAATGTTTTATAGTTTTATGAGTACAAATCTTTTACATCCCTGATTAAATTTATTCCTAGATATTTTATTCTTTTTGATGCAATAGTAAATGGGGTTGTTTTCTTAATTTTTCTTTATGATAGTTTGATATTGGTGTATAAAATGCAATCAGTTTTTGAATATCTATCTTGTATCCTGCAACTTCACTGAATTTATTTATTCTAATAGTTTTTTTAAATGAATTCTTTAGAGTTGTCTACTAGAATATATAGTACCAGGTATTGTGCAAATAATGAGTTTTACTTCTTCCTTTCCAATTTGGATGCCTTTTTTTTTTTTTTTTTTGGCTGATTGTGTGGCTAGGATTTGCAATACTGTTTCAAATAGAAGAGGTGAAAGTAGACATCCTTGTTTTAGTCCTGAGCTAAAAAGATTTCAGCTTTTCACTGTTGACTATGATGTCAGCTATAGTTTGTTCTATATGGTGGCCTTGATTATGTTGAGGTACATTTCCTCTATAGCTACTCTGCTGAGTTTTTAATCATGATTGGTTGTTGGATTTTGTCAAGTGCTTTTTCTGCATCTATCAATATGATTGTATTTCACCCTTCATTTAGTTTGTGCCATGCTAATTGATTTGCAGATACTGAACCAGCCCTCCATCCCAGGAATAAATCCCACTTGATCATGGTGTATAGTCTTTTTAATGTATTGCCAGATTTGATTTGCTAGCATTGTGTTGAGGATTTTTACAGCTAAATTCATCAGGGATATTAGCCTGAAATTTTACTTTCTTGTGTTGTCTTTGATATCTGGGTAATGCTGGCCTCATAAAATAAGTTTGGGAGCTTTCCCTCTTCAATTTTTTGTAATAGTTTGAGGACAGGGATTAATTGTTCTTTGAATATTTGGTAGAACTCGTGTGTGAAGCCTTCTGGCTCAGACTTTTGTTTATTGGGGTATTTTTATTAGTGATTCATTTTTGTTATTAGCAATTGGTCTATTCAGATTTCCTATTTCTTCCTGATTCAGTCTTAAAAGGTTGTGTGTTTTGAGGAATTTATCCATGTTTTCTAGATTGTCCAATTAGTTAGCATATAATTGTTTTCAGCATTTTCTTATAATTCCTTATATTTCTGTTGTCATTTCTCTTTCATTTCTAATTGTATTTATTTGGGCCCTCTTTTTTTTTTTTTTTTTTTGATGAGTCTGGTGAAAGGTTTATCAATTTTACTTTTCAAAGAACTTGCTGTTGGTTTCATTGATTTTTTCTATTGTGTGTGTGTGTGTGTGTGTGTTTTTTTCTTCATTTATTTTCCCTCTGTTCATTTTGGGCTTTGTTAAGGTTAGATTATTTGAGATTTTTTGTTTTTTGTTTTTTTGTTTCTTTAAATAGATATATGAATCGTTCTTTTAAAACTGCTTTTGCTGTGTCCCATTTTTGGTCATGTGTTTGCATTCTCACTTGTTTTAAGCCACTTTTTGATTTCCTAACTTGATCTCATTTTTAACTCATTTATTTAGTAGTATGTTATTTAGCCTCCATGTGTTTGTGGGTCCTCCCCCCTCCAATTTTCTTGTTACTGATTTCTAATTTCAAACTGTTTTGATCAGAGAAGGTGCTTGATGGGATTTCTACTTCTTAAATTTATTGAGACTTGGTTTGTGGCCTATTCTAGAAAATGTTCCACTGCCCTTGAAAAGAATGTATATTCTGCTGTTTTTGAATGAAATGTCCTATAAATATCTATTAAGTCAATCCATTCTACTGTTTCATTCAGATCACTTTCCTTGTGGATTTTTGTCTGGGTTATCTACCCATTGATGTGAGGTGCTAATACCCCCTACTATTATTGTATTACTGTGGATCTCTCCCTTTATGTCTGACAATATGTGCATTATATATTTAGATACACCTACATGGGTGTGTAGATGTTTGAGTTATGTTCTCTTGTGGATTGATCCATTTATCATTATAAAATGTTCTTTGTCCCTTATTATAGCCTTTGAGTCTATTTTATCTGACATAAATATTGCTACCCCAGCTCGTAAAATTTCCATTTGTATGAAATATCATTTTCCATTTCTTTAGTTTATCTCTGTGTGTCTTTTGATCTGAAGTATGGAAGCATATGTGTAGGTCTTATTTTATCTATTCAGCTACCTAATGTCTTTTGACTAAAGCATTTAGTCAATTTACATTTAAAGTAATTATTGACAGGTATGTAATTATTGCATTTTATTAAATTTTTCTGATTGTTTTTTGTGGTTCTTCTGTTCCTTTCCCCTCCTGCTCTCTTCTTTTATGCATTTATGACTTTGCATAGTATTGGATTCCTTTCTATTTGTTGTATATCTCATAGATTTTTGGTTTATAGTTACCATGTGCTTCATATAGAATAGGATGCTTTAAGCTGATGGTTGCTTTTAGAACACATTCTAAATAACATTTTTTTCCCCTGATACTTCATTTGTTTTGTCATTTTTTACCTCTTTTATATGTGTTTCTGTGTATCCCTTAATTTATTATTGTATTCATGCATATTATTCCTACTTTTGCCTTTAATCTTCATACTAGCTTTATAATAAGTTGATCCACTACCTTTACTAAGTATTTGTCTTTGTGAGATTTTTCCTCTCATGTATTTTCTTTTTAGTTTTGACCTTTTCTATTTAAAGAAGTTCCTTTAATATTTCTTATAATATTGGTTTAGTAGTGATGAAATCCTTTAGCTTTTGTTTGGGAAATGTTCTCTCTCTTTCAATTCTAAATTATAACCTTGCTGAGTAATCTTGGTTGTAAATTGTCCCCTCTCACTTTGAATGTTTTATGCTATTTCCTTCAGGCCTGAAAAGTCTATTGAAAAATCTTCTAGTTTTCCTATGGGAGCTCTTGGTACTGTTAAAATTCTCTGTCTTTAATCTTTGGCATCTTGTTAATTTTTATTGATTTCAGAGAGGGACAGGGAGAGAGAGAAACATCAGGGATGAGAATCATTGATCAGCTGCCTCCTGCATGTTCCCTACTAAGTATCAAACCTGCAACCTGGGCATGTGCCCTTTGACTGGAGTCGAACTCAGGACCCGTCAGGCTGACTTTCTAGCCATTGAATCAAATCAGCTAGGGCTAACCTTTGGCATTTTAATCATGATTTATCTTGGTGTCAGCCTCTTTGATTTCATCTTGCTTGTGACTTTTTGTGCTTCCTGGACTGTGTATATTTCCTTCACCAGATGAATGAAATTTTTTACCATTTCTTCAAGTAAGTTTTCAATCTCCATGTCTCTCCCTTCTCCTTCTGAGAACCTTATGATGTGAATGTTGTGCTCTATGCTGTCCCAGAGGTCACTTAAACTATCCTCATTTTCTAAAATTTTTTAGATCTTCTGATTGGGTGTTTTCTACTAACTTGTCTTTCAGGTAGCTCAGATCCTCTGCTTCATCTAATCTGATGTTTATTTGTTCTAGTCTAGTTTTTTAGTTCTAGTCTAGTTTTCTAGTCTAGTTTTCATTTCACTTATTACTTTCTTCAGCTCTAAATGATACTTTTACTTTCTTCAGCTCTAAATGATACTTTAAAAACATTTTTTAAATCTTTTTGTTGAAATTCTCTTGATCTGGTGTATTGCTCATCTCCATTTAATTTAGTACCTTTACTGGAGTTTTCTTCAGTTTTTCCATTTAAACAAGTTTCTCTGTCTCCTCATTTTGGCTGACACTTTTGTTTTTGTTCTTAATTAATTGGAGTTACATTGATTAATAACTTCATATAGATTTTGGGTGTACAACTTTATAATGACATCTGTATACTCTATTGTGTGCTCACCACCTCCAAGTTTAGCCTCTTTCCATTACCATATATTTGACCCAATTTACTCACTTTGTCATCCCTTCTCCCCCACTTCTGGTAACTACCATTCTGTTATCTGTATCTATGACTATGGCTTTTTTATATCCCACAAATGAGTAAATCATGTTTCCTGTCATTTTTATGACTGAGTTTTTCACTTAGCATAATATTCTCAAGATTCATAATTGTCACAAATGGTAGTATTTCACTTTTTATGAATTAATACTATTCCATTGTATAAATATACCATATCTTCTTTTTAAAAAATATTTTGATTTTTTACAGAAAGGAAGGGAGAGGGATAAAGAGTTAGAAATATCGAAGAGTAATATTGATCAGCTGCCTCCTACACACCCCACACTGGGGATGTGCCTGCAACCAAGGTACATGCTCTTGACCAGAATCGAACCCAGGCCGACACTCTAGCTATTGAGCCAAACCGGTTTCAGCTGAATCATATCTTCTTTATCTAATTATTCATTGAAGGACACTTAGGTTGTTTACCTGTCTTGACTATTGTGAATAATGCTGCAATGAATGTAGGGTACATTCATTAACAAGATGCCAAAGGTTAAAGACAGGTTATAAATATTTTCAAAAATTTCAGGTAGCTTCCCAGAAGAGGGATTGATATGGGAGCTATAAATTTCTTTTAGGAACCATCATATTGTTTTCTATAGTGGCTGTACCAATTTACATCCCCACCAGCAGTATATAAATTTTCCTTTCTCCATCTCTAACACTTGTTATTTCTAACAGGTATGAGGGGGAATCTCATTGGAGTTTTGACTTTCATTTCCTTTATAACTAGTGATATGGAGCATCACTAGCGAATAGATTTTTAAATTTCTCCTTCTGATTGTTATTAATGCATAGAAACATAAATTTATGTATTGTACATTAATTTTGTGTCCTGCTACTTAATTCATTCTATTTTTCAATGGATTCTTTAGGGTTTTCTATACAGTATCATGTCATCTGTAAGTAGTTTTCTTTCTTTCTTTCCAACTTGGATGCCTCTTATTTCCTTTTCTTGTCAGATTGCTAGGACTTCCCATACTATATTGAATAACAGTGGTGAGAGTTGGCACCCTTGTCTTTTGTTCTGATCCTAGATTTTTCAGTCATTTATGATGTTAGCTGTGGCCTTGTCCTGTATAGCCTTTCTATACCCACTTTGACAAAATCCAACATCCATTTATTAAAAAAATCTCAAATTTTCTGCATTTATTGACAATCATATGACTTATCTTTAGTTTCATTAAACCTTTCACTCCTGGTATAAACCCCACTTGATCATGGTGTATAATCTTTTTATTATTATTGAATTTGGTTTGCTAATATTTTGAGAATTTTTGTATGCATTTCATCAGGGATATTGGTCTGTAATGTTTTTTTTGTCTGGTTTTAATAAATGCTGGTTTTATAGAATGATTTTGGAAGCACAACCATATGTGCTAGTGCTGCAGTGCCTGCTAGTTCTGAACATTCTCCAGGCAGGGCAGCCCTGCCTGCAGGCTCTGTAATGCTTGGCTAGCTCTGTACTTTCTCTGGGCTACACATGTATGTGAGGCTCCCAAACACAGTGGTTGCATGTAGCAGTGCCCAGCAGTATTTACTAGATTTGTCCTGCACCTGGCACCCTTCTATTCCTGCTGGAGCTAGCTCGAAAGGGATGTCTGGGGATTGCTAAAGCAGCCCAGGACTCCCACCCACTGTCCAAGTGCAGGGAAACAAACTGGTTCCTCCAACCTTCTCTCTGTGGTCTCTCTCTCACTTGTTCTGCAGAAGTTGTGCAATTGGCCCTCAGCTGACTCTCAGGAGAAACTGTTCTAAATGGGAGCGGGTGAGCTTAGCCTCTTATGAGGCCCTCTTGGACCTGCTTCTGAAACAAGTTACTTTATTGCAGAACTTTTCAGAATCTCTACAATACTAACATGTGTTGTGCAACTCAACGAGGAAAACATATGCTTCATTTTCTATCTGTTCATATGTCACCCACCCCTATTTGTGGCTAAAGGGACAGGTACTTTAGAGACGTTTACAGTGTTATCTCAAAGTATACGATGGACAAAAATTCAACGAGTCACACTGCTGTCATGGCCTTGCCAGTTTAATCATTCAGTGTATTATATTTCTACATCAAACTGTGGCTTTAGCTATAAGATTCAGCAATCATCACAAAACTGTCATCACATTCAAAATATCCTTCCATGTGCAGACACATCTACCTGTACATACATATTTCTAAAGCAAGCTAAGCAGAGAAACCTCCATGATGCCCTCTTTTTTCTTTAAACAGCATTTGCCGTCTACCAGTCGCTGCCTTATTTTGAGTCATTCGGCACTTACTCCACAAAGCTGCCCTTTGACCTATCCATCTACTTCCCCTATGTGCTGAAAATATACCTCATGATGCTCTTTATAGGTAAGTGGCGTTTGTTTTGTGCTGCCATCACCCTCAACAGAAAGGTCTACCCACATGGGAAAGAGCTAAGAGGAAGCCTGACACAATGAGTTAGACCTTGTTAGTAAAGCACCTACAAATTATACTAATTTTTTTCAAGATCAAAAGAACCAGAACAGTTTTACTAGCAGAAAATGAAACTGCATTAGATATGAAATATAGAAGTCAAAAATAAGCAGTTCTATTTCTGATTTTTCCATTTATTTAGTTATCTGTTCGTTTCTTTCCTAGGAAGTAAGAAAAATGTATATAACAAAAACTTGGTCAATTTCCCAGGAAATGGGGAAAAAGACTTCCATTATTAAATTTTAGCTTCCCCAGCTCTAACCATCACAAATCCCCAAGAACAGTGATTATTGCTACAAGGTAACAACTATCAAGTATATATGAGCCACACACAAAAGAGAAGACAAACGTGAACCGTTAGGAGAGGTGGAGAGAGCTCCCTTGAAGAAAGGGAAAAAGGAATTCTTTCAATAAAAAATCGGTGAGATGGAAGGGGTTTGCTTTACTTTCCTTCTGCGAATCTCTCCTGACAACGGTCTGAGGCCCGGCCTCCAGGCAGCGCTCTAACTGTAATTTTAAAACTATGGTTTGTGCCAAAGAAATGACTAATCAGTCTTTCTTACTTTTACCATTTCCTTCTTCACGATAGGTATGTATTTTATCTACAGCCATCTTTACTCAGAAAGAAGAGACTTCCTCAGAGTCTTTCCCATTAAAAAGAAGAACCTGTGAGCAGCATGCTGCTGTGACGTAAGGACAAAGGCCGAGGATTCCGCTGCAGACACACCACAGGAAGTGTGCTGGCGGGGGACAAGTGTGAGACAGAAATCCATCACATGACCTCCTCCCGACACCTCCCGGCAGCCTGTGGTGCTCAAACAGACTCTGAACAACCTGCTTCTCCAAAGCTGTGGATTTAGACAAGTTAAGTTTATATTGACTGAAGCCTGATACTTTCCTGTAAGGGTAATGAGAAATAGATTCAACTAACTTGTATTTTTAACAACTTTGGTTTCTTTTCACTTCCGAATTCCCCGGTAGCAGCAGGTCCACAGGAGGGAGCGCTGTGAGGTATGGTCTGCAGGGTCCACAGTCACAGTTTGTACACGTCACCGTTCCCAGAGGTAACACCCGTCAGAAACACTTAGAAAAGGAAAATAACTCCCCACATTCCTTCCATTGAGATAAAAGCCAAGAAAATTAAGAACTAGTCATGTTTCAGATCATGTATTGTTGAATTACTATTGTTAATTACTCTAATGTTATAAATCATCACTTACTAGTATAGTTCTGAAAATTGATCCTTTCTTTGAAGATTTATAATATATATGAATAACTGATTAATGGAATAATTTCTGAATCACTGGTATATTATTCACTTTTCTTGAAATAATTATAGAATCGTATTGCCCAGCAACTATATAAAAAGGGTACTAAATATTTTGTTACATAAAAACCAGGTAGTAAAAATGTAATTAAAAAAATAATTTTACACCATAAATAAATCAAAGAAACTATAAATTTAATGTCATATTTTGAATTTTAAGTATTAAGATTACCCTTTTTAAAAAGCAACATTTTGCTTTTAAAGGTGCTTATTTTACTTCTAAATTAAAAAAAGTTACTGTGCAAATGCTCCCTTAGTATGCAACTGGAGGTGACTTAGTCTAGCTCCCTCCCAATAAAAATGGCCACATACATTGCTGAAATATTCATCTAGAATCACTAAAACAAGAACTAGAGAAACTATAATATATTTATTGGGTCACTACAAGAAATAAAAATTTCATTACTAAATAACACTTTAATTTTTTTAAAAAAGCAAATTACCTGAAGAACCTTCCTACTTCTTAAAATATTAGACCAAAAAGAAACAGAAGTAAAATTATAATTATGGTAATTTTGAAACAGAATAAGGATTGACAATTTGAGATATGTACAGCAATTGTAACAAAAAATTCTGTAATTTCCTATGGTGACATTGTCACAAATGTTAGTATTATTGTGGTTGCTTATATTAAAATTGTAATATATTAAAATTGTAATACTGCAATACTGCATTTCACTAGAGATTAGTGGAAGAAGAAAGCAATTCATGTTCCCCAGGTTAAGAAACCAAGAGCGTAACCATCTAATTAATTGGCTGTTACCAAGATTGAGAAATTTATTTCTTTGGCTATTTTAACTCTGTGTCCATCAAATCTCTATTGTGTTTTGATATTTTCAAAGCATAAGATATAACTTCTAAATGATCTTTCCTTGGAGTTTCAAATGCCAAGTAAATTACCTGAAGTTCTAATAACTTAGGCAAAGAAACAGTAACCACAACAACAGTGTCTCTGGTGCCAAAAAAACCCAACAACACACACCCTTGCACATAATATCAGAGTCCTGAGCTTTTCCTTTATCAAAGTAGTTGTATACAGAGCAAGAACAAACACTTCTTCCCAATATCTTCGTTCAGTTTTATTTTACTGTAGTATGCTTGTCAAAAAGCACTTCTATTCTGGTCTTAGCTTTTGATTCAATAAACAGGTCACCTTAGTAGAGTGAGTCGGCTGTACACATGCCTATGTACACTCAAAAAACACTTATATTGTGCCAACAATGTACCAGTCACAGGTCAACACGATAAAATCTTTACCAAGTTTGTATGAAAGAAGGTACCACAGCTCACTAAAGTCCCTAAGAGAGTTGGTAATTTCTTTTTTACTATATCAGACTCTGCCTCTGAAGAGCAAATTGTCCCATAAAAGAATCTGTTTCTTCCAAAAGTTTCTGAAGTAGCTAGAACATCAAGTTTAAATGTTTCTCTGGAAAAACATGCATTTAAAATTTACGCGCAAAGACCACAGTTTCATTGTGCTAAAGAATTGAAGTGATTTAAATAAAAATGACCTTTCCTTTCCCATTTTCCTCTCATTTATTTTTGCTTTGAAACATTATTTTGCTTTTCCATCACTTTACTTTCTTCTTCTGGACCTAAGGGATATGCTAATTTTGACTTGACCTAGGCACTTTTCTCTAGGTCTTTATTCAAAGTAATTCAGGGAGCAATGGTCACAGTTAACCAGAGGGCCTGTTTGGAATGTAGATTTCTGGGCTCCCACTAAAGATCTGTGGAATCACAGCCATTGGGAATAGCCCAGGAACCTGCATTTTCACAGCCCCCTCACACGCTGCTGTTTGAAAACCACTGCTTTTGAGTCTAATGTATTTCAGCTTTGGACAGAAAACTGCTAATAAATATTTAAAGTCAACATACAATGTTCTGTTTTTAAAACAGATGATGACATTCATTTTTGTTAATCCCCACCTGAGGACATTTTTTTCAGAGTGGAAGGAAGGTGAGGAGGAGGGGGAGAGACAGACTGGTTGCCTCCCACACACTCCTCGGCCAGGGGCAGGGAGCGAACCGGCAAACCAGGTATGTGCCCTTGACCAAGAATTGAACGAGGCTCCTCAGTGTACTCCAACCACTTAGCAATGCCAACTCAGGCTAACATTCATTTTTGTTCTTATGCTTATCTAGTTTTAAAACATATTAAATAAGAATTATTAAAAGGGTAGCTGGCATTTTAAATATAACAAGATTAGTCAATTCTATATGAAAATCAATTCATAAAAAAATATCCCTTAATTCACGAGATACACACAGGTGCCCACTGTGTACTCACATTGTGGTATTGAGCTGGCCTGTGGGGTCCTGGGAGGGAGATGCAGTCCGGAGGTAGGACTGGCCTGGATTTGAAATCCTGCTCCAACATTTAGTACCTTCAGGCCTGCACTGAAGCATCACAGCTGCTATTTGTTTTCAGTGAAACATGTAAAAGGGGCAGCATTTCCACTGCAATTTCCAAAACACATTTTTGTATTCTTTCTTTTAACCCCCTACCACTGCTTTGTGAAGTTGGTTTTATTTCCTGGATTAAAGGAATAACCTAAATCAGGGAGCCATCACTGCCATTTTCGTTCAGTTTCATATTCATTTAGCTGGATGTCCCTTCACCAGTTCCCTCAGTTTGACAAGTACTGAATGACCTTTCTAAACTGCAATTAAAAAGTGCTGTTTGTGAAGATTAATCCATTACATGCCAACTTAAGCACTTAACGATACGTCACACATTTAAAAAGAACTTCCAGATTCTGGATAAAGTATTTCCTTCCAGGAAATATAAGAGCATATTACCTTGTCCTAGGCCAGGGAAACGATGATACATTTACACATGAAGGTGATGCTGTGGGGGTTTCCACGCGGGAGACGAGGGATGTGAACCGTCCCATCTGCTTTCAGTCCCGTGGTTCCAGGTGGAAGGCCTGCAGCTAAGCATTGGCTGGTTTCGCCATGCTGGTGGGGCTCAGTGACTGGGCGTCGACCTATGAACCAGGAGGTCACTGGTTTGATTCCCTGGTTCAATTCCCGGTCAGGGCACATGCCTGGGTTGTGGGCTCGATCCCAAGTAGGGGGCATGTAGGAGGCAGCCAATGAATGATTCTCATAATTGATGTTTTTATCTCTCTCTCCCTTCCCTTTCCTCTCTGGATTCAATATTTATAAACACACACATACACACATACATGCATGTGTGTGTTGTGTGTAAAAAGAATAGGCTGGTTTGTGTCAGAGATACAAACTGATCAGAGATGAGGCCTACAACTCGAGCTTTAAAGAAGGCCCGTCCTCTTAACCAAATGTTCTGATTTCTCTTCTAAAACAGCAATTTACCAAAAACCTAAAACTACTGCTTACTTTCAAAGCAACTAAGTTATTTCAAGATACTAGTTGAGCCCTTAACAAAGTCTTATTCTTCATACAATCACAGTATCAAATTAACCTGAGAAAAGTTAACCCTGGCAATTAACTTAAAAAAAAAAAAAAAGGTTAGTCACAGCCTATTAGTTACCATGGAGCCATTACATTACAAATAAACACAAAGAGTTCAGGCACGTACATGAATCCGACATCTGCTCCTAGCAAGAACCAGAACCAGAACAAGAACCAGGGTGGTGGGTATTTCTGAGACACCTGGCTTTAACCCCACACATTAATTTGTTAATCCATCCCAGCATACTATTTGTCTTGGCAATTTATTATTTCAAAAACTAACAGAAGATGGCCTGCAAAGCAACTTTTCCTTTTGAATATACTTTGTACAACTTCTGGTCTAAAAAAGCAGACTTGTGGTTTCTAGAGAACCAAGTGAAATTTCCTAAGAGGATAATTTAATTCTTCCTGAGGTCCTGCCTGCGGGGAACCCAGTCACCTATTCCGGTGACCTATGTGTTAGAAGGCTGAGATTTTAGAACTTTTAAGATTTTCAAACTAACAATCTTCCATTTTGGATTCTTTGGTTCCCATGCGTAGGAAAACCCCATACATTTTATGCTCCAGGCTGCTGGAGACAAAATAGGGAGCCAGGGAAGAGAGGACTAAGGTCTATCTTCCTCCCCCCTTCGCATTCGTCTGTTTTCTGGTCAAAGCCAGGAGCAGGGACAACGTTTGAATGGGAGGAGACGGGGCTGTAGCGAAGTCGGGGTTAGAAGTCTGGGCTGGCTCTTCACCCTTTCCCTGGGCAGCAGTGCGCTCTCTCTCTCGGGGAAATGCAGAGCAGCTCTTCAGAGTGTGACACGGAGACAGCTCTGTGTGAACCCTGCACTCTGCTCTTCACCGCCACCCAGGGAAGCAGCCTGCTCCGGGGACCTTAGGCCCTTCCATCCACGAAGGATCTGTCCCTTGGCGCTGCAGCTCCTAAACTTCCCCGCCCCAGAGACGTCCTCACGGAGGCAGGCTTGCTGCTCTGATCTGATCACAGAAATCTGTGGTAATCATAGGAAGCCATAGGTTTACTAACGCACATTAACCCATAAGCACATGAATACAACGTGCAATCCTTGGTGGGAATTTTCATCTTAAAGTGAGTGCTGATGAGCCTGAGGCAGTGAAAAGAGCACTGGACCTGGGACTCTAGGAGCTTGGTCATAGGCATAGCTCTGCCCTTACTGGAGGTGCCTTCTCCATTTAAAAACGGAAAATAAGCCGAAACCGGTTTGGCTCAATCGAGTCGGCTTGGGGACTGAAGGGACCCGGGTTCGATTCCGGTCAAGGGCATGTACCTTGGTTGTGGGCATATCCCCAGTAGGGGGTGTGCAAGAGGCAGCTGATCGATGACTCTCTCATCAATGTTTCTCTATCTCTCTCCCTTCCTCTCTGTACAAAATCAATAAAATATATATTTAAAAAAATAAATAAAAATGGAAAATAAGGCCTAGTCACAGTAAAAGTTAAATGAGATCATCCAAGTGAAAACTCTAGCGCACTAACAGTCTAGCATCTAACAGTAAATATTAGATAAATTTCCTCCAGTGAGCGGTTGACATTTAAGAAAATGTATGTGGGTGGGAAAAAGAGGGAGGCTGGTTTCTAAGATAGATATTCTACCTCTCTTCCTCCTTCAAATCCATTTCCCGCTAGCCCTGCCTCTAAAGATGATCTATGAAATATGGGCAACGCAGGTCCATACTACCTGAGAGCTGGCCTTGCCTTCCCTTCCCTTCCCCTTCCCTTTTCCTCTGTAGGCGTCTCAGCACCCTGTGGAGTTCAGCCAAAGAAAGAACTGTGACCTGGTGACAGAGTGTAAGTCACACAGTGAAACACAAACCCAGCTATCTGAAAAACAAAACCAGCAGATCTATTTTAACCCAGTGTAGGTAGGTTCGCTTGGGGACACCATCAGGTAAGGTCACAGGGGAACACTGAGCGTTCACAGGTGCTTGTAAAGCAGCAGGCACTGCGCTATAGTGTGACAGACACAAAACTCCATTATCCCAAACGTTTCTCCCCAGCGACCCACAGGTGTACTCCTCAGCATGCTTATATGGCTGGCTAAAGATAACCCTGATTTAATAACTGCATGGAGGAAAATGGCAAATATCAACATTAAAATGCTGGCTGAGCCGAAACCAATTTGGCTCAGTGGATAGAGCATCAGCCTGTGGACTGAAAGGTCCCAGGTTCGATTCCGGTCAAGGGCATGTACCTTGGTTGCGGGCACATCCCCAGTAGGGAGTGTGCATGAGGCAGTAGATCGATGTTTCTCTCATCGATGTTTCTAACTATCTCTCTCTCCCTCTCTGTAAAAAATCAATAAAATATATTTTAAGAAAATAAAATACTGGCTGATTCTCAAGCCCTTGAGTAAAATGCAACTCTTGAGGACATGGTCACATACCTTCATTTACTTGTCATGAGGCCACTAGGTGTCCTGATTAAGGGATGTGTACTTATAAAACAGACTCACCTTTCAAGGAGTATTTGTCATTTTTTGCTCGCCGAGCATCCCAATTCAGGTGGACCAGGCCTGGTCAGGTAGAGGACCCCACTTCCCGGGGACTCACCTGCGACTTGAGCTGAGTCAGAGTCCCCCCCACGTGGCCGCTGCCATGCCTGTGAGCAAAGACACCTTTCCTTCCACGGAGGCCGCCGGCAGCTGTCGTGACGACTATGCGGAGTGAGCCTGAGAGGGACAAAGCCCGGTGCCCTGTCTGCTCACTGGATGCACTGTGCCTGAGCAGATGTATCTTTAACTTCTGGCCTGTGAGCTAATTATATTCTCCTTTCAGCTGAAGCCATTTTGAATTGGGCAGCTTTCCCTTGCTTTCAAAAGCCCCAAGCACAACAAAATCCTAGCCGCCACTGATCAATCTGATTTAGCTCGTGGTTAACACCATGCTTATTATTCCAGTGTGTCTAGCACAGTGTTTCCCAAAGTTCTCTCATGATGAGAATCATGAGAATTGTATACTTAAAAAATTGTATACAATTGTATACAACTTAAAAAATATATAATTTTACCTATATGTTCCCCAAAATTCTAGTTTAGCACTTCTTAGTTGGGATTCAGGAATCTGTAGTTTAACAACTCCACCAGGTGATTCTCATCATGAGAGAAGGTTGGGAAACACTGGTCTAGCGGTTCCAAGAGAGTGCTTCGTCAACAAGGATAAGAAAAGATGTCTAACTTACAAAGCCAATGGGTGTCCTCCAGAGGCTTCATGGGAAATAGATGAATAATATTTAGTGTTTAAAAGGTAAAAACAAAACCAAAGACCATCTGACCCT
The DNA here is from genome assembly GCF_964339955.1 of Pipistrellus hanaki. Taxonomy (NCBI): domain Eukaryota; kingdom Metazoa; phylum Chordata; class Mammalia; order Chiroptera; family Vespertilionidae; genus Pipistrellus; species Pipistrellus hanaki. The sequence goes on along the minus strand of NC_140513.1, from coordinate 56,260,069 downwards.
ATCATAAAGTTTGGTTCAGGGGCTCAGTGGAGCAAGCATACCTGTACTGAAACTATTTGAACAGGCACCCACAAGTCCACAGCTTATCTCAGGGGTCTTCAAACTACGGCCCGCGGGCCACATGCGGCCCGCAGAGGAGTCTGATCCGGCCCGCCAGGTTTTTTGGGCAGTGAGCGCAGCCGAGGTGTTACAGTAGGAATTAGTAGTTCATATAGTCCGGCCCTCCAGCTCTCTGAGGGACCATGATCTGGCCCCCACTTTAAAAAGTTTGAGGACCCCTGGCTTATCTAATCACGTCAGGGGTCCCTCAGGGATCAACTTACTAGTTACACAGGGAAGTTCTGTGTCATGCCTCCGGCACCGCCAGGGTTCGGCTTGGTTAGCAGAACCTAGCCTCTGCCTGAAAACAAATAAAGTCACATGCACAAAATTCATGGGATTATTTTACTAGAATCTGGGGGAGAGGAAATGATATAGTCAAAGTTGCACAAAGAAAATCTTCAGATTGACCTCAAGCCAAACGAAAGGAAGTTCAATTTCTCATTTCCTTCTCCACTGGCCTGGGGAGGGAAGCACCGTCTCCTTTCCTGGCACTCAGGGTTCAAACCGCCCCGGATGTGGCCACCCTCTCACGACCTTGAGATGCATCCCAGACACAAATTCTGAGAGATTCCTTCCATTCGTGTGGTTTTCCTCTTCTGGCTGAGAATGCGGCTGGCTACGGCCAAACTGTTCACCAACCGTACGCTCTGGTCCATACCGCTTTCTTCTTAAACTCCGGGAGAACTCGTAAGGACAGCAGGGTGGCTAAGGGGACAGAAAGCAAAGTGCGCTGTTGCATTTGGTGGAGCTGCATTTGCAAAGGTCATTTAGATCAAAAGAGCATCAGGATGGAACCTGGATAATCCTCAAGACCAAGAATGACCACCTAGCAGTAGACAAAGTTTTAATGGCAGAAAAACAATAGTAAAGTTTGGGGGAATTTTTTTTTTTTTGGTATCAGTTCAGGAGAAATTCTGCAGAATTAAAATAAAAACTGACTGCTGGTGGGAATGCAGACTGGTGCAACCACTGTGGAAGATATTATGGAGTTTCCTCAAAAAACTGAAAATGGAACTCCCATTTGACCCAGTAATCCCACTCCTAGGAATATATCCCAAGAAACTAGAAACACCAATCAGAAAGGATATATGCACCCCTATGTTCATAGCAGCAAAATCTACAATAGCCAGAATATGGAAACAGCCTAGGTGCCTGTCAGCAGATGATTGGATCAAAAAACTATGGTACATCTACACTAGGGGTGTCGAACTCAATCAGAGAAGGGGCCAAAATCTAAAATCCAGCCTAAATCGCGGGCCGAATGGTTTACTGAACAGTCATAAACTGACAATGTCATAAACTGACAGTGGAGTGCAGTGATGACAGCGCGGTGAGGGCCACATTGCAAGGCCTGGCGGGCTGGATTTGGCCCGCGGGCCTTCTGTTTGACACATGTGATCTACACAATGGAATACTATGCTGCCATAAAAAAGAAGGAATTCTCATAATTTGCAGCAACCTGGATGGAATTGGAGAACATCATGCTGAGTGAAATGAGCCAATCAATGAAAGAGAAACACCACATGACCTCACTCACTTATGGATAATAAAGAACATTATAAACTGTGAACCAAAAGATAGATATAGAGACAGTAAAGCAACAAGCAGACTGTCAAATTACAGTGGGGAAGGGAGGGAGATCTGGGGGAGAGAATAGATCAACCGAAGGACTTGTATACATGCATATAAGTACAACCAATGGACATAAAACTCTGGGGAGGGAGAGTATGTATGAGAGGGAGGAAGGGGGGCAAAAAAAAAAAATCAATAAAATATATTAAAAATAAATAAATAAAATAAAAACTGACTTCAGGGATGCTGAAGATATTCTTTTTTCTTAATCAGGGTGCTTATTAAATAAGTGTGTCCCTTTTATAAACATTTACTTATGACTTATTTTTCTACATGAATATTATTTTTCTACTAGGTATTTAACTAAAAGGTAAAAACAGAACAAAACAAAACAAAAAAAACAACAAAAAACCAAAGACCATCTGACCCTATCATAAAGTTAGGCTCAGGGGCTCAGTGGAGCAAGCATACCCATACTGAAACTATTTGAACAGGCACCCACAAGTCCACAGCCTTTCTTATCTGTCAGGGGTCCCTCAGGGATCAATTTAAAATAGGGAAGTTCTGTGTAATGCCTCTGGGTAACTTATCATATATATTACTTTGGAATACTAATAGAAATATACTGAGCTATTATTTAAAATAGTGTGAAGGAATGGAGGGAAGCCAGAGTTATTGTGTGTGACTCTAATAAAGTCCTTGAACAGATAATAGAGTTAAACATTTATTTTCTTGATCTAAATTACTCCTCCTCATCAGTATCAGTTGTTATCTTTATAACCTAAGAGTATATATTGGCAGTAACCAATGGTATTATGTGCCCACGGCCATTACAAATGAGTCCGGACTCCCCCATGCAAACAAATGGAGGACATCCCAGCAGCAAATCTCTAGGGATGGCTCTAGTGCAGTGGTCGGCAAACTGCGGCTCGGCGAGCCACATGCGGCTCTTTGGCCCCTTGAGTGTGGCTCTTCCACAAAATCCTACGGCCTGGGCGAGTCTATTTTGAAGAAGTGGCATAAGAAGAAGTTTAAGTTTAAAAAATTTGGCTCTCAAAAGAAATGTCTATCGTTGTACTGTTGATATTTGGCTCTGTTGACTAATGAGTTTGCTGACCACTGCCTAGTGGAACTATTTCAGGCCCCAGCCCTATTCTCAGTGAAGTCCTGTGACTGATCAGAATCACCTTCACAGACATGTCCTCCACCCTCTTTGTGGGTAGGGAGAAGAATCAGACAAAATACATTAGGAAATTCTCACTTGTTTGGCAAATAATAAATTACACCATGCTTAAAGTAAAACATGGTCAGACTATGGCTCTAGCCTAGAGACAGGCCTGATAGGTTATCAAAAGGTAGGCCAACACGCAACCTTCCCAGGTGAGCCGTTTCAGAGCAGTATGTTACAGCATGTCCAGGTAACCATAGCAACTATTACCCACCCACCCACAGAGCCAGCCCTGAAAGACTTCTCATATTTGAGTAAAAAAAATCTATATAATTTTCACAGAAATACCTTCTATGTCTGTTGTCCCAACAGTCATAGTTTAACAAATCAATAGAGGAGTACTATAAAAAAAATCACACAAAAACATATAAATACCTGGGAAATGTCCAACTCCCTTGGCAAAATACCAGGCAGCCATTAAAAATACCAGGATGAAGCCAGCGTAAGAAAAGGTTAAATGCTTTAAAAAATAATTTTAAAATATAAGAGGAAGTATTCAAAGTGTGTATTTTCTCAATTATTTATAATTTCAAACACATTAAAACAACATGCCCAGAGGGAGCAAAAACTCAGGAAAAAATGTCAAAATTATCACTGGCCAATGGGGTTCTGGATTCCTCTTTGCTTTTAATGAATTTTCTAAGTTTTGGTTAAGTTGTATTTTACAATTATAATAAAACATTTTAAAAACCATTTAAAGAAAACTAAATGCACTGAAACTTTTTAAGATCCACTTTCCAATTCCATAGGCCACAAGGGTGGCAGCTCCGAGTTTCTCCTTCCGCTGAACCAGGACAACACCTGCTCTGATGCTGTTTTGAGCGCAGACAGCACGGGGAGGTTTTCCCTATCGTGTGCAGAAAGCACAGAAGTCCTACCTTTTAAAAGACCCCTGGATTCCGCAGAGAGGCCTTCCTTAGGACTTTCCATGAGGTTGAAGAGCCAATCAATGAACTAGAAAGAAAATGAAGAACAACAGTACCAGTCAGAGATCAGTCAGCCCTCGGGCCTGCGTACCTGCGTACCTGCGGACCAGAGCCATAGTCCCTGGGGAGCACCTGACTGGGCTGGGGAGGCCCTGCAGGAAGGGACCAGGCACAAGATGTGAAAGGCAGACACAGCTCCCATTTAGTCAGAAGACCCACCAAGTCAAACCTCCTTTCCTCGCTGAATACCTGAGACCTGGTATAGGTTTTAAGAGTGAGGGACACAGGGGCTCAGAGGGACTCCTGTGTGCCTCGGAGAAACTTTTCTCTCTCATTATTCTGAGAGGTCCAGATTGGTCAAAAACCTTGCCCAATTCCACTGTCATTGAATAGCAGTGTCAAGATCTGAACTTAAATATACCTAGCTTCAAAGCTTCACACTCTGGCTGTGGCCAGTGTGGCTCAGTTGGCTGAGTGTCATCCCATGCACCAAGAGGTCGCAGGTTCGATTCCCAGTCAGGACACATGCCCTATTTTGGCTTGATTCCCAGTTAGAAGGGTTGGGGGCGGGGGGTTAGGGAGGCAGCTGATCGATGTTTCTCTTTCATTGATATCTCTCTCTCTCTCTCTCTCTCCCTCCCTCCCTCCCTCTTCCCCTCTCTCCCTCTTTCTCTAAAAAAAGAAAAAAAAAAAAAAGCCTCATACTATATCTTTGCATCATGCTGCTTGCTACCTGGGTCTATGTACATCCAAGCCTAAGCTCCTAGTCTGGGCATTAAACAGGGAAACTCAGCAGATGTAAGCTACTGTTTCTAAAATAAAATATGTTTCTATAGATAAGAACAGTTCATGCCCAAATGAATATAAAACAGCAAGTTGACATGCAAAATAAAAAAAGCGTAACAATTGGTTAGCTAGAGCCAAGTGTGTTAACTGCACATAGATCCTGCAAATGAGGTAGAAACTCATAGTCTTGACGACCTTGGACTGATTTCCTACGGTGCAGACAAAATTGTTTTCGAATTGGATATAGGGCAATTTCATCGATTCCTGAATGTTGCCAGTCTTGACTCATTTGAACTGTGGACATAGAAGCTGGGCTGAAGAAAGAGTAACATAATAAAGAAAGCATTCCTAATTCCCTGCTTTAATTAAAAGCTTTTTTTCTTCGTTTATTTTTTCTCAACTTTGTTTTAAAATATCCTACCGGTAAAGTAAATAAGTCAAACTCTATAAACACACAACAGACGCAGATGTCTGCATTGTAGTTCAAAGCAAGCCTGGTGTCCTAGGCCAGAAAGAACACGAGGTAATACCACATTTAAACTGATTTTCGTTTCTGATGTCACAGAAAACACAAAAGTTGGGCCAATACTATTAACATTTACCAGGTTTAAGAAAAGAGAGGAATTTTCATTGAGATGCTCAGGGGAGCTGTGCACAGCTAAACTATGAGTCTGCAGCTCAAAAATACTTTTGAAGATTAGTCATAAAGTTAGTTTTAAGCTTTCAGCATAAAAAAAAAATCCAATTTTGATTAAATGATTCAGAAAGAATCCTCCAAAACAACTGTATTAAAATAAAAACAGGTCAAGGCCACATAAGGAGAATTCTGGGAAGCGCAGTATTTCCATCTGCTCAGCAGGACAGCGAGTAAGCTGGTGAATCAAAAGTCTTAATATCAAAAGCGTAAGGGACTTCCTGAGGGCAGGGAGATCACCTTACAGCCCACACATCCCACAGCTTCCCTGGAAGGTGGCTGCAGGAAGGAATGAGCTGGGCTACGCGAGATGATGGGTGCTCCACCCTCATGTTTCCTTTCAGATTCCCTGAAAGGCACCCGCCCCCCAGGCACTGCTGATCCCCCCTCCCTTGTTCATCACTACTCTACACTCCTTTCCCTCTTGCAATCTTGAGCTCTCAGAAGCTTACTCATCATTTCCACACCAGGACCAAGAACCCATGTGTCTTTCTTTGATAAATGAATGTAGGCAGACCCCCGCCTGCCTCCCCCCCACCCCCAGCTATGAGCAAGTTGTTTCTGTTGAGGCTCTGCATCTGGCTGGGATTTGGGGCCCAGCACGAAAGCCTGTGGGGTGAGTCCAGTGTTGCTGGGCTCCCACGTCACATCTACGGCAGGAACTGTCGAGGAGGAAATGGCCACCTGCCCCGGCAGCAGGCAGCCGCCCTCACCTTCTGGGCCTGCTCCCTCCACGGCTCCTTCTGCAGCAGCAGCGGCATGCTACTGGGAAGGAGAGCGAGGGCCGCCTGCAGAGTGACCCTGTGCATTGGGCTCCTGCCAAGGAAGCTGGATGCTGGCCAAGCCAGGCCCTGTTCTTGATGCCATGGCAACCAACTGGCACTGAGGCCGAGGAGGAGAGGGGCAGCATGGTCGGCCCATGCAACCACCGCCGTTGCAAAGATCAGCAACAAGAAGTCCAGAGCCTATAATGGAAATAGACACAAAGCTAGTAACATGTTTTAATCACTCAGAGTAACACATGTTCACATACATAGCCCTGTAATGATGCAATGCTCTGTTCCCCTCTCCACAGCCCCTCCTGCCCCAGAAGAGGACTGGACTGAAGAGCAAACTCGGTTTCCAAACTGAATCAGGAGACACTGTAGGGAAAGCATGTCAAACTCATGGACCGTGGGCCAGGTGCCTCATTTATTTGGCCTGGGTTAGCCTTTGAGTTTGACATGTTTGCTGTAGGGCTTTGGTAGGTTTTTGGGGTCCTCTTTTGGGAATACAGAAGGACCATCAGTTTGATTATTAATGCTCTAACATTTCAGGAGAAACATAATTAAATTTCTAATCATATGGAGCTTTAAATACTCATCTGGTTTGGTGTTTTCTAAGAGATTAAAAATTAATTAAGAGTGCTATGGAAAAGTATATTTAGATTTATTGTTACATGGCTGAAACTGATTTTAAAAATATTTACAGTCTTGTTTTATTTTTGAACAATAACAAATGACTCTCCTCATGCATTTTACCGAGTCTGTCTAGAATCTGTCCCTTTAGATTTTAGACTGTTCTAGACAATTGTAGAAATGGTGGTAACAGGGGCTACCTCTAAGATGTTGAATTACTGTGATTTAAATTACACTTCTTTCTGCTTATCTGTATTTCCCAGGTTTTAAAAGATTTTTCATAAGAAAACAGAAAAGGCTAATAGAAACGCAGGAGATAAAATAAAAAAAAAAGATGATAGATTATGCTTGTTAGAAAAAGTTCAAAAAGAACTCAATCTCTTAGAATTCCTACTCTACTAAATAAAAATTTAAAACACACGCAACTCCTCAGAAAAGTGGGGCAGAATTTCAAACAACATTCCAGGCTGTGCACATTTTTACTCACAAAGGAAACATGTGAATGAGACATGCCTGTAGGAAAAAAACTGTAAACCAAAAAATTTCCTTATTTAGAAAATAAGGAAAGGGGGAAAGTGCTGTCATTATTTCATTTACTAATGATATATTGGGTCGGCAGCTAAGTAATTGCGGATTTTTTTAAGAAAATCAAAGACAATTTTTTCATGGAACTAAATAACTTTATTCTGTAATGTATTGCCCATTTTGATCAATGACCTTTTGCCATCTTTCAGGAAGCATCATAATCCCATGTTCAAAAAACTTCTGGTTTTTATTAGCAAAAAACTGAATCAGGTACGATTTGACATCATCATCATTATTGAAATTTTTACCATTCAAGGAGTTTTGTAAAGATCGAAACAAAAAGTAATCAGATGGTGCAAGGTCAGGACTATATGGTGGATGTGGCAAAACATCCCAACCAAGCTCCATTAATTTTTGCCGAGTGACCAAAGATGTGTGTGGCCTTGCATTGTCATGATGGAATACAACACCTTTTCGATTTGTCAATTCGGGCCGCTTTTCTTCAACTGCATTGTTTAATTTCATTAGTTGTTCAATGTAGACATCAGAATTGATCTTTCGGTTGGGTGGTAAGAGTTCAAAGTAGACAATTCCTTTGTAATCCCACCAAACTGATAACAAAACCTTCTTTTGATGAATATCAGCTTTTGATGTTGTTTGAGTTGGTTCACCTGGCCTGCTCCACGATCTTTTCCGCTTGATATTGTTGTAAACAACCCATTTTTCATCGCCAGTTATCAGTCGTTTTAAAAATGGATCATTTTCATTACGTTTCTTTAGCAAATCGCAGCTGCTAATGCGTTGCGTTAACTGTGATTCTTTAATTTCGTGAGGAACCCATGTATCGAGTTTTAAAATATAGCCAAGTTGTTTTAAGTGATTTTCAATGCATGTATGTGATACATGAAGCTTCTCTGCAATCTCACGTGTTGTACTGTGACAGTCCGAATTGATTATTGCATTGATTAGGGCGTCATCAACTTCAACTGGACGACCAGAGCGTTTTTCATCTTTGAGTGAAAAATCACCAGAACAAAATTTGGCAAACCAATTTTGACACTGCCGTTCTTTTAAGGCTTCGTCACCATAAATAGCACATAACTTTTTATGAGCTTGTGATGCATTTTTCCCTTTGAGGAAATAAAAAAGCAAAATATGACGAAAATGTTCCTTTTGATTTTCCATTTTTTAACGAACGCCAAACGAAAACTACAAAACAGATCAAAAAACTTTTTTTACTGATTAACAGCTGCGCCTGTGGCTTTCTTTTCCTCCTTCCTTTTAAACTATCAAATAACAAACTATCAAATAACAAAATGTGTTTTACATTTGTACTACGTCTGCAAACCTAAAAATTCAACTGAAGCCATATATGTGAGAAACCAGCAATTACTTAGTTGCCGACCCAATATTTTATTGATTTTTTACAGAGAGGAAGGGAGAGGGATTGTTAGAAACATTGGTGAGAGAAACAATGATCAGCTAGATGCCTCCTGCACGCCCCCCACTGGGGATGTGCCCACAACCAAGGTACATGCCCTTGACTGGAATCGAACCTGGGACCCTTCAGTCCGCAGGCCGACACTTTATCCAGTGAGCCAAACCAGTTAGGGCATAATCTTTTTCTTTTTTAATTCACCCAATACCAGTGATTTTTAACCTTTTTTGGGGTCAGAAGTCAATTTGAAGCTGTGCTGAAAATTGCTAATATATGCACACATACCCATAGGTAGTGGTGTGCACACACTCCAGGAATCTCTTCAAACCAGGCGGGTGAAGCCTCTTGGGCCAGCATGGAGGCCGGAGCCCTTGGGGTCAAGTCCAGGTACATAGACCCTAGGTTTGCCCTCCAACTGGTGTCCTTTGTGTGCTGCCTGTCAAGGAACGTATTCTTTTGAAATCTTTTTCAAGGTGTAACCTTACATGTCCACAAGAACCTGGTAAGAACATCCATTTCTTGTGACATCAGAGTTATCGCCACTGTTGTTTCCCAAGAATAAAAGGAAGGAGGAAAAGAAAGCCACAGGCGCAAAATATTTCTCCTTTTGGGAGAGCAAATGTAAGTTTTATGTTTTAAAAAAGCTACAAATTACTCCTCTGAATTGTACCTCATCAAGAGCCATGTTCTGAATAGAGGTTGACTGGTAAGCAATATTTCTGATATAACCCATCAGTTCCAAGAGCCATTCCATTCTCTTCAACACACCTGAAAAGACAAAAACATTTTCTTACCTGATCAGGGTTTTTCCTTTGAAATGCAAAACAGAACAGTAATGACTATCATAGCTCAAGCAGAACTCCTGGTGAGGATGTCATGAAATAGTGTCCGATCTCTCACCATACCCAAGACTTGCCATCCCCGTGAGAATTACTCTATTCACGGCAGATAAACGTATTTCGGTCTTCATTTTCAATGGCTAATTTATTCTTTAAGCCTACCCACCCACTAGTGGTAAAATGCATTTATTGTAGTTCTTTCTCAACATTAAACACAATATGAGAAATCGGGCACACAACTAGCCAGTGATATTGAATGCCAAAAATCGCACAGAAACCTATCTAAAGACATAAAAAGTAAAAACCAGATGTTATGGGTAAATAGAGAATAAACAACACATTGATTTTTTCCTTTTTTATTTTTTAAAAATGAGGATTCCTATTATAGTAAGAACTACTTAGAAAGGTTTTCAAAAATTCACTGAAAAAGAAAAATATAGGGATTAAGATGGAAGGTTAGAACCAAGAGCAATCTCAAATTTATTTCCATTTGCTTAAATTATCTTCATGCTCAGCTGGGAACACCTACTGGATTTCCCCCCCTGATAAATATAGTTTTGATTTTGAGTAAAGAACTCTAGTTTCTCATCACAGGTTCATTTTTCATTGGTGAGGTGCAAACACAGATATGAGACAACCATCTCAATTGCCATAGAGGAAGTGGAACCCACATTTCCAAGGCGTTTGCCAGTTTCCTCTCAAAACTTTAAAGACACAAAAGATGGGGGATACGGGGCACAGAAGCATAAGCGACTGGCCATGTCTGATCCGTTTAAGCCAGATGCCACTCAGAACATAGACAGAGAAATCCTAAGCACATGACCAGAGGCGTGGGAGGGGAAACGAAGGAGTTCCCTTTTCAGAGGACTCCTAAAGCCTACATGTGTAAACAGTTTAAAAGTTGCGCCATACAATTCCTTAGCAGAGCTCAGGCCTGGAACTCCTCCTGGCTTGAGGATGCAGTGAGGCCATCCAGATTTTATTCTCCTCACCCCTGAGAAGTTCTTCCTATAGAATAACTATTCAAGTTCATTGTTGCTATTTTTTGGTCTGTCTGTTAAATGACTACCCAAAAGCCATTTTCCTGAAAACATCAGGCATAATCAATGGATATCCCGTCTGACAGAATCTACCTGATCAACTTCTCTATATCCTTTGAGGGCCAAAAACGAGATTAAAAAAAAAACCCTCAAAAGAATTCGTTCCCATCGCTAAAGAGTGGATGCTGTGAGCTATACCTGCTCATTTCCGGCCAACGTGCTCCTCATTCGGGGTGACAAGGCCTCACCTGTGTCAAGAAGCACTAACCCAGCGTGCAAGTTGGGGAAACAGTGACAGCTAAGGAGATGGCTCCTTCCTGTCGGGATGCTTGCCCCGCTGGCCTCACCTGTGTTGGCATGGCTCACAATCCGCGCGTGGTACAAGCTGTGCAGGATCACCCAAGCCAGGGCGTCTCTCTCCTGGTGCTGAGCAGCCACACCGAGCATGTCATTCACGCCCATCAGGGGGAGCCGTCCTTGAGAGACCAAGTACAGCCTGACAAAGGAAGCCTTCTCTAGGCTGCTCTGCAAAAAAAAAAAAAAAAAAAAAGGCCAGTTGTTAATCAGCTTAACAATAACCCACAGCCATCGGACCAAGTTATGAATAGCAAGAACCTACAACCAAAATTACTCTACCCAGCAAAGTTATCATTCAGAATTGAAGGGCAGATAAAAAGCTTCACAGATCAGAAAAAGCTAAAGGAGTACATCACCACCAAACCAGTATTATATGAAATGCTAAAAGGTGTTCTTTAAAAAGAGGAAAAAGAAGAAAAAAGTAAAAATAAAAATTATGATAAACAAATACATATCTATCAACGAGTGAATCTAAAAGTCAAGTGAATTAAAAATCTGAGGAACAGAATAAACTGGTGAATATAATAGAATCAGGGGCATAGAATGGGAGGGGATTGATAATTCTCTGGGGGAAAGGGGTGTCTGTATGGGGGGTACGGGAAGAGACTGGACAAAAATCATATACCTATGGATGAGGACAGGGCGGGGGGGAGGTAAGGGCAGAGGGTGGAGTGGGGACCAGGTGGAGGGGAGCTATGGGGGGAGGTGGGGAAAGGAGAAACAATTGTAATAATCTGAACATTGAAGATTTATTTTTTAAAAATAAAGCCAGTTGTTCAGTTACTATTAAATTAGCTGTCGTTGTTATGGAACCTCAGCACATGGGCAGAACAGAAAGGGTGAGGTGAGGTTATTATTCCAAATGCTAAAACTTCATTTCCTGCAGCCTGTGGCCCACTTCCCTGCGCTCCATTTGAACGTATATGCAGATAGTGCCTTAGTGTCACCTCCTGCTTCTCATAAAAACCATCAATGAGTTTGGGGTCAATCAATGATGATATTTAATAAGAATACACAAATAATAATAATGATCACCAACACGGTACTTGCCAGGTGCTAGGCGCCATTCTAAGCACATGACACGTATTCTTCTGACAGTCCACAAAGCATGGTACACACACCTCTGGGGACCCCAAGACTCTTTTAAGGTGTCTGTGTGGTCAAACTGTGTTCATAATAGCATCCAACTGCAGTAATGTTCATTGTATTTTTTCATCCCCACTTGAAATTTTTGCAAAAATCTAGTTTCACTTAAAACACTCCTGTAAACCAGTGATTTCAACCTTTTTCTTCTCATGGCACATATAAACTAGCTACTAAAATTCTGCAGCACACCAACAAATATATATTGCATTTTTTGCAGATGTGAACAAAAAATAGGTATGATTTTGATTCCTTCATACAGGATGGCTGTTGTTGTGTTGGCTGTTGTCATTTTCTATTTGACAATCAAGGGAAAAGAGGTCAGTACCCCTGACTAAATAGTCAGGTATTGTATGTTTTAGAAATTCTTGTGGCACACCGCTTCAAAATCACTGATGTAAACAATAGAAATTATTAATTTTATTAAACCTTTGCCCTCTGAGTACACGTCTTTTTAATATTCTGTGGGACAAAGTGGGAAGTTTCCAGAAGGGACTTCTGCTGCACACTGAAGTACAATGGTTATCCCAAGGAAAAACACAACCTCGAGGTGGCCCCTCTTCCCATGGAACCACCTACGGCTACTCAAACCGAGTCTTTGACAGCCCACCTTTTAAAAGAGAAAGGAGTGAGACCCTCAGTTCATGGAAAATACTTGACAGTATTCACTGTCAATAATATAATCGGAACTTTCAATCAAAAATTAGATTTTCGGCCCTAACTGGCCCTAAAAATTAGATGTTTGGCTCAGTGGATAGAGCATCGGCCTGTGGACTCAAGGGTCCCAAGTTCAATTTCAGTCAAGGGCATGTACCTTGGTTGTGAGCACATCGCTAGTAGGGGGTGTGCAGGAGGCAGCTGATCAATGTTTCCCTCTCATCGATGTCTCTAATTCTCTATCCCTCTCCTTTCCTCTCTGTAAAAAATCAATATAATATATATTTTTTTAAATTAGATTTTTGGAAAATTTGTATCTGCTTATACAAGTTTGGCAGTTTCCCAATACATGAAAGACTGGTGATATTAACCAATACAATGTGTGGATATTATATAGTGAAAATATACCAATATTTGGAAGATTTTCAAGCGGCCAATGTATGATATTACAGAATCACGCACCGGGGAGAGATGCAAAGCACAAAACCGCTGAATGGCTTTTAACGTAACAGAGTGAAGCTCACTGTGACCAGGTACCACACTGCAACTAACCTGCAGAAACTACTGCTTTTGTATTTTGGTGCAAAATCAGGGAGATCCTAATTATCTAAAAAGCATGTTAACACCCTCCTCCCTTTCCTCTTACATATCTGTGGGAGGCTGATTTTCTCCACATGCTTCTCCAAAATAACATCTCAAGAGACTGAAAGGGCAGCCGCCAGGCGGACCCCGCTGCCTTCTGCCACGGCAGACACGGAGGAGCCTTGCGAGAATGCGAAGCAAAGCCACTCTCCTCAAGAGCTTTTTTTTTTATTTTCTGGAAAATATTTTTTTCTTATTTATGTTAAGATGCAACGGGATTAATAAAACTTTAAGCTGTTTTTCGCTTTCTAGTTTTAATTCTTAATATGGTGAATATTGACAGGTGTGACCATATACTAGTACACAGCAGCTCTTTGGAGTCTTCAGTCATTGTTAAGACAATAAATGGCCTTGAGACCAAAAGGTTTAAGCACTATGCTAACTACTGACTTCTCACACCGGCTGTAAGCAACCCATTACCATTTCCCCTGCCTTTGTAGATGCGGAGGCTGCATCACGGACACTGGGTGGCCTGCTTGAGCCACACGGCTCTCGGGGGCAGAGGAGCCCTGGAGCCCGGGTGTCCGGGGCTTCACTCTGCAGCATTCTCACCTCCACGCTTTCCGGAAATGAAAGCGCTCCTCAGGGGAACACACGACCTCCCTTGGGGACATCGGAAGACTATTTAGTATACTGTGGTGACAATGTTCTGGATGGTCCTTTAGGAACCAAGTGAATAACATAGCAACCTTTAGCTCTAGGTACCAGGAAGTTTGTATGCTTCACGTCTGACTATATTACCATAGTAATAGGACATAAAAAAATTGCATGACTAAAGTAAGTATGATAATAAATCATTACTGAGTACTTGCCTTGGGTCAGGCACTTTTCTAAGAACTTACTGTGGATTAAGTCATTTAATGCACAAATCAACCCAAATGGGTAGGTGCCATTGTCTCCCTTTTTCAGATGAGGAAAACTGAGGCAGGGAGAGGTTATGAAATGTAACTAAGGTCACACTGGTAAGTCAGAGCTGGATTTTAAAGCCTGGCAGTGAGGCTCCAGAGTCCATTTACATAAGCATTTATTTTATTTTATTAAATTTTTAAAATTTAATAAATCTTTATTGTTCAGATTATTACAATTGTTCATTTTTTCCCCATAGCTCCCCTCCACCTATTTCCCACCCCACCCTCTGCCCTTACATCCCTGCCCCCCCTTACTGTCCTAATCCTTAGGTGTATTATTTTTGTCTAGTCTCTTCCCGTACCCCCTACACCCCTTTCCTCCCAAGAATTGTCAGTCCACTCCCTTTCTATGCCCCTGATCCTATTATATTCACCAGTTTATTCTGTTCCTCAGATTTTCAATTCACTTGTTAATATATATGTATTTGTTGTTCACAATTTTTATCTTTACTGTTTTCTTTTTCTTCCTCTTCTTAACACCTTTCAGCATTTCATATAATACTAGTTTGGTGGTGATGAACTCCTTTAGCTTTTCTTATCTGTGAAGATCTTTGTCTGACCTTCAATTCTGAATAATAGGTTTGCTGGGTAGAGTTATCTTAGTTGCTATTCATCACTTTGAATATTTCTTGCCACTCCCATCTGGCCTACATAGTTTCTGTTGAGAAATCAGCTGACAATCATATGGGTGCTCCCTTGTAGGTAACTGTTTTTCTCCTGTTGCTTTTAATATTCTCTCTTTTGTCTTTTGCTCTTGGCATTTTAATCATGATGTGTCTTGGTGTGGTCCTCTTTGGATTCCTTTTGTTTGGGGTTCTCTGTGCTTCCTGGACTTGTAAGTCTATTTCTTTCACCAGGTGGGGGAAGTTTTCGGTCATTATTTCTTCAAATAGGTTTTCTGTATCTTGCTCTCTCTCTTCTTCTGACACCACCATAATTCTGATATTGGTAGGCTTGAAGTTGTTCCAGAGGCTCCTTACACTATCTTCATATTTTTGGATTCTTTTTTCTTTTCCAGTTGGATTTTTTTTCTTCTTCTTCTTTGTTTTTTAAATCTTTGACTTGATTCTTGTGATCTTTTAGTCTGCTGTTGGGTCTCTCTATAATATTTTTTATTTCAGTCAGTGTGTGCTTAATTTCTAAGTGGTCCTTTTTCATATCCTTGAGGGTCTCGCTAAATTTATTGGCCTTTTCTAGAAAATTATTGAAAAACCTTATAACCGTGGTTTTGAACTCTATATCCAGTCATTTGCTTTCCTCCATTTCTTTCATTTGTGATTTGTTTCTTTGTCTCCGCATTTTGGCTGCTTCTCTGAGTTGATAGAGTGGCTTTGTGTGCTAGGTGTCCTATAGGGCCCAGTGGCTCAGCTTCCCCAGTTACCTGAGGTGAACACTCCTGGTGCACCCCTTTGTGGCTGTGTGTACAGTGTTGTTGTAGTTAAACCTTGGTTGTTTTTGGTATCACTGGGAGGAACTGACCTCCAGGCCAGGTGGTTGTGAGGATCAGCTGTGTCTATGCTGGGAGAAATTCTGTGCTGGAGACACCCTTATGAAACAAGACTTGCAAAAGCCTCTGTTCTCAGCTTGGATGAGGCGGAGTCTCGGGGCGGAGTCTCAGGGTGAAGCAGACAGCATTGGTTTCCCTGTCAACCCTGCTCTAAGAGGCCCCTGGGTCTTAGTGTCCCGTGGTAATCACTGCAAGCACCTGAGAAATCTGCCCTCGAGTTTTGCCCTCTGCGAGACAGTCCAGTTTCTCCCGGAATGAGTCTGGGTCCCCAGAGTCTCACCCAGAACTGGAGTTCAGTGCAATCAGCAGCTTTTGTCTCCTGATTGGGAAAGCCAGCCATGTACTCAGTTACCCGCCCTCTCCACACACTCGCATCTCAGTACCTCTGCCTTCTGCAGCTCCTCTGAGTCTCAGTGTGCTTCTCTCTTTCCTTCTAGTTGTAGAATTTCCACTCAGCCAGCTTTCCTGTGGTTCTGGATGATGTCCGTTTTGTCTTTTAGTTGTAGTTTTGAAATTGTTGTGCGAAGCAGCAGTTAAGGTGTTTACCTATGCCGCCATCTTGGTTTCTCCCCACATAAGCATTTCTTTATACTGCCTCTCCTTGCTTAAACTGGGCTCATCTCCAAAATGCTGGCATCCCAAATTCTCTAACAGTGGTTCTCAAACCTTATGATGCACCACAATCACCTGCAAGAACTGTTAAAACAGACAACCAGGCCCCACTTCCAGAGTTTCTGATTGAATAGGTCTGGAGTGGGACTTGAGAATTTGCATATATAATCAGTTCCCAGGTGATATTCAGGTCTCTGGTCCAGGGTCCACATTTTTGGAATCATTGCTACATGATGCAGAAATTCAAGGATTTAGTTGCATAGGTAAAATCTTGATTAAAGTGGAATCAGATGTCCACTAGCTATGTGAGGGCTCATAGTTCTGTAGAATTTTGATATTCCTTTGTATGCAGGGTTGCCATTTGAATAAGTATGTCCATGGGGATGTATTGACTAAAAAAATTATTCATGCTTACCTGCAGAACAAATGTATTATATCTGTTAAATCTGGCAACCTTACTGGTATGCTACTTTTTGCTCATTCATCATCTGGCTGGCTATAGGTGAGAGGGTGCTTGTTAATTATCTTTTGTCAGGGCTCATGGTGCTTTTTCTCAGTCAGAAACCTTTCTTCATTGAAAACGTAAGTATCAGGTGGAAAAAAAGTAATGTGACACCAGAACTATTTTTTTTTTTTTTTTACACCTTCCATGCACAAGGCAGTCTTTTGGCCAGAATATTCCATTCCTGTGATTTTTATATTGAAGACATTGCACTGTACTCACTTTTGCCCACAGGTAACACTAGCAGCATTGCCAACTGGTGGTCCGTGGACCACTGGTGGTCCATGAGGTCCGAAAGGTTGGTGACTGCTGCACTCAAGTGTTCTTGATAAAGTGGGATTAGCTAGTTTAAAACGTCAAACACATTTGTTAAGAAACAACCACCCAGAATAGACTGGACACAAAACCCAGAGTGAATCAGAGATAGTTTTCTGAGATTAATAGTAACAAATAGGACACAAAACTAGCCTCAATAATGAAAAAGTACATAGATTTGTTATTACCTCGGTAACCGGGGCAAGCCGATTGGCTTCGTCGTCTGTCATCTCCGAGAGGCATTTTGCTACGCTGATGTACAGCTCTAAGTCATTCCTCTGGTAAAGAACAAAGCCCAAACGTGTCAAAATACAATGTGAGGCAAGTATATTCTTCATGTTCCAACAAGTTATTAGATGTGCTTATCTCCACAAATAACCAGAGCAAAACATGTGGTCATTTTTATCTCCTCATCAGAACCCATCATTCCGAAAGGATTTTAACATCTTTGTAAAACTACAATTCTGGGAACCGCTGGAGGAGGGGCAAGGCTAGTACTAAGTCACTTCATGTGAACAGCAGTGAATGACGTGCCCAGGGATTCTTGGGCACAAAGTTTCTGAGCTTCCTCAACCCCCCATAGGCACTGGTAAAAGGCCTAAGAGCGGACTTCCTGGTTAGCCGGCTTCTGAGCTTGTTTGGTTCTAAATATTCAACCTCAATTTAGATCTTGGAAGCAAACACATTCTTAGTGAAGACCTTGGTTATTTCTTGCCAGCCTTCCCACCACATTCTTAAAACGTACACCTCCCTGCTTTGCCAAAAAGGCTTTAAGAAATCCCAAACATAAATGGCCAGGAATGTAAATATTTTTGTTCCTCACCCGAATCTTATTTGGCAGGAGGTCAAAAATGTTCCCAGTAGCTTCAGAGAGCAGGCTCCAGAGGTGCTGGGCAGGGCTGGGCAGCTTCATGGCCTGGCTCAGGCCCTGCAAGGCACTCGGGCAGAGCCCGGGATTGGCAAGTGGGGAAGCCGCTTTGAAAACGGCCACCATTAAGTTTTCAACAAAACCCTGGATCTGTTCGCCAGAGACGTGTTTGGCCCACAGCGGTGCAGACACCAGGAGGTATTTCTTGATATTCAGCTGGAAGGAAAACAGCCAAGGTCAGATGTAAACAGGCAGGTCTGGGCTTACAATGCTTACACTCCCGGGTCATTGCTGTGCTTGAGAGCAACTGAGCCTGGAAAGGTGCAGGTTGCTTCCTGCTCCTGGGTTTCCCCCAGCCTCCTGGTCCGACGGGCCACCAGTGCATGCAATTTTGGCTGCTGCAGGGACTTCTGATCCAGCCTGACTTGTGTATGCATGGTACCTGCCCACCCATCTGCGAACGACTCGGCTTAAACCTGGGGTCTTTTCAGCGAGGGGAAGAAAATGCTGCACCCATAGTCACTGCTGTTCAGTCTTAAGAAGCCACGTTTTCTGTCAAGAAGAGCTCTTGAAGGTGAAAGGCTCTAAACTGAGGACCTGGCAGTCCTGACTCCGTCATCTGAGGAAGCGCAGGGACGTGAGATCAACTGGCACGAGGAGAACACTGCTGACCAGAGAACAGCAGTTGAGCATGTGAGAGTGACCCTGGCCTCTAAGTTCCTGACAGCTAGGAAGGGGCACAGTTAGTAAAGTCTCACAGACTTTAATAGAGCAGAGTTCAAAAATTCTCAGAAACAGCCTGGCCAGTATGGCTCAGTGCTTGAGCGTCGACTCAGGAAGCTGGAGATCATGGTTCAATTCCCAGTCAGGGCACATGCCTGGGTTGCAGGGTTGATCCTCAGTGGGGGGTGTGCAGGAGGCAGCTGATAATGGTTCTCTCTCATCATTTATGTTTCTACCCCTCTCTCCCTTTCTTCTCTGAAATCCAATAAAAATATATTTTTTAAAAGTCTCAGAAACAGAATATGACACCAAAGGAGCAGCAAGTCTAAAAGAAGTGGTATAAAAAAAATAAAGTCTGACAAAAATCAGTAAATTTCTAAAAAGAGTGATGTCATTGCACGAGTTATCTGAAGAGCTCACTTTAAAATATATATATCAACATATATATATATATATATATATATATATATATATATATATATATATATATATAAAATTGATTTTTTACAGAGACGAAGAGAGAGGGATAGAGAGTTAGAAACATCGGCCGAAACCGGTTTGGCTCAGTGGTAGAGCGTCGGTCTGCGGACTGAAAGGTCCCGGTTCGATTCCGGTCAAGGGCATGTACCTAGGTTGCGGGCTCATCCCCGGTGGGGGGTGTGCAGGAGGCAGCTGGTCGATGTTTCTCTCTCATCGATGTTTCTAGCTCTCTCTCTCCCTTCCTCCTCTCTGTGAAATATCAATAAAATATATTTTAAAAAAAGAAAAAAAAAAAGAAACATTGATGAGAGAGAAATATCAATCAGCTGCCTCCTGCACACCTCCCACTGGGGATGTGCCCGCAACCAAGGCACATGCCCTTGACCGGAATCAAACCTGGGACCTTTCAGTCCACAGGCCAATGCTCTATCCACTGAGCCAAACTGGCTCCAGCTGAAGAGCTCACTTTAAAGAATATGCCATTTCAGACCATTTTTTAATGAGAAAGTATGTAATTAAGAAAAAGAATTCACAAATATAATTCATTAATTAATCAAAATAATATGAAAGGCTCATAATTAAGGACAAATGCAAAAGAGTAGCAGATCTAAAAGAGAAATGGAAAGAAAACTAAAACCTAGAAAATGTCTGAGGTCAACAACACAGGTGAGGCTAGGAGAGTTACACTAATTCAAAAGGAAAGAGCTAATAGTATATGTTTAAGATATGGGCTTTGGGGTCACCTGACTCTCTTCCATTTGTTAGATATGTGAACTTTGCTTAACGTTTGTTTGCCTCAGTTTATCAATCTGTACAATGGAAATAATAGAATCTACTGTGCAGAAGTAAAATAAGCCACACACAGAAGACTTCCTATTTTATGATTCCATTCTAAAGAATTTCTAAAAATTAAGATACCTAGGAATAAACTTAACAAAGGATGTAAAAGACCTGTACTCGGAAAACTTTAGGACATTGAAAAAAGAGAGGAAGACATAAACAAATAGAAGGACATACCATGTTCATGGATTGGTAGAATCAATATCATTAAAATGACCATACTACCTAAAGCAATCTACAGATTCAATGCAATCCTCACTAAATTACCAATGGCATATTTCAAAGATATAGAACAAACTCTAAAAATTCACTTGGAATAAAAAAAGATCCCAAATAGCCACAGAAATGCTGAGAAAAAACAAAGTTGGAGGAATCACATTACCAGATATCAAGCTATATTACCAAGCCACAGTTCTCAAAACTGCATGGTACTGGCACAAGTACCGACATATACTAATGGAACAGAACAGAGAACCCAGAAATTGACTCAAGCCATTATGCGCAATTAATATTTGACAAAGGAGGCATGAACATACAATGGAGTCAAAACAATCTCTTAAATAAATGGTGCTAGGAAATTTGGACAGATACATGCAAAAAATGAAACTAGATCACCAACTTACACCATACACAAAAACAAACTCAAAATGGCTTAAAGAACTTGAATGTAAGACAGGACACCATAAAAATCCTACAAGATTTCATAGGCAGCAAAATAGCAGACATATGTTGTAGCAATATCTTTACAGACACAGCTCCTAGGGCGGTGGAAACTAAGGAGAAAATAAACGGGGCTACATCAAAATAAAAAGCTTCTGCACAGCAAAAGAAACCATCAACAAAACAACAAGAAAGCCCACTGCATGGGAGAACATATTTGCCAATGATATTTCAGATAAGGGTTTAATCTCCAAAATTTACAGAGAACTCATACCACCTAACAAAAGGCAGATAAATGATGCAATAAAAAAAAATGGTCAAAGGATCTAAATAGATACTTTTTGGAAGAGGGCATACAGAAGGCCCAGAGACATATGAAAACATGTTCAAAGTCACTAATCATCCGAGATGCAAATCAAAACAATAATGAGATACCATCTCAGACCTGTCAGAATGGCCATCATCAACAAATTAACAAACAACAAGTGCTGGCGAGGATGCGGAGAAAAAGAAACCCTTGTGCACTGCTGGTGGGAATGTATGCAGACTGGTGCAGCCCCTGTGGAAGATATTATGGAGTTTCCTCAAAAAGTTAAAAATGGAACTGCCATGTGACCCAGTAATCCCACTTCTAGGACTATATCCCAAGAAACTAGAAACACCAATCAGAAAGGATATGTACACCCCTATATTTATAGCGGCACAATTTGCAATAGCTAAGATTTGAAAACAGCCTAAGTGCCCATCAGCAGATGAGTGGATTAGAAAACTGTGGTACATTTACACAATGGAATACTATGCCGCTATAAAAAAGAAGGAACTTTTTACCATTTGCAACAACATGAATGGAACTGGAGAAGATTATGCTAAGCAAAATAAGCCGTTCAGAGAAAGATAAATATCACATGATCTCACTCGTATGTGAGATATAACGATCAACATAATTTGATGAATAAGAATAGATCGATCTAGAGACAAATGGTAGGGGAGGAGGGGTTAGAGATCAACTAAAAAACTTGTATGCATGCATATTAGCATAACCAATGGACACAGACACTGGGGCTTGCCCAGGGTGGAATGGCTGTGGGAGAGGATCCATTTTTCCTACAGTTATAATGGTCACCTTTTATGGAATATAAACTCTAATGCAATAAAGTAAAAAAAAAAAAAAAAAAAAAAAAAAAGGCAGTCTGTCAGGGTGGAAGAGACTTAACCTGATGCCGGAAAGTACTGAGTGCTTACTCGTAGCAGGTGCATAGCAAGTGCTCACTAAGCGGCAGCGGGTGGGGTTGCTTGGAGCAGACAGGTATTGGTGAAAGCTGACAGACAGAAGGCACACATTGAGAACACTGACCTGCAATTCAAAAGTATTAGGAGATGCAGGAAAATTTAAAGGAAAACAGTGAAGAGGCCTGGCCGGTGTGGCTTGGTGGTTGAGCGGTGCCCTGTGAACCAGGAGGTGATGATTTGATTCCTGGTCAGGGCACATGCCTGGGTTGCAGGCTTGATCTCCAATTGGGGGTTGGGGTGGGGGGCATGCAGGAGGCAGCTGATCAATGATTCTCTCTCTCTCTCTCTCTCTCTCTCTCTCTCTCCCCCTTGCTCTCTGAAATCAATAAAAATATATTTAAAAAAAAGAAAAGAAAAAAAGTGAAGAGTAGAGACTAAACCAAAAGTTTGAAGAAATAAGGGAGAAGGGTTTAAAGTATCCTCAAAGACTTAAAGCCTCCTAGAATAGAATAACAAAGATGAGGTCATTGAATTTAGAATCCATTGGTAAAAGGATGCTCCCTCCATCCTTTGGGAATGAAGAAAGGAGTATGACGGAAAACAAGTGCTATCAGCCCTGACACCAGGTCATGAACGAACGCCAGGCAGATCATTTCTTCCTCAGCTCTGTGCTCAAGCTGAGCACCTCACAAAGATGTTCTACTCTGCACCGACACCCCCGCTGCCTCTAGCTGGATGCCTAACCAAGTCCTACCAAGCCTTCAAGGCGCACCTAATTGCTGCCTTTTCTGTGAAAGGGGGATCAGATGTCCTGTCCACGTGGATTTGTCTTTCTCTGACTACCTACTGGATGGTTATGTGCATCATATAAACAAGTAAACCTAGGTTCAACGACTTTCTAGCTGTATGAACTTGAGAAAGGAACTTGAATAACTCTGTCAGCATGTTCCCTTTGTGTAATACATGGTAGCTGATAGCATAAACGGTGGCAGTTATGGCAGAGTCTGAATAACACAATTTTTCACTCTGTTGGCCACCCTCAGTTCTTATAAAATCCCACTTGTCCACTCTTCACTTTGAGAACATACCCCAAATGCACGTTAATCTCCCTCTCGAGAACCCTGTCCTCCTGGTGCCCGACACCCTTAGTGACTACGTACACTGAGGCCGTGGAGCAGTGGGGGCGTCACCCACAGCCCCAGCAGCGCAGCCGCGTTCTGGGAGGACTGCGCCTGGGTCACCATGATTTCCAGGCACAGCTGCTGGACCTCTTCACCTGAAGAGGAGAAAGGAAAAGTGTGTTAGTGCAGCTGCTGCTCTGCTTTCCAGCCTTCAGTGTCTCAGATCATCCATGATTATCCTTTAAATATCAATGCACCTGTTGTGTGACTTCTACAGGTAACAACTGCAGGAAACCAAGAGGTATTCCAAGAGACCTTTCAGAGATTAGGTACAAGAATGTACCAAAGAACCCCAGGGCCTTGAGCCAGCTGGGTGCTCTCTCTCATGATACACAGATGAACCTCAACACTCAAATACTGTACAAATTTGGGCTAAAGATCTCTTTGCCTCTGCTTTCCCTCCTCTCCACCTTGCACCCGGCACACAGAGCAATCTGTCTAGAGCTGGCAGGACTTAGAAATGGAGCCACATTCTGCAGTGACTGAGTCTTTTTAATGGCCCGATCCCATCATCAGACAGCTTTTCTTTTTTCTTCTCTTTTCTAAAAAGTTTTACTAAAACATGAACTTTTTTAAGAAAGCATGCAAAAGCAGGGCAAGGCTGGACATATTTTCAAATGAAATCTCTGATGACAGTACAGTAACGTCATATCTTATACTGGGACAAGGTTAAAAATTAAGACATTTAAATAAAATTTATGTACATTGAAAATCATATTTTATTATCCCTTGAATTGCATATAAGTCACAGCATACAAATCTTTCTGGAGATCACATATAAGCACCTACCCTATATAGTAAAAGTCTAATATGCTAAGTATCCAGTCACCAACAAATCAAAGCATAACATGCTAATGATATGCTAAGGCCACTCAACTGCTCGCTATAAGGTGCACTGATCACCAGGGGGCAGACACTGTGACCAGTAGGTTATCTTGCTGCTGGGGCCCAGCTGAGCAAACTGAGCAAGATGGACTAGACATGCCCTGGAGCCCTCTTGCATCCCTCCCTAGCCCTGATCTTGTACCAGTGGGATCCCTCAGTGTGGCTTACACCCTCTCACAATCTGGGCTGAGATTTCGTGCACTGGGCCTCTAGTTGTAAAATAACATTCATGACATATGCACACAAACATCCATAGTAACAGCATTGTTAAAGTTATTGTCCCTTCCTCTCTCCCTCCCTATCCTCCCCTCTCTCTCTTTTTAATTTTTCTGAAGGTGAGGGGCAAATACATGAAGCTAAGCCTGCATATGCTAAGTCCATGGAAGAGGTTGCTGCAGATGAATGAGAGGTGTGGAGGAGGCATCCCTTTGCCTCTGACCACATGTACCTGTGAAAGATAGGATACTGGTCCCCAAAGATGTCCACATCCAATCTCTGGAACCTGGGAATACATTACCTTGTATGGCAAAGGGACTTTGCAGAACTGCTCTACAGCAGTGGTTCTCAACCCACAGGTTGAGAACCGCTAGCAGAGACCATCGGAAAACACAGATATTTACATTACGATTCATAACAGTAGCAAAATTATAGTTACGAAGTAGCAACAAAAATAATTTTATGGTTGAGGGTCACCACAACATGAGGAACTGTATTAAAGGGTTGCGGCATTAGAAAGGTTGAAAACCACTGCTCTAGAAGCTAGAAAAGGGGAGAAAACAGATTCTCCCTTTGTCTATTAGAACAAAGTACCATAGACCAAGTGGCTTATAAACCAAAGAAACTCATTCCTCAGAGTTCTGGAGGCTGGAATTCCATGCCCATGTGGTCAGATTCTTGTGAGGATCTGACTTCTTGCTGTGTCCTCATGTGGTGGAAGGGGCTGGGGAGCTCTGTGCCATCCATTCAGAGGGCTCCCCCCTCATGTCCTACTCAACTTCCCTAAGGCCCCATCTCCAAATACCATCGTACTGGAGGTTAAGATTGCACTATTTGCATTTGGGGGTGGGGTGGAATGAATGTTCACATCACAGCACCCTGCTAACACATCTAGGAAATCATAATGCTCTATAATACCTTGACCTTAGCTCCGAGACAGAACCCTTGTTGGCCTTGTGAACTGCAGAACTAACTATAAGATAAGTAAGTAAACATGTTCTGGTTCAAGCCACTAAGTCTGTGGTAACTGGTCACAGTGCCCTCTTGTCTACTTCTGTGAAAGCTAAGGCAGAGAAGCGCAGTTTGATAAACAGCCCAGCTTTCTGACGCCTGTGACACATGCCCAGCAATATGCACGTGTCAGCCAAGCACTGCCTGGATGAGTGCATCTTTCTGCATCCGCCTGTGTCTTCAACCTCCCCCTCCTTACCCTCAGCTACTTAGAAAGTGACTCAGGGGCCCCATCCATGAAGTCAACCCTCAAACCTGCAAAGGTCTATCTAATCAGTGCTGCCCCGGACACAGAACCCATTTTTCGACCCAGGTTACACCCTAAAAGTAGAGTCTGAAGGCGTAAAAACACTTGATAGTTACCGAAGTTTAGCCTCATAAGTGGGGAGAGCAGGGCGCCCCAGTTCACAGGAGGGTACTGGTGGCTTTCGCCAACCGCTGCGATGGGTTTCATCACCACCTTGAGAAGGGACGGGGGTACCGACTCAGGACCTGCAACAGAAGGAGACTGATAACAGGACATTTCCGTGGTGTCGTGTGTGGAGCGGCCAGTGCTCCCTCCTGGTTCTTCTGCTCCAAAGGGATGGGTATCACATCTCTCACTGTGGTCTACCCTTCAGTCCTGTGCTTTTCATTTCAACCCCTCTTACTCCAAAACCTGGCTTCCTCTGCTCTTCTCTCTCTCAGTTGCCTCCAGTCTGCTCCTCTTGTCTGGATGGGAATATTCAACATAACTGCTCAGCTGACTTCCATGCTTTCTCATGTCTTTTCACCTAGCTTTCTAAAAAGAGTGTTCCCCCACAATACGTATTGCCTCACTGCTCGCTCACTGCTCATTCACTTCCAGAAAAGGAGACAATTACTGTTGACCCAGGAAAATTACCTTTAGTCCCCGTGGCCCTAAATGGGCATGCCCTGTTCCTTGTGATTCACTGTTCCAGTCCTCAGCCTGTGCATGGCTGACTACTCCAGAGGTGAGCATATAATGCAATAGCTAAATCACGGTTAACCAGCTTTGACACAGTAGCACGACTTTAATATTATATTCTTACTAGTGGCCCAGTGCACAAAACTTGTGCACATTAAAAGGGAATTAATTAGAAGAAATATTTTAATATGGCTTTTTGCCCTTTCTCTGTAACAGAAGTGTCAGAGATGAAGGAAGATTAGTAAAATGTATATGAAAAGCTCCCACCTGTCAGAGACTGGGGTGCACCATAGGACACAGAGTCAAGTCCCCACACACCCGTGCATGCCTCGAAATCACACGAGACCCACCCCGTCAAGTCCCACAGGGCAGGGGGTGCAGCCTCAGGTTCTCTGTCAAGCTCTGCAGGTGGGGGAAGCAGCCTCAGGCCCCCCAGCCTAGAGCTGGGGCAAGGGGTGCAGCCTCAGGTCCCCTGGCCCTACCGCGAGGGTGCGATGGCGTGATGACCACTTGTATACTAGCTCTTTATTATACAGGATTCAGGTAGGGGGGTAAATTGAAATAGAAAAAATGAGACATGGAACAGTTATAAGTGGAGCCATAAGGCGCAGTAGGGATTGGAGTACCCATTAAGGGTCATGAAGTTACAAGGAAGTTGAGAAATGATGTACAGAAAAGTAGAAGACCAAGAGGGAGAAGCAAAAGTAGTAGGGGGATCATGAGCAGGAGAAGGGAAACCAGCATCAGCAGAAAGAGAAGCAGAATTGGCAAAAAAGAAAAGCATCACTAGGAAAAGGAAAATCAGGGTCAGAATCAGTAGAAATGGCTGCAGAATCAGCAGCCAATGAAGGGGAAAGCAGAAGTGGGAGCAGGGGCAGCAAAAGGAAATCAGCTGTAGAAACGAGAAACTCAGAAAAAGGAGAAGCAGAGGCAGAAAGGGCAACAGAATCAGCAGACATTTAGGGGAAAGCAGAAGCAGGGACAGAGTCATTTAAGGGAAACCAGCTGCAGAAAGGAGAAGCACAGAGAAAGAAGAAGAAGAAAAGTCAACAGAATCAGCAGGCACTGAGGGGAAAGCAGAAGCAGGGACAGAGTCATTA
This sequence comes from Pipistrellus hanaki, assembly GCF_964339955.1. Classification (NCBI taxonomy): domain Eukaryota; kingdom Metazoa; phylum Chordata; class Mammalia; order Chiroptera; family Vespertilionidae; genus Pipistrellus; species Pipistrellus hanaki. Next base: position 56,232,757 of record NC_140513.1, on the reverse strand, counting down.
AGAGGAAACCAGCTGCAGAAAGGAGAAGCAGAGGCAGAAGAGGCAACAGAATCAGCAGACACTGAGGGAAAGCAGAAGCAAGGATAAGAATCATCAAAGGGAAACTAGCCACAGAAAGGAGAAGCATAGAGAAAGGAGAAGCAGAAAAGGCAACAGGATCAGCAGACCCTGAGGGAAAGCAGAAGCAGGGACAGAGTCATTAAGAGGAAACCAGCTGCAGAAAGGAGAAGCAGAGGCAGAAAAGGCAACAGAATCAACAGACACTGAGGGGAAAGCAGAAGCAGGGATGGAGTCAGCAAAGGGAAACCAGATGGAGAAAGGAGAAGCATAGAGAAAGGAGAAGCAGAAAAGGCAACAGGATCAGCAGACACTGAGGGGAAAGCAGAAGCAGGGACAGAGTCATTAAGAGGAACCCAGCTGCAGAAAGGAGCAGCACAGAGAAAGGAGAAGCAAAGGCAACAGAATCAGCAGGCACTGAGGGGAAAGCAGAAGCAGGGACAGAGTCATTAAGAGGAAACCAGCTGCAGAAAGGAGAAGCAGAGGCAGAAAAGGCAACAGGATCCGCAGACCCTGAGGGAAAGCAGAAGCAGGGACAGAGTCATTAAGAGGAAACCAGCTGCAGAAAGGAGCAGCAGAGAAAGGAGAAGCAAAGGCAACAGAATCAGCAGACACTGAGGGGAAAGCAGAAGCAGGGACAGAGTCATTAAGAGGAAACCAGCTGCAGAAAGGAGAAGCAGAGGCAGAAAAGGCAACAGGATCAGCAGACCCTGAGGGAAATCAGAAGCAGGGACAGAGTCATTAAGAGGAAACCAGCTGCAGAAAGGAGCAGCACAGAGAAAGAAGAAGCAAAAGCAACAGAATCAGCAGGCACTGAGGGGAAAGCAGAAGCGGGGATGGAGTCAGCAAAAGGAAACTAGGTGCAGAAAGGAGAAGCACAGAGAAAGGAGAAGCAGAAAAGGCAACAGAATCAGCAGGCACTGAGGGGAAAGCAGAAGCAGGGACAGAGTCAACAAAGGGAAACCAGCTACAGAAAAGAACAGCACAAAGAAAGGAGACATCCAGGCAAAAAAGGCAATAGAATCATCACTGAGGAGAAAGCAGAAGAGGGGACAGAGCAGGCAAAAGGAAATCAGTTACAAAAAGGAGCAACACAGAGAAGGGAGAAGCAGAAGCAGAAAGGGCAGCAGAATCAGCAGACACTGAAAAGGGGGAAAACATAAGCAACGCTAGAGCCAGCCAAAGGAAAACAGTCACAGAAAAGAGAAGCACATGAAAAGTAGAGGCAGAACTGGCAGAAAGTTAGCTGAATCAGCAGATGCTGAAAATGAGGAAGGAGAAATGGTGAGAGCCAGAAAGAGGAAAATCAGCGATAGAGAGGAGGAGCAAAGGCAAAAGAAGCTGATTTAGAATCAGCAGGAAAAGCAGCAGAACTCGTAGAGGATGAAGAACCAGGAAAGCAGACGCAGAGGCAAAATCAATAAAAGGAAAAAGATGTTGATGTTGAAGAAAGGAGAAGTTTAGGGGAAAGAAGAAACATAAAAATGGGCAAATAACTTGAACAGACATTTCCCCAAAGATGATACAAAAATGGCCAACCAGGAATATGAAAAGATGCTCAACATCACTAACCATGAGAGAAAAACAAATAAAAACAATGAAATATTATATCCATTAGGATAAATACTATTAAAAAAAGTGTTGGTGATGATATAGAGAACTTGAAACCCTTTTGTACTGCTAATGGGATAGCAAAATGATGGAACTGCCTATGGAAAACAATATGGTAGCTCCTCAAAAAAATTAAAAATAGACATACCATATGACTCAGCAATCCCACTCTGGGTGTGTGAACAAAAGAACCGAAAGCAGAGTCTTGAAGAGACATTTGTACACCATGTTCATAGCAGTACTATTCATAATACCCAGGAGGTGGAAGCAACCCAAATTGCTTATCCATTGACAGATAAATGGATAAACAAAAAGTAATATACATGTGTATATATACACACAAAGGAATGGTATTCAACCTTAAAAAAATAAATAAAAGAAATCCTGTCATATGCTACAACATGGATAAACCTCAAGGACACTTCAAGTGAAATAAGCTAGTCATAACAAGACAAACGCTGTATGATTCCTCTTATGTCAGGTAACTAAAGCAGTCAAATAGAAACAGAAAGGAGAATGGTTGTTATAGGGTTAGGATGAGGGAGAAAGTATAAGTATTGTTTAATGAGTCTAGAGCTTTAGTTAAAAAAAATTTTTTTTAAATTACAGTTTATATTCAATATTACATTTTACTAGAGGCCCAATGCACGAAATTCATGCGAGAGTAGGCCTTCCTTTCCCCAGCTGCCAGCACAGGCTTCCCTCTGGCACCTGGGACCCAGGCTTCTCCCCAGCCCCAGGACCCGGGCTTCCCTTGCAGCCCTTCGTCCGGAAGGCAGTCCAGTCTAATTAGCATATTACACTTTTATTATTATAGATTAGTTTCAGGTGTAAAGCAGAGTGGTTACACAATCATATATTGTACTTTACCAAGCAAGTGCTCCTCCTGATATTTCCAGTACCCAAATGGTACCATACAAAGTTATTATAATATTGACTACATTTCCTATATGGTACTTTATATATTTTATTGATTTTTTACAGAGAGAAAGGGAGAAGGATAGAGAGTTAGAAACATCAATGAGAGAGAAACATCTATCAGCTGCCTCCTGCACACCCCCTACTGGGAATGTGCCTGCAACCAAGGTACATGCCCTTGACCGGAATCAAACCTGGTACTTTTCAGTCCCCAAGCCGAGACTCTATCCACTGAGCCAAACCAGTTAGGGCCTATGTGGTACTTTGCATCCCCATGACTATCTTGTAATTACCAATCTGTACTTCTCAATCCCTTCACATTTTCACCGAGATTCCCAAACCCCCTCCTATCTGGCAACCATAAGTCTGTTCTCTGTATCTGAGTCTGTCTCTGTTTTGCTTGTTCGTTTATATTGTTCTTTAGTTTCATTTTTGCAAGGTGAAAACATGCTGGAGATTGGTGTCACAACTTAACTCAATTGAACTGTATACTTAAATGGTTAAGATGATAAACTTTATATTACATGGTTTTTATAATTGAAAACTTTTTTTTAAAGAAGAGACTTTGGGTTTCCATTTCTGCATATGAGGAGCTTAGAAGTCCCCAGTCTGTTCTAACAACACATAAAAAGCTGAACACATAGAAACATCATCTTATTGGATCCTTAAGAAAGGGAAGGACCCAGGGCAAACTGCTGTCATAATTTGGAGTCTGACAGACTAATACAGGCATTAGTGTTATTGAGCTCTGCTTTACTGCACTTCACAGATAATTGTGTTTTCATCAATTCTGAGGCAGGACCCTCCACCAGGAAAAAGATTACACCTCTCTAAAGGCTCAGATAATGGTTAGCATATTATAGCAAAAAGTATTTTTGTTGAAACTCACACAAGAAGAAACAGATAATCTGAATAGGCCTATATCTATTTACAAATTGAATCAATAATGAATAACCTTCTAAAATAGAAGGTACCACGCCCAGATGGTTCACTGGTTGAATTCTACCAAACATTAAGGAAGAAAATATACAATCCTCTACAATCTCTTCTAGAATATAGAAGCTGAGGAAATACTTAACTCATTCTATGAGGAGGGCATTACCCCACTAGCAAAACCAAAGACATAATAAGAAAACTACAAACCAATGCCTCTCATGAACATAGACAAAAAAATCCTCAACAAAATATTAGCATATTAAATTCAGCAATATATAGCAGAAAAGACAACAGAATCAGACATTACACAACAGACAATGGACAGACAATAATGTGGGAAGACCTCGGAAGGGGGTGAGAGTGGGGTAGAGGGGGTCAATGGCGGGAAAAAGAGGAACATCTGTAATACTTTCAACAATAAAGATAAGTTAAAAAATTAAACTCAACACACCTGCTACTTTTCTATTCTGTGTTACCATCAATGTAAGCTTTCCTTCTAGCTCATCTTGAGATGTCTTACTAGGAGAGCAGGATTATCAGGAGCTAACCATTGCTATTACAAGGAGAAGATTTTCTGACAAAAAGTAAATATATTTATGAACACGTTCATTCATTCAATCAGTAACTGAGCATCTGTTAGGTACCAGGCTGTTGCATACATGAAGACGAAGTTTAACAAGACAGAATACGTTTCTCTGCTCACAGAGCTGACATGCCAGTGAGAGGACACACAGCTGTGGGAAAATCAGGTGTAGCAACAACAAAACAGCAGTGACAGGAAGTCACAGAACTCTATACTGATCGCACACATGTGGCAACTGTCCTTAGACAACACTGGCTGCAAATTGGACTCTTTGATTTTACAAAAAAAGCAAACAAAAATTCAGCTGTTTTGGGGGTCCTTTTGGCTCATGATTCTAAAAATGGCGATGAACTGGCAGATGGGGGAGGGCAGGGGAAGAGGTGGGAGCAAATATCTGTGCATAGAATTACTTTTTTCTCTCTCCTTTTAAGGACTTGCATAGAATTCTATATTAGGTGTCACTAATTTGTAAGTGGATTTCTATTATTTTTTTTCTTAGATCAAGTGTTTCAAAAATCACATAAAATTTTACCCCAGGCCCTTCTACAGATTTCATTATGAAATTTTTGCAGTTTCCAGAGGACTTCGGGAATCAGGGAAGACACTGAACCTGCCCTCTTATACCAGAACCCACTGTGAAATACGACCATTTCCCAGATGTTTTATTGCCGAGACAATGAGCTCTCTCTTGACAGGACAAGAGAACTTTTGCCAATAACTGCATTTTACTGTACTCTTTCCATGTTGCTCCACGTTCTTTAGCATTGATCTGATATATAACCAAGTGTCGGAAACAAGGAGAACTTGTAAAATGGGGCACAGGGTTGGAAACCAAGAAAGTGCTATAACACGATAAATCTTCCACCACAGAGGGCAGAGAACCAGTACCCAAGAGCATGAATAGATTCAGACAAAACGTCCCACCATCCCTGCAGGGAATAAGTCTGGCCCTACCTGGAGTGAAAGGCATTACAGTAACAGTTAGGAATGAAGAAAATACCCGGCAGCTCCACGCACATGGGGGGATGTAAGGACGGAGAGTGGGTCCCCAGGCCTGGGGAGAATGAAGTCACGTGGCTTCCTCCCCGGAGATCTTGAACATTGGACACGAGAATCCAAATCTCAGCCCTGGGAATGGCTGGCTCCCTTATGACAGTGTTTGCCTTTCTAGCAAGTGCCTTAGATAAAAGGAAACACTGAAGTGCTTTATAGACAACGGCTTTGGGACTGAGGAGACCTAACGGTGCTTGTCAAAAGGATCCACATGTTTTAAAACCCAGATACAAAGTTGCTTTCACTCTCTCATATAGTTGAAGGTTTCGAAGAATCCAGATACAAATGTCATATCGGAACATAGTGCATTACAATGGGATCCATTACCACACATACCCTGGCTACAATGGACATCAGATCTCGCTGCCACAGTGTACATGTGTAAGCCCTACACAGGGCACATGTGTAAGCCCTACACAGGGCACATGTGTAAGCCCTACACAGGGCACATGTGTAAGTCCTACACAGGGCACATGGGTAAGTCCTACACAGGGCACGTGGGTAAGCCTTTCGGTAAAAGTCTGGCAACACGCAGGCTAACAGCCGGTGATACACACATTCCTGTCACAGCGCAGTGCTGTGTAGTGTGGAGATGTCTTTACTTTCTCCATCTTCAGAGCTGTTTAGCAGCGACTTAGCTTAGGATGATCTATTCCCATATCTGTGCTTAAAGCTATAGATCAACAAAAATTTGAAAGTACTCCTCTCTAAGCATTTAGGATAAAACACAGATGCTCTTCCTGCTCTTGATGAAATTATAATTTGAGGCGAAAGACAGACTTTAAATGAAGAACCCAATAAAGAATTAAGCAAACCATCACGCATATGTAAAGTAGTATGAAAACCACACAGAAAGACACCACGTGGGAAAGCTGAACTGATCTGGGACCAGCAGGGAACCCTCGCTCTTCCCTCGCTGAGGAAAGGATGTTTGAACCAAGATGAAAACGGTGAGCAGACATTTCCCAGAGTCCTCAGAGAACTAGGCCGGGGCAATGACAGCAGGCGCATTTGTGGGACCAGCAGGTGCTGAACCCGCCAGAAGCGCCTCTATAATTATGACAGTCATTGGAAACAGATCATGGTTCTGAGGTGTCAGTCAGATACCAAGCGCTGGTAGGATGTCCTGTCTTCAGACCAAGCACCTGAGCCACATTCAGAGTAATCAGAAACGAACATCCCTGGGCCCCACAGCACCTGGAGGAGTGCCACGCAGGCAGCAGCCCAGTGGATGCCAGGGCCTGCGGGAAAGGCAGCAGTGCCCAGAGGCAGGGGCAGGATTCCATTTAGGGGGTCTCAGAAAGTGAGCCGATTTGTGGAGAATAACGGGCGCCGGGTTTCTTACTCTCAGAGAGGAAACTAACCAATATGAAAAGGGGGAAAGGTAGAGTGAACCGGGGGTGTTGAACTGTGATTAGAAACGTTACTGTAATTCTGTGTAGCTAGATATAAAGATAAATGCCATATTTTCCGGCGTATAAGACGACCCCCTAATTTTACAGTTAAAACATAGGTTTAGGCCTATATTCGCTGTATAAGACTACCACCCACTTCCGAGGCAACACCACTTCTTTTTTTAATAGACCGCCTCTCTAACTCAGCCAATCCGAGCAGGCTTTTTATGCATGCAAATTATACATGTTCTGTACCGGAAGCTACACTGTGTTCTAGTAAAAAGCCTGCTCAGATTGGCCAGAGTCAGAGAGGCGGTCTATTAAAAAAAGAACTGGTGTTGCCTCGGAAGTGGGAAGTAGTCTTACACAGCGAAGATAGGTCTAAACCTATGTTTTAACTGTAAAATTAGGGGGTTGTCTTATACGCCGGAAAATACGGTACTGACATGAGAGACAGTGCAGGGAGAAAGCGGGGTGGGGGGCTAAGGGGTGGGAGACAGAGAAGGCATTTCCTATCTCTGTCCACTGAGGGGGCCTGGCAGCAGAGATTATCCCAGCAGCAATGGGATGATGTGTAGCCAGGTCTTTGCTTCTAAATATCAGTCTGCACTAGGAAGAAGCTGGGCTATCTGGCTATTACAGGGCTGAGGATGCTACAACATGAGTCTTAAACCTCTTGTCCACAAGGAAAGAAAGAATCTCAAAGAATGATAGTCATGTCAAAAGGCCACGAGAGCCAACTTAAAGAGGCCCTTACTGATCTAAATTGAACAATGTGAGGATCAAAACAGTGAATAATTACATAAAATAGGAATTTAGAGACCAACAACTTATAGCAGACACACAAATAAACTCAAAGTGGATAAAGGACTTAAACATAAGATGGGAAACCACAAAAATATTGGAGGAATACACAGGCAGCAAAATCTCAGACATATGCTGAAGCAATTTCTTCACTGATACTGCCCCTAAGGCAATGGAAACTAAAGGGAAAATAAGCAAATGGGACTACATCAAAATAAAAAACTTCTGCATAGCAAAAGAAACCAACAAAACAACAAGAAAGCTCACTACATGGGAGAACATATTTGCCAATGTGGCAAATCACTGATAAGGGTTTAATCTCTAACATTTACAGGGAACTCACACAACTTAACAAAAGAAAGATAAACAACCCAATCAAAAAATGGGCAATGGACCTAAATAGATACTCTTCGAAAGGGGACACATGAAAACATGCTCAAAGTCACTAATCATCGGAGAGATGCAAATCAAAATGACAATGTGGTACCATGTCACACCTGTCAGAATGGCTATTATCAACAAATGACAAGTGCTGGCGAGGATGTGAAGAAAAAGGAACCCTCGTGCACCGCTGGTGGGAATGCAGACTGGTGCAGCCACTGTGGAGAACAGTATGGAGTTTCCTTAAAAAACTAAAAATGGAATTCCCATTTGACCCAGTAATCCCACTTTTGGGAATATATCCTAAGAAACTAGAAACACCAATCAGAAAAGAGGTATGCACCCCTATGTTCATAGCAGCACAATTGACCACAGCTAAGATTTGGAAATAGCCCTTTAAGTGCCCATCAGCAGATGAGTGGGTTAAAAAACTGTGGTACATTTACACAATGGAATAATATGCTGAGGTAAAAAAGAAGGAATTCTTACCATTTGCAACAGCATGGATGGAACTGGAGAGCATTATGCTAAGTGAAATAAACCAGTCAGAGAAAGATAAGTATCACATGATCTCACTCATTTGTGGAATATAGTGAACAACATAAACTGATGAACAAAAACAGATCCAGAGACAGAAAAGCATAATCAGACCGTCAAACCTCAGAGGGAAGGTAGGGGAGGATGGGGGTAAGGGGGGAGATCAACCAAAGGACTTGTAGGCATGCATATAAGCCTAAACAATGGACACAGACACCAGGGGGTGAGGGCATGAGTGGGGGGATGGGGGGCAATGGGGGGATAAGGACACATATGTAATACCTTAAACAATAAAGAAAAAAAACAAGAATTTAGTAGTTTATACTAAGAAAGAAAGAAGGAAAGAAAGAAAGAAAGAAAGAAAGAAAGAAAGACCGAAAGAAAGAAAGAAAGAAAGAAAGAAAGAAAGAAAGAAAGAAAGAAAGAAAGAAAGAGGGAGAAAGGAGCGAACAGCATTCCCTTACAGTATAGTGCCTACTAAAAGGAAAAGGGATAACAGAATTTTGAGAATCATCTTTTGGCAAATACTATAGTAATAATTAGTTGAGGCAAGAAAACATTAATAATATTAAAACTAATGGGTGAAAGGCTAACAAATGAGATATTCATAAAGTCTCAAATTATCTCCACACAAAATGCTGATTGATAAGGGAAAAGAGAAACTTTATAGCAGAGAAACTGGAAGGTATCACCTACGTGATCGAAGTTAACATCCCCAGAGGGAGCAGATGCCACGTGCCCCCTGATGGGATGCGGGGGGAAGAGCAGAGCATCAGGTCCCTGGCATTCCTGCCAAAGATGCCTGACCCGACTCTCTCTCTCAGGAGGAACGGCAGGCAAACCCAAACAGAGGAATGTTCTAGAAAATACCTCACTTCTAATTTAAAACATGTCACCGTCATGAAAGACAAAGACGGGTTGAGGGACTACTCCAGGCTACAGGAGACAAAGAGATGATAAATAAACACAGTGTGGCATTCAAGATTAAATTCTTTGCATGTGAAGGACATCATTTCAACTGTCAGCAAAACCTGACTATCTGGTGAAAAGAACAGAGGAGTTTCCTGGCTGTTTTCACTGTTTTGTAAGTTTGAAATTATTTCACAAGAAAAAAAAAGGTACATTAAAAAACTCTCTAAAATTTAAATAAAAAATAAACAACCTCTCAAGCAGTAAGTACATGCAGCAATGTTTATTCCTTCTGGTGATGAAATGCAAATTAAAGTCTTAAGGATTCATTTTATACCTGACTGGTTTTTACTGTAGTCATTTGTTCATCTATATGTTGGTTTGCTTTCTAGTATCGAAGCCAGAAAGGGTTTGTTATTTACTTTGTTTTCTAAGCACTGTTACACAAAGCAATTTGTAAACTTGCAATCCTTACAACAGCTCTATAAACAAGATTCCATTATTTTCTCCATTTCTAGGAGCAACTGAGGCTTAAGAGACTTAAGCCGCTTGCCTGGAGTTACACAGCCAGCAAGCGGCAGAAGTGGGTATGAACCCTGGCAGTCTGACTGCCATGCTTTTAACCGCTATGATTCCCTGCTTTGCATCATCAGACAGGACTGAAGTACTGACGACTGGCACAACCCTTTTGAAGACCAATGTATGAGGCCATGTCGTCCCTATAGTCAACAAGTCCTCAGACTCTTGCCCACTAATAAATGGCTGAGAATTTGTTCTAAGGAAGGCTACATGCAGAAGAAAGAAAACTAATGTGTGAAGATGTTCTCCTTGGCTTGGTCCTGGCTTGGTACCAGCTCAGTCGGTTGGAGCATCGTCCCGATGCACCAAGCTTGCAGATTAGATCCCTGGACAGGGCACATGCAAGAATCAACCAATGAATGCATAAATATGTGGAACAAATAGATGTTTTTCTCTCATTCTAAAATCAATTAGAAAATATTAAAGATTCCTTCTTGACTTGCTGGGGGGGGGGGGGGAGGAGGGAGTTTAAACACACAATACAGTGTACAGGTGATGTGTTGTAGAATTGTGCACCTGAAACCTGTATTTTTGTTAACCAGTGTCACCCCAATCCTATATAATCCTGTATAATAAAGAGCTAATATGCTAATTAGATCGGAAAGTGGTCCCACCTTCAGAACAACCAGTGGGCTGGGCTTCGGGCCCCACAAAGGCAGCTGGGCCTTGAGCACTGAGGCAGCAGGGCCAGCGAGGGCCTACTCTTGCATGAATTTTGTGCAATAAAAAGGAAAAAAAACCAAACAAACAAAAAAGAAAGTCCTTAATTATTTTTGAATAAAATTAAAAAAATATGTTCTGTATAATAGAAACATCTCAATGACTAATAGGGATACTGTTAATTTTTATTAACTTGATGGAATAGTCTACAGCCATTTAAAAATTGATAATTATGGAGACATATGGAAAATAGGCAAATGCTTTTAATGTAATATTAAGGTAAAATATAAAGTATATGTATACTTGAAAATATGGAAAAAATGTGTGTACATAAAAAACAAATTAAAAAGTAAAGTTCAAAAGCGATAGTCACTGCTCAAGGGACATGGGACATGGAATAATTGGTGGCTTTTTCGATTTTACATATTTTCATGGTGTTTATCAACAATATTAGAAATTAAACACTCCCAAAACATACCACCTAATATCTAGAAAGTAATGCAAGGATTCTTTATCTGCTTCCCTCCCGGCCTTCCTTCGTAGATCAGTGGTGATTACGTCCATGTACAGTTGTTAAATTTGTCAAAAGCAGACAAAACACTATACATTTTATGATTCAACATAACACACCACTATCTAGAAGGACATACACTGGAATGTCTACTGTGGCCTCCTCTAGGGGTGAGATTGTAGGCGGTTATTTTTTAATCTTCTTTACCATTTTTAAACAGGGCTATACACATGTACCATTTCTAATACTTTAAAAAATAATTATATAGGTCAATCATTACTAAATTAAAGTACTTTAAAATAATAGTCTTGGCAACTGATTTTGTAATTTCTTCAGAAAAATAGCACAGCTTTCTCATATCATTTATTCTACGCTCTGAGTTCACTAATTCTGCTCCTTTGGCTAGACTTGTCGACAATTATATCTCATGTCAGTAGTTCAAAAATGATTGAGAATATACCTATCTCTAGTTTATACAGAAGCCCAATACTTATATTTACAGATTACTGAACAATGAATTCATATTAAGGAAGAAATGCCTTTCACAATGACTTTACTACAAGGATTTAAATATACTTTCCTCAAATAATACTTCTTATGTGAATTTCAAAATCAAATAGAAAAATATAAGCTTAAAAAATTAGTCACATTCCCCAGCAACAGAATAAGAAAAACAATCTTAAATCGTTAGGTGCAAATACATAATGTTAGCACCAGAAATAATCATTTTATTAAGAACTCCTAATATATTTTAAATGTTTTATAAAAAAAAGTAAGTGAAATCTTGAAATATGAAAATTCAATGAGGTTGAAAAAAAATACAAAATACCAGAAGTCAGATAAAAGAATAAATGAATTGAAAATAAGAGTCAAAATTTAAAGTTCTTTAAAAGGGAAAAAAATGACTCCATGATAGGAAGACTTAAATTACAAACAAATTTTAAGCCTAGCATAGTCAAAAAATGTCCATAGGAATAGATAAGGATAAAGAACAAGGAATAATACATCTGCTAGAAGAAGGCCAGAGCTATTAGGGAAGAAAAGAGAATGCTACAGGATATATAGCAAAACAAAACAAAACCCAGTTATATTGAAAATTATTAACTTCAGTCTTTAATAACTAGAATGGGTTTAATCTATTTGGTATGGTTTTAAAATGTAGGCCTTCTATGAACATATAGGATTCTATGAACACCTTGTATGTTCTATCACATGGGTATTATAGTGAGAAGAGCCCAAAGCATCAGAAAGCAGATGAATAGATTCGCCCTCTCAAATCTGATTGCCTAAAACTGAGATCCTGATGCCCAATCTCCTGGCACGAGTGTGGCACGGGGATAACTCATCCCGCTGGTCTTCCTCGTGTGAGCCGGCAATGGCACCCAGAGGCAACGGAGCCACGCTCTCTCCCTAAAGTGTGCCGTCTCCCGCCTGTGCCAAGCATGATCTTTACTCACAAGAGCCATCCCTTCCTCAAAAGAGCTCACCAAAGTTGTCATCCTTCCCATCAGCAGCTCCACCGGGCTCTGGGGAATGACATCCCGACATTTCAACTCAAAAGCTGCTTCAGAAGGGAGTTATTAAAATTCAAATGAGCTGGGCATACTGAAGAAGCAGCAGTCGTTTGCATGCACACCTCCGCACTGGGCCACCCTCCGGTCCCTGAGAGCCCGGCCTGGTTTTGTTTCTGTAAATGGCCTTCGGAGACGGAGGTCAGCCTCCCACGGCCCCCACTCCTCGGGGTCATCGTTAGTAATGTGTGAGGCTGAATAGATCTCCTCTGAATCTAGCCAGCAAACCTGACACGAAGGCAGCCCTCTCCCACAACCTGAAAGCACCAGCGATTGGACTGGTAACAGCCTTTTTCATACTTGGTTTCTCTGGTTCTGAACACGGTGCAGGAGGGCCGTGATGACGGCAGCCCCCTCGCTGCTCAGGTTTGGAGCAGAAGGCTCCCTCTTGTGCCAGGACTGCGTCACCATAAACCTTACATTCACCTAAGCAGGTCCCACAGGCTGCGGAGAAAATCCTTTTCTGCCAAGAACTGTGGCTCTGCGAAGCCGAATGACATTTTATTCACTGGGAAAGAGCCTACCCTTCATTTGACCTTAAGGATTTTTTTTCTTCTCTCATGGAAATTATCTCACATTATCACCATTTAAAAATGTTACAAGCTATCAGGGAGCGACCAAACAAAAAACTGAGCAAAAGATAGTATATATCCCTGGAATCATTCTAGCCGTGCAAATTTTAGATGCTCCTTTAGTAAAAATACAATTTTTTACTTATGAAGACATCTTTATTGTCATAGGTGCTTCAAATAGACTTGATGGATGGTGCTCTAAATAATGAACTTCGCATTGTGAGTGATATATGATGTGCTTAGATATAACACTATCATGTACAACAATGACATAACCATGTGTCAGTTTCCAGTGAGGACAAATGTGAAAGCAAATCACGCTAACTCAGAACCCGAGGAGGACGGCACAATTTCTGCGGAAACGAAAGTTCATCTCCACGCTCTGGAGGGAGTTTGTAATCTGGAAGTTCCAGGGATTTCTGCGTCCAGTGGGAAATCAGACGACGTGACCTTTACTGTCCCTTTCAATGGTTAAGATTTTATTCTTCCATATCTTCATTCATCAAACTCCCGACCTGCCCTGCCCGAGGAAGAACGGAACCAGCCAACACCAGTGGGAGAAACTGGTTTCTGGGCAGTGATGAGTTCAGTTCGAATCCATTTCCTCCCCGCAGCATGGAACAGTGTGTGTACCATTAAAGAGTGTTTATTTAATAACTTAGATGGCATTCTTCTGGCTCCAGTTAAAACAAAAAGGCACTCAGTCTCTGTGCTAAGACTGCCCTCGCTCTAATGGGGGCGACAGGAAGAAAGAATCCCCAAGGACAAACGTTTGCAGAGAAAAAGAACATAAGCTAAAAAAAAAGCCCAGAGCCAGTGATTCCAACAGCACAGGGTGCTCACACAGCTTCAGGGGAAGACCCGCTTCTCACTCAGTTCCTGAAACACAAAGGGCACCCAGCCCTGTTCCCCTTTTTAGGTGATGCTCATTTGACACTGACTAGGAAAGTAACGGGAGCTTGTTCCTTTGAAATCACCAGACGGAAGATGAAGTGAGGTCTTCACAGAGCACCCCTCCCCCTGACCCCACCAGGTCAGATACGGCGATGCCAGGAGACTGCACCGTGTGTGCTTTCTGTGCCACTTAATGTAGCTGGGATCCTCGTCCTCACTGTTGCAAGGATGCTCTAAGTAGAAGAAAATCACCAGCCCTTCAGATTTGTGTTGTTTACTCATACGGAAGCATGCTCAGGGCACACTCCTTGCTTAATATGCAGAAAGAGGGATAAAACTTGAGGAATGTGTTTACTTGCCTTTTTTTCCTCCGGTAATGCAGAAGCCAATGGCTGCTCTAATAAAACTGCTTTCAGGCAAATAGCTGTAGTCAGTAGGAACTGTGGAGACAGAAAAATGATCAAATTAACCAATGCATTTGGCGGGGCCAATGAAGGAAAGACAATGCTGCCAAATCAACCTGGAGACAAACCGGCGATGTTTACGCCATTAGTCTCAGCACAGCACTCTGTGGCTGCACCTAATCCTATTAAAGTGGCCGGCCTTGAAGCCATCACTTAGGCGAGGCGAGCTATCTGAAATGGTAGTAAACCCAGGAGAGGTTGGAAACCAGAGAGGAGGAATATTTTACTGAAGTGGTTAAAAAAAACTTCAGGACATCCTGAATCGGATATAGAGCCATGAGTTGTAACAACCAGAATCAGTAGCAACCCAGCTCTTACTTCATGAGGCAGGGACTAAGGGACAAATAACAACCAGGTGCTGCTGACCTGGAACAGCGAAGCAGTGACATTTATGCTCGCCGAGTCCTGGTGAGTTTCCAGGATTCTTTTCCTCCCAGAAAATTCCACCAGAAACAAGTAGCTGTACTTTTCCAGACATACAATCATTTGGGTTCCAAAGAAGTTGAGTGTAGAATGATTCACTATGACCTGACCCGAGTTTATGTGTGCCAGACCATAGAGCCCGTAATGTTTAAAAACCTATGTAGCCCTGGCTGGGGTGGCTCAGTTGGTTGGGCACCAACTCATGCACTAAGGGATTGCTGGTTTGACTCCCTGCAAAGGCACATGCCCAGGTTGCGGGCTTGATCCCTGGTGGGGTGTGTAGGAGGTGGGAGGCGTGCAGGAGACAGCCAATCCATGTTGTGCTGTCACATCGATGTTTCCCTCCCTTCTTCTCTAAAAATCAGTAAACTACTCTTAACAACAACAGCAAGCCTATGTAAAAAAGCAGACATGCTGTTGTACCATCCTGTGAGAGCACTGCCCTTCAAACCAGCATTACCATGGGTTTCCTCCCTTGACTAAGTTTTCTTTCTTTTCCCCATTTTAATATGCCAGCTGCCGGTTGTCTGACGTTCATTATGTTGGGAATGCTGTGGAATAATGCCCAATTTCTGCAGCTCAGGAGTGACTGGAAGTGAGGGAGACAGTAATTACAGGGGCCCGTTTTCACGGTAATGCTGTCCACACACTGCCTGTCAGGGCATATGGGGAACGAGGTTTTAATGAGGAATCTTTGATACCTACACCCCTCTGGCCTGGGTCCAAGAGAGCCAGTGGGGCAAAATTCTATCAAGAGCGAGGAGCAGATACAGGTCCCGGTACATGATAGGGATGCCTTCCAGAAAATCTTCGAGCATGGGTATAAATTAAGCATGTGGGAATTGCAAATATTCCTTATTGCTTCTTATCAAAAAAGCTGGAAATAGAAAAAGCCTTGTTATTCTAAGACCTAGAATTTCAGTTCCAGTCAATGAGATGCATGACTTTAAATGCACTTACCCCATTATTTTCTCAAAAGCAGGGGCCAGAAGAAACCCAGCCATGTGTGAACAGATTTTTACTTTTCTTTTTAACTTAAAAAATATCTTTATTGATTTCAGAGATGAAGGGATATATATATATATATATATATATATATATGATGAGAGAGAATCACTGATCTGCTGTCTCCTGCATGCCCCCTACTGGGGATGTGCCCACTTGGGACTTGAACTGTGACTTCCTGGTTCATAGGTCAATACTCAACCACTGAGCCATGCTGGCTGTGAGAGGAAGAGACTTCTAATGAATATGAGTAGTATACAAACTGTGATTATGACATCTGGTAAAAGAAAAAAGAACTTTGTTCCAAGCTTCAGAGACCTGGTTCTTTTCTTTATGGATTTGTCACTGAACCAGCTCTGTACATAAGTTACATAATATTTCCGAGCCTCAGGTTCTGCATCTGTAAAATACGGGGTTAGACTCGATGTCTGAACTGTCCTCCCAGGGAGGCAGGGAGAAGAGGGAAAAGAGCATGGGCTTTGGAGGCCGACAGATCGGAGTTCAAACTGGTGTCCGCCACTAACTGCCTCGTGACCATGGGAAGGTCAGGAAGCCTTTCCACAACCCATTTCCTGATGTCAAACAGGGGCGGTAATAGCCTGAGGGTTGTTGTGGAGACTAATGCTCTTAACAGAGTACATAGCCCGGGCCAGCACCCTCCTTCCAGCTCCAGGCTCTACTCTTACCAGAGGTTCTACTTTGATTTGAGGACAGAGTAGAGAGATGAAGATGTCCTAGAAGCCAGATTGCATTGGACTGGAGACCAATCACCCCGGACACACTGATGACCTGTGGATGAAAATGTGACAGTTCAGTGATGGGAAATGATCCGAACTCAATTCAGTAAAAGGCCACTCACAGAAAGTCACAAATCTTTTATGCGGTGGTGGCTTGTCTGGTAATGAGAAGCTCTATGACAAGGTGCAATATCACCTATCTAGTCTACTAAGTCTGAGATGATTTAGTGGGTGGTCAACATACGTGATTAACAAGAGTTGCTGAATGGATGAATAGATGAATGAGTGAATGAGTGAATCAAATGATGATAGACAAGCATAGCAGTGCTTGGCTCAGATATCCCTGAGTTAGATAGGCCTCAAAATATTATCAAAAACTGGGAAAAGAAAATCCAAAAGGTAAAAAGAGATGATAATTTGTTTAAAATACCTCTAAAAATGGAAGGAGATATGTATTTTGTTCTCTTCTTTAAATACTTTTCTATTAATACTTGATCATTCATAATAAGCATTTTAAAAATAGTTTAAATTATAGATTTTTCTCCCAAGTTATAGCAACTTAAGTATTTTTTTTTTTAGAATGTTCATATTCATAGAAAAAAAGACAGTTTCTTCTGTTCAGAAATTGATGTTTGCTTTTAAAACTTGAATTACTAAGAGTTCTTCAGGTGTTATAATCACCAACATTTTACATTTACACCTAACTGTAAGACTAGGACACAAAGGTCTGTGTGCAGAGAGAACACCAAGTAAGTAGGCAAAGAAAATGAGAATGCCTGGAAAGCAATGTGACAGACACTAGGGGCAGTCCTTCAGGCTGCGAGGACTACCTGTGATTATTTGTTCAGCTCCTTCTGTGCTCAACTTTTATGCCATAAACATAATCATTAAAAAATAAAAGCATTAAGCTATAAAATAATTTCTCAGCACATAACTATGTTCATTCTTCAGCAAGGCTAACGCTGACAGGGGTTTACCCACATCCTGTCCCAGTGATATGGGAGCTGGTGTCACTTGACTGGCGACTCAGCCACTGGGACAGGATGTGGGTAAATCACCGTCCCTGTATCCTTGCAAGGTCAGGCTCTGATTTTTATGGGAAACTAATGCCAACTTAACTCAAAATGCCAGCTTTCTTTTTTTCCCCATAGGAGCTTCCCCCCCCCCCCCCCCCCAGCAAATGCAGGGCCACAAACCATTTTTCAAATGCCCTTAAACTCACCATCAGTAACAGAGATTTCCTCATTTTCTAAGGAAAACAGTTTGTATCACGAAAGGAAAAAAAAGGCAAAAAGGGGGACATCGGTTTTCCTGCTGAAGGCTTTAACTCCCTCTTCTCACCTGTGTTAAGGCTCTAATGACTTCATTAAGTCTGGCTTGAAACTGAGAGGTCTGGATGGCTTCTGACTTCAGCTGAAAGAAAAAAAAAAAAATTCACTCCAGCATCCCCAAAAAAGTACATGATGACATTCCTAGTGGATGAGCTACCATCTTCTGCACCATGCAGTCATTTATCATTACGTCCTTGTCTTTCAAAAACGGACTTCATAGTGAGGTCCTGGAGAGCAGGGCCCCGGCTTTATCACCGATTTCCTAGCTCCAGTTCAGCGTGGCACCAGCAGTCACCTACTGATCCTGAACTGTAGAAGCAAAGGAGGTCCTTAGGATTACTTGCAAACTAACACATATGTGTGTCCACTATGGAAAACATTGTATTGTTTTTAAAAATATGTTTTTATTGATTTCAGAGAGGAAGGGACAGGGAGAGGGATAGAAACATCAACAATGAGAGAGAATCATTGACCAGCTGCCTCCTGCACGCCACACACCAGGGATCGAGCCCACAACCAGGGCATGTGCCCTGACTGGGAACTGAACTGCGACCTTCTGGTCAATGCTCAGCCACTGAGCCATGCCGGCAGGGCTGGAAAACATTTGAGTGAAAAAAAAGTGTGCTTAGATACTAACTTAAACATTACAGATGTACAATGGAGTTTCTTATAAACGATTTCTGAAATTATGATTCATTAACTTTTCTTAAGCAGGGAACTCTATAGCAAGTATATTAAGTTGACTAGGTTTAATACCTACAAATCAAATTAAATAATGGGGAAAAAATCTCTTATACAAAGAATTCGCAGCAAAGAACAATTTTCTGCCCTGGTCAGTGCAGCTAAGTTAGTTGAGTGGCCCCACATGTACCAAGAGGTCACCAATTCAATTCCCGGTTGGGGCACAGGCCTGGGTTTTGAGCTAGGTGCCCAGGAGGGGAGATGCAGGGGGGAACCAACTGATGTTTCTTTCTCTCTTCTCCCTTCCTCTCTCTCAAATCAATAAAAAACCTTTTTTTTAAAACAACAACAACAACAACACAATTTTCTATATATTAAAGTCACTGCAAAGCCCAGTGTAACCATTGCAATGAGTATATATTCTTCTGTCCTTAGCATACTGAGATGCTAGGTATTCTGCTCGTACTCTGGCTAGGTACATATGCAGATTTCTTTCTTTCTTTTTACCTGCATTACATCCGCTTCCGAGCCTACCAAGGCCACCATGCCATGGAGAGCTGCCAAGCAAAGCATTGTGGGAGAGCCCTGAAAACAAAGAATATGTCAAGAGAGAAACAGTCCTTGGGTTTGCATTCTAGAAAACTTAGTATATCCTAGCAAAATTAATGGTCAAATGGTACTAAATGGGTAGGGTCAACATAACCTGTATCACTGAACCAAAAATGGCCTCAGACGTGAATAAAGCTACGGGCTGAAGTCGTTAGATCATAAGTGGCTTGTTTCTTATTTTTCAAAACCACAATGTCGTTTAAAATAAAAACACTGTCCAAGTAACCAGTTTAATAAAAAACTATCATAGTTGACAGGATGTATCATGTATAAGGGCTAGTGAGCTCACGTTTCTCTTTCATTTGAAATCGCCCATTCTTTTATGGTTCAGCTATATGTCTGAGCAGTCATCTATAAATGGTCCAATGAAGTAGCCTTTTTCCTTTATACAAAACTAAGATCCCATGCAGGTGGCGACCTCTACCTCTGCTAGGACAGTCCTGATCCAGGCAGGGAGCAGCTTGCTGCCCAGGTCTTCGGCTTTTCCATGTCCACACACAGACAAACCATGAACGAGGTTGCCCAACGCCAAGGCAAAACCTGAAGTCTGTTACAAACAAACAGAAACAGGGGTAAGGGGAGGGAAGAATGGCCCGGTCAGCAACGTTTACATAGCTCAGCACAAGCACTTCCAGGGGCTCCCTCTCCTCCGACAAGTTCTTTAGGCATCTGAGAATCGGAGAGCGGCAGATTTAAAAAATCTAGACTGTGTGTGTGTGTGTGTGTGTGTAGTGGCAGTGGTGGAGGGGAGTGGAGGAGGGTGGGGATAAAGACACATATGTAATACCTTAATCAATACAGAAAAAAAAAAGTAAATTACAATTTTGTCAATCAAACCTCAATAAGGCTAGATTATCTCAAATAAATAAATAATAGAGAGATAAGCTTCAAAAACAAACAAACAAAACCCTCGACTTTGGTTTGTAACAAGCTACAGTCCCATTGCAAAGGCGTCAGCTGCAGTGAGCAGTTTATTTGAGGGAAATAACACCGCACTATTGAGCAACGCGGCTCAAAGGATCCACATTTCAGAAGGGG
The DNA here is from genome assembly GCF_964339955.1 of Pipistrellus hanaki. NCBI lineage: Eukaryota > Metazoa > Chordata > Mammalia > Chiroptera > Vespertilionidae > Pipistrellus > Pipistrellus hanaki. The sequence goes on along the minus strand of NC_140513.1, from coordinate 56,212,499 downwards.
TTCGAGCGAAAATACCCAAGTAGATCACACAAGCTGTCAATTCCCAAACAAGAAGAGAAAATGTCTCAGAATGAGCACTGAGTATGTCAACGTCTACATTTTGATGTTGCAAACCCTACTGAACGTGAGCAGGCAAATTATCATAAAGTAACAATACCAAATTTTATGCATTTAAAACCAGTGAATCCTGAAGTAACCCACTGTGGTCAATATTGAGACCTTAGAGAAACCTTAAAAAAAACACAAAAAAACAACACCCCCACACAAAACACTATCACCAGCAATGAGAAAATTCTAGAGCATGTGCAATCAGACAGAGCCTTTTCCCCCACTTCAATTTTTAAAGTTGTGGTAAAATACTTATAACATAAAATTTACCAACTTAATCATTTTTAACTATGCAATTCAGTGGTATTAAGTACACTCACATTATTGTGTAACCAATCACTACCACCCATCTCCAGAACTCTTTTTATTTTGCAAAACTGAAACTCTATACCCATTAAAAATAACTCCTCATCTTCCCCCACTCCCCCTGGCAATCACCTTTCTATTTTTTATCTCTATGAATGTGACGACTCTAGGTGCCTCATATAAATAGAATCATACAGTATGCATCTTTTTGTGATTGCCTATTTCACTTAGCATGATGTCCTCAAGATTCATCCCTGTTGGAGCATAGGATTTTCTTCCTTTTTAAGGCTGAATAATATTTTAGAGGGAACCAACGGAATTTAATTTAATTTACAGGCATTTAATTTTTAGTCTCTATTATTTGCTTTGTATTTGCTAAGGTTTGACCTTATCAGAGCCCTCTGTGTATTCATTCTGAAAAGGATATGTACTCTCTCCAAAAAAAAAAAAAAAAAGTCTAGAGGAGGACATAAGGAATGAGAGAGAAAAAGACCCGTGATTGTTGGCCATATCTATGAGATAAGAGGGTAATTAGAAGCTCCTCAGCTCTGGGCATGAAAAATGTCCCATATCCCCTCATCAGAGTCAGTCAGCATCGGGGCTGAGCAGCAGCCTGGGCCCCTCAGAGGGAAGGAATCAGGGCCGCCTTCCAACCTGCTGGTTGCTCTCCACCAACAGGCGGAGCTTGTTCATGGTGTCCTCGGCCTCCACAGCCTCAATGACGCCGGCACTGAACGCCGCTGTGCACACGCAGCTGAGGGTGTAGGCCAGCACCTGGAAGAAAAGACGGGACAGTGTTTCTTCACGAGGGAAAAGGAAAGAACAAGGTCTAGTGGACACAAATATTGGGTCACACGTCTCCTCAGGAAGGACTGGATTTAAGGACACCTCCCACCTGTATTTGCTAACAATGTTGTGAGATGGGCGTCATTATTCCTGCTCCATAGATAAGGACGCTGAGGCTCAACTACGCAGAGCTAGCGAGTGACGGGAGCGACATTCAAAACCAAGAGGCTCCCTCACCAATTTAGGACACACCATCCATAAGCGGCAGAAGCCGATTTTCATCCCAGTGGACATTCCTGAGTGCCACAGGTCTGATCCAAGGCCCAGCAGCAGGGGGCTGGAGACATGGCTGCATCAAGCTTCCCCCGTCGCGGCAATGGAGCAGAATGGACCACAACTGAGGGTTTTAGAGTCAGATAAAATAGAGATAATACCTCCCACTTCCTAGCACTGTACGATAATTTAGTAACTAAATGAATACATGAGTGAATAAATGAATACAAATAAAAACACTGGGAGTAGATACGGAATACTCTGGTGTATATTCCAAATGGATCATTTATTGGCTAAGCAACGCCAGGTAAGTCAAACAACCTATTTGAGCCTCAATTTTTGCAAATCACAGTTAATCACCCCCTTCCCCGTTATCTTGCAGTTTCACGATGAAACTCTCTCAGGCCCAAGTGGAAATGTGCATGTCCTCACACTGGCTTATTTGCCGGAGAAGAATAGGTGGTTTCTAAGGTAGAAACTGGCTAATAAAACATGAGAGGGGAGGAAAAAACAAAGCACGTGTCCAAGGCCTCAGACATTAAAACATCAAGCAGCCAAATGCCTCAATTATAGGAAAACCTTGCTTTTCTCTACTAGCCAAAGTGCTCCTGGGTGACAAAATTTTATTTTCTCCTTTTGCTTAAAAATATATATCCTTTTGAATCATGCTCAGCAATGTGGGGCCCTAGCTCAATGGACAGAGCGTCAGCCTGTGGACTGAGGGGTCCCAGTTTGATTCCGGTCAAGGGCACATGCCTGCGTAGCGGGCTTGATCTCCAGTAGGGGGCGTGCAGGAGGCAGCTAATCAATGATTCTCTCTCATCACTGATGTTTCTATCTCTGTCTCTCTCCCTCTCTAAAATCAATAAACTATATTTTAAAAAAGAAAAAGGCAATGTGGGGCATGTCTGAGAACAAAACTTCAGCCTTCTGTGCTGCCCAGAAATTCACCGACTCAGTCAACAGGCCCACGCCGGAAAGGAGGCGGCACGCAGGGACACAGTGGCCTTTACAGCTTGCCACCTGGGACACGGCCTGGGGTGGGGGTGGGGGGGAGTCTGGTCAGGCCAAGAGGTCATCTCCTGCTCCCTCCGGCGGGCAGCACAGGGACCAGCCTCCCCCGCACAGGACAGACACCCCCCCACGGTTACACGCAGGCGGCGTCATGTGAACTGCAGGTCTGCGTGTATCTGTGCCGCCACAGGAAAAGCCCTTCTTTTAACGTGGCGGAGGGAATCCCTTCAGTGATGTTCATGCTGGCTGACATTTAAAAAAGCAAATACCTTTCGATCTGCACTTTCTTAAGCTATTTCCTGGCCATTTTTTTTTTTTTTTTTTTTTTTTTAAGTTCCATCAGCTGGGGCCTAATTCTCAGACTCCATTCAACTTCCCTCCAGAAACCGCAGCGCTCCTCAGAGAGTGCCTGCTGGTGATGCTGACTCGGGAGTCTGTATTCACGCCCAGCTCTTATCTTACCTGCCACATGGAAGTCCAAGCCGATTTAAACAGCTGCCCAATTTGAAACCCTTATGAGCTATTGGAGGAGGCTTGCCACTCAGACGTTCGTTCTCCTTATCCCAGATGAAGTCGAGGAAGACTTTAATTCCAGGGCCACCAAAATGTGCCCAGTAGAAAATCAGCAGCAACAAGAGAGCCCAAGCCGGGAAGGGGAAGGGGCCTGGGACCCCGCTCCTACCTCCTGGCAGGTCCGGCTCTGGCTCCCGCTGCCGTCGAGGTGGGCGGACAGCCTCCGCAGCGACGCGGCCACGTGGACGCGCGACTCCGTCTGGCCGCTGTGGCTCATGAGGGACAGGACCAGTCCCACTCCCAGGATGCAGCCCGTGCTTGGAAGCCAAAAGGACGAGGTTGTTAAAAACCACAGGAACCCGCTCTCCGCCTTTTCCCGGGAGTTTACAGGCTCCACAGGCTGCGGGGAGAGGGCTGTACGCGCATCCTGCTGCCAGCTCTGTGAGCGTGTCCCACGAAACACCAAAGCACATGCCCGCCCTCCTCCAAAGGCAACCTTGACCACAAAACCGGCCATCGTGGCCCAGGCTAGGGCGGTGCACACACTGGAGAAACACAGACATGAAAACTGATGAAATGGTTGGGCTTAAATCCCATGGCGAGGGGAGGAGGAGGCATACACAGAAGACAAGCCGGCGCTATCGCTGCACCCAGAGGAGAGCTGTGGTACCCCCATCCCCACCCCCACCCCCACCTTGTGTGCACTGTGATGAACTGTACGGGAGAGAAAAGACTGCATTTGAGCACCTGAGCTGAGGAGGTCTGACTAACAGCAGGACGGGCCAATGCCAGGAGCGGTTACCAGGCCCCTGCTCCGTGCTCCGTGTTTCCTAGTCAACTCCAGCAAGTGGAATTTCTTTCTCAGGGAAACGGTGCTCGCCTGCGCACAATGACCTAATCCTCGCCTCCCCTCTGATCTCTCGGAGGACCACTGGGTCAGGGGAGAAAATGGACAGATGACAGGCTTGTCAAAAGTTACCCCGAGTGACAATTCAATCGGGGCCCTGGGCTCTTTGTGCCCGAGTCCTCCGGAGAGAATGCATCCCCATTTAACAGAAACAAATCCTCCTCCCGGAACGCCTCGCCAGTATGATAAGATAATGCAGCTCGGAGGCCGTTTCTCGCTTTGTAAGAAAATGTTTTGTCTTCGTGGCTGTTTTTCAAATGGAGGGGGTGCCGAGTGTCCCAGCGGCTGCCCTGGCGAGGGCCCGGTGTGCCTTCCCCCTCCCTCCCCTCACTCCCCTATTCCCCCATCCCGGCAGCTGCTGCAGCGCGGGCTCCGGGCACGTCTCTGAACCCCGATTTCTGTGCCCATGCCCGATGCCACTTTGCTCAGTTTGATTCCGGTCAAGGGCACATGCCTGGGTAGCGGGCTTGATCTCCAGTAGGGAGCGTGGCATCTAACTCCTGGGCTGGCCTCAAGGACCTTCGTGCCATTTCATGAACATGTTCGTTATTCCCCCAACACCCCTGTGCAAACAGAGCATCCGTGTCGGAAAGGGACACCCACTGGCCGGGGATGCTACAGGGTCTGCTCAATGTCACAGAGTGTTCCCAGCGGTGCGCAGCCAGAAGGTGCTTTTGTTGTTGTGTTGTGTTTTTTTTTTTAAAAAATTAATTTATTTTAAAAATATATTTTATTATTATTTTTTTTACATAGAGGAAGGGAGAGGGATAGAGAGCTAGAAACACTGATGAGAGAGAGACATCGACCAGCTGCCTCCTGCACCCCTCCCACCGGTGATGTGTCCGCAAACAAGGTACATGCCCTTGACCGGGATCGAGCCTGGGACCCTTCAGTCCGCAGACCGATGCTCTATCCACTGAGCCAAACCGGTTTCGGCTGTGTTTTGTTTTTTAATTCCCAGCCTTCTGTTCTATCCGCCAAACCCCAGCCCCTCTGGGTGCCCCCTGCATGATGCCAGGAAAGGAACATGGCTCAAGTGGGTGTTTCTAGGTTCCATTGCCTAACAGCCTGGCATGAGAAAATCCTCTGTGAAGAAGCGGCTGCAGGGGGACCCATCGGGAGTCAGGCAGAGATGCCGGTGCCCCTGACATGCTAACGTGAAGTCAACAAGCTCAACCGGCATCAAGTTCTTCCAAGCAGCCGCCTCGGCATGGAGCCCCGAACCGCCTGCTGTCAGGACAGAGCACGTTCCTGAAGGAGAGGCGGCTGCCATGAGTGCAGATTCAAGTCTTTCTCCTCGTTTAGAATCTAAGGGAAGTTTTTCTGGCTATCCTTTAAAAAAAAAAAAATGTATATATATATATATATTTCTATTTATTTCAGAGAGGAAGGGAGAGGGAGAGAGAGATAGAAACACCGATGGTGAGAATCCCTGACCAGCTGCTCCCTGCACGCCCCACGCTGTGTATTGAGCCTGCAACCTGGGCATGTGCTCCAACTGGGGATTGAACTGAGACCTTCTGGTTCAGAGGTTGACGCTCAGCCACCAGAGCCACGCCGGCTGGGCCTGGCTATCTTTCTATGCTGGTGCACATACAGTCTGGATAGAATTATGCCAAAGATAAAGCTAGACAAAATGTGATCAACACTTAGGAGATTCTGACTTTTGTTCCCTCTTTGACTATGTAATTGCTACTTCTGCTCAAGATCTCAAATGTGCCTCCTCAGGGACACCTTCGCTGGCCCAGCAGGGAGCCTCTTTACTACTCTCCCACCGCACCCCGCACTAATTTACTTCAGACAATTTTAATTATAAATCCTCGTCAGAATGAGGATTATTTGGGGGATTGTTTAATTACCATCCACCTCATTCGCCAGCCTGCATGCTCCATGCCATGCGGGTGGGCGCCTTCTCTGTGTTTTTCTCACCACAGTGTCTGTGCACCCAGCACGCTGCTGGTGGGACAGGCATCCAACTCAGACCCCGTGAGCACCGGGAACTGAGCAAAGGCAGGGTTTCACGGCCGTCTGAAGTGGAGGAGAGCTACCGAAAGGAAGACAACAACAAAAGAAAACCAAGACTAGGTTCCTTTGATTAGTTGGAGGCAAATTTTACGAGTTGTAAAATTCACGGAGTATGTCATCCAAGGTTCAATCAGGAAAACGTGATTTCTATTTCCTGCCAGACTAATTTAAGAAAATGTATCAGGTTCATGTGGGAAAAGGATTCTTCCCAAAGCTCACTTGAGTACTGGGGTTCATCTTTTTCAATAAATAGGTAGTTATCTAAGTCTTGCTTCTGGGGCTATTGTGGGTGCAGAAAAACCCTTCTCCCCTGGTCTGAGGCTCCTGCTTTACCATCCCCAGGCAGATGGGGACAAAGGCTCAGAAAAAAAGAGACCCTGCTTTTAGTTCACATTTACCCGAATGTTCTCACGGCATAGTCAGTCTTAGGCAAGGTTCCCATTCATGACGATTCTATTCATTGCTCCAGTGGTGATTATTTAACATGAATGTGTAACCTACCTATGTACACATGTGCCAGTAAATATGTTAGAGTGTGTGCACCTGCTAGATTGTTTCCTTCCGCCTCTTCTCATTTTCCCCAGCATGCACCAGGTAGGTGGTTCTAAACCTTTATTCCTGATGTTTCCTCCTCATTTCCAAATCTTCTATATTTTAATGTGTTTGCTTTTTGTCCTCAGTCTGAAAGATTCACCAACTGCTTAGCTCAGCATTTCTACACTTGTCCTCATCCTAGCTTCCCTTTGAGGAGTCTGCCAGCTCTAAACCGAGAACAACAGGCAGAGGTAGCTTTCCCATCTTTCTGTACATTGAAAACAGAAAAATTGGTTTCTGTTGGTGCCTCAGAAAGATGCCCAGGCTGGTGTTGCTCAGTGGTTAGAGTCTTGGCCTACCCACCGAAGGATCTTGGGTTCGATTCCTGGTTGGGGGCACTTATTCGATGTGTAGCTCTCCCAGGGGCGTTTCTCTCTTCCCCTCCTTCCCTCTCTTCTACTTTCTGGAATAAAATATCCTCAGGCAAAGATTAATAAACAACAAAACAACCACCACCTCCCGCCCTCTACCCCCCCAAATCAGACAGATGCAATAAAAACAAGCTACATCAGGTATAAAGTGGAGGTTTTGGAATTGCTAGCGTGAATCTTGTATGAGAACACTAACAGCCCTGGCCAGGTGCTTGGCTGTTTGGAGAGTTGTTCCAACACCAAAAGGCTGTGGGTTTGATTTCTGGTCAGGGCACATACATAGGCTGCAGGTTCGATCCTGGTCATGGCCATGGCGTGTATGGGTGGCAACTGATCAATGTTTCTCTCTCACTTTGATATTTCTCTCTCTCTAAAAATCAATGAAAATACATCCTTGGGTGAGGGTTAAAATAAGAAAAGAATACTAACAAATGATAAAGACAGTCTGAGTTTTAAAATTACATGTTCTATTCTGACATTACTTATTTGAATGTCTTAACCGAGTATATTAAAATACCACTATCAAAAAGAAATTTTGTGACTTAAAAGCTATGCAATTCTCATATGTGTGTTGCCACATCAACTGAGATATAAGGCTGTATACTTTCTAAAATTACCCAGAGACGAATCTTCAATTCCTCAGTTTGCTGTAGGCTGTCCTGCAGATTAAGTACTAGTCCATCTAATAATTAGTCCTAATAACAGTTAACATTCGTATAGCACTTTGCCCTTTACAAAATGCTACACAAATACTATGATATTTGCGAAAGCTCGATAGTAATAATTACCCAGTACTTAGGTGGATAGCATGATCAGGGCTGTGAGGACTGCAATGGCACAATGATTACCACTAGATGGCAGCAAAATGTAAGTGATGGGACCACAAACACTGCCCAGCCCAGGTGCTGGGTTCTCTCAGCAGGGGCATGTCCATTAAATCCAGGAAGCGTGGTGAATTCGCTCTGGGTGAATTCTATCACTTGAGGTAGCATGCTCCCAGATCCATTAACGACCTCCTGGTAAAGCTCCCACCGTTTCACTGGAGGACTGCCCTAGACATCTGCAATCTCACTCGACAGAGGGATACTTTACGCCAGGAGCCAGGCATTCAGGCCTGACACTAGTTAGACACTTTAAAAAAAAAAAAAAAAAAAAAAAAAAAGGCAAGCAAGACCCACATGTCAGAGAAAAAGAATAAGTATTGTACATTATGGGTCAAACTACTTTTTTTGATTTTAAAAAATATTTATTTTATTTCCCCATCCCCTTTAGCAACCATCAGCTAGCTCTGTATGGTGATGGGTCTGTTTCTGTTTTGTTTACTCATTTGCTTGGTTTTTTAGATTCCACATATATGTGAAACCATACAGTATTTCTCTGTCTGATGTATCTCACATGGCATAATGCTTCTAGGGCCATCCATGTTGTTGCTAACGGCAAGATTTCATTCTTTTTCACTGTGAATAATACTCCAGATTTCTTTCTATTGAAATGTTCTCAATGTTGTGCAACCCAAGAGAGAGGAAAAGGACTTTGAAGTCAGACAACCTAGGGTTCCTCTCCGAGCTCTGCCACTCATTGTGTGACCTTGAACCAGGCTCCTATCTGAGACTCACTTTCTTCATCAGTAAACCAAAATGAAACTGATCCCTAATTTAGTGTCAACATTTAGGGTGTAATCAAGGCTTAATTACACGAGAAAGGGATGTGAAAATGCCTTGCACAATTTGTGGCTACTCAGTAAGTATTAATTAAACCTCAAACCAGAGAGGGAACAACATACTAAGCACTGCCACCCACAAAGCATTAAGACATAACAAAATGCTAAACTTCATTAACTCGAGGAATAACGGGAGTTTTGAGAGGATAAAGAGAGGGTTCCCTGAAGGGCCGGTGTTTCTAATTGGGGCCCTGAAGACAGGCCAGGGCTTACTAAATGAACAGGCAGTATCTGATGACCCTATTCTACCTGACTCTGCAGGGTCAGCCCCTAAATAGGCCCATCCTTCCTCTCCCAAATGCAGCTGCTCAATCAAATTCAAACAAATAGTTAACAAGGTAAGAATCAAGAAAGAAGGTTATGAGTAAAGAAATAAGAATCTTATTAAGATAAAAAGTTCATTTCAAAGTTAAATACGCTTAGACTTATTTAGTTCATATACATGTAAAGACCCATACTGTGGGTAATTCCGCTCTCCCCGTGGTCCTCCTTACTTTCAAACAAACTTCCTGGAAAGTAATGACTATAATACTTGAAAGTCATTCTTGGTAGTTTCAACTGGCTGAAATTTTGGAGCATCTTAATCATAAAATTTCCCCCAAGCTATGACAAACACCTTTAGGGGGAAGGCAGAGAGAAGAAAGGAGAGAGAGGGGGGAGCTGGGGAAGGGGGAGAGAGAGAGGAGAGAGGAGAAGGGGGAGAGGAGAAAGAAGAAAGAAGAAAGAAGAGAGAAGAGAGAAGAGAGAAGAGAGACGAGAGACGAGAGACAAGAGAGAGAGAGAGAGAGAGAAAGAGAGAGAGAGAGAGAGAGAGAGAGAGAGAGAGAGAGAGAGAGAGAGAGAGATATCGAGATCCCAGCTTACTCCTTGGTTGTAAAAGACACCATCACTAATACACAGCTTAGGCTCAAAACTCTCAACCTTCCATGGCTCTATACTTTCCATTAAACAGTTCTTACCCAACCTTAGCCTGCGTCTGAAAGAAGGCCCGCCACGACCACCTGCTACGTGAACACTTGGTTTTGTTTACTCATGATGAGTACTTGATACATGAAGCTACTTCTACCATTTACTCTTTTGTCACTTTGAACAAACAGGCTAGATGGTACAAATGTATTTTTAGATTGTAAGTTCCTAAAGGCCAGAAATGCAAACCCTGATTTAAATGCCCATTCAGCAAAGAGTAAATGAATTCATACATTGGGGGTTAGTGCCTATAATCTGTTGAGTTTCTAAGTAATAACAAACCCCCGAGGATCCAAACCTGAGGTTCTAAGACATGCATAAGTACAAAAAGGTACAATGTAGTCCTCAACATGTCATACTCCAGTGAACCTAAGGAAACCACATCCCCCTCCCCCCCCAGGTCACAGAGGCTAATGGAAACACTAAGTGTCTCACTAAATGAGTATGTTTAACGCTGGTTTTCGAGGCATTCTTTTCTGATTACACCTTTTCATTTTGTTCTCTTTCATAATGGCAATGAGAAAATGAATTTACATTTTAAAATATTCAGTTAAATGGACAGAAATCATGAGGTCTGTGGGGCAAAAACGGACCCATAAACATTGAGGAGCTGGGAAACCCTGGGGTAACCTGTATTTGTTTCTATTTTTATTCCTCAGCCATTGGATTCCACAGGAAAAGCCAAATCATGGGTCTAAGACTCTTTTAGTCCAAATTAAAAAAAATTTCTTTAAAAAGATTGACTTATGCACACAAGCCTCCAGACATAGGCATGACGGGAGATGTACGAGCCAGAGCGAAGGTATTAGTGACTTAACGACAGCCACAGAAGGACATGTGCTGCTCGCACTGAGGCCAACGGTTTGCCGAAGCACTGCTTTCAGAACAAGAACGCTCTAGTTACAGATCTTTGGTAATTGCTAAGAATCTTTTGCAAAGGAATTACAGATTGGGCCCTACATATATTTCACCTTAGGATATAAAATTTATGGCAGAGAAAAAACTAGTCTCTAAGCACCTGCTAGAGAGGACATGGGATCCACATACTTGTGCTCAAGATGAGGGTCAAAGCAGCAGTTCTCCAGGGCATCCAAGGACTTCATCAGCAGGAGGTTCATCTGGTGGCCAGAAATGTCACTAGGGAAAGGCCCCGGGGAAAACGAGTCATTTAAAGTCACTCAACTGTCCCAAATACTCACTACACAATATTTTGCTCTCAATATTTCACTGATAATGCATTTACTTTAAAAAAACACAAAAGTAACAATCAATACTATTGATGATTCATATGTATTTATTTTGTAGATAGAGAAACTGAGTTAGAGAATTTATTCAATAATTGGGTTTCTGAACATTGTAATTATTTGCAAACCAATAAACACTTCCACTTTTGCATTTTCTCAGCTCATTAAAACTCTTTTATAATTGAAGTAGTCACCATAGAATATTATGTTAGTTTCAGATGAATACCATAGTGATTCTACATTTATAAACCTTAATATGTGATCACTACAGTAAGTCTATAATCATCTTCCACTATGCACACTTATTACCATACAAGTGACTGTATTCTCTGTCCTGTGCACATCCCTATAACATTTATCTGTAGCTGGAATTTGGTAGCTCTTACTTCCCTTCACCATTTTCATCCATCCCCCCACTCCCTCTAGTAATCATCAGTTTATTCTCTGCTTCCGGGAGTCCTTTTCTGCTTTGTTTGTTCATTTTCTTTAGATTCCACAGAGAAGTGAAATCATATGGCATTTGTCTTTCTTTATTTCACTTAGAGTATAATAGTCCCTAGGTCTGTGGTTGGCAAACTGCGGCTCTTGAGCCACATGCGGCTCTTTGGCCCCTTGACTGTGGCTCTTCCACAAAATTCCACGGCCTGGGCGAGTCTATTTTGAAGAAGTGGCATTAGAAGAAGTTTAAGTTAAAAAAATTTGGCTCTCAAGAGAAATTTCAATCGTTGTACTGTTGTACTGTTGATATTTGGCTCTGCTGACTAATGAGTTTGCCGACCACTGCCCTAGGCCATCATGTTGTCGCAAATTTTGTCTATTAAAATCTTACATCACTAAAAAAAATAAATAAATAAAAACCAAAATCAGAAGAATTCCAAACAAGGTATTTCTAAGAGCTAAAGGGGTTGTCGTCAGAATATTTAATAAACCCATGAAGCTCCTATTTTTCAATAATGGTCATGCAAAGACTCACTTTTGGTTTCATGTCTCAATTGTGGAGGTTATAAGTTCTATTCCTTTAGTTACACCTTTTAAAAAGGCGGTGGTGGTGGGGTGTGGACACCAGCTCTCCATGTTCCTGTCTGTGGTAACTGATGCGATTTTGTCACTGCCTTGGTGAGCACTATGGCTTGCACAGTAAAATAAACAGAAAAGGTAGTGTTTCCAGGCAGAGCGTGGGCTTTCTCACCGACACCTGATTATCAGGGTCCCACATGTCAGGTCTGGTCCCACTGCCTCTGCCTGCCGGGGGGACGCAGCTGGGAGCCCGGTGCAGAGCCCTGCCCGTGTCCTCACCCCAGGACTGCAGGCAGTGGTTTTGCTCGAGGTGAAGGATTAGATTTTGCAATGAACACACACACACACACTTAATAGCTTTAACTAAGTACCGTATTTTCCGGCGTATAAGACGACCCCTAATTTTACAGTTAAAACACAGGTTTAGGCCTATATTCGCTGTATAAGACTACCCCCCACTTCCGAGGCAACACCAGTTCTTTTTTTAATAGACGGCCTCTCTGACTCTGGCCAATCTGAGCAGGCTTTTTACTAGAACACAGTGCCGTCTTATACGCCGGAAAATACGGTAAGTCCTATTATAGTTGTTCTCTGGAGTAAAATATACTTAAATATGCTAAACAAATGCTGAGTGCTATATCCTCTGGGAGTCAGGATGGAAGCAAGCTTTGAAATAATACGCTTTCCTGAATAAATTCTAGGCCAGAATGTAAATTCAGGTGACTTGTCCATACGCTTGACCAAAAAAAAAAATGTATCGACTGCCACCATTCTCTTTTCCAAGGTGACTTTTCATTCTTGGGACCAGCACCTTGTCCTGAGGGACTGCTTTGGGTCACTTCTTTAATGCCATCAACTAGTCAGTCAAATGCCCTCAAAACATTTGCCTTCATTACTGAAAAATGGAAACTTTCCTCCGAAAATGTCAGTATCCGATGACATTGTCACTATCTAGCAAAATATGTTTTAGTACCAGAGGCGTATATTCCCGATTCCTCTGCTCCAAGAAACCAGGAAGGAGGGAGCCATGAGCAGTTACACGGGCTGCAGTACTGAGACACCAGCCAAAAGGAGGGTGCTATCACACAGGATCATTAAAGCCACATTAAAGTGTGCAGCTTCTGGGAGGGCACTGGCCATGGCAAGAGCCTCCTGAGGCCCTGCCCCGGGGGTTCCTGCAGATGCAAAGTCCAGTGCGAGCTGACAGGGTGGGAGGCAGCCTGGGCCCCAGAGCGATGCTTTAGCTGAATCGCCATGGGTTTCTCCGGGTAGTGTGATTTAACGATCCACAGACACAAGCCTGTCAAGCCCGAGCACCAGCAGCAGCTCATCTGAAATCTAATGGGAAAGGGAGCCGGGCCAGGAGAGGATGACACGGAGCCGCCTGGAATGAAGCTGCCACGGCTCAGTGTTAGTTGCAAAGCATGCTGCTTGAGAAGATCCTGAAGAAAGAGCAGGAACACCGATGGAGAAGAGCTGCCATTCGTTGCAGAGTAGCAAAGGAGGGAAAAGCCACTTTCAAGTTTTAACTCTTTAAACATACATGGTGCCCTGTCACACACACACACACACACACACACACACACACACAATATGTTAACAGTCAACCACATGCAGAAGGCAGCGATTTGTTCATGTCCAGAGCCAGGCCTACATAGACTAACACGGGTGAGGAGAGCAAAACGAGTACTCTGGAAACGCTTCATGTATGATCACAAAGACCAAGCCAACTTCTCCCAATCGTCTGACAGACCTTTCCAAGAGCTGAAAATGATGATCTGAAATATGGCATTTCCCCAGATCAACGGCAATTTTCATAAAGGTTTCCTATATTGGTATGTGCACCAAGCTGTGAATTACAAACGGAACCTTAACCACTGGTTTTAAACTGAAATCTAAGTATCACATCACGTCATCTAGTCTCTCTACATCAAGACCATTTCTTGCCTTTGGACAGACAGGAAAGTTTAACAACAGCTAACAGCACACCGGGTGCCTCTCCCTCTCTCCCAGTGCTGGCAAATGGGCTACATTTCAAGTCAGGGACATCGAAATATTCATGCTGTAACACACTACAATAATCATATATATTGTATATATATATATATATATATATATATATATATATATATATATATATACCCACGGCGATTCAGCTAAAGCGTCGCTCTGGTGCCCAGGCTGCCTTCCGCCCTGTCTGCTCGCACTTTTATATATATAAAATTCTAAGATTTGTTATAAAATATAAAATGAACAACAAAACTAGATTCACAAACAGGAAGATTTCCCCATTTAGCGGAATTTTCCACCTGGCTCTTTGATAGTTCATTAGCTCCATTCATGGGTAAAGCCAGCAGGCCAAAAACCGAGCAATCAAAGGGAATAAACAACACAGTATAATATGCGCAGATTAAGACTCCTTAAGGATTATAAAACTGTAGCCAGGGCCCAGGATAAAAGCAACACTTAACACTGGGTACATGCAGTTCTCGGGTGATTCAAGGATCCCCGCACCCTCAGGCACAAGGGACACCCCGATCCTTTCCTTCCATGTTACAGGGATATCAATCATTGCTCAGCTATAAACCGGGGAAAAAGGCAGCTTTTCTTTATAGCACCATAGATTAGACATTTCCTCACCTCTATCACACAGGTGTATTCAGGGCTTTTGTCTAAGCATGAAATGACATTCCAGTAACCAATTACTTTAATAAGAGCAGCTCTTAAAAACACGTTAATATCTATGTGATGGACTTTAGAAAGACAAATTCACTCATAAAGCAGAACACGTGGCTGACGTGCCATCTCAGAAAGTTCAGCAAGCACGCACTGCTCAGATCCAGCACCCTTGTGCGTGTGCGTGTGTGTGTGTGTGCGTGCGTGTGTGTGTGTGTGTGTGTCTGTGTGTGTGTGGCATCCTCCACCGGCACCACAAAGAGAAATGTTCCCCACCGTACCTGAGCTTCTCCTCGCACAAGCGCGAGAGAAACATCCCCAGAGCGAGGCCCATGTGGACTTGAACGGCTTGAGACTCATCAGCGCTCGGTTTCCCAGGTAACCTGGCAGTCAGCATGGCCAGGATTTCCTCCACCTTCTCCTTGCAGGAGATAATGAAAACTGGCACGAGCAGAGACAAAGCCAGGGCGGCCGCCGAGCGGGCGATGGCACTCGCTGAGCTCTCCCCGGAGTAGGATTTCTAGGACGCGCGGGAGAGAGAAAACAGGGGGTTGGCCTTTTGTTTGACACACGGAGGAAACATACCTGTCACACAGGCACTCTGCAACAACACGGGCTTCCCTCCGACCCGCTCCTGCCAAGCGAACAAGCAATTCAAAAAACCGTCGCCGTGTTTGTGTACAAGGTCACGTTTTCACTCCTCCCGACACAGCTGGCTGCTAAACGGTCCGCTAACTGATCGCATCCTTTTAAATGTGAGGAACCAAATTCTAAGTGTCTCCTTTGAAAGGGTGTGAGTTCCCTCACTAGAAAGCCTGGGACAGTTTCAGGTTGGAAGCCCACATGTGTATATAACGGAATACCCAAAGGGATGCTAGCTATCCAGGCTCGGAGAACCCTCCCAGCCGTGTTATAAAATGTCCAGAAAGCCAGTGTTTTCCGGGAGAGCCGAAGAGGGGTGGGGGTGGGGCCGGTTCAAGTTCAGCTTGGGGGGGACAAGCGCAGGGATCTGTTGGCAGATCTCCCAAAATCTTCGGTGGGAACGCTTCCCAGTAGCTGGATTATTTCCTACAGGGGGCTAATTCCTTTTAATTAAAAAGGAAGTTGAAATCCTAAAAGCCTCTGGTTACAAAGCAATAACCAGCTATTGAAAATGAAATGGAGAGCTCTATATGCGCCTCCCTATATGCAATTACTGGGAAAGACGCGAGGAGCAGCCCCCATGTCCTGACAGGGCAGCTGCATTCGAACAGCTTCTCCTGGAGCCTCAGCCGGAGGCGCCACCAGACGTCACGCACGCTTGTCAACGTGTCTTGAGTGGGAAGTCTGCTGGCTGCTCCTCCCCATTATCCACTTCAAATGTTCACACATGTCCTAAAGGCCGTGCTGTCTCTTGTCGTCCAAGCACATGAAAAAGGGTTTTGATTCTTTCCTCACTTGCTCTCTAAGCTTTAGTACTTTAAGGATAAGAATCAGGCATGTGCTAAGACGTTCTTCTCGTTAACACAGCACTGCTGTAACGATACTTCTACTCAAAATGAGCTAGCCCCTAGGTCCCTGAAAATAAAATAAAAAAGTGACTTCTGAAACAGGGCTTTGAAAAAGTACAACAGTGCAAAAATCATGAAGGTCAGAGGCAACCCTGACCTAGCTAGTAAGGAGACTATTGTTATTGGTTTGTGGGAACTACGCAGCAGTATTAGAAATCTATAGGCTGCGTGTCCTGCCCAACATTGAACCAGGGAGCTAGTGCGGAGACCTCAGCATAAGCTAAGAAAACACTCATCCACCATTAAGAAACCAGAACACGCCCGGCAGAAAACAAATCATCGCAAAGAACGTACTGTGGTGAGCAAAGTCTACCTTCCAATTTAATTCTGCATATCCTTGCTTTGTCCTCAAGTATAGTTCAAACTTTACTTCCAGACCGGAGCCCCAGATGCATACATACCAGGTCCGCCCCGGAGCAGGGCAGGGCAGGGCAGAGGCACAGAGAGGAGACCTCGGGCAGTGGAGTTGGAGACTACATTTGCGATCTTAGCAGCTGATGGGGACCTGCACTATATTTTTATTCAAATCAGCGCTAATCCTCTGCTGCTCAGCTGATTGCCCCATGATCACTGTAATTCCCTAAGCACTGGAGAGTGATAAGGCAGGACCAAAACAATTCCACACAGATGCGGAAATAAAGCGCTCACTACTGCCAATAAAGGGGAAAAGGAAGCCAAACAAAAAAAAAAATGTGTTTTCACTTTGCTTCAGATCTCAGGATGTAAGCGTGAAGAAAGAGAAGGTGCCTAGGAACAACAATATGACTTTGTATTTAGAAAGTATTTCAAAATATTTTCCCATAAATGATATAATTTCATCCTCACTTTTTTTTTTTTTTTTTGTAAAGTTGGCAGAGCATTAGTTTTTACTTCATTTTACAGATAAGAAAAAGGAAGATGATGGGTTAAGTGTCAGGTCAACGGTAACAGAATCAATAAGGGATGAAGCGAGGGCTCCAATCACTACTGATAACATTGCTCAATCACCTCATTTTATAGACAGCGAAACAAGGGTCCTGAGAGATAAAGTGAACTGCCCAAACTTACTTACCCTGAAATGGAAACAAAAAAAACTATGACAAGAAACTCAGGGGCTCCGTCTGCAGCCAGTGTTTATTTTACTAAAACTGGAGCTCTTGACTCTGACTACACCTTAGAATAGCCCAGAATTCAAAGTGCTGAAACCCAGGGCCTATCCCTGAGCAGGTAGGTCAGAGGTAAGGCCTACACATCAGTGTTTGTTTAAATTATATATGTATATAATATACACACACACACACACACACACACATTTTTACGATTCCCATTGTGATTCTAATGTACATCTAAGAATCATCACATGACATCATGGGTTTCATGTGAATGACTGAGATGAGAAGAGACATCCCTTGAGTTTGTGAATCACTTTTCATCTCTCGGACTTACATAGTAAAATGAGCAGAAAAGCTGTCCCCGGGGCTGGTAGTGGCTATCCACAATGACCAGGAGAGTGTCAACCACCATGGAGACCCAGTCTTTCATGGAGATGAAATTCGGCTGAACCTGCAGATGGAGAAACACATGAAATGATATGAAATGATAACAGAAAACCCGAACATTATTTCTAGGTTCAGGGAATAGCCCCCTTTTGTGTTAAAGAAAGGCATGCTATTGTCAAAAAGTCAACTTCGCCTGCCAGGACTGCAGGAGGTGAGCGGGTATTTGACAAGCACACATGCTCACCTGCGCCCCTCAGGACTTAACACAAGTGAGAGGATTGGGGCTGCGAAACAGCATATCCCAGAGCTCCTCAGAGCTCTCCCAGGATCAGTGAGGATAGTGTGGAGGTTCAAGGGAGAGATGTGCAGAGGAAGCAACTCAAAATTTCTCAGTTCTATGACTTGTCATTTCACAAAGGAGGCAATAAAGCAGCTTACATGATTCTGATCGCCATCACTAGCATTTATCTGCTATCACCATATATTTATCATTCAAGAAACATCACAACATTTTCCTAGCTAATCAGTCATAAAAACATAATTGATTTTCAGTTTGGAAAAGGAAAGAGAATTGTAAAAAAACAAAATAATAAAACCCAACTCATTAGAAAGTGAACTTGGCTTTAAAAATCATTCATGACCCTGGAAGTCAAAAGAATTCATTAACTCACATGGTATATTCAGGTCATCTTACCTAATCATAGACAAACATGTAAATTGACAGTACCTCCGTTATGCCCATAGCCAATCAGGAGTGAGTATGCAAATTAACCCACCAAAGATGGAGGGTTTATTTGCATATGCAGGCACGAAGCTGCTGGGCAGGACACCTGCTATGAGGGCAGAGAGAGCTACAGGCGTGTGCTCCGGCTGGGAACCAGGACTTGGTGGCTCCCAGGCAGCCCGGGAGTAGGGACTTGCAGGCTCCTGGGTGGCCGGGAGTGAAGCTAGGGGAAGGAAGGCCTATTCTTGCATGAATAGCATGCAATGGACTTCTAGTGTAAACTATAAAGGTCAATGCAGTGTTAAGTATCTCTTGGAATTAATTCCTTGAATCAAATAAGACTGCCTTCTTAAGCTCTTTAGCTATTGGTCATATGCAGACTTAGATTAAGTTTGAAAACTTCAAATTTAATCAAATAAGGAGGTCTTGAGTGTGTACTGAGTAACAGCCAAAGTCAAGGTCATCAAGAACAAAAGCAAAGCCCAACCTCTGGGTTGTGTGGCCTCTCAGTGTTCTGTGTATTGTGTTACAGTGCAGAACAAAAGGGGGGTAGGGAGGATAAAGAAGAATAAGAGGTTCTGGCATTCAAACTCTGAGCTACACCCCCCACTTATTACTGAGGTAAATTACTAGTACAACTGCATGGCTCTTTTTAAAGGGTATGAAACAATTCCTCTCTTTAAAAATTCAACTTTCTCATCATTAAAATAAGATTCTGGGTTTAAAGTTAAATTTTCATATAGTAAGTAATTACTCTTACATTTTGTCCTTCATACAATAACTCCGATACGTTTCTCTTTTTCACATGTAATACACATGGTAGCTTTTGCCACATGGCATCTACTGTCTTATTCACTGGTAATAGCACCCTTTGGGAAATCCCCTCCTCCAGGATTTGAAGCTTGATTAAATGCTCAATCTACCTACCTGTCCTACCCTACCCAAGTGTAGGCTGGGGACCCATGGGACTCTGAATCTTCAGTGAGTGATGCAAAGGCAGCAAATGACTGGATTATCTATCCCAGCGGGGGGTCTGCTGAGATGGCTCATCAGTACCTGTGACTGGACTCCCCAGGTTGCCTTGGTTACTGTTCTTCCCAAAACCTAATTTTTAAGCTCTGCCTTCAATCCCATTGGCTTCTAGATTCCTTATCTAGTTCCTCCTTTAAACGAGAGCCATTTTCTTTGCTTGCAACCAAAAAACCTCATCATGACACAAAACAAAACAAAACAACAGAACAGGCTGGCTTAGCAGTTAATAACAGACTGTCTGGGTTCAAATCCTGGTAGTGCCAACTGCTGTGTCACCTCAGGAAAGTTGTGTAGCCTCTCTGAGCACTTACTAAAAAACAATATAGATGGCCCATAAGACATTCTGTGGGGACAGACACAGGCTGAATAACACAGAATACACTCTGTTTTTGCAGCAAGAAGTGATGCAGTATATGCTCATGCGAATGAGGACTAGTACTGAGAAGTTAGTATTAACCAGGCATTGTGCTTTTTGTCTATTAATTCATTTAATCCTTCAATAATCCTACCTGATTAGTATCGTTATCCCCATCTTATAGATGGAGAAATAGGCCCCCAAAAGGGACGTCAGCAATGGCACACCACAGAGCCAGCAAGTACAAGTGTAAGGGTTTAAATGACGGACTCTCCTACTTCAAAGGCCGTTTTTAACCCCCGGCTATGTTGTCTCCAGATACTAATGGCTCCTAGATAATAGGGCTTGTAGGAAGAATGTACCCATGCCTTTTTATTTTGACAGATATAAATTATCTGAAAAAGTACGTCGGGAATGAACACTGACCTGCTCGCCACATGTTTAATTAAGAAATAAATGCCTTGCAAAAATGAATAGGCACTTTGCCATTGACATCTACAATTAAGATGCAAAGTATGATTTTTTTTTTCCTAGTCAGTAAACACTGCTTATTTATCATTTTTTGACAGCATTGTTCCTTTTCAGTAAGCCTGGTTAACCTCCTAAGGCTGGCTACCACTGATGTCATCACAAAAAGACAGGCCCCGTTGCATAAAATTGGTCCCTTCAAATTGAAATGACCGCTTACCTGGGAGGGAGGAAACTGTCACGAAAAGTGTCGTAGAGGCCCTAGAGCTCCCGGGGTTAAGGCCCGTCAGCTGGAAAGATTTGGCGCCTCAGACAGACAGACTCTAACCTCGTGAATTCAGAGCCGGTTTCCGGAGACGGCTCACTTTCCAGCTGTGACACAGCGCAGCCCCCTGGCTCAGATCACCCGACTCACCTCCGGGACGCCCGTGTCGTCTGCGCAGAGGCTGGCTTCGTGCTTGGATACGACGACAGCAAGGCTGCTTAAGGCTAACAGCGCGTTGCCTTTCACCACGGGGCTCTCCCTGTGTGAGGAGAAGAGCATTCCCAGAGAGGGTTTGGGGGGTTAGCCAGGAGGGGAGGAGAAGGTGCTGTTACAGGGAGGGCAGAGGCGGGCAGAAAGCACCCCGCTCCTTTACGGAGCCTCATGAGTAGGTGGGCTTGCTCCCCAGGCCAGCAGCCTCCTCCCTCCCGACACCAGTGCCGCCCTGCAACTCTTCTGACAGATGTGTGGTCATTGGGCTTTTTTTTTTTTTTTTTGTAACTTAAAAATCCAAGCTCACCCTGGCTGGTTTGGCTCAGTGGATAGAGCGCTGGCCTGTGGACTGAAGGGTCCTGGGTTCAACTCTGGTCAAGGGCATGTACCTTGGTTGCAGGCCCTAGTCGGGGTGCGTGCGGGAGGCATCCAATGGAAGTGCCTCCCTGACATCCATGTTTCTCTCTGTCTCTTCCTTTCCTTTGCTCTCTCTAAAAATCAATGGAAATATATCCTCGAATGAGGATTAATAAAAATTAAAAAAAAAAATACAAGCTCATCATACCTAACTTCTTCCTAAAATGTTTATTTTTGTCACTTGACGTTACATTTTCTAAGTGATCTTCTTTCGTCACCTTTGGCCAATATAAATGCATCAACGTGTCCTGGAAACAGACCAGGGCAGTTGTGTGAAGGAGCCCAGCAGAGCGAGGTGGGTCTGGCGCCTGAGCACCGCTGTGTGGAGCCAGAAAACACACCTTCCCGCAGCTCGGCCAACCAGCAGCTTCCCTCAGTCGTTATTATCCCTCTTCTTTTTTTATTATTATTTTTTATTGTTTAA
Source organism: Pipistrellus hanaki (assembly GCF_964339955.1). Classification (NCBI taxonomy): domain Eukaryota; kingdom Metazoa; phylum Chordata; class Mammalia; order Chiroptera; family Vespertilionidae; genus Pipistrellus; species Pipistrellus hanaki. Next base: position 56,191,056 of record NC_140513.1, on the reverse strand, counting down.
AGTATTACATATAGTAGTACATAGATCACCCTGTAGAATAACTTTGATGGTCACCAGAAATCGGATACTACATCTTTTAAAGCGAGAATAGCATACAAGATAATATAAAAAGTATCTTTTTTCCTTCTTTTTTTAATTGATTTTTTTTTTTTTTTTTTTTTACAGAGAGAGGAAAGAAGAGGGAGAGAGAAACATTGATGTGAGAAACTTGGATCCGCTGCATCCTGCCCACCCCTCACTGGGGATGGAGTCTGAAACCTGGGCATGTGTTTTGACTGGGAATCTAATCAGTGACCTTGTGGTGCATGGGAAGATATTCAGCTAACTGAGCCACACTGGCCAGGGCAAAAATAAAAAAATAAATAGTCTGTTTAACACTGAAATTCTGAAAGAGAATTTAGCCTTCGTTTTAAAACAGTGCCCAACATAATTTTATTTCAAAAGTTTCACTGCTCTTGACGTTCCTGAGCATGTATTATTTCTTATAAAATGAAAAAAAAAACCCACCATATTTAAAGCCACCGCTAACTAGACCTTCTGTTATAGATTAAATGCAAATTGGGACATTAATCTTGGAATAAAAACAAACTAGCCCACAGTTGCACAGTGCATGCGTAGGCCAAGCTCTCCATCTCTCACAGGTACCTATGGATCCCCTTCTCGCCTCGCGCAGTGAGCGATGGAGAGAAGACACTCCATGCCTGTTTAGTGAAGCAAATTCACGGAGGAGCTGGCCAGGTGAAAATCTACAACCGGCTCAGCACAAACTCATCACCTTGTTGATCAAATAACTGTCCCCTACAGTCAAGCGGCAGTCATTTGCATAATGACATGTCAGCATCAGAACAATATTTATCTAGGCAGCACCACTGACATTTTAATTAAATTGTCCTTCGCAACAAACTGGATGCCATTAACCTAATTAAAACGCGCAAGGAAGGATGAGCTGCGATGATGCTTTCTCGGGGACACAGTATTATGTTACATATCAGTAAAGTGACCCAGTCCCTGGGGGATTTTTATCTTCAGGTTCAAATCTATTTAATTAATAACAGTCAAAATAAACGCACATCCATCATCGGGTTGTATCTGTGTTGTGATTCTCCCTCGGCCCTAACCCTTGATGCTTTAGAAATAAATGCTCTCAAATGAGTATGTCGGCCTAATCCGGTGATGTTTTTACCCCCTACTTTTAACTTATGGCTCAGATCAAAATAAGGCTGACGCTGGCCTGTGGCGGCCGTGGTCCGAGGAGCAGAAGGCTTAGCTGGCAGGGGGTGGCGCTGGGGTCCTCCAATGGCTGGAGGAAGTCAGTGGGAAAAGCAAAGGGAGGGAGGCAGAGCGGTTCCCCTGCTCACCATTAATCCCTTTGCCCCTAGACCTTAACTGTCTCCTATTCACTTGCGGTCATGGATTGCTTTAATAAGATAAGGTCTATAAAATGCTTTGAAATCTTTGATGAAAAGGTAACGCCATGAACACATGAATTCTTTTTACTCTGCACCTCTGAGGATGGCAACACGCTCTTCTGAAGTATTAGTCATGAAACAATGCTCTGGAAAGCTGAAGATTACAGTCTTGTCGAAGAATCTCAGAATGAAAAATGTAAATGCCACTGGAGAGGCAAAATTGTAGTTTGTTTTAATAGAAAGATGCTAGTGTCTTCAGCACTTTTTGCTGCAAATGTCAGAGCACCATTTTTTTTTTTTTAATAGGATGTAAAGATATAAGGAGACCAGTATAATAGAACAAACCACCAGTGGCAAGGTCACGGGCAGCCCCCTCCCAATCTGCAGCTGGGGCTCTCCCTCGGGGTCTGCTATTCACCAAAGCACACACAGATGACTCCCTACAGAAGCCTCTCTAACTTTAGGTTTCATCTTGTCCACAGTTTTGTCCACACAGCTCCCCCTGACCCCCCCCAGAACTGAGCGCAAAGGAGGGTCACCACTGCTATTTGCCTTCATCCGGGAGACACGAGGCTGAGGAGTTCATGTGCCAGGATCAGCCTTCCCAGTTAGTTCTGTTTCAGAAATCACTGGTGGAAGGCCAGCTCTAAGGCACATCGTGTGTGTGTGTGTGTGTGTGTGTGTGTGTGTGTGTGTTCATTTTAAGGCAGAATCTATTTAGCTACAGAGGGCTGTGGGACATGATAGGGATAAACTACGCTGCCATGAAATATTTCTGGATAACGGACTTTCAATGCACAGGCAATCCTACAGGTCAAAGGTCTATCTGTGTTGTTTGGTGAATAAGAAGAAAGGATGTCAAGGAATGTCAGCGGCTAAGGGTGATGGTGGAAGGGAGAAGCATAGTAAGTGAGTGTAACTTACTGCCAGAAACAATTAGTCAGCTTGTTAACAAAGGAAACGGAGGAGATTGTTTAAGTAAGTTCATTAGGTTTGGCTTAAGATAAAAAGCCTCAAGATAGTAATACTCGAGTTATTTTTGTTAAAACAAACCAAGGATATGAGTGAAATCTTTTTTTTTTTTTTTTAACTGGATCTTTGGCATTAGTTTCTATTATTTAAAAATTCAGTGTGTAGATACCCTGCACCAAATAACACAAAAGGAATAAAAGGAAGTATGCTTTGATTTATTTGCTGACTCACAGCTGATATTTAATAATCTATTTAATTAATTCACATTAGCAAGGATCCCCTACCCATCTCCTACACCCAAACTAAATTAGAATTTTAAGGACCCAACTTAACCCAGGGCCCTTTCATACCTGTAAAACCTCAGTAGACTTTTGTACAAGTATGTGTCTGTACTGATTCCTTGTATTTTCATGAAGAGACACATAGTAAGTATGAACTTAATATGAGAAAGGATAACAACTGATTTTTTAAAATATAATTGAAAACTTCTTTAGAATTCTTAAAATTATGAGATACCCTAAAAGGAGACATTTATGAACCTCCAGGAAAGAACCCCCATGCGTTTACAGATCTGTGGCAAAGAGAATAAAGGGGTCTTACTTTGCAGCTGACTTGGTGATCTCATCAGTCAACATGTCTCGGACCCTGCAATGATGACACAAAGAAAATCTGTAAGAACCCAATCCTCTTGCTTAATCATCTATTATTAAGAACCTCTAGAAAATGATTCCAGAGCTAAGAATGAGACTTGTGGAATTTAGTGTAAGGGCTTTACTTCAAAGAGAGTTTCATCTTCCTTCTCCTCAGGTCACTAGTGGAAGGCGGCGGCGGCGGTGGTGACTAAGGAGGGACAGGGCTGTGATGGTGTCCTCTCTCAAGCAGGTTGGAGAGTAGTCGTGTCCTTCATATCACTCTCTGCTATGGTCTGATGTCTGTCCCCCTCACCCCAGATTCCTATGCTGAAACTCGAGCTCCTGATGTGGGGTATTTGGTGTGAGGCCTTTGGGGAGTGCAGAGGGCGGAGTCCTCAGACACTCTCTCTCCCTTTCCTCTATATCCTCCTTCTTCTCATCTCTTTCTCCTCTTCCCCATGAAAAGACACAAGGAGAAGGTGGCTGTCTGCAAACTAGGAGGGAGGCCCTCCCAGCACCTTTATTTGGACTTCCGGCCTCCAGAACGGCGCATAGGTGATAAAATCACTCTGAAGCTAAAACAGAATAATTACACTTGTGACTATGAAGGAAGGTATGCTCAATTCAAATAGTCACAGGATTTTTAAAAATGTCAGTAGAAGAGCCTTGAGATAAAGTGAAAAACAACCACTGACTGCCAAATTCACATTCTGAACAGGATACAGACATTTTCATTGAGTCTCAGCAATTCAAAGTTTTTATAAATATTATGACTTTTGCAAATATAAGTTATATTTGCATTCATAAATATTTTCATTTGAAATCTAATAAAATCTTAGCTTTCAGCACTCTCTGAGAATATAATGTTTAAGAGTCAAGTTTTTCAGTTAGTTGTAAACTGCTCCTATGGATTTTTTAACTTGTATTTTATAAGATCATTTGACAATAAATTCCCTAAATTGTCCAATCTCGGCATGCCCAGATGGAGAATAGTACAGTTAATGTATTCTTTTACTGGTCAATGTGGAATATTTACAATTGATGACTTGCTTCTACTTGCTTCCATGTAGGGCCAGACCTTCCACGAGTGGACCAATTCCCTCCTTTTGCCCATCTCTCTGCCGCATCAACTATTTTTTCTTTCCAACTTCTTTTGCTTGCTTTTTAGCATGAGAACATATTGAAATATCTATCATCTTAAAATAAGAACAAGCCCTCCAAACACTGTCCCATTTTTCTGCTTCTCATTCATCAGAACTCATATAAAATAGTGTGTACTTGACTCAAGTTCATCTCCTTCCACTCTCTCTGGGCCCTTCTATAGTCTGGCTTTGTCCCCACCACTAGGGCAGCCACTGGCATGACTTTCAAGAGGCCAAACTGATTGCCAGCTCTCAGTCTCCATCTCTGGCCAACTCACAGCAGCACTTGACCCAACTGGTTGCTCCTTTCGAGAAACACTCTCTGCCCTTGGCTCTTAAGAGCCCATAAGCTCTTGGTTTTCTTTTTATATCACTGGTCATTAATTTTCTGTATGCTTTATTAGTTCCTCCTCCACTTTCTCCAGTTCTAAATGTGGAAGTGCTCTGGGCTCGGTCCACTGACTTTTCTGTCCTCAGTTACTCCCTAGGTGATGGGTATTCTGATAATTCCCCAGTCTGTACTCAAGCCCTGACACTCCAGCCTGAACTCTAGACTCATGGTCAACTACCTACTTGACAAGGAGAAAGTGTCTGTTTGCAAACTAGAAGGAGGCCCTCACCAGCATCGGACCTCCCAGGACCTTTATTTAGACTTTCTTTAATCCACATGCTGGTAGCTCAGGCTTACCAAGTCCCAAAGCCGAGTCCTCTGTACATAGACCAGCTTTTCTATTGTCTTCCCCGCCTTAGTAGATGGGAAGTCCATACTTTTAGTTATTCAGAGTTAAAATATTGTAGTTATCCTCGACATCCATCGTTTTCTCACATTCTTCATTCCACATACCTCTCTCTCTATTTTGAAAAGTGTAGCCAATATACCACCTCTACCAAATGATTATTTTCAGAAGATGAAATGAAAACTACATGTGAAAGGTAACACCAATTAGCAAAATCCAAATTCTTAATTCCTAACCATAAATCCAATGTCATACAATTTAAACTGCTTTGCTGTTTTTAAAAATAAATCTAGAAAATGAAATTTAGAATAGATTTAGTCACACACACACATACACATTCAGCTTCTGCTTTTCTACATATGCCAATTTTCAGTAAATAAAAATCTAAAATCCAATAACCTTTGAACAGATTTTTGGATTAAAGAAACCTGTGGCTGCAGGCAAAGCTATTTATTTTCTGGGCATTTAGATTTAGGCTGCTGCAACATTAATTTGGCACAGTATTTATCCCAACCCATGTAACAATGTAAATTGCCTCTAATGTGCCAGCACATACACACACATTTCTAGATGACACTGGGAATTCACGAGGCGGGCGTCTGTTAAAGTTGCTCCTGATAAGGGAAGCTGTCTTGGAGAGGGAGGAGCAGGTGAGTGAAAAGATAATTCTTGACCAAATGTGAGTTAGAAAGGAAGTGTATTAAGTGGAGACAAACAGAAATTAAAAAAAAAAAAAAAATCCGTTCTGAGGTGAAAAAGGAAAAGCAAACCATTTCCACACTGCTTTAGAAAACAATAAAAAAAACATTCAATATATGAATAAAGCTCTCCTCCTCCTGAGGAGATGAAAAATACAGCTACCAGATCCTTCAGCCCTTCCCCCCTTCAGGCTCATATAGAACTTAAAAGCCCCAACGTGAAAGCCTTGAAAGTAGTCCCTTCCCATGGTTCCCTTCCCGTGACGTCATGGACCCCCTTACCAGAGCCAGGCTGTGCCTTTTTTGAATTGCACCTCCTCAGCGCCTTCCTTGCCGTGTTTTAGCTGCAGCTCCAGCTCCGCTATTCTTCCCTGCAAAACAGCGTATACCGCATGCTGACTTGATGGCCAGAATTACCTTAGAATGTCTATGAAAACACTTAGAGATGGCAGACACATCCTTCCCCAATTCACCTTAAGTGTTCCTGATAGGTTAGTAAATTATGTACGAGGACGTGTGTCAGAGATAATTACATCACTACTCAGCTATTTCTACGTTCACCAAATAAATATATCCTCGGGAAGTTATATATTTGGCAGAGTTAGTGCAGAGTGCTTCATCTTGGGATATCTATTAAAAGCAGAGTTTAATTTCATAGGTGCCATTCAAAAACACCTCCTATAGTAATAATCAACTTGTATCCACAGCTAATAATTTTAACTAACATTATCCAAAGATTGGGGTCTGAATACCAGTAGCATAACAGAATGGCAGAATATGAGTAGGATGGTATATAACATTGAAATTCAGGAAGTATATAGTAAAGGTTATTTTCAAACAGCTAAACATTTCTATTTCTTGAGTCAACATATAAAAATAAATATTTTTGTTTTATTAACATATTTTTTTATTGATTTCAGAGAGGAAGGGAAAGGGAGACAGAGATAGAAATATCAATGATGAGAATCATTGATTGGCTGTCTCCTGCATGCCCCATAATGGGGATCCAGCCTGCAACCCAGGCATATGCCCTTGACTGGAATCAAACCCAGGACCCTTTAGTCCACAGGCCAATGGTCTATCCACTGAGCCCAACCAGCTAGGACTAAAAATAAATATACTTCTCAACTTCTAACATGTAATAAAAATATAGCTAATACTATGCCTTTAAAAACAAGACCTTTAGCCGAAACCGGTTTGGCTCAATGGATAGAGCGTTGGCTTGGGGACTGAAGGGTCCTGGGTTCGATTCTGGTCAAGGGCATGTACCTTGGTTGCGGGCACATCCCCAGTAGGGGGCGTGCAAGAGGCAGCTGATCGATGACTCTCTCATCGATGTTTCTAACTCTCTCTCCCTCTCTGTAAAAAATCAATAAAATATATTTAAAACAAAACAAAACAAAACAAAAAAAACAAGATCTTCAAATATTTATCCTCTTTTTTGTTTGTTTATCTTTACCCAAGGATATTTTTCCATTGACTTTTAGAGAGAGTGGGAGGGGGAGAGAAACACTGATGTGAGAGAGACACATCCATTGGCATGTGCCCTTGACCGGAATTGAACCCAGGACCCTTTAGCCCTTGGGCCAATGTCCTACCACTGAGCCAAACCAGCGAGGGTTATTAGCCTCTTCTTACACTCCGAATTATTTTGATCAACAGATGCTTTGCTTCTATTCCATCACCAGTTTCATTATTTACGTGTAATTGGTTTATTGATGAACCCTACATTGGACAAGAACTTAGACTGCATATTGCATTACTGAGTGATACCACACCATTTTCAGAAGTAGCTGTGCCGCTCCCCTCTCACCAGCAGTAAGTAAGAGGTCCAGTAATTCACATCCTCATCGGCATTTGGAATGGTCAGGCCTTTTATTTGGACCATTCTTGCAGAAGTGAAATGGTGTCCATTATAGTTTTCCTTTTCATTCCATTGTTCACTGATGAGAGTGCACATCTTTGCAAATGTTTATTGACTATTTGGGTTTCCTATTCTTTCCATTTCTCTATTGGTTGTCTTACTATTATTGATTGTAGGGTTCTAAGGTATGTCCTACAGAGGAAAAGTACATCTCTATATGCACCCTAGAGCAGCGGTCGCCAGCCCTTTGGGCCTCACGGATCACCAGTAGTCTGAGGACCACCAGTTGGTGACCGCTGCCCTAGAGAGGGAAGCAATATAGTTTAAGAATGTGAGCTCTGGAATCAGAATCTAATGCCATTTCCACTTACTGGAGGTATATATTTGGGTAAGTTATTTAACTTCTCTAAGCTTCAGTTTCCTCATTTGTAAAATGTAGCTAATAACTATCTCATGGTATTAGAGCATCATCCTATATAATAAAGAGCTAATATGCTAATTAGACCGAACAGCAGAATTACCGTCCGGATGACCCTCTGGACGAAGCTGGGGGGCTGCGAGGGCCGAGCACCTTGCATGAATTTCGTGCATCGTGTCTCTAGTATTAAGTAATGTGGAAAACTGTCTAATACAGTGCCTGATAACAGATAATTGTTACCACTACCAGATTTGTGGTCAAGAAAATACCCTATTTCCCTCTATAATCTTACAAATCATTTTTTCATGATATATCGAAATCCTTTGTAAAATAATTCATATCTTCATCTGTATATTCTCATAGAGTGTAATACCCAGACTGTACAGTGGCAGCCCTTATATGTCTCTCCAGTACTCTGTTACTGGCCTGGGAGCTCGCGGAAAGCAAGGACCGTGTCATCAGAGTGACTGTGTACACAGCAGCGCCTCCAGCCACAGCGCTCTGGGCCCCAGCTCAGGCACATCCACGCCATCTCCCTGTGTTCAAAGACAGAACCCGGCCCTTCCCTTCTCCCCTCTTTCTCTTAGAGCAAGGAGTCAAAGGTGACCAAGCTGGCAAGACATTGATATTAATATTTAATGTTGATAACGACCTCCTAGGAGGGTAGGCATAATAGAAGATACATTTTATTGCTTGTCTTTATTTGTCATGCTCCTTAAATTATGCCTCTTTCTTCCTAAAACACATATTTTCCATAATGCTTTCCCAAAAAAGACAATAGGAAATCAAAAGGCTAACATCTGTTTGAAAATAAACGAAACAAAAAGCTAGTACTCACGCAGCCTCTTGAGCAGGCCCCTTTTTCTAATCTCTCCCGTGGCCATAGCTAGCACAGCCATTCTATTGTGACCGTGTCTCTTTCCTCCTCCTCAGAGTCTCTGTCCCTCTCGGTCTCCTCTCTGGAATGTCTCTAACCCCTTCCACCTGGTCCACGCCAGGCTGTTTATCCAGTATGTGCGCTGCCTTCCAGTTCTCTGCCTGCTGCTGACAGAGACTTAGTAGCATTCAGCTAAGTAGCCTCTGCTTCTGGCTAACAGTTGTGGTGAAGGCTGGAAAGCATGCCTGGGAATAAAAGGCTGAGAGCGTCTCCTGAACTGAGAGTTTTGGATTGCCTGGAGATTCCAACTATTAAGCAATTGATCCCTCCTACTTAAAAAAACAAACAAAACTCTAGCCTATGTAACCAAGAGCTTGCTGATTACAGTGAGCAATTTCACCTGGCTCCAAACCTATACATTAAAACAAAAAAACAAACAAACAAACAACCCTTACAATGGTCAGAGAGTAATCTACGAGGAGGCACAGTTCCTGACCCTGGCTTGATTTCACATAATTCTGAGCGAGCGGACCAGCTCAGGCGGTAAGTGTCTGTAGTCAGCCTGCTTGAATTCCTCTCTCCTGTTCGAGGTCATACTCAAAATGCCCAGGAGCTCTTCACACAACAGCTGGAGACCTGAACTTCCTCCGCATCCCACAAGGGCAGCAAGGTAAAGACGTTTGTAAAAGGCGCCTTATCAAAATGGACTCTGAGCTGTCAATCAACTTGTATATGCATTTTTTCCATCTTAATGAGAAGAAATCCAAATTTCTCCCCATGTCAAGCACTATGCTTAAAATTTCAAATCCCACATCTTATGGAAAAGGTAGAGAAGGCTGGAAGCAGACATCTAAGCAAAAGCCACTTGTGGTGTTCAGATCTCAAACTTACCTCAAAAAATCAACCTGCAGGAAACTCTGTGGAATGTACCCTTTCTGCTGTCTCCTGGGCTTAAAGGAAGGAATACAATGCAGCTCCTCGGAGAAATGCTCTAGTTTAATGCCACAAAGTAGGTCTCTCACATACAACTTCTATGCAGAAAAAGTATCCTCCAGGGCAAGAAATTCTTGCTGTGGACAAGGAGTCTGGCAGTTGCTAGAATTCCTCTAAGATACCACTGATTCTATTTAAGTGTGGGGTCATTTATGAAACCTGCTGGATAGTTAAAGCGCTCCAGGGTACCTTCAAACCACAGAGATAGCCTAAAATATTGTTGCACCTTCAGATAACACTGACAACCTTATTATAGTTGACTTTTATCGCCAATTCTCATAGGAACTGGATTTATTCAAAATTCAAATGGTAAATAAAGATGAACATGATCACAACAGTAGAAAAGCAGAGTAATTGATCTACATTGCTAAAAATACTCAGCTGGCTTTTTACAAATAGATCTATCCTTTAAAATATTAAAGCAATTTGCATTACCTGCTGTTACAACGAATGTGCGGCATTACGCATTAGGAGAAAATGCATGATGCAGTGGGAAAGGCTGAGGTTCTGGCATCAAAAAAATTCCAGTTAATTTCCAACTCTTTCACTTACTGGGTTTTGCACCATTTTCTTTGCTTTCCTAGATAACCCTATTTATAATCCCATTATATGTGGGGTTGACAATACCCTCTTCAAAGGGTTTCTGTAAAGATTAATTGAAATCACATATGATAGGAATAACACACACTAGTTATTCAATAAATAGTAACTCTTACTATAAAAAACAAACAAACCATGGAGTTGTCTTTTAATCAACTGCAAGTCATCTGCATGAGTTATACCATAATCCCGTTCAATTTATTTATTTATTTATTTATTTATTTATTTATTTATTTATTTATTTAATATAATTATTGATATTTTACAGAGAGGAGGAAGGGAGAAAGAGAGCTAGAAATGTCCTTGAGAGAGAAACATCGACCAGCTGCCTCTTGCACACCCCCTACCAGGGATGTGCCCGCAACCAATGTACATGCCCTTGACCGGAATCGAACCTGGGACCTTTCAGTCCGCAGACCGATGCTCTACCACTGAGCCAAACCGGCCTCAGCGATCCCGTTCAATTTAGACGTCCTTATGCTAAGAGCTAAATACAAATCGCAGTTCATTCTGCAGGAGGAAGAGTTTCCTTGCTTTCTGCAGGCCCTGTAGCGCTTTGTGCCTCCTCCACGAGAGCATCGCAGGTGTCCTGGGATTGCTCCTGGACACTCGTCTCCGGCACTGGCCCGGGAGCTCACTGAGAGGAAGGAGGGCTTTATTCCCTTCGCGGCCCACAACCCGGCTCGGGGCTTGCCAGCAAAGAGCACCCCATAAATGTTTGGTGAAGGAAAACACTGTGGAATTGCACAGGGAAAAGTAAATGTGAGGGAAAGCATCCTCTGACTTGTAATTTCACTCATCCTGAATAAAAACTATAATGGTCAAGGGTGTGTATAAGTAATGCCTTCATTCACTCATGCACCTGTTCACAACTGAGTGTCTAGATTCAGCTGAGGATTAAAAAGTGTGTAAGCTGAACAAAAGGAAATTGCTTAAAATATTTAAAATGTGGGTTCCAGTGTAGTTTGGGGGGCCATCTAAAACACATTTTCTCAGAGTGTGGTTGATAGACTGAGTTAAAATCTTGGAAGAGTTTGGTAAACATGGAGATTCCTGATCCCATACTCAGTTCTAATGAACAGAAGATGCATCAGTACTTTATAAATTCTAGACTCAATAAGATATGTTGCAACAAGGTTTTAATTTAAGGTGAGAATGATGTTCAGATGCATAGCCATTCCTGCCACCCCACCTCACCTTACACACATGTGTACACACATTATCACCACCACCACCACCACCCACCATCCCCATTTAGGACAGCTTTTACCTTTAACCGTACACTTGACACTCTATGAAAATCTAATTTGGGGCCATAAGTTACTTTAGTACCATCAGATTTTTTTCCCATCGTCCTTGAAAATGAATTCTAAGCTCCAAAAAAGAATTGTTAGTTGTTTTCTTATATTTCTAATATTAAAAATCCACAAACTCTAACTTACATCACTGGTTTAAATGAAGTCAAGTGGAGTATAATTCATTTACTTAGGGAGCACCTGTTATGCTTTAGACACAGTCAGGTTCTAGAGAAGACAGAGAAGAAAGCAGAGCTCCTGGTCCGAAGGCACAGGCACACAGGAGGAAGGCCCCAGACAAACAACCAAGGTGAGAAAGGCTTTGAAAGAGAACCCTAGATTCCAAGGAAGCACATGTGAGCAGCACAGCCCAGTGTGTGAGGGGGAGGCCCACTGGGGCCTTCCAGATAAAATGACCTAAGGAACAGGTGGAACTTAGCTGGGCAAAGAGGGAATGGCAGTGCCTGCACTAGAAGGGAGCGGGATGGACATGCCACGTGTGGAAAACAAAGACGTCAGCGAGGCTGAAACAGCGCTCAGAGGAAGGGTGACAAGATGAGGCGGGAGGTGTGAGTGAGTCCTGCTGAGGAGGCAAGGCCCACAGTGCGCTCGGAGTGGGAGGCACTCCAGTGGAGGTGCCCTGGGACATCCACGGGGGAAGAGGGGGCCTCTGGGAGAGGCCAGAAGGCAGCAGGATGTGGGAGAGGAGTGCCAGGAGGGAGCTCTGGCTGGGACTTGCGGTGGGGGTGGGGGCGTTGTGGGGGGGGGAAAGAATTGGCATTTATACCTCACATTCTTTTTCTTTTTTTGTGGTTTATTTATTAAAATATATTTTATTGGTTTTTTACAGAGAGGAAGAGAGAGGCATAGAGAGAAACACTGATGAGAGAGAAACATCGATCAGCTGCCTCTCGCACACCCCCTACTGGGGATGTGCCCACAACCAGGGTGCATGCCCTTCGCTGGAATCGAACCTGGGACCTTTCAGTCCGCAGGCCAACGCTCTATCCCCTGAGCCAAACCGGTTTTGGCTGCCTCACATTCTTTATCAGCGAACATACCACTGCATTTTCCACAGTTCTGTTTCCTAAGTGCTTTTACTTTGAGGCATATTTGCAGTGCAGTCTGAGCTAAAGAGATGCGCCCCTGAAGCAAACCATCCCGTGTGTCCTTACCTGTAAAATGGCATGGTAAGCGCGGCCCATGTATGCCAGCCAGGCCTGGGGCAGGAAAAGGGCGCGATGCCACTCCGAGAGCTGGATGTGAACCTGTGGGAAAGACCAAGCACAGCGCGAGTCAGGCAGCACGGAGCCGAAACAGGGTGCAATTAAACCCTATCGCCGATCCCTTCTTTCCCCGACCTAAATGGCTACGGTCTGAAGCAAACCAAACCAGTCTAGGCCCAGAACCGCAAATGAGGCCTGTTGGGTATTTTCAAAGGGGAAGAGCTCAGAGTCCTGAAATTTTCTAAATTAAAGCAAATAGAATCCTACGATAATAACAAGCTGAGATGTATGTGTAATACAAACATGTCCCTGAAAATTAGGGGGGAAACGCTGTAAAGCCTCCTGCCCATGTCAGGAAAGGAGGTATTGTCTGACAAATCCCCCCCAGCAATTTTAAATAAAAATAAATATCGCTCACATCCTGGATTTCCACTCTGACAATTTCTGAAGCAATAAACTCAAATTGCCAACAGAAATACCATGTTGTGCAGAAACCACCACGATGGTAGGAGCATGCAAATGAGCGCGGCCTCAGCAATTGTGCGCGCCGCCAGAGAAAGGCCCTCTAATCAGCGCGGGTAAACAAGCGAGAAATGGAGTCTGCCAGCCCTGCAACCCCGTGTCTGACGCGAAGCCCAGACACAACATCTGGTTTTCATAGTCATTTCTGCGTCTACCTATTAGTGCACGGCTATCTCGAAACCAATCTTCCCAAGGCCTGCTTCTGTGAAAGCAAAGATCTCTCCAGAAACGCAGCCACAGTGCATCGCATTTCATGTTTCCTGCAAATCATCCCATCAATCTCAAACGACTAGAACTTTAGTCTGTGTCCTATAGATAAAAAAACCAACAAGAAACTGAAACCCCCACAAATTTTTATACAATTTCCCCAGAATCATGATAAATAGAGTGTTTAAGGAAATAAGATTTTATTGGGTTGTAAAGACTAATTTTCTCAGCTGCTTTGTGGTATGGCAGAGAAGAGCTTCTCTGAATAGTTGGATAGTGGTTTTGGTGTTTTCTTTAGTTCTCGTCTTAGTGTGGGCCTACCACACAAGATATTCTGGGAAAATGTACGGTGCCAGGTGATCTATGTCTGCAGGGAGCTTTCTCGTGTGAGAATCAGAGATAAGCACCGATTACACGGCAACATGGACAATGTATGAAGAAGCTCTGGGAACAAAGAGAACAAAGATGAATTCTGTCTCCTCCCTGTCACCTCTCAACCCACTGCCGTGTTGTAAAGAATTAGGTACTCAAACAGCATGAAAAGGGTATTGGAACCATGAAATGAACTTAAAAAAAAAAAAAAAAAAAAGATGAGAACAGGTTTCTTCTTTTTCTGATAAAGAGCCCTCTTTGTTGAGTAGGGTAGGGGAACCTGGACAACATCTTCAAACATCCTGGAAGGAACACGCCCACCGGTTCCTGCATCTTCTCTCGCTTTCCAGAAAGCAGACGGCGGCTGCGGCAGAATTTCCAGCTGGGAGGCATTTAATCAGGCCTTGGTCTTGCCCCGTTTCCAAAATGCAAGGAGTTTTCTTAACTTTCATTCCTGTCAATGCTGTGGCCTTTTCATAAACTATATTAACTATCTTTAAGTCATATTTTGACATCTGGGTTTAACCGAAAGAACACTCCAACACCACACCAAAACTTTTATCTCTGACTTCAGAACCTCAATATCTTTAAAAAAATTTTTTCCTGTCAAGTAATTCCTGGACATCATTACTCTGCTCTACTGAGATGAGCCATGCCTCAGCACACTGGCAGTGAGAGAGTTATTGGAAAGATAGTGGTCTCAGTTGGTTCTTAAACCTGAGTTAAAACAAAAACAAAAACGAAAAAACAAAAAAAGAAAGCATTATGGAAAAATATGTAAAGGAAAGTGAGCAAACCCAGGGCTGAGCTTCTAAGAACAGAGACATCCATGCCAGGAAACCCATTTAAAAGGAAGTTATAAAAACTGAAGGTTCAAGCTAATCCTCCTCCTGCTGCTCCAACCACATCTGAAGGCGCTGCAGGGCGCACAGACGCTGGAGCTGAGACACCAGCCTGCACGCCTTATGCTCATGAGACGAGACCTCGTCGTCATGTTCCATGGAGTCAGCTGTGCACACACCTCTAAGATGCGTGCTCTTGCTCTTTCTCTGATGGAAGAGAGACTAAGGAAACAGCTTGAAGACAGTCCTCACCTACACTCCAGATGTGTTATGGGCAAAAGAAGAAGCTATTACAATTCAATATACAGCTTCCCATAAGGGTTCATGTCCCTAGGCTGGAAATGCAATTAACTTTTTTAAAGTATGGAAAGGTTATAAAATTTGCTATACTTGTGAGAAGCCCTTGAAGGAAACCCAATCAACAAAATAATTCCAAATCGTGAAGTTGTAGCCCTGTTATTTAGCAGATGATAAAGCAGGGTTCTTAATCACCTAGCACCAAGTTCTAAGGAATATGTGAAGTTCTTTTTTTTTTTTTTTTCTATAACTACACATACCCTTGCAATGACAGGTGTCTGGTGGACTATTAAGATGAGTAAGTCCTATGATTTGGGGAAGAGTAAGAGTTTCAATGTGCAAAGGGTAGTCAGTATAATAAAATATTATGCATGTGCCTAAAAAACATGCAAGTAGTGTAAGGGGGAGAAGAATGCTAAGGAGATGAGGGTAGAGGTAGGAGTGGGTTTCAGGGTTAAATCAGGTGGTCAGGACTGATCTCATTGAGAAGGTGAAGTATGAGTAAAAACTGGAAGGAGATAAAGATTTAAAAACCAAGGTGCATGCTAGTGGGAATGGAAAATGGCTCAGCTGCTATGGAAATTGTTTGGTGGTTCCTCAAAAAGTTAAACATAGAGTTACCATATGACCCAGCAATTCCACTACTAGATACATACCCAAGAGAAATAAAAACATATATTCAAACAAGTACTTGCACATGAATATTCATAGCAGCACTTTCAAAATAGCCAAAAGGTGGAAATAACCCAAAGATTCATAAATGAAGAAATGGATAAACAAAATATGGTATGTCCACAATGGAATATTACCCAGCCACAGAAAGGAATGAGGTACCCACACATGCTACAGTGTAGATGAACCTTGAAAACATTATGTGTAAGTGAAAGAAGCCAGACACAAAAGGTCACTTATTGCATGATCCCATTTACATGAAATAGGTAAATCCATAGAAATAGAAAGTTAGTGGTTGCCAGTGGTGGGGACAAATGAGGGAAGATACTAGAAAAAGAAAGAAATGCAGGGAGATTGCATAATGGATATATGTCTCATGCGAGGGAGATGGAAGTGTTTTGGAACTAGATGGATGTGATGTGTACATTGTGATGGTACTTTAACCTGGTTAGTTTTATATTGTGTGAATTTTAATTTAATTAAAAAAGAGATAAAGTAAAGCTCCTAAAATGAGCATAGCACACGGCTGATCTGATTGAGAACAAAAGAAGGCCAGTATCAAAGCACAGCGTGAGCACCAAGGGGAGTAGAAGGAGAGTAAGCTGGTGAATTAACAGGGGACCCAGAGAATTCAGGGCCTTCTTGGTCATTTTTCAGGACTTGCCGTTATTATTCGTTATTATTACTACTAGTGGCCCAGTGCACGGGTGTGTGTGTGTGTGTGTGTGTGTGTGTGTGTGTGTCCCTTAGCCCGGCCTGCACCCTCTCCAATCTGGGACCCCTCTCAATCTGGAACAGCCCTCTTGCAATCTGGGACTGCTGGCTCCTAACTGCTTACCTGCTTGCCTCCTTGATCGCCCCTAACCACTCTGCCTGCCGGCCTGCTCGCCACCAACCTGATCACCCCTAACCGCTTCTGCCTTGGCCCCACCACCATGGCTTTGTCCAGAAGGACATCTGGAAGGTCTCCTGGTCTAATTAGCATATTACCCTTTTATTAGTATAGATTATACAATTTTGAGAAGGAAGAGTACATGATCTGATCGATATTGTAAAGGAATCATGCCAACTGCTATAACCGTTGCGGGCAAAGGTCAAATTGAGGAAACCTACTCAGAGGCTACTGCAACAACCCAGATAGGAGATCATGGCGGCTCAGACAGAGCAGGATCAGCAGCATTGTAGAATAACAGTTTTCAAACAGTTAGCTATGCAGATTTTTCCATCCCACCCAAAATGTGAAAGGGAATGCCAACATAGAAAACAGATGAGTAAAACTTATTCAGATGAAGTCAGGGCAAAGGCTGGGGGCTTGGCACTTCGCCCTCTTGATCAAATCGGAGTTTGCTGTGGTCCCTAGGACTCTTTAAAATAGTTTTACTATGAAATAGATCAGTGGTTACAAGGAGAGGGGGTGGGGAAAGGGATTGACCACAAAGGAGCATGGGGATTTTTAGGGGGACAGAACTGTTCTTATCTTGACTGTAGGTACTGGTTACACAAATGTGTGTTCTTGTTAAAATTCTTAGAACTATACACTAGAAGGTGAAAAACCTACTGCCTGTATATTATACCTCAATAAAAACAAAACTAAAAAATACACAGTTTGAAAACCACTACTTATAGAACATGTACTTCTCACCCACACACCTCCCATGATGTTTATACACTGTATAGTGTCATCATCATTCAAAACCCACTCTTCTGCTTATCATCCCTGTTCCTATGAATATTACCCACTGATTTCTCAGTCACTTAAGCTTAAAACTTCTTATTTATCTTGGACCTCTCTTTCCCCTAATTCAGCTGTCAACCCCACCTCTGAAATGTTTATTATATTTGTCCCTACTCTCTTTCTCATTGATTTAGTCATAATTCCTGCCTAATCCCCTAACAGACTAAAATCTTTCCTCCTCCTGACACAACTACATGGTTCAGCTACTATCACATTAACTCAGCACTTCTTTTAAAAACCCCTTGATGGTTCATTATAGAAGAAAGTTCAAACTCTTTTGTACTGTGTTCAAAGCCTTTGAGACTCAAAAGCATAACACTTGCTTTAAGAAATAACTTGTTCTCATGTAAGAACTCTGCTGGCCGAGATCCTCAACCTATTTCCCCACTTGATTTCCTGCTCTTTTCTTTCATGTAACTTGCATTCTGGCTGAACTGGGTTATAAACCAACTCACACGCCTGCCCTGTATTCCACAGGACCTCTGTGCCGCTCCTTCCTCTCCTGGAAAGCCCTGTTTCCCTCTCCTCACCACTAACTGGGATAACTTCTCCCATCTCTGTACTCCCCGTACACTACAGGCCTCTTCTGTAACTCTCCGTAGACTTCATCTTAGATCATATGTGTATGGACATTAATCTCACGCAATCCTATGAGCAGAGGTCATGGCTTATTCATCCAGGAATACGTCCCACGGTACCCATAACACTGTCTTGCACATAGGTGTTCAATTAAGTACCTGCTGAGTTGAACTGAACTAAATGTGCGGTATTTGCTTTAAGATAAAAATGTGTCATGTGAAAACCATACTATCATAAACCAGTGGTCACAAAACATTATGATGTGCAACCTCCAATCATACTAGAAGCACAATTTTAGAAAGTTTTTTTTTTTTTTTTTTTTTTTTTTTTAGTAGAAATAGCTAAACTCAAACTCAAGTTGTGAGGACATGGATATTTGAAATTTTACAAAAGCATGTCCAAACTCTTCTGGCCAGGAAATGTTTAATTCCAGATTAAAAAAAAAAACCAAAAAAACAAAACACTGATTAACAAGGCAAAAATTTAAAGCAGGTATTATAAACTTTATATTTTGAAATTTCCCATCTAAACTTTTATTTATATCATACAGGTTCTAATTAACTATATCTGAAACACTAGCTCAACAAAAAATACTCTGCTTAGAACATAATTCACAATGTAGGGAAGTGTCAAAGAGCAGATAAAAGAGTAGATTTTGTTTCCTCACCCATACACATTTTACCAGAGGGGACCACATGATCACCCATTTAGTTAATTTACTGTTCAGAAATTTGGTATTATTTTCTGCCTCTGGGTAATCTTAACAGATGAGATTATTCATTCATTTAAAAAAAATACTCATTTTAACAGCCCCTCATTCAATACTATAAATCAAGTAAGACAAGCTTTGGTGAAGTTGTTTGATTGTCAGATTGGAATGGGATAAGGTGGGCAGCATGCAAAGACTGACAGGTAAACAAAGTGCTTGCTATTGATTTCAAACCCCAATCTCACCAAGTAAGGCATTTTTCATGCTCCCCAGGTATATGTGTTATCAAAATAATAGTAGTATATGTCTCCAGTTGCTATACAGACAGGTGAATGCTGAGCCACGACATCTGGCCTGTGACAAACACACACACACTCCCCCCACGTTCCCAGGAGAAAGGCCATTTGTACTCACTATTAGAGACCCCAAAGCCATCAGCGTCCCACTGCTTACATCTAAGGAATAACAGGTTTCAGTTTTCTGACAACAGTAATCTTGTTTGCCCAAAATAATGTTCTGTTATTCCTGCCCCCTGACAAACAGTGATTGGAAAACAAGAAGGGAGGGCTGGTAAAGGAAACATTTTTAAAGTAAAATGGCACCCGTCTTATTCTTTGTAGGTGTTTTCTGGACATTTGAAACTTTTTCCTTCACCCCTTCCTCCCTCATTCATTTTTCTCGTCAGTTTACCTTCCTCTCTCTCTCTCTCTCCCCATCCCCCCACCCCATTAGGGTAAATCAGCTTGAAAGCTGACAATTCAATCACATCTTAAGCAACCACTTACTCTGTTATTTATTAGGAGGGGGGAAACCCAGTTACCATAACAACTCACATAGCTCAAGGGTAATTATGGAGTCTCTAAAACACAGCAAACCACACTTTCCACAGTGTTTTAGAAGGGGAATGTATAATAAGCACCGATATTACCTCTCCCAATTATTATTCAGCATTTTCATCTAATTGTTTCATATTGCCCGAATGGCTACACATGTTCTTCCTAAGAGATATATAGGGGTTTTAAGTAGATAAGAAACCGAGAGAAAAAAAGGCGAATACACTCCTTACATTTCAAATAATGGGTTATATAGCACATGTACTTTTGGGCACTTAGGGGAAAAAAAAAATTTAGAGGCAGAAGAAAAACAAAATTAATGTGTAGGGTAAAAATAACCACATGACAATCAATACAAAAGGGAATTTAGAAACAAAGATTTCATTCAGAGCGGTGCCACCAATAAGACCAGATAAGGTTTCCCCTATCTGGTCAAAATGAGAGAAGAGCTCGCTGTTTAAGGCTCAGATAGAAATGTGATTGGGTAGCAGCCGCCGGATCAGGAACATCTGCATGTGCCGGGAGACGGGAGAAATAATGAGGTAAGATTGCCATTCTCATCCAGCCACAGACCAGCATCACCCAATTTAGGCGAGTGTCATGTCAGAGTTAGAAATGCCAATCAATGACAAGACAGGGAAGGAAACTGTCATTCACCTTCCACTTCCTCATCAACAGGTGCAACGTCAGTTTCGGGAAGAGAACAGTTACAAATCAGAATGGAAGGAGACAGTCCCTTGAGCCTGGCCAAGCCCGGGACCATCTGAAATGAGCCCTGCTTGCCTCCTGGTCAAAGGAGGAGGGGGGGGGGAGGGAGAGAGAGAGAGAGAGAGAGAGAGAGAGAGAGAGAGAGAGAGAGAGAGAGAGGGAGAGAGGGAGAGAGAGGGAGAGGGAGAGGGGGAGAGGGAGAGGGAGAGGGAGAGGGAGAGAGGGAGAGGGAGAGGGAGAGGGAGAGGGAGAGGGAGAGGGAGAGGGAGAGGGAGAGGGAGAGGGAGAGAGGGAGAGAGGGAGAGAGGGAGAGAGGGAGAGAGGGAGAGAGGGAGAGAGAGAGGGAGAGAGAGAGGGAGAGAGAGAGGGAGAGAGAGAGGGAGAGAGAGAGGGAGAGAGAGAGGGAGAGAGAGAGGGAGAGAGAGAGGGAGAGAGAGAGGGAGAGAGAGAGGGAGAGAGAGAGGGAGAGAGAGAGACAGACACTCAGTTTTACAAAAATCTAAACGGGAGTGTGATGACGGTAGGCCCCCCCCTTGAATGCAGTTTTACTCTTTGAGGCTTTAGGTACCATAGTTAACTGCAGCATGACAATATTAAGTGGAAAATTCTATAAATGATTCATAAGCTTTAAATTGAGCACCCTTCTAAGGAGTGCAGTGAAATCTCACGCTTCCTGCTCCACCCCAGCCAGGACGTAAATCGTCCCTTTGTCCAGCATCTGAGTAGCGGTCTCCGTTGTCAGCTGGACTGTTACATATCACAATGCTTGTGGTCAAGTGTCCCTTAGAGCAGCCTAACCCCATGCCATTATGCCTGCATCGTTTGCCTCCCTCCATCTCATTAGGTAAAAATGGTATCGACTCATATCATTGCAAGAATAAGGGTGAATACAGTACAATAGTGTATTTTGAGAGAGAGACCATAGTCATACAACTTTTATTAGGGTACATTGTGATAATAGTTCTATTTTATTATTGTTGTTAATCTCTTACTGTGCTAACTTACAAGTTAAACTGTATCATAGATATGTATAGAAAAAAACCAATAGTATAGAGAGGGTTTGGAGCTATCTGTGGTTTCAGGCGTTCCCGGGGGGTGGGGTGGGGGTTGTCCTTGGGATGTATCCCCCATTGATAAAGGAAGACTACTGTATAGGGAACTGTTCCTGGTAGTCAGATCAAACCCGATCAGATTTAGATCAATCTGTATAGCTTCGAAAAGAAACGTGGGAGAGTTCCACATTAAGGAAAGTCAATGAGGGAGCAACCAAAGAACTTGTATGCATGCATATAAGCCTAACCAATGGACACAGACATGGGGGGAGGGGGAGGTTAGGAGAGAGGGGGATTGAGGGGTAATGGGGTAAGGACACATATGTAATACCTTAATCAATAAAGAAATTTTAAAAAAGAGAAGTCAATGAAAAAACAACTTCCCCCCACAAAAGTACAAGATATAATAATTTCTAAAAGAGTTCATCACAGATTATATTAAATAGCCAATTCTCCATGACACTGAAAATTACTTAATTTAACTAACATAGTTATTGAGAAACAGTGACAATGAAATAAAGCAAAACACACTTCAAAATATGAAGAGCACAGTTCTTGAACATTCAAAACAAAGTTCTGTTACCCATTCGTTCACTCATTCACCCACCGACAGCTGTAGGCATTAAGAAGGCTACAGAATATCCTATAGGAATATGTAATCTTTGGCAGGAAGGAGAGACTAAACCATATAAATGAATAACAACACAAGACAGTACTTAAGTGCTTGTTCAAATGACAATCATGTCTTTTCTTAGTAAGACTTCAACAATTATTAGATTCATCACCAATTTACAATAATAACATTTCTGGAGAAAGGAAGCTATGCCACTAAAAGCACATATAAAATACAACACACATCCATTAATGCAGCATTTATGAAGTGTCTACCATGTGGCACCAATACCAGCACTGGAGCTACATGTGACCACAAAAACAGCTCCCTGATTTTATGAGGTTTACGCTTTAAAAAAGCAGACAGACACTAATTGCCGTGTATGCTGTGCCACCCAAATCCTCTTTCAGGACTAGTAGGGATGGGTGGATAAATGGATAGATATGGATGGACAGGTGGATCGATAGAATGAATACATGGTTTCATATATTAAATAAATTAAATTTGTAGTCACAAACATCCCTAAAAAAATCTCTAAGCCCAGATGGTTTCACTGGAATATTCTACCGAACATTAACAGAATTATTTATTAGAATAGCATTACCCTGACAACACACCAAAGATATTTCAAGGATATTATACAACAATATACCTCATGAGCATAAATTCAAAAATTCCTAACAAAATATTATTAGCAAATCAGATTCATCAATGAATAAGTAGGATAATACATATCATATGATCATGTGGAGTTTATCCCAGCAATGTAGGTTTGGTTCACAATAGAAAACCTATCAAAATAATTCCTCGTATTAACAAGCTAAAGAAGTATACAATCATCTCAAAAGATGTGAAATTTTTTTTTTTATTACAAAACTCAAATCCATTTGTGAGGGAGACAGGAACCAACTCTCAGCAATTTAGGAGTACAAGGAAACTCTGTCCACCCAATAAAGAATATCGACAAAAACTCTATACTAACACCATATTTAATGTTCAGACAGTAAATGCTTTCACCGAAAGATTGCACAAAAAAGTCTGCCATCACTACTCCCATTCAACATTGTACTGGAAGGCCCTACACAGATCAATGGGGGGGGGGGCACTATTACAATGTAAAAAACAAACAAACAAAAAAAACTTTAATACTACATAAGTGAGTTTAGTAAGGTCATAGAAAAGTATCAATTATATGTTTATATACAAATAGTAAGCAGTCAGGAATTAACACACAAAAAAGGTAGAATTGCTTTAGCACCAAAATACTTAGGCTATGCAATATTTATAAAATTTATCAAAATAATTGCAAGATTTGTAACAACAGAACACAGACCTGAAATAATCAAAGATATATCTTGTGCATCAGTTGAAAGACTCAATAATGTTAAGATGTCAATTTGAGAGAGGCCAAGTAGATCTACAAATTCAATGCATTTCCAATCAAAATTACAGCAGGGATTTTTGTGGTTTCTCAAAGCTGATTTAAAATTTATATGGGAAAGCAAAGGGCCTAAGTCAAATTTAAAAGCAAAACAAAATAATTGGAAGAGTCACATTACTTGATTTTAAGATTTATTATAAAGCAATAGTAATTAACTTGTGTGGTTTTGATGATAATATACACACAAAGATCAAAGGAATAAGATTGAGTACAGATATAGCCCCACACATATATGGACAAATGATTATTGACAAGGTGCCGAGATGAAGGATGGCATGTTCAACAAATGTAATTCATACCTTGGGAAAAATTAACTCAAGTAGATCATAGGCTAAAATGTAAACCTTAAATTATAAAACTTCTACAAGAAAATATAGGAGATCCATCAAGTGATTAATGGGTAAACTATAGCATATTCACATAATGAAATATTATTCAGCCATAGAAGGTATGAAGGACTGATACATGCAACAGTATATATAAAACTTGAAAGCATTATGCTAAGAAAAAAAAAAAAAGGCAAAAAGACCACATGTTATATAATTCCCTTTTATGAAATGTCAAAAATAGGTAGATCTATAGAGACAGAAAGTGGATTAGCGGTTGCTACAGGCTGAAAATTGAGGAAAATGGAGAATGACCATTAATGGATACAAAGTTTCTTTTTAGCGTGTTGAAAATATTCTATAATTGATTGTGGTGATAACTGTAAATATATTGAAACCACTGAATTGTACATTTTAAGTAGGCGCATTTTATGGTACATATGAATTATATGTCGATTTTTTAAAATAAAAAAAATATAACAGAAAGAAGAAAAAAATCTTCGAGACTTTGGGTTAGAAAAATAGCAAGAACCATAAAAACAAAAACAAACAAACAAAACACACACACACACACACACACACACACACACTTGATAAACTGGAATTCTTCAAAACTAAAAATCTGTCCACCAAAAGACATTGGTAGGCAAATAAAAAAACAAGTTACAGATTAGGTAAAAAAAAAAAAAAAAAAAAAAAAAACATGTGCAAAACACATTTCTAATAAGTTATATCCACACTATATAAAAAACTAATACCTAATTAAAAACGGGTAAGAATTAAGACATCTCAGGGAAGGAAAGGTATGAATGACAAATACATAAAAAGATGCTCAACATCAATAGTCATTAAGGAAACACAAAAGGGAAACCACTACCCACATATCCTGTGTGAGAATGTTTATAGCAGCTTTAGTCATAACTGCCCCAAACTGGAAACAACCCAAAGATCCATCGATGGATGAATTACTGAATCCAGTAAACAAATCGTAACATTCATGACAGTTTTTTTTTTTTTTTTTTTTTTTTTTTTTTTTTTTAAATAAAAAGACTCAGAATAAAATAGTGAGGGAAAGCAAAGCAGAGTTTGAAGAAACTTAGGCTAGAAAACTATCAAATGGACTGCAACAATAAAAGGACCAGAAGCGAGAAGAGTGAGGAAATACCAGGGTCATCTTAACCCAAAGGTGTTTTTACTAGTAAATGCTCTCTGCTTAACCTGGGAGGGTCTGAGGTAGTTCAAGGACCATAAGTGATTCGGTCTAAGTTCTATTTCCAGGCTCCTCTACTTACTGCTCCATGGTTTCTAGCACATTAACAGCACCAATCTCACAGTGTTGATGTAGATATTAAATGAATTAATATATTACCACAATTTTTAAAGTGCCTGAGCTGGTTACTAGCTATTATTATTTCATATTCACACTTTTTCTTGTTTCTGTTCTGATTTAAAATCAGCTGTCCAGTAATATTCAATACTTTTATTATCCTTCAAATAACTAAGTGCACAGCTTAAGAACACAAAAAGGCACCAAATTTCTCCCATCTCTACACCAACTAGTAAGATGCCAGGGAAAACATGTCCAGAAATCCCGTTTCTCCCTCTTTCATAACATTCAGCTTTTCTTCTTCCTAGAGAAACACTGCTCTTCCTAGACCTTTCTTCCCTCCTTAAATAAAGACATTGTATTAGAAAAAAAATGGTTCTGAAGCAAATAGTCACAGAATTCTAAGTGGCATAAGATAAAGATGGATCTTTAAAAACCACTTTTGCTCACTGGTAAACACTCAGAATATAATCAAACCAAATTAATGTTACCGAGATTTATAAATTGTGCATCAATATAAAATTTAATACACACAGTGTAGAAGCCCTAACTATTTTTACATAATCTCCATTAACTTTTTATTTATTTATCTTTATTGTTGAATGTGTTACTGATATTCCTAAGTCTCCCATTAACCTCTTCTATCCCACTCCTAACCCTCCACTTTTTATAAAATAATTTACGTATATCTTTATTTATAGATGCTGTATAAATTACATCTATATTAGATAAACATCTTTGCTGTGATATTTTGTTATTCACTCGTATATTTTCATTTATATACATTTGAATGAGCACTGCCAGAAAAATTTAAAAAAACAAAACCACACATTTCCCAAGTGCTCCCCAGCTTCCCACTTTCCGCAGGTGTTGCTATAATTTGTAATGACCCGATTTCATGCAAATCATGTAATGACATCACATAGCTTTATTTTAAAGGGGTAGCCTACATAAACACTAAAACCAAAGTTTTTTTTTTTCTTTTTTACCTAAACATGTTTTTTTACTTTTAATTCCCTGACCTTCAAAAATGTAAATACTGGTGCCGTACATACTTGCAAAAGATTAGAATTAAGAAAGACATAGGTAATTTCTTTAAATGAGTAGTTTTTATTCTTCACAATGGAAGTTAAACATTGATGAAATAAATCAAATTCCTAGATTTTTTCCCCTCAAATTTTAGGTTAAACCATAGGGGAAGCAGACCAATTTCTCTCAGAAACATATATCAAAATATTTTAGTGAGTCAGCTATTTTTGCTTACCTTTAAAAAAATCTCAAATTAATGATGATAAAGAGAAAAATTACTTCCAAATAGACACTAAATTCCATGAGCATAAAGTAAGGAGGAAAATCCCAAAACAAATAGGGAAGAAGGACCTGTTAGGGGGTGGGAAGGCACCTACCTCATGCACCAGAGCAAGTGAGGTCTGCTTGAAACTTCGCCCTCTACTGGCCATCAGTCGATTCAAAGGTTTGCCATCTTTACTCTGATACATTGAAACATCATAACAAAATAACATACCCCCTTAAAGAAAACAAAAACATTTGTTATGAAAAAAACTTCATCAATTAGATTCCCAGTAGCCAATATTTAATCAATCTGGATAGAAATATTTACGAATTAGAATTTTCTAAGCAAATTATATTTGGCTATTGGTGTCTAAGGAAAGAAAAAAATAGAGACATAAGTTATATTTAAACTATCATTAATTTACAAGCTTTATTCATTTGTAAATAAGTGAATAAATTTGCAATTAATGACACTAAATTTTATAAACTGCTACTTAATATTCTATTGAGCTTTAAAAAATAAATTTCAATTAAAGAGAAGTGCATGCACATATTTCTGAATCCTGATAAAACAAGGGTTCCTTGTTTTATACCTACACAAGTGGAAAAGTTTTTCCTCATACCTGCACTCTTGTTTTTCATTTTAACCAATCTGTTAAATATGTGGTGGTATCTTATTGAGGTTTTAATTTGTATCTCTCTGATGACTAAGTTGATCGTTTACTCATATGTTCATTGAACAGTTAAATACTCTCGTTTTGAAGGGTGTGTTCAATTCATTTTGCTGTTTTCTGATTATCTTTTTCTTATTAATCTGCAAAAATTCATTATATATGCTAGATATGAGCTCTTTATCAGACACATGTATAATACTCTCTTGCATTTTGTGGCTTGCCTTTTCACTCTCTTCAAGATACCTTTTGATTAACACATGTCCTTGATTTTAAAATAATTTGTCACTATTTTTATAACTGCAGCTTTTCATTACAGAACCATTTGTGATAAAGACCCCTTTTCTCCACAGCTCTGCAGTGTCACCTTTGTAATAATCTGTGGCCCTCTTATGTGGGTCTGCAATATTCTTCCACGGGTCTGTTTGTGTATCCTTGCACCAATCCCACACTGTCAATTATTGTGGTTTCATAGAAAGTCTTGACATCTGGAAATGTAAATCCTCCTACTTTGTTTTGATTCTCTAAGATTATCTTGGCTATCTGTTCATTTTCACACAAATTTTAGAATCTGCTTGTAAGTTTCAAAGAAAGAAAAATAAAAAACAAGAAAAAAACACACAACCTACCAGGATACTGATCTGGATTGGGTTGAATCCACATATCAATTTAAAGAAAATTAACATCTTTACAACACAGTCTTCAAGTCCATAGACATTGTATATCATTCCATTTGTTAGGATTTTTAAATTTTTTTCTCCATAATGTCTATAGCTTCCAGCATAAGGATTTTACATACTTTTTGATAAATTTACTTTGGGTAATCGATATTTTTTGATGCTACTGTAAATAATAGTGTTTTCAAATTTTATTTTTTGTTATGGTATATGAAATATATCACTGATTTTTTTTTTGGCATTTTCTTAGTGACTTTCATTTCTTTAATTTTTAAAAATCTTTTTCAATTATACTGATTTTTATATATTGACTTTTGTATATATGCATTAATCTTGCTGAATTCAATATGTAGATAAATTTGAATTTTCTATGTCATCTGTACATAATATTTTATTTTTCCCTTTCTAACCCTTATTGCCTTTTTTTTTTTTTTTTAGCTTATCACACTAGCTATGCCCTCCATTATAATACTGAACAACAGTGATGCTAATACCATCCATATCTTTTCCCCAATCTCAGTATCTGAGTACTAAGTACAACAATGGCATTGTAGATGTTCTTCATCAGAATAAAAAAAGTTCCTTTCTATTCAAAGTTTAATAGGAGTCTTTTTTCTATCATGAATAGGAGGTAAATTTTTCCTAGATATTTTCTGTATCTATTGCTATAATTTAAAGATTGCTCTGCCTTTTTCAATTAATATAATGAATTACATTTTTAAACATTAAATTAACTCCATTTAATTGTTAGGTATTATCTTTTGTATCTATTGCTGAGTTTAATTTTTTTTAACTACTATGTTCATAGAAAAGATTGGTTTGCAATATTCCCTTCTTGCACTCTTCAGATTTTGTATAAAAAGTATGCCAATCTCATAATTGTTTCCCCCTCCCCCTCCTACTCTCTGTTAGAGTTCATTGGATACAAATATCATTGCTATTGCTCCCTTAATTTTGGGGAAGAATTCACCAAGGATGCCATGTGCACCATGATTTTTATTCGGTATCAGTGGGAAGGTCATTATTCTTTATCTTTTTGAATGCTACCTGAAGTGGTATTTCCTTTGTTATTCCTCATATCTATATTTCTCTAATTTATTATCCAAACTTACACTGGCTTTATCATTTTGTTAAGCTTTTCAAAGAATCTACTTTTGCTTTGCTCATTTTCTTTATTTTATGTTTTCTAATGCATTAATTTTTTAATTATTATTCTTTCCTTTCTTTAAATTTAATTTGCTGTTCTTTTTAAAGCTTCTTGAGATAGAAGGTTAAGTCATTATTTTCCTTTTTAGTTTTCTAATATAGTCACTGAAAGTATAAATTTCCTTCTAGCACTGTTTTAACAGTTGGGATATGGCTTATTTTCATTGTTATTCAGTTTAAAATATTTGCTGATTTCCATTTTGATATTTAGTTTAATTGTTGGACTATTTACAAGTGTACTGTTCAATTTCTAGGCTTCTGGAGACATCCTAGTTAGTTATTTTTGGGGTGATTATTTTTAGCTTAATCCCATAGTCATTAGAGGACAGACTCTTAATGACTTCAGTATTTTGAAATTTGTTGATGATTATGGCTTGTCATATGGTCATTTTGGTAAGTTTCCAATGTACTGCTGAAAAGCATAGGAATTCTATCACTGTTCCCTGTCAATTAAGTCAAGTTTATTCAGAGTGTTGTTCAGATAGTTTGTAAACTTATAGTTTATTTGTCTCCTTGTTCATCAAGCTATTGAAAAAAGATGTTTTAAAGTTTCCATTTTTACTGCAGGCCTATTTCATCTTTTAGTTCTGCTAATTTTTATCAGATATCATGAAGCTATGCTATTTTGTGTGCATGGACTAGGATAGTGACATTTTCTTAATAGGGTGACTTTGTTATCTCCTTGAAATGTCCCCTTCATTTCTAGCTTCCTCCTTTTCCATATGTCTAAGTACTTTTACACTGTATACAGATAGTAAGTAAAAAACCACAGAGATTTTAGTCTAAATGATGCTAAACTCCTCTCCTCTGTTAAGCAGATAGGGAAGCACTGATCTCAACCAAATCGGGGATTGGCCTGGGTTACTACAATAACTATACTCTGGTCACGTCTGGCTCAGCCCTGTTCCGAGGGCAGCACTCCCCACGGACAGTCTCATGGCACTCCTCA
The DNA here is from genome assembly GCF_964339955.1 of Pipistrellus hanaki. NCBI lineage: Eukaryota > Metazoa > Chordata > Mammalia > Chiroptera > Vespertilionidae > Pipistrellus > Pipistrellus hanaki. The sequence goes on along the minus strand of NC_140513.1, from coordinate 56,161,162 downwards.
GGAGGAATAATTGTGAGAGATCCAGGTCTGTCCTCAGAGGTTTCCGGTCACCTCTAACTCTCCCATCCCTTCAAGTTCCAAATTTGGGCAAATATCACTCTGAAGGGAGAAACGGGCTGTGTGTTTGAGGTTCCTCGAGTCTCCCGTTCTGTCACTCAGGCTCCAAGGTCTGCTGGTCTCTCTGCCTCCGGCACCCGCCTCTTGTTAAGGTCAGGCCTGAAGTTCCGCCTCCAGCCCAGGCCAGGGTGAAAAGCGCTCTCCCTCTCCAGGACCAATCCCCTGCTCTTGTGCTTTCAGACTCGCTTTCCTAGCTCGTCTTTGTTTCCTGAGCACAAGACTGAAGGAGATTTCACGTTGCATCGGCCTACTTCTTTAACTTTCAGTGCGAACTCAAAATGCAGCAAATATCTTCTGAGGAAAATCTCCAATTTGTCTCCTGTACAATAGTCAGGGTCTTCAGAGAAACAGAACAAATAAGAAATATGTACCCGAGAAGAACCAGGAAAGCCAGAGGAGTAATTCAGTCTGAGTCCCAAAGCCCGAGAACCAGGAGTGCCGGCGTCCAGGGGCAGGAGATGGATGCACCCATTCAAGCAAAGAGCAGGTTCACCCTTCTGCTGTGTTTCTGTTCCAATCGGGCCCGGGCAGGGCACGCTGCTGATCTTCTTTACACACTTTACTGATTCAGAGCTAACCTCTTCTGAGCACACTCACAGACACACCCAAACTAATGTCTCAGCAGCTATCCGGCATCTCCCCGGGGTGGGCAAATTGTGGCTTGCAAGCCACATGTGTCTCTTTGGTCCCTTAAGTGTGGCTCTTCCACAAAATACCACGGCCTGGGCGAGTTTATTTTGAAGAAGTGGCGTTAGAAGGAGTTTAAGTTTAAAAAATTTGGCTCTCAAAAGAAATTTCAATCGTTGTACTGTTGATATTTGGCTCTGTTGACTAATGAGTTTGCTGACCACTGTCTTAGCCCAACCAAGACACACAAACTTAACCATCGCAGCAGCCCCTCATCCAGTGGAACCACTAATAGCTCCACTGTTTCTCTAGCCTCCAACAGGCCTCCTCCTGGCCAACCCCCAATCCTACCTCACAACCCGAGTCTGACTATCCTCCTTGGGGAAGAAGACAAGCCCAAGATGTTCTCTTCTGGATTGCTTTGTTTATCTATCTTTGCTTCTACAGTCCTCTGGTGCCTTCAAAATGTGACTTATTCTTGCCACTTATCCAGTGTGCCAACACATTAGCAGCAGCAGCAGCAATGCCCTCCCATGCCCTACTCCAGCCTGCCTGGACACGGAAGCTAAAACAGTGCATTGAACACTTGTACCTGGATACTGTGCACTGCGCTCACCTGCAAGGCCAGGTTTCAAACCCGGCTGCTTGTTTGTTTCATACATTTTCAATATGAAGTTGGGGATTCCTGCTACCGTCTTTCCTTGGTCTGAGCGGGCACCTCCTTTCAATGCCAAGTGATATATCCCACGGGGCATATTCACCATTTCTTGCTTCACGAGCGATGTAAAAAATTCCTCCAAAGCTGAAAGAGATAAAAGGAAATTAAGAGTATTACAGTATGCTAGAAGAGAAACACTCATTTTAAAAAAATATATATTATATTAATTTTTTTACAGAGAGGAAGGGAGAAGGATAGAGAGTTAGAAACATCAATGAGAGAGAAACTTCTATCAGCTGCCTCCTGCACACCCCCTACTGGGGATGTGCCCACAACCAAGGTACATGCCCTTGACCAGAATCGAACCTGGGACTCTTCAGTCCGCAGGCCGACACTCTATCCACTGAGCCAAACCGGTCAGGGCAACACTCATATATATTTTTAAAAGTCTTTATTGTTGAGAATATTACAGATGCTGCCCCATTTTTCCCTTTGGCCTCCCTACTCCCCCCACCTGGCTCCTACCTCATCCTAGGTCTTCACCACCCTATGGTCTGCGTCCACGGGCAATGCATATATGCATATAAATTCTTTGTTTAATCTCTTCCTGTCCCTACCTTTCCTCTGAGATTCACCAGTCTGTTGCATGTTTTATTTACCAGTTTACTGTGTTCGTTAGATTCCACATGTCTTAACTCACTCATACCATCACCTCCACAGCAGCAGCAGCTTAGCCTATTGCAGGCCAAACTTCACAAAGTAAAAAGGGAACTCTTGATTCCCTCCTTTTTTTATTCTTCCCCAAGTCAGACCAGGGTACCCAGTTGCTAAAGCTTAAAAACGTAGTCATTCTTGACTTTTCTCATCCCCACACTCATATGTACTCCACCAGCAAGTCCTTCTATATCAAACTTCTAAAATATATCCCAAACCCACCCATTTCTCTCCCTTTTCACTGCAACTTGCCCAGTCGTTATCTTCTCTCTCCCGCATATGGCCTCATTTAAAAACGGACTTTTTGATTTCTACCCCTACAAGCCATCATCTATTCAGGCCAGAATTTGTGTCATTCCCTCCCTAACATATTTCAATTGTTTTTCACTGCGCTTAGAATAACATCAAAACCTCTGATGTCACCATAAGTTTAATCATCTGTAGCAATATCAGTACAATTGTTAAAAAGCAAAATATTGCCGAAACCGGTTTGGCTCAGTGGTAGAGCATCGGTCTGTGGAATGAAAGGTCCCGGGTTCGATTCCGGTCAGGGGCATGTACCTTGGCTGCAGGCACATCCCCGGTGGGGGGTGTGCAAGAGGCAGTTGGTTGATGTTTCTCTCTCATCGACGTTTCTGGCTCTCTATCTCTCTCCCTTCCTCTCTGTAAAAAATCAATAAAATATATTTAAAAAATAATAATAATAAATAAATAAAATAAAAAGCAAAATATTGGTTTATCATTTCTTTGCTGTGGTCCTAATTAAGCGCGCTATTTTTATTTTTTGACGTATTTACTTATTATAAGGTAACACAGAAATGTGGGACCAAAGACAATAGATACCAAACAGAACACTTGATAAAACTGCAGGTTTGTATTCCAGTGTTATTTCCCTAAGAACCACTAGAGGTTGCCCAATGCAGAAACAAAAACATTTAAACTAAACAAATCAAAGGGAAAACAGAAAAGGAGACTACTGCAGGTGCCTCTTATTATAGGAACAAAAAGCAAAGATCCACCCAATAAAACGGGAATTTCACTCTGAATAGATCTAAACTTCTTCTTTAAAAGATATGATTAAATTCAAGGGAAAGTGCTCACTGGAGCATCTATTATGTGCCTAGCTCTGTCAATGTGATATACTTCAAGATGCAACCAAATCTCTCCATTTAAAAGCGAGGGAAACACTGTATGGGATACTTCCATTTACCCTTCCAGACCCATCCTCCACCCTCTCGCCCTGCTCTGTGTCCTGGGAGAATGACCTTTAACATCTGCATCACCAGGATTTTTTCCAATGGGAGACACTGGCAGGAGGTCAGAGGGTGGAAACACTGTGAGGTCAGGCATGTATCCCCCAGATGCCCACCTTCAGGACTGCTACCGACTGCCTGCATGCCTCTTATGAAGACCTGGCTCCCTATTTATACATTCATGAACATTCAAACTAGAATGGGGACAGGACATATAATGCAACATGGTCAGCAAAATGTTGGCTAATATTGAATTAGAATTAGAAAGAATTAAAATATTTTTGAAATGCCAAAATTCTGTAAAGTTTATGTTGAAACTAAATGACCATGCAATACCATAGATTTTTAAAGGCATTCATTTCCAGTTCTTGAATATTGGTACCATCTTTGGAATAATTCTCTTTAGAATAAATTTATAATGATGATACTAGCCAGTAACTCTTGGAAGATTCTAATAATCTTTTCACTTATCTTCTATAACAATAAACAGTTATTTGAATCAGTGACTTAAAGTCCACTGCAAAATTACCTTATAGAATAAATTTAGCACTTGAAATACGTTAGTAAAAATGCTTTTTAAACTAGTTCTCCAGTTCAATTTTATTCAAGTCTAACATATTCAGTATATGTTGAATGCCATACTACCTCAAGCAACCCTATGGAACAGATGGAGGCATTTTGCATTTCAGATAGAAAATGAGTATGTAAGATTAAAGCAAGCTATAATATGTACACATCACAAAAGAACACAATTAATCGGATGGGTAAAAATCACTGGAAAATGCTAGCTTCCCTGCCATTAAGTAAATAAGTCACCTGGTAACACCGAAGGTGAGGTGAGTGGCAACAGTTTGAGATAGCAAGGGCCAGGAATAGAAAGATCCACATCCTTTTCATCTCCCTCCTCATCTTCATCTTCATCCAGCTCGTCGGGAGGACTGATTTCTGGCCTTATCTGAAATGACAGAGAAGACAATACTAAAGCATCACGTAAAATCTTTTCTTTGTCCTTTTCATGTCAAGATTTTAAAAAATCAGCTAGATTCAATGCTCTACAATGTCAAAAGACAATTAAAAATAAAAATAACAACAACTATTCATCTTCAAATTAAGTGAATGTTAACCTGTAATCATCATATTAGGTACAATCCCAGATCCATGTAAAGAACTAATGATATAGTAAGAAAATCACCATAAATCAGTATTAGCAATGTTTTATAGAAAAGTAATAAAAGTTTACACCGTCAGACAATAAAATGCAAACACTGACACATTGAATATATTGAACTTCTATGGTTTATAATGAAATATTTGCCTAATCTTAATACTTTTTTTTTTTAAATCTGTGATTCCACCCACATCTCTATGACAAAGCTTAAAATCCTCCAGTGGAATGTATAGTGGAGATCCGGAAGGAACAGAATGCTTTAGTTGACTTTATTTTAGACTTGGCAATTTGTTGCTAGAGAATATAAAAACACTAAAATCTGTAATTGGTAGCTACACTTTATTGTGGGATTTGCAATTTGAAGATTACCACTATTGTAATTTCCACAAGATATAACTGTCATGCAATTAATTAAATTTTTAATACTTTCACTGATACACCATCATAATGCCCACATGGAGATAATTAAGCATTAGGGGAGGAAATCAAAATATATAAAAGTGGTTGCTATAACCATAAAGTGCCAGAACCCAGTCATTACCATTAGCCTGTCTCCTGGAGTTATTTTTAGAAACAATTAACAATTCCTGCCAACTGCCTTCTTCATCGGTCCCCAAAGCACTGTTCCATTTAGGAACTGCACTGAGCCGGGGCGCTTGCAAGGGATTAAAAAAGGAAAAAAAAAAAAAAAAAGAGGAAATGCTTCTCTTAAGTATAATAACCCCAACTCCAATGAAGCCTTTCAACCGTAACTCGTGTCCTCTGCAACAGTGAAGGCGGGAAAGCAAGCTGACTGCCCCAGCACTTGCTAAGACAGGCTTACTTCTGAGACCATAGAGGGCCTGGCCTGGCTCTCAGAGCCTGCGCCAGCCACAACAACAGCGATAACAATCCAAGCGCACACAGGGCATTTGCTGCCATCAGTGCATGCCAGAGAAACCCGGGGGCGTTTGCAAACCTTTCGGCTCTGACAAGCGGAGTTCTCCCAGCGTCTCTGGTCTGCATACGTACTTGGAGGCTGCCAGGGTTAGTATCATCAGGAGTTATCTCAGAGATTTTGACAAGTCCCAGTTGCCTAAAAAGTTCCCCCAGAAGGAATGGGTCTGGGTCCGTTTGCCTTACTTCCTGACTTTTTACACATCCACAGGACAAATGGAAAAACGTCTGCACAACACGCGGGGGAAGCAGACAACACTGCTTACAGCTGGAGTCTACATCGGAAGCACCCGTTACCACGTCAGGCCATCCAAGCCCTGGGAAGCCGACTGCTCCTCACGTTAACAGGTGACAGGAGACTTGGGGAGGGGCACAGAGGAAAACTCAGAGGAACGGCGAGGATGTGGAGAAAATCGGAGCCCACATACACGGCTGGTGAACATGTAAAAGGGGGTGGCTCCTTTGGAAAACAGTTTGGCAGTTTCTCAAACTGTTAGACAGTTCATACGCCCCAGCAACCCCACTGCTAGGTATATACCAAGAGAAATGAAAATGTACAGTCACACAAAAAACTTACATGTGAATGCTCATGAATGTGATTGCATTATTCATAATAGCTACCCCCTGCCCCCCCCCCCAAAAAAGAGGCAACTGAAATGCCCATGAACTGATGAATACATAAACAAAACGTGGCATATCTATACCTCGGACTATTATCTACCTATATAAAAGCCTAAGTGACTGTCACAACCAAACAGGCTGCGTGGAGCAGCGACCAGGCCAGCAGGGGAGTTAGTGAGGAGTAACCAAATGACCAAGCAGCAGGCTGTGTGGGGTGACAGGCCAGCAGGAGGGGGGCAGTTGGGGACAACCAGGCTGGTGTGGGGGCAATTGGGGGCAATCAAGCTGGCAGGCAGAAGCAGTGGGGGTGGGGGGAAGTTAGGGGTGATCAGGCAGGCAGGCAGGTGAATGGTTAGGAGCCAGCAGTCCAGAATTGCTAGAGGGATGTCTGACTGCTGGTTTAGGCCTGATCCTAAACCAGCAGTCAGAGGGTTGGAGAGGGTACAGGCTGAGGGGACCCTTCCCCTCCTCACCCGCTGTGTATGAATTTTGTGCACTGGGCCTCTAATTTGGTCATAAAAAGGTATGAAGTACATTCATGCTACACATGAATGATCTTTGAAAATATGCTATTAAGGACGCCAGTCACAAAAGACCACATACTATATAATTTCATTATAGCAAAGGTGCAGGCCAGGCAAATTTAGAGACAGAAAATAGATTAATGGTTGCTTAGGGCTTAGGGAGAGGAAAGGGTAATGAGAATTAACTCATAATAAAATGTTCTATAATTAGACTGGTTGCTCTGTGATTAGTTGGCATAATTTTTTGAATATACTAAAACCACTGATTGTATGCTTTAAATAGGTGAATCATATGGAATGTGATTCATGTTTCAATTATTCTGTTTATAAAGAAGGCGGTGGAAGGAAAGGAGGGAGAAAGGAAGAAGGAAGGCAGGCTATAAGAGAAGAGAAAGTGGGGAGAGGAGAGGGAGGTGTTAGTGGCTCAAGCAGAAGAGTAAGAAGCAGGAGCCACCATTGCCTTCAGAAGGACCTTAACTAGTGCATGAACTAACGCTTCTAATTCCAGAATCATTTACTATAAAAGGGATACAATCATTTTTGCACACATTTTAGCCTATCCAGTCTTTCTGTTCAGTCAACCTACGGTAAATTACTTAAAATGAGTCACAGCACCCAGACATCAATATTTCTGAGAGCCATGAAAAACGACCTACTATTGTAGGTTGGGGGTAAAAAAAAAAGATATACGCATCCATCCATTTTAAGTTGCCCAATTATACATGCACATAACTGAACACCTATATTAACCTACCTGCTATAGAATAAACAGCATATGTCTGTATCTCATAACAAGGAAACTATAGATGTACTGTGATTTAAGTATGATGACATACCCTGCCTATTTATAATGCTACTCCTTCAATTTCGTTTCTTCAAATTTGATTCTCCCGAACAAATTAGCACTTTTGTCAGAACTTGATTCCATTACATTTCTGTCCTTTTCTGCTCATCTCTTATAGAGGCATTTATTCCAGCTTCCCTATGCTAGCTCCAGTCTCTTCCTTGGGCTTATGTGCAACAACTATGATCAATATGAGTACAACTAAGGAACATCAAGAGACATCAGATGAAAAAAACCTGTTAAAATTTCATAATTTGGGCAATTATACTACATTAGCTGCTAAAACACCCAGGAACACTGTACATATACTTAAAACACAAACACACACGCATGTACACACACACACACAACTATGTCCTTCCAAGAATAGCTAAGCTTTATTGGAGACACTTTAATAGAGAGCCAAGTATAAAATGATAAATTATTTTTAAAATCTGCTTCACATTGAATACTGGAAAACATATCTTACAAAATGCCTTCCTATGGGTTCTGAGCCAGATAACCTTTCAACCACCTTTGTTTGTGTGTAACCTATGAAAACCTAGGAGTTTGTGCAAAAAAACCAGGATTTTATTTTGAACACATCAAGTAACTGCATAAATTCATTTAAAAGGAGAAACAGCTTCTGATGAATGCAGTGACATTCACTTAAATCAAAGACGAACAGGTTACACCACATTAATACCAACCCAGCATGCATAATGAGTCCTTTTATATTACTGGCTTCTAAAATTAACTCCAGAAATCAACTCAATTTATCTTAAGACCTCTATAATGAAAAGTCTAATTTTTAAATAGCTAAATATTTTTTAATAAACCCAAGTCAGAGAAGAGAGTCAATCTTCCACCTAAATGTTTATCCATTATTGTTTTATAAGGAAAACAATTCTCTATGGGTTTTTTGTTTGTTTGTTTGTTTGCCTTTTTGGTTTTTTTTTTTTTTTTTTTTCAAAGAAGTACAAACTAAAAGGGAGGAAGCACTCTTGTGTAGTTTTTATTTTGTTGATTTCAGAGAGGAAAGGAGAGGAGGGAGAGAGAGAAATATCAATGATGAAAGAGAATCATTGACTGGCTGCCTTCTGCATGCCCCATACTGGGGATTGAGCCAGCAATTCTGGCATTTGCTCTTGACTAGAATTCAACACTTGGACTCTTCAGTCCACAGGCCAATGCTCTATGCACTGAGCTAAACCATCAAGGGCTCATGCGTACTTTTTAACGTTAGAATCAACAAGTCCTCAATGAAGACCCACAATTTTTTGACCAACTTTAGATTTGAAAGTTTCAAGAAATTAACAATATTTTTACAAACAACAAAACACATAGATAGCCTAGCACTTAGATGTCCAATAAATAATTATTAAACCCATGCACGTGTTAAGTGTCTATCTCCAATAATCTCACAGAACTGCCTAAAAAAATACAACACACCCATCAATGACAAGAAAGATGAGTTACTGAATTTAATTTCAAATCCCTAACTCACATGGTATCTCATTCAAATCTATTACCCAATGGCATTTTCCGTCTGGCCTTAGATGCAGTGCCTTATTCAACCCTAAATTTTTTTCTGATGTCTGCCACTCCTCTAACACCCTTTGTTCTCCCAGCCTGTTAGCTTCCAACAAGTTTCACAGTTTTAAATTAATGCATTAATCAACAAGAAATCTTTCTTCAGTGAATTTAAAAAAGGGCAGTGCTTATTGCAAAAGTAGCTGAATTACAATCCACAAATGTAACCATGTTGATAAGGATCCACTATACCCCCTCCCTTTTTTTTTTTTCTTTTTTTTTTTTAACATTTCTACTTGAAATTCATACTGTGCTTATTTAGAAGACTATTTCATAAGTTTCCACAAGCAGAAAAAGAAAAAGGGAACAGACATATTTTCACTGGAAAGTACAGGTAACTTTCAGCTTCATAACTGAAATTGCCCTTTAATACAGAGGAAGTAGTCTCTGACAACAACAACAACAAAAATCTTAGTTTTTGTGTTATGTTAGTTCCTACCCGGCAGGGACTTTTAAGATAATTGAAAACGGGCCTCAGTGTCTGCTGATTTGGTTGTCTCCTAAGCCTTTGAGGCTCTGGGGACTTTTTGGGATGTGAATACATGGATCCCTTTCTGGACTTTCAGTCCTGGGTATTCCAACAGCCAAACTGAAAACCAGTAATCAACACAAAGAAGAGGAGTGCATGGTGCAGTCCTGGAAGCAATGATTCTCTGTGGCAGGTTCCCTAGATCAGAAGATGGTCATCAGAGGTGGAATCTTTTAAACCATTTTTGTTTGTTCATCTTGATCCCAGTTGAAAATATTCACAGTAGTGAACCACTAGTCACATCCCTGAAGGGGGTGAGGGCAGAAGAAAAGGTTGAAAAGCATGGCTAACCAAGGACAGGCCTTAGAGATTTCCTTTACAGCTCTTCCTGTGCTGATGGCGAAGACCCAAGCAGACTTAGAAGCCCCAACTCTACGCATATCACTACCCTTTGTGCAGGGAGGTATAAAGAGCTATATATGCTATTAAGGATCAGACAATATAGAAGAGCTAGGTTAAGAAAGTATCTAGTATTTGACTGAGAATAGCACTTATTTCAGTATAAATTCTAACAACCATAATCAGAAACTGGACATAACCCTAAAGCAGGAAAAATTATAAACACATCAATATTTGAAGAGGTAGAAATGAAACAGCCAAGTGACTGTGAACGTTGTTTAATAAAAGCTACTTATTCCAGATATAATAGTACAAGAGTGATAGCTGAAAATAAAGGTAATCATTATGCGGTGATGTGAATTAGAAATTATTTAACAACTACAATAATAATAATAATAAAAGGTATCTTCCCAGATCTACTGGTAGGCGTTGGCACACCAAATTTGCATGTAGCTTTTTTTCCTTTTCCTTTTTCCTCTCTCCCTCCCCCATTCTCTTTCTTCCTTCCATAAGCTATGGGTATTGCTAGTAGCCATAGCGCAGTCTGAAGTCCCATCTTTTTTCCCCCCGCCCAGTCTCAGTCGTTTTCAGAACACTCCATCACCTGGTTTCCAGAGCTCAGACTGAGCAGTGGTCTAGTCATCATGGACCAGGACTAACAGTTATAGCGGCAGAGGCCTCCCTAAACCTCCCTCATCTCTAGCCTGACCAGTTGCTCATCCCCTAGCCCCACTTCGCCTGCTCTTTATAATCCTCTTAGGCTCTGGGCTGGCACCGCCAGCCTTGGGGCTCAATCTTATAAGGAAAATACTAGGAGCTCATTCAGGAGTTGCATTGCAAAACCCGGGGACACCTCTGTCCTATGACCCTTGCTGCACACCTATCTCCCTGCCCCACTCTGAGACTCGACCCCGCCATCCACCGCTGGCCTCTGAAGGCCCATCTTTTTAATTTTATGAGTCATAAAACACTATTTCTTAAGTCCTCCCATTTGTGATAACTGCATGACAAGGCAGCCAAGCTGCTTGGGGACATGGGAAATCCTGCCTTACTTAGATTTGGTTTGTCAGGAGCCTGTCCTTCAGTCCCACTCGTGGTGGCTCCTATTCAATTCAACAGACAGAAGTTTGTCTGATTTTTGCTGGTATCTAATATCCATATAATCTCAATCTAGAAGAGAAAGGAAATCCATTTTAATGCCTGAGGAGCCCAAGAAATCTCACCAAAACTTCTTGCCACTTGGCCTCAAGGACAGATTCTGCATAATGTTACACATAAGTTCTTCTACTACAGTGTCTGCCTTCCACTCCACAGGCATTTGTGCATGTGGATGCATGTGAATTAGTAGTAGCACTACATGTGAAATCAGACAATTCCAGACAACCTAATAATTTGAAGTTGTCTATATGACATAGGTACTAGAAACGCTTGTGTATTTTTAGTTTTGTCTAAACACCAAGATAATGTCACACTATGTGTTAACCCTTAAAAGACAGTAATACTTTCCTCATCCAGTTCTCTGGCGATAACCTACACATCATTTGACACTAAACGAATAAGTAACAGATTTTTTTTCTTCTTCACATGGCACCTCAACTTTATATCACAGACAAAGATCTTCATTTGCACAAGCAACATAGATCTTAGTCTGTTCAAGCCATGCTTGGATTTGAAGTCCAAGCTGATGTCCTAACTTGGCAAAGTGGTTCCCACGGTGGCACAGATCTTCTGGAGTAAGCCCCGGGCAGAGGCATGCAGCCATATACCCGGTCACCCGAAGGAGACTCCACAGGCGTCTTCCATCTTCTTCAAAGATATCTAAAGTCACTATCTGTGATGTCTCACACCACTACCGTCTAAGTTCATTGCAGCTTAAACAGGTAATGAATATAACTTATCTTTCATAGACCATAATTACATATACATCCATTAGGTACAAATCTCCTAAGGGGAGGGGAGACACACATCAAGCCGTGAAGCCCAGCAGGAAGGCAGGCAGGGAGAAAGCAGCCGGGCCTACCTGTTCGGGCAGGTGGAGCACCGTGTGCTCGCTGGCACTGAAGTGAGACAGAGACCGATAGGCAGCGTTTGCTACAACCACGTCCTGAGGAGGATAAAGGTGAGACAAAGAAAAGGATAATAATAATAATAAATAATAATAATATTAATATAAAGATAATAATAATAAACAACTCTGGAGGAAGAAGATCTCCCACTCCACCCTCAAAGTCCTATGGTCAGTGGACTGTACTGACTTGCTTACTCCATCCCAATTGAAAATGGAGAGAAAAGCATTGGATATAGGGAGCAGAAGCACAGGGATCTTTATCCCAGTTTGGACATTAAACATAAAGTAATGCATCATCTCAGACCCCCATGACATAGTAGGGCTTAGTGGAAGGGGGGAGAGGGGTTAGATTCTGATAGGCCTGGAACTGGATTCTGATGCTCCGGCTACCAGCAGGGAACGCTAGCCTTTGGGAATCCAAGCTTTTTCACCTATGAGTTGGATACATCACCCATACCCTCATCTCTATACTCCTTATTGGAAACAATATTCAACAACAAAAAAAAATGGACTGGGCGTTTGCTTGTTTGATATGCTTGCTGAGGGGGGAGGGACAAAGCAGGAAAGGGAAGGACCATTAAAAACATGAGACCATGGCAACTGTCCTTCTTCAGACAAACGTCAGCTTCACAAAGTAGTAAGTGCACGTTGTGGTGAAAACGTCTCAATGAGAGCAAACCGAGAATACTTTCTAAAGTCTAAACTTCTGGATAGGTGCAATTCTTTTAAAATCAAGGAGCCATCATTTCAAGGGCGTCCTGTTTTTTATTCTAAGAGCCTTATTCGGTAGTTCCTTTCCCAGCCTGGTTCTGTGTCAGGGACACCCCTTGTGACAGTACCTTGTTCTGAGTGTGAGTCCAGAGGAAGCTGAGGACTTGAACTTTGAAATTCTGAAAAAAGTAATAGACATCAGAGTAAAATTTTAAGACAAAGATAAAACCGAGAATAAACCTCTAAGGTAGCAAACAGTGGAAATTAAATCACCTTAAAAGTTATACCCCTAGTAATTGACTTAATCTGTATTTACCCACCATTCATAAAATGAAACTTCTTGGAAAACAGACTCATCACTTAGATACACTGATATTTTAAATACAATGGGATTTTAAGATTATTAAATTTAGAGACCTAACCATTTCCTACTGCCTTATCACAGGATGAAAGAGACTAATTTAGCATGAAAGGGACTAATATTGGAATATGATGGAGGGATGGTTTATCAAAATCTGTGTCTCAAACTAAAAGTCCACCAAGAAGTAAAAATCAATTGCTGCTCTTTGAAAGAAAAGAAAAAAAAAAGATGAACATAAAAGGGAATATGGTCACAAAAGAGGAGACATAAATGAATTCAACACCTTCTCTATTTCACTCACAGAAGAGATAACTGAAGAAAATGGTTATCAGGAATCTATGAATCTTACAGCAAAGCATTTTCACCAACTTTTTCAATTCATTAGGATGAAAAACACAGAGTCGTCATAAAATTGGTTTCCTCTTCTAAGACGGGTTGGTTTTATAATCATCCTCATTGAAGAGTACAGATGAAGGTGAAAGATGTTTGTAGACAATATGAACTAACATGTAAAAAACAAATCTCTACAGCAAAGCTAGGAGCAAACTGACAATATGTCTTTAGCAATGAAAGATTCTTTGTACTTTTTTTTTTTTAGAACTTAAAACACCAATAAAATGAATTTAAACTGTTGGTCCCATGAATTCTATTATTTTCAAAACACTTTTTAACATGCTGACTTTTTAAAATCTTGACGATACGCTCATAATAAAAACTTGGTATCCTTTATGTAAATGAGTCTTAAAGGCTCAGAATTGATAAGGGTAGATATCCTTCCTACTCCTAAGGATCCAACATGTTCTCAGAACAAAACATGCTGAAGGATTTGGGGCAAAGAATTACAAATATTTTATCCAAAAGTTATTAAAAAGCAAAAGTCTTTCCAGTGTAGAAACAGACAATGCCTTGAGCTCCAAACGCCCACCTCGTATTCAGCTGTGTTGACTGTTAGGGAAGGAACCAGAGAAAACAGTTCACTGAGCGTCTTCAAAATGAGTGGTCTGGTGTCACAGCTCAGCTTCGGGGAGAGAGCGTTCCAAGTGGAGCGGATACAAACAACCTGCGAAGCAAATGCAGAGTGAATGCCCAACCACATTTCAGTTCCTAAAGAAGCCATTAGGAAATAAAATATTTTTTGAAAAAGATAGTGTTATTTTTTAATTACAGTTGACATTCAATATTATATTAGTTTCAGGTGTACAGCATAGTGGTCAGATTCTTATGTAACTTAGAGGTGATTCCCTCATAAGTTCAGTACCCTCTGATACCATACATTAGTTATTACAATATTATTGACTCTACTGGGCTGTACTTTACATCACCATGACAAGGGTACTATCTTTTATTATGAGGAGACTTCAAGAACAGAACATTCCTAGAAGTTAAGATTTCATAAGGTATTGCCCTCAAAAAAATTATTTAAACCAATATAATATAAACTGTTGTTGAAGAAGATCCAGCCTGCCTCACACAATTGCTTTCTTGCACGGGAAAAAAAATCTCTCTCTTCTTCCCTTTCCCTCCTCCCCCCCCTCCCCGCTTCTCCCTCTCAGGCACACACCTGAAATTAAATTCCAGGTTAGCTGCCTTCATTGCTGGAGAAGCAGTCTCTGAAACACGGAAGGGTAAGCTAATGCTAGGACACTTCTAAGGCCAGGTGTCCACAGTCCTTGCAGCTTCTCAGCAAGAAACCACAGCACCACCCAGAAAACCGAGAGCCTAATATACATAAATTGAACACTCTCAAATCATCTCACAAGCTTTTAAAGAGGGTAAAAGAATACTTATATTATTTAAAATAATAATTTAAGACTTTGTTTTAAAAGTCATCTCAGATTTTTTTTTTTTTAAGAAGCTAAGAGATCAAGTAAAAATTAAAGCCTAAGAAAAATGTTTAAGCCCAATTTCCTTAAACCAAGTGTTCTCAGTTCATTTTAATGACTGGTTTTATGGATAGTCAAATGTCTTCGTAACTTTAATTCCAACTACAACAGATGAGTTCTTCCCTTATAGATATTTTATTAAAAATTTAAAACCCAGGCAAGAACAGTGCCAACACAGATCAATTAGATAGGGTTGAATAAGGATTAATCTTCCTAAAACACTCCAACCTCTTCTCTTAAGCTTGAATTAACACACACAATTTATCTCCATCTACACATATAAATTATTTAGAAAAGCTACAGGAGGCAGTCAGTGGAAACATGTCAAGATAAATGAATAATATAAACTTAAGAACTCAGATTAAGGAGAGCTTCAAAGAGAAGACAGAGGAAAGTATCACAGAAAACTTATAGTGCTGTTGCTCTTTTTTCTGCTTTCCATGAAATAGTAAAAAAAAAAAAAAAAAAAAAAAATGTGCTTTGACTTGAGATCGACTACGAATTTGGATTCCAGTAACATTTACTAAGTTAAGAGTAGTGTTATGTACGAGGCTTGACAGCAGGCACATTTATACAAAGAAGTAGCTCTAACGTTACAAATCATCAGTCTTTGAAATTTTAAAAAACACGCAATTCCTTAAGAGCTTTCAATTCAACATTGAATCTATAACAAGAATAGTTAGTATACAGCACTAAGAGGAACAATAAAATACAAAACATAACCGAAACCCTTCACAGAACTTAGCACCTATTGAAAAGAAGAAGTGCATGCAATTGTCAATTATCAGAAAACAAAGGGTATATGATTAGATTTTGAACTCTGTTCAACAGAAAGTAGTTTCAAGAGGAATCTAGGGAAGAAAGGTGTCAGTAGATGGGAGTCAGCAGAGTATCGAGACCGCATTGCAATGGGACCTGAAGAAGGAATGGACAATCCTCCTTCAGCAGAAAACCCACTAGGAAATGGTAGGCCTAAGTCAGAATACACCCCCCAAAAAGCATGTTGTAGGCACAAAAAGCATGTGTGATAGCGAGGAAAGGCTCGTGGGTGCCTGGACTGTCAAAGCAGTCTGTACTAGAATCAAAAAGAAAAGGCAGCCTCTAGCGATATCTGAATTGGGGGATAAATAAAATTAAAATGCTACTTTTGAATGATTCCTCTGGTAGTACCAAAGTCAGAGCAGTCATCCGCCATTCTCTCTCTAATTCCCATTTCTCACTAGTCCCTACCACATGAAGAGCCTCACATTTTTAAAAAATCTTATGCATAATTAACTCACTAATTGTCTGAGCTTTCTCCTCGCTTTAAATGCCTATCCAGTTCCAAGCTATGTTGTTTCAAGACCCACTTCAAACTCCATTTCCACAATTAAGTTTCTCTTACAATTCAGGCTCTCATTTTATCCCTTTCTCTCCTCCAATTTCTAACACTTAGAACTCTGTCACCCAATTTAGCATTTAATTATATTCTGTCTAGTATTGCTCACTATTTTCGGAAATGTAAATTGCCTCCTCAACTAGATTATTATTCAAAAACAATGACCATGCCTTAAAAAGTTCTCATTCCCTAGTACTAAGCACAGTAATAAGTTTATAACATTATCAGTACTTAACTACTGAAAGCACTGGAGCCTGAGGAATGGTAAATCTAAAGTGGAGATTAAAACAAATAAAAAAAACTTGGAGAATGAATCGGAAAGTGGGATGTTTTTGGCCCAGAGACAGGGGTGGATAAAATGCAACATTAAAATAGGAGAGTGGTAGTGCGTGGCCATTCTTAGTTGGTGGAACAATTTGCCTGATTAATGCCAATGACAACTAGACTCCAGCATACTAACTAATTATGTGACCCCCCGAGCACAATGGAAAACAGCATGGAGTTTCCTCAAAAGTTAAAAATGGAACTGCCATTTGACCCAGTGATCCCACTTATAGAAATATATCCTAAAAAGCCCAAAACACCAATCAGAAAGAATATATCCATCCCTATGTTCATAGCAGCGTTATTTACAATAGCTAACATCTGGAAACAGCCTTAAGTGTCCATCAGTAGATGAGTGGATAAAAAAGCAGTGTTACATACACACAATGGAATACTATGCAGCTGTAACAAAGAGGGATCTCTTACCCTTTGAGACAGAATGGAGGGACCTGGGGAGTATTATGCTAAGCAAAATAAGCCAGCCAGAGAAAAAATATGTAACAGATGGTCTCAGCCATATGTGGAATTTTATGAACAAAATAAACTGATGAACAAAATAGATCCAGAGACACAAGCATGGGACAGACTGGAGAACCTCAGAGGGAAGGCAGGATGGGGAGGGGAGATATTAACCAGGGAACTTACAGGCTTATATGTATAGCCCATGGACATAGACAATTTGGTGAAGGCCTGGGGGGAGGGGGAGAAGGGGGAAAGTGAGGGGTATCTATAATACTTTCAACAAGAAAGATCAATTTTATTTAAAAAAAAAAAAAAAAAAAAAAAAAAAAAAAAAAAAAAACCAACATGGAAAACTGGAAAAGGGATCATATTTACAGGAGACGGGGTCTGAAAAGTTCCCTTTAAGATATGTTCTGTACATTACCCAATAACTTGTTTGTTAAAAACAACAAAAAACTGATTGACTTCTGTTCCAGAAATATGATGGGCCAAACTTGCAATGATTGATAAAGAAAATTCTATACATATATAGCTTAGCTGAAAAGAAAAAAAAAAATGGGGATGGGTATTACCTAGGGCTAGAAAGGAAGAGGGACATACCTATAGTGAGGTATTATAAGGAAGTTACTAATTTCTATAACCTGATAGCGTGTGTTTAAATGCCCACACAGAAAGGATAGGGCCTTTAGCCTTCATAAGCAGGAGTCGGAATGGAGACCCTCACAGAAAGCCAGCACTCTTGAATGGCAATACCCTCAGAATAATGGTTGAACTTGAAACCACTGAGCTGAGAAATTAATATAAAAATGGCAGTGAATTGGGGCCACCTGGACCACTCTCGAACGGTACTCCCATAACACATAACCCAAATTTACGCACACAGAAAAATAAATTACACCCCTCTAAAAATGAGATCATTAATATATGTAATATTTTAAACAATAAAAAATATTTTGAAAAATTAAAATGAGGTCATGTCAAAAGAAAAAGTTCAAAACATATAATGACGCATGAGTCTAATTTGAGTGAGAATCAGCACAAATAACTGGCAGGATAGACATCACGACCCTCAGATAACAGAACAAGTAGAAAGCAGCACAAAAGCACTTAAAAGAATTAGAGATGAAAACACATTTAATTCCCAGTAAAATAATAGGGCATGATGGAAAAAAGGCAAATCTGGAAAGAATCAAATGGAATCTCTACAAGTGAAAAACACAGTCATGAAACTCTGAGTCCAATGAATAAGAAGTATCCTAAGTATACACCAGAAAGATTAGAATTCTAAAATATAAAAAAGGAAGTTCAAAGTCAGATGTCTTCAAATGAGGTGTTTTTCTTATGTTCACCAAGAGTTCCTGGAGAGTTTAATTTTAAAATGGCTTTTAGAGAAGTGGTTGGTTCCAGGGCTGGGATAGGGAAAATAACAAGTCTAGAGCAAATTCTGGTGCCAAAAAGTGAGGAAGTGTGCATAAAATGAGGTGAACTTGTTGAAAGGGAGGGCACAGAAGCCAATCTGAGAGTTCCCAATGGTCAAATTAATATCCACGAGTCTTCAGTAGCATAAATAATCCAATAAGTGAATGAATAAAAGAAAAGTAACAGTTCTTCCTTACAGAAGAATTCCAATTAATAAATGTAGAAACAATGAAAGAAATAAAAGAATTACCATTAGACACTAGAGGAACAATTATTATAGGCAAAATGTGCTGATGAATATTGAAATTAGTGGGCAAAAGTTTTGAGGACAAGCAGGACAACAATTAGTCTCAAAGTCTCTCCTGTGAGACATTTATTATTTACAAAAAATATATAGTAATTTGCTATGGAAAAACTTAAGATACATCACCTTAACAAACTAAAGGTAACATCACTAGTAATAAAACTTATCAACATCATGCACCCCTGATAAGACATACTGAGAAAGCCATATTATTTCTGTAATATTCTAAAATAATACACCTAATCATGAGGAAACATCTATATACCCAAACCAAAGGACATTTCACAAAATAACTAACAGGACTCTTCAAAAGCCCCCAGGCTGTGAAAGCAAAGGAAACTGAGAAACTGGTTTAGATTGGAAGAGTGAGTAAACATGACAACTGGGATCATGGCACAGTAAAAAGTCATTAGTGGAAAAACTGATGAAATCTGAATACAGTCCATAGTCTAGTCAATAGCACTGTACCAATGTTTACTTCTTATTTTTGGTAACTGTGCTATAATGATGAAAGCAAGGTGTAAACATTAGGGAAAACAGATGAAAAATGTATACGAGAAGTCTATGCTATTTTTATTTCTTTTAAAAAAAATAACAGCTTTAAAAAAATACATAAATCACAGACCATACTATTTACATATTTAAAGCAGAATACAATGGCTTTTAATATATATATTGATTTCAGAGAGGAAGAGAGAGGGAAAGAGACAGAAACATCAATGATGAGAATCATTGATTGGCCATCTCCTGCACGCTCTGCAGAGAGGATCGAGCCTCACCCCCAGGGGTAGAACCACGATCTCCTGGTTCATAGGTCAATGCTCAACCACTGAGCAATACTGGCTGGGCCAATTCAATGGCTTTTGTGTACTCACAAAGTCGTTGCAACCATCACAATCAATTTTAGGATCTTTTCGTCACCCCAAAGGGAAGCCCGTAATCATTTGTTATTCCTCATTTCCTCCCATGCTTCCATAACTCTATTTTTTGTCTCTGTCAATATGTGTTTTCTAGACCTTTTCTATAAATAAAATCACAGGACATGTCTTTTGTTATTGGCTTTTTTCAATTAACAATACTTTTAAGGTTCCTTCATGTCATCCCATGTGTACTTATTCCTTCTTATTGCCAAATAATATTCCATTCTACATATACGTTGTTCTGTATTACATTTTGAAACTTTTCTGTAAGTTTAACGTTATTCTATATAATAAAGAGGTATTATGCAAAATGACCATCACTCCAACACACAAGATGGACAACAGGAGAGGGCAGTTGGGAGAGACCAAGCCTGAAAGGGAGGGCAGTTGGGGGGGACCAGGCCTGTAGGGGAGGGGAGTTGGAGGCAACTAGACCTGCAGGGGAGGGAGGTTGGAAGGGACCAGGTTTGCAAGGGCGAGAAATTGCGGGGCGGGGGGGGGGGGGGGGGGGGGGGGGGGGAGAGGGGGGGGAGAGAACCAGACTTGCAGGAGAGGGCCATTAGGGGTAACCAGACCGGCAGGGGAGGGCAGTTAGAGGCAACCAGGCTTGCAGAGGAGGGCAGTTAGGGGGGGGGGACCAGGGCTGCAGGGGAGGTCAGTTGAGGAGAACCAGGCCTGCAGGTGGTGGCAGTTGGGGGCAATTGGGCCAGCAGGGGAGCAGTTAGGCATAGATCAGGCTGGTAGGCAGAAGCTGTTAGAGGCCATCAGGGAGGCAGGCAGGCAGATGAGCAGTTGTGAGCCAGCAATCCTGGATTGTGAGAGAGATGTCCAACTGCCCCTTTAGGCCTAATCCCACCAGACATCCCTAGAGGGGTCTCAGACTGGAGAGGGTGCAGGCTGGGCTGAGGGACACACACACACACACACACACACACACACACACAGGTGCACAAATTTCATGCACTGAGCCTCTAGTTTTGAAATAAAGGTTAAACATTAGGAATAGAAAAAATGTATTACTTAAAGAATTAATGGCTGATTTTTTTCAGAATCAATGAAGGACATTAATTCTCTAAGTCCTAAGTAGGACAGCTAAAAATAAGTTTGTATCTATATACATTATATAATGTGACTGTTTACCACCAAAAGTAAAAAACAAAACAAACAAAAAAAACAACAACAAAATAATCTTCAGAGCTAAACAGAAGAAAATAAAGACTATATACAAGGAAACAATTTATAGAAACAACAGACTTTTCAAAATTAACACGATTATGCAGTAAGATCTTAAAAGTGTGAAGGAAATTGCTGGCCTCTAACACTAAATTCATCATTCAACATTAAGGGCAAAAGCAGCAAAAATAAGTAAATAAAATGGGAGGAGCAATACCTAGGGATTGTGCACATACAGCCTATGAATATTTATGCACAAATGACTCTGAACATCTTGCTTTGTTTGCCTATGAGCTTCTGGAGAATCTATCCCATTCTAAGTGCTTGCATTATGCATATTTTGTTTCTATTTTTGTTTCTCCGGAGAATGACGCTTCTCCCATGTTATTCTTTCCCAAGAATCTTCGCAACGCTAAACAGCGCAGATTACAAAGGCCCTGTGCAGTTTGGTACCCTGGAAAGTGCATGACTGGAGTCAGAAACCCCGGGCTCTCCCATGTGGTGGCTGTGTGACTACGGCAGTCATTCATCTCCTTCAATCTGCTTCCCCAGCTCCATACAGGAAACACTACCAGTAACACCTGCTCTGTGCATAGCCACCACGTTAACAGTCAAGGCCACGCAGAGACAATTGTATGCAAATGTGCTTTATGCGCTGTGAAAGATGGGGATGGCCGTTACATCCAATGGGGAAAATAAGGAATCCAAAGAACCGGAGCCCTGGCTTCTAAGGCTTGTGCTGTGAGAATGACTCTGCGCCTCCGCAGAGGAGCGGATAGCTTTCGTCTGATTTTACTTCCAAAAGCTATTTCTAGCAATTCTGGAGAGCAGCCTACTCCCTTTTGTTCTGAGGCTTTACTCCAACCGAAGGAAAAGCTTTTATAAAAACCTTTAGGCTATGAAATCCGCCTTATTTGCCCTTTGCATAATGAAGGTAAAAGAAACTGCCTTCGCAATTAAAGGACTCGAGTCATCGTGATGTGCTGAAGCCCTCTTAAGCTAATTCAGCACACACCATTCAAACAGGATGCTTCTGTTA
Organism: Pipistrellus hanaki; assembly: GCF_964339955.1. Classification (NCBI taxonomy): domain Eukaryota; kingdom Metazoa; phylum Chordata; class Mammalia; order Chiroptera; family Vespertilionidae; genus Pipistrellus; species Pipistrellus hanaki. The sequence continues at coordinate 56,139,218 of NC_140513.1, read as the reverse complement.
CCAAAACAGGGGCCAAGAGGGAGCCTAAGGAGACACAATCAATGGAGCAGGAACAATGGGAAAAATAACATTCTTTCGTGTCCCAATAACATGGGGCTAAAGGTTTTAAGTGTAAAAAATGACTAACAGGTTTATGTAAGCAATTTCACAGTCGTTTAGTGTCTGAGACGAGTTCATTATCAAGGTAGTGCTGTGGGAAATAGGAATACGTACTGAGTTTGCCTTTTTAAGTCCCTTCGAACCTAAAGGACAGTAATTCTGATGATTTTCTAGTAGGGTTGCTCAACCTCTGTCCTCAAGGCACATATCTAAATCCCAGACACATTTCTAAATCTCCGTCCATCAGAAACAGTTTTACTTGATCCGGTAAAACTGCTTCACATCAACAATCCCGAACATCACTGTGCCCTTTCTAAAGGAGGTACAGCCGAAACCGGTTTGGCTCAGTGGGCAGAGCGTCGGCCTGCGGACTGAAGGGTCCCTGGTTCGATTCCAGTCAAGGGCATGTACCTTGGTTGCGGGCACATCCCAGTAGGGGGTGGGCAGAAGGTAACTGATCCATGTTTCTCTCATGGATGTTTCTAGCTCTCTATTCCGCTCCCTTCCTCTATGTAAAATACCAATAAAATATATTTTAAAAAATAAAATAATAAAGGAGGTGCGTCAGAGACTTTTCAAATTAGTCTGTATTTCTAAAAAACTGTTTGCAGTTCGTAGTGCAGACTTGTAATTCTATTCTCTGAACAGAAGAGACTTAGAACCGAGTAAATGACGCAAGTAGAAACAGAGCGGCATTTATCACCCAGATTGATCCAGCAAGCCGCCCTGGGTCAGGGATGCCAGGTTCCTCTCCTCCTCAGTGAGGAGCTGCAGCTTCCCTGAGATACCTCCCGACAGGGAACAGTATCTTCCAACGCAAACTCCATTGATTTCCCTGCAGGAACAGAGAGGATGACACAAAGACTCCTGCAGGGACGTGCATTTTTCAGTTTTTCTGGATTCTGTCTGGATTAATGATCTATTTCATGTTGAACATTCTTCTGGCATGAACTCGCAAGTGCGCAATAAGAATTGTCAGAAATATCCCTTCACCAGAGAATGATTAGTGCTTTATCCTTCTCCCTATTCAGATAAATGGAGGTCAAATGCCAAGGTAGTAAGGAAAAATATTAGAAATTCAATCAAAATGGCTCAAAACCCCCAAAACCAAACTGCCAGAAAGTTGTAGTTCAGCAGCTACAAAATTAAAGGCCATGCAAACTGAGTATCCATCAGCAACAAGCATAAAATACCACCCATTTATTTTTAAAAAGGGCTAAAGGGACTATTATGACTGCACTGCAGAAGAGACAGAAATACAACTTCGTGCCATTTCATATTGAAAAATCAACATGCTGTGTATAAAAAATAATTGATGGCAGTCACTTCGGAGACTCTGAGAACACTTTAAGAGCAATTTTAAATTGCAAAGAGGAAGCTTTTAGGGATTCCTATCGAGTTCATTCCACTTTAAAATACGAAGTTTCATGAATACATTTCTAAGTAACTAATGTTGACAGTTACTGGAACTTAACCTGATTACATGTTCACTGAAAATGATTCTTCCACCCCCCGTCCTACAGATTTTCTGTATCTACAGATTTTCAAATAAGAGAACTGATGAATTCTTTGATAACAAAAGTGAAGATCAGTCTTTAGGGCCTGAAAGGCTTATACAGATCTACCTATACCCCCCTAAGAACAAGAAGAAAATATACCTGTGACCCCTCCCACAAAGAAACAAGCAAGCTCCTGATGAAGAAAATAAAAACTGAAGGCTAAACCTATAACCTACAAGTTCAAAAGAAAAGAAAAAAATAGCAGTACTTCTTTAAGAATTACTTTGCTTTTTTAGTGCTAAAATCCAGTGAATTATTATAAAAATAGTTCCCCAAAACAAGGTTGGGATAAGTGTAAATAAATCTTTTCCATCCACACACATATGCAGCATCTACCACAGTGCTTGGCACATGAAAGCATGACCCTCGAAATAAGAATGAATGAATGAATGAATGAATGAACTCATTGGCCCACCAACAGCTAGCACAGGGCTGGGTACTTCTACCAAGGGCTAGACTTCATTTTAGGCGTTGTGGGCCACACAGTCTGTCACAACTACTCAACTGTGCCATTGTATTGTGAAAACAGCTATTGATCAAAACAACGTAAATATATTGGAAATATTGATAAGTTATCATTAAACATAAAAATAAAATAAAGAACCGAAAGGGTGTGACTTGTGTGGAAGAGAGAAATGGCAACTCGATTTTAAAATTTCTCTGCCAAAGTCAGTATTTTGACTTGTCCCTGTGTGAAGCCCTGAAGGTTTTAGACCTCAGAGTAATGGTCTAAGAAATATTAAATAAGCAGAGATCTACTCTCCTTTTACAAAGGAGGAAGGAGAGTTGGGAAAGTAAAAGCAGCATGATCTCAGATAAATGTTAGTGAAGAGCAGGCAGTGAGGTTGAAGCTCTGGAAATGTAGTCACTTAAAAGTACTGATGTTCCCGAAACCGGTTTGGCTCAGTGGATAGAGTGTTGGCCTGGGGACTGAAAGGTCCTGGGTTCAATTCCGGTCAAGGGCATGTACCTTGGTTGCGGGCACATCCCCAGTAGGGGGTGTGCAAGAGGCAGCTGATCGATGAATCTCTTTCGTTGATGTTTCTAACTATCTATCCCTCTCTCTTTCTCTCTATAAAAAATCAATAAATTATATTTTTTTAAAAGTACTGATGTGTATCTGCCCCTTAGAAAGTATTCAGGTTTCCCAATGCACTCCAGCTAGGAGACTGTGGCTTTAATGAATCGTTCTCTGCAAATTGTCATTACTAACTCCCTGGACCCCACTCTCTTGGGCGACAGCAAACCCAAACCACTCCTAAGCAAATACGAAGGAGTTCAAAAACTCAAATGACTGTCCATATAAAAAATCCACGACTCAAAGTGAACAATTAATGTCTTCTTCAGTTATTCTCAGAAGCCTACATCACAACGGAATAGCTGTATCAGAAATCCCAGAAAAACACCAGTCCCTCGGCAGTGGTTAAGGGCCCTTTCAAGAAAGCAAACCACAACTTCTGAAGAGAAGATAGATTGTTGATTTCCAAGAGTCCGCCTGCCACAGAAGAGACCATTTAAAAAGAAGGGGAAACAAAGGACACCAAAGAGAAATGTCGGCAACCACGTAGAAACAAGGATAGGGCTCGGTGCCCAGGAAAGGAGGGAGATGTTTGTAAGGAAAGCTTCCCAAGGCTTTTTAGACCCCAGAGAAGTTAAGAAAGTACTATAGCAAAACTGTTGGTTTTGCCAGTAGTAGTCTTGATTTTTCATCCAATTTTTTTGCTTTTCACACACACAAAAATAACAAAAAGAGTTTAGATTCAGTGTGTGGGCCTATTTAACACCAGGTGAACAGGTATTTTGGGTAGTAAATTAGGGTAGATTTTATTACTTAGGATTCTCTAAAAATCAGAACCGATAGATAGATGATAGATAGAAAATAGATAGATGATAGGTAAGTAGATGGATAGATGGATGGATAGATAGGTGATAGATAGATAGATAGATGATAGATACCCTGTTTCCCCGAAAATAAGACAGTGTCTTATATTAATTTTTTCTCCCAAAGTTGCACTAGGTCTTATTTTCAGGGGATGTCTTATCTTTCCATGCGCTAGGTCTTATTTTCGGAGGATGTCTTATTTTCGCGGAAACACGGTAGATAGATAGATACATACATAGGTAGATACATAGATAGATAGATAGATAGATAGATAGATAGATAGAAGAAAGAAAGAAAGAAAGAAAGAAAGAAAGAAAGAAAGAAAGAAAGAAAGAAAGAAAGAAAGAAAGAAAGAAAGAAAGAAAGAGAGAGACTTATTATAGGACTTGGCTTACACAATTATGGAGTCCAAGAAATCTCATAATCACCCACCTGCAAGCTGGAGAATCAGGAAAGCCTGTGATATAATTCAGTTTGAGTCAAAGGCCTAAAAACTAGGGGCCACATCTTAAAGTCCCAAAACGTCAAAGCCTGAGAATCAGGAGCTCAGATGTCTAAGGGCAGGAGAAGATGGATGTTTTAGATCAAGAAGAGAATTTGTCTTTCTTTTGCCTTTTTGTTCCATCTGGGCCCTCAATGAATGGGTTGATGCCACCCACATTGTTGAGGGCAGGTAGATCTCTTTACTCAGTCTACTGAATCAAATCTAATCTCTGCCAGAAACATCCCCACAGACACGCCCAGAAATAATGATTTACCAGCTATCTGGGTACCCTTCAGATAAGTCAAGTAGACACAAAATCAGCCATCACAGTGTTAATACCACACTCACAAGGTTACTATGAAGATGCCTGTGAAAAGACTAAACACAGTACTTGGCAAGGGGTATGCACTCAACAAGTGTTTACTGAACCACCATCCATTTTTGGTACTAGGCTGGTTGTGCTTCATCAGAATTCAACTTCCATGGGTACTTGAATCAACATCTTTTCTGAGGTCTGATGAGAATGACACCAAAGATGTTCATTTGACATCAGACTCATCCAAAAATGCTGAATGTAGTTACTATGAAACTCCCCTAATATTATTTGGGAAAGTTTCCCAGGCCAAGTGGGAGATGTAAAGAGATTTTTAAGCTCTTGTTTCTCCTTCGTGCTCTTTTATCCCTACTCTTTTGTATTGAAATTGTACTAGTGGCTGCTAAAACAGTTTGGATTGCAGTTAAAATCCATTGAAAGGAAAATAGAAGCACCAAGAAGTAGGCTGTTTCCAACGAGATGGACACTAGCTTTAAGAAAGGAAAATAAAGATTTGCTTCATTGTATGCTCTTCTTTCCTTTGTCAAATATTGAGCATAAAGACTTGAGTCAATTTCTGGGTTCTCTGTTCTATTCCAGTGATCTGTATACCTGTTCTTGTGCCACTACCAGCTGTTTTGATTACAATGGCTTTGTAATATAGTTTGATATCCAGTATTGTAATCCTTCCAACTTTGTTCTTTCTCAAGATTGCTGCAGCTATTCAGGGTTTTTTCTTTTCTTTTTTTTTTTTGGTTCCATATAAATTTTTGGAGAATTTATAGATCTGTGAAATATACCATTGGTATTTTGCTAGGGTTTGTAGTGAATCTATATATTGTTAGGGGTAGTATAAACATTTCAATGTTATTAATTCTACCAATCCATGAACACGATATAATTTTCCACTTGTTTATATCTTCTTTATTTTTTTTCAATGTTGTATAGTTTTTGGAGTATTAGTCTCCTTAAGTTTATTCCCAAATATCTTAATTTTTTTTTTTGTTTTTTGTTTGTTTTTTTTGTTGTTACAATGGCAAATGGCATTTTTTTTAGTTTCTCTGAGAGTTCATTATTGTTGTATAAAAATGCCATCAATTTCTGGCTGTTAATTTTGTATCTTGCTACATTGCTGAATTCATTTATTAAATCTAGTAGCTTTGGTGGAGTCTTTAGGGTTTTCTATAAACAATATCATGTCATCTGCAAATAATGACAGTTTTTTATCCTCCTTTCCAATTTGGGTGCCTTTTATTTGTCCTCCTTGTCTGACTGGTATGGCTAGAATTTCCACTACTATACTGAATAAAAGTGATGAAAGCAGACAACCCTGTCTTGTTCCTGTTCTAAGGGGAAATGGTTTTAGTTTTTGCCCATTGACTATGACATTGACTGTAGGTTTGATAAAGGAGGAAAGAACATGCAATGAATAAAGAGAGTCTCTTCAATAAATGGTGTTGGGATAACTGGACAGGCAGATGCAAAAAAGAAAAAATGAAACTAAACCACCCACCTACACCATAATAAACTGAAGATGGATAAAATAATTAAATGTAAATTATGAAACTATAAAATTCCTAGAAAAAAACAGGCAGCAAAATATCAGATATCTCATGTAGCAGAATTTTCACCAATACATCTCCTAGGGCAAGAGAAACAAAGAGGAAATAAACAAATTGGACTACATCAAAATCAAAAGCTTCTGCACACAAAATAAACGAGCATCGAAATGGAAAGGGAACCCACTGTGTGGTAGAACATATTTGACAATGATGCATCTGATAAGGGGTAATTTCTCTTGCTTGTATGGTGGTTATATAATGACGTTCATTCCTCAATTACCCATTGAAAGACTGTTTCTCTAAGTGAATGACATTCTAATTTCTTTAGAGTCAGTGCATTATTCCTTCAAAGCATTTCTATATTAATGAATAAAACAAAATCCGAGAAAAGTCATCTTAAGCAGACCTCTTCATAATGATGGCTTGTATGATACCTTTGAAAGATATTGTAGCCTAAGTTCCACAGAAATATTTTCTGGACCAGTGACCTGTAAACATGCTTGTTTGTACATCTCTACTGGTACCAAATGTTTAGCACACCAGCATATATGTTATACACATGAGCACTTATTTATATGTCATATACATGAGCTATAGTAATAAAAATATTAGGCAAAGTAAGACTATTTGGAACAATGGTCCTTAATTTTAAAAAATGTGTAACATCTTTAAGTTCAATAATATTTGAACTTTCGTGTAATACAATAATGTCTGCCATTCCTAATCTCAGTGAAAAATACTGTAAATAATATAATCTACCAATAAACAACATAGAGAGATGCTTAACACCATAAATGATCAGGAAACTGCTCATCAAAACCACGAGCTATACCACTTCGTACCCAATAAGGACAGTAACAAATGTTGCCAAGAATATGGAAGGACTGAAACTCTTATACCATTGCTGGTATGTAATATAAAATGGTATATCCACTAGGAAGAAAAACTAGTTTGACAATTCCTTCAAAAGTTAAAAACAGACTTGTCATATGACCCAAAAATTCCACTCCTGCATAATCCAGCATAATATCCCCATCGCAAGATTCTTAATGTAATCTCATGTGCAAAGTCCCCTTAATTACATAAGGGTTACATCCACAGGCTCCAGAGATTAGGGTCTGGGTGCCATTATTTAGCTCACCACAGCAATGATTTCAAGTATTCTGGCATTTGATAATGGTGGTCAAAGTATAACTTTGTGAATCTACTAAAAAAAAAAAAATCACTGAATTGTACATTTTAAAAAGAGTGAACTTTATGATATGTGAATTACATCTCAATTCTGTTATTTTCTTAAGATACTGCTGTTAGAAAAATACAGCTATTACCTGACTTGGAAAAAAAAACACACAAAAAACAATTTGTGTTTAGTTGTGCTTAGGCATAATATGAAGAACAAAGACATTCCCCAAAGCTGAGGAGCAGTGCTTCAGACAAGGCTTTCAACAATCTGCACCTGAAACCAGCATGTCTAATAAAATGATGGCACTAAATATATCTCCTATACATTCATGTCACTGATATCCATAAACTGCAACAGCCGGCCATTTTCTGTGAAAGGGGAGGTGATGCTGCACCCAGTCTTCCCTGGGGATTCCCTCCTTCCTTTGGGACCCCTGGTCTGCTGACAGGTGACACAGGATCATCTGATGAAGTGCAGGTAAAGAAGCCATCATTCCATGTATTAAGTATAATGAAGGCTTAACTTCTCTCTTTTTAAGATAAATAAATGTTCTAACATTTTTTCCCCATACCACATGAGTGGACTTACACACAGTTTACTTTACAGACTGCTGCTCTTGACAATGGCCTCAAACTTCACTGCCCATCAGTGTCTCTGGGGAACTCGGTTAAAAGTAGACAGCCTAGCCGAAACCGGTTTGGCTCAGTGGATAGAGCATCGGCCTGCAGACTGAAGGGTCTCAGGTTCGATTCCGGTCAAGAGCATGTACCTTGGTTGCGGGCACATCCCCAGTAGGGGGTGTGCAGGAGGCAGCTGGTCGATGACCCTCTCTCATAGATGTTTCCAACTCTCTATCCCTCTCTCTTCCTCTCTGTAAAAAATCAATAAAATATATATATTTTTAAAAATGTTAAAAGTAGACAGCCTAAGCTTCATCTCTAGAAGCTCTAAGTCGGAAGCACATGCTATCCCCAAACTTTGGAAGACCCTACTCTACACACTAGAAATCAATGCCATTCATCATTCTGTGAAGTCCATAATTTAGATGGAGTAGCTGAGCCAAACAAGTGGAAAAAGAAGAAGAAAAAAAAAAGAAAATACCCTCCAACCGAAGTTGTAAGTGTAACAGAAAGAAATAAGGCCATTGGCATTCTTTTGTTTGGCCTGTATTTCAAACAAAGCTATATGTCCCTGTCATATGTTTAAGCAAGCAAATTGCTCAAATGACCACTTACGTAAGTAGAGGAATATGCCGTGGCTCTAAAGCAAAAAGAATGGGATTCATGAGAACATCTGACTCGTACCCCTGAATTAGAACCTGGGACAATACCTTCCACCCGGCTATTGAGAAGAATTAGGTCCAGCTTTTAATAAAGCTCAAAAACCAGACAACAGGACCTATATTGCATGAAGTCATCTAAATCATAAAGATAAGTAATTGTGTATTTAACCCACGAAAAGGCGTTAGAATAACATCCAACTAATAATACAGTCCACAGACTGATGAATCCTTTTAGGTCAACTATGAAAAGTCTCTCAAGCTTAAAACTAAACGACCTTAAAACCAAATGCGTATATTATCATTTTTAAATACTACTGCTGGATTTGTGTCCTTGTTGGAGAGGCATTTTGTGTAATTTGGTACCTATGTAAAGACTTATCAAATTCTTACTGTTTTAATGCCAAAAATTTCCTAAGCACTGCCTTTTACTAACAAGTGATTTTAGTCACCCACTCAAGGTAAAGTCTAATTTGGAAACATTTGTGTTTCCAGAAACGAGTCTCTTAGTGATATTTTATCCTAGGCCAAGAGAAGATGAGATACATATGTTTTTATCAGCACATTTATATAGTAGGAGATGAGCTTAAATACCACAGATAATCCCCCCCCCCCTTTTTTTGGTAAAAAGCTTAATTCTAAGCCAGTTAGGGATATACCCTTATATATTAAATAAAATATTTTAAAAGACCTACTAATTTCTTGAAAGATATCAAAATAGTGCTTTCAATCTCAGATCACAAAATCCATAAAAGCTTTCAAACCATTAATGCCACTTAGTCTACTATCCTCTCTCCACACCCCATTTATTCCCCCACCCCCACCCCTCCCCACCAAAGAAAAACCACCTCTTGTATAAGCTTAAACCAATATATATTTTTTCCACTGGAATTTCAGAAAGGCACACAATTAGCATCATTTTAGTCATGTCATTATTTCCAGCTCAGTGGCATTTATTCAGATGAGCGCAGTTTGCAACCTCAGAGCCCAGCTCTTCTGATGTTAACTGGCATCATTAAAACCCGCCCAGTGTCCAATTCGTTTGATCTTGGAAAGAATGCCCTGGGTTTGTCACCGAGAGCCGGAAACTCCTGGCTGGAAACCCGGCAGCATTCACGCTCGGTCACAAACTACTCACATCAGTTAATAATCCTCCAAGACCACGATTCCAATTCCAGAGAGAAAGCTTTTCACAGAAACATTATTTAAGCACCAAAGAAACAGAAAATTGGATTAAAATCATGTATAGGAGACATGAGAAGCGCCTAAATGTTATAACTTTAAAAGCTGAGGTAAGTTTTTCAGAGTAGAGTATCTAAAGAACATAGCAAATCTGAGTATGGAAAAGGGCAAATAGCAGAGGGAAAGAGGTTTGAAGTATAAAAGCAAAAACAAGAAATGGTGACATTTCAAGATCTTCCATTTAAAATTTTCTATGGTAAGTTTTGATCTGCTGCTGAACTTCACATGATCTTCAAATGCTTTCTTAAAAAAATTTAAAAACAACCAATTAAAGAATAGCGGGAAGCTTAATTCTTCTCTATTTAAAGAAAAAATACACACCATATCTTTATTTTCTCACACATTTCACACATGGCTATGTGTGAATGCTATTCCATTATATAAACATACTACAGTCAGTTAAAATTTTATTTAGAAAATGAAAAACCATTTTAAACCATATTTTAGAATCTACTTACAGATTGACAAAGTAAGTGTTATAAGATCCACGAATGTTTAATAATAGTCAAGTTCCTGCTGTCCTTTTAAAGTTAAAAATAAGGCCAAACTACAACTTTCAACTGCAAAGAGTCATTGTGGCATATAAAAAGCTCAGCATGGAAATAGATTCAACAAATGGAGAAAAAGCGTTTTCTTGCCCTAGAAGAATTGAAGGCATCAAAAAAACATGTCCCAACTGCAAATAATGTAGAGCTCAGTTCAAAAAGACCAGCAAATTCCTTCTCTAATGCATAGCAAATTAAACTTAATCAACTCCTCTGCAAGGCTGAACAGGCAATCCACCTTTTAAAGTCCCCACAAACAAAACATACGAACAACAAAAGAGGTTCCAGAGTGTAATAAATACTGAATCCACAGTAGGCGACAGAATCCGTACTGTACACAGCTGAGAAACCCTGCCATGGCACAATGGATCACATTTCCATATTAAATTATGTTTATCACGCTGGAAAAATGCTTCCACAACTTCCAGGATTCCCATTGGCCGCTTCTATACCACACTCACTCCCCTGAAACCTTCCAAACCTGCTGCGTGCCATTGAAAATCATTCCCACCCCACCGTGCTCAGAGGGAGCCGCCAGACAAAGGGTTGGATGATGGGAGAGGGCAGGGACAACTACCTTCCCCCTGTGACTTCAGAAAACAAATCAATACAAAAGGGTAGAATAGCCAAAACATAACCTTGGCACGGGGTATTTCCGGGAAAATTGCTGCTGTGACAAATGGCCCGGAGTGAACTCTTCCAGCGGTCAACAATCCGCAGGAAGGCCCTCCCCTCCTTATCTGTCTCTCGGTTGTACAATACTCCACTTTGAAAACATAACACCCTCTTGGAGCTGGGCAAGATGAAAGAACTTTTCTTCAGGGGCCCCGCAACGCCTATTAATTTTTGCTACAACAGACTCACAGCTGATGAAGGAGACAGAGGGCTGGCTCTGCCTCCCGTCTTCATCTCCAGACATGAGAAGAGATGGTAAAAGTGAGTGAGTCCTCCTGAATTTCATTTCTGCACACAACACAAGCCGTTTTTCTCCTCCAACCATCGGCCATGTGCTCGCCCTGAAAGTTCTTTTCCTCTTGGAGACACAATAGTGAGGTTACTCGATGCCTATGCAGTTACAGAATGGTCTTTCCAAATGATTGTGACTCATTCATCACCACGCACACAGCGCAGGGTCAGAAATCAATGATGGAAGGAGCAAAACTTAAACAGCCCCCAAAGTGTACTCACACTTTTATCTCAGTTGGTAAGGCAACATGACGGAGTGGAAAAAGCACAGGAATTGCAGTTAAACCCAAGAGCACTCAAATCCCCATGTGACCACATTTCTACGTCGACTGGAGGTTAGATTTCTATACCTATCAGCAAATATCACGTATATTACAAGATTTTTGTGAAATCTAATATCAGATAGTATGGTAATCCGGTAACCAGCATGAAAAAAATTGTAGGTTTTACAGTATAACATGCTGTAAAAAGTATTGATCTTAATTATGCAGTTTGGTGAATTCAGACAGATGTACGTACATATGCTGTTGTAACCACCACCCTAATCAAGATGTGACCATAGAGATAAAATGTGAGCCACGTGGGCAATTTTAAATTTTCTAGTAGCCATATTTTTTAAAAAGTAAAACAAAACAAACCAAAACAAATGAAATTAATTTGAATATGTCTTATTTAATCCAATATCTCCAAAATATTAGCATTTCAATATATAATTGATTTTAAAATATTATAAGATACTAATGGCCCAGTGCACAAAATTTGTGCACGGGAGGGGCGTGTGCCTCAGCCCGGCCTGCACCCTCTCTAATCCAGGACCCCTCAGGGATGTCCGACTGCCAGTTTAGGCCTGATCATAAACAACATAAAATAGTCATGGTCCCATTACAATGCAATCCAGGACTGCTGGTTCCTTTCTGCTCACTTGCCTTCCAGCCTGATTCCGCCAACTGCTCTCCCCTGCCAGCCCTATCACTCCTAACTGCCTCTGCCTTGGGCTTGCCACTGTGGCTTTGTCCGGAAGGACATCTGGTCTAATTAGCATATTACCCCTTTATAAGTATAGGTTTTGCATTTTATTTGTGCTACGGCTTTGTTGGTGAAGTGTACACTTACAGCACATCATCACAATTTGAACTGGCCAAGGTGCAGGAGCTCATTAGCCACGTGTAGCTAGCAGCTCCTACTCTGGACAGTAGAGACCACAGTCCAGAAAATTCCCCATGCCCCTTTCTAGTCTATGCCCTTCTCCCCAACCATCGACCACTATTTGGATTTTTATTTCCATAGACAGATTTTTGCCGATTGAGTTCCATAAAAATATAATGTATGAATTGTTTTGTGACTGCCTTCTTTCACGGAGCATGTTTCTGAGATTCATCCTTATTGTTGCAAATAGCACGGTCCAATCCTTTTTATTTCTCAAGAGTACTCCACTGTATGAATACATGCAACTTATTTACCCACTGACCAGCTGATGGACATGTGGGTTGTTTCCAAAAATGCTATCATTAATAAAGCTGAAAGGAAAAGTCTTATTTTGTGGACATGTTTTCATTTACCATGGTAAATATCTATTTTTTTTTAGAAATTAGAATTAGAATTTAAAAATGAGAATTCTAATTTTTAGAATTAGAAATGTTGCATAAGGTAGGTTTATGTTCAGCTTTATAAGAAACTACCAAATGCTCTGCCATGATGGTTATATTATGTTATATTACTGATTACTGACAGCAATGCATCCAATTGCTTCACACCTTCTCCAACATGTAGTATTGTCAGTTGTTTTTTTTTATTTTAGTGATTCCAATGGTGTATAAATTTCCCAATGATCAACAATGTGACTTTTTTTTTTTTCATTTGTTTACTAGCCATATAACATCTCTGTTGAAGAATGATTTGGAAAGATGAAGGGCAAGTTGCTACGAAGGCAAACAGACTGCTTACACGAAATTATTTCTAATGTTAAAATAAGGAACACACTTGCAAAAGCCAGCTGTGCCAGCAGATAACGCACACCTGGAAGCGAGGGGAGGAAGCAATGAGAGCACACACTCCTCTGCATGGAGCGACAAACTGCCTCGCACCACCAAGTGCTCACGGGCCTTTTTCGTGTGTAAAAGCATCCCAGGTACTTCCTGGTTCCCTGAAAGAGGGTCGACATCGGTATTTTTACCTTAATTAATACTAGAATTAACTTAAAATAGTGATCCCATGATAATCGAACAAAATAGGTCATACGCTTTCGCACTTTGATTTATATATATATATGTCGGTGGTTTTTAGGAGGAGAAACATCCATAGTATGGCAAACATCAAACCATTGAGGATTGCTCCTGATTACTGGCCAACCATGGCACCTATGAAGACAAAGCTTGGCGACCCACCAAAGGCAGGTGACAAATAGCTTGAGTGGCAAGGCAGCCACGTCCCAGATAAAGCTGAAAACCAACAATTGGTCAGGGCGCCTCCCTTTTCCTCTTTCCTAATAATTCTTCTTCTATGACAGAATATATGCTATTGTATTCTTATTCTTGCTCAACATATACATGTTAGTTTTGAGTAACAGTGAAGGCAACAACTAACAATACTTCATAGCAATGCCTACCTCATAGTATCTGCACTATTTGGGGAGAGCAGAAGGAAGATGGATGCTGGGCAAACGTAAAGCAGTACAGCTGCTTTGGAAGACGGTCTAGCAGTTCCTCCAATAGTTAAACACTGAGTTATATCATCCAGCAATCCCACTCTTAGATATATATCCAGGAAAAATTAAACATGTGTCCCACACAAGAACTTGCACATGAATGTTCACAGCAGCATTATTTATATTAGCTCCCCCCCCACCCCCCCACCCCCCCCCGCCGGTGGGAACTGCCCAAATGTCCATCAGCTGAAGGACAGATGAATAAAATGTGGAATAGTCCTACCATGAGATATTTGTCAGCCATAAAAAAGAATGAAATGCTGATACATGCTACAACATAGATGAACCTCAAGAACATTATGCTAAGTGAAAGAAACCAGACACCAGAGGCCACATATTGTATGGCTCCATTTATACGAAATGCCCGAGCAGGCACACCCATGCAGACATGAAATAGATTACCGCTTCCCAGGGCTGCAGGGCACAGAGAGTGAGGGGTTTCTTTTGGGGGTAGTGGAAATGTTCGAAAATGGATTGTGGTGATGGATGTATAATGCTAAGCATTCAAAAAGCCACGGAATTATACACTTTAAATGGGTGAGTTTGTAACATACGTGCGTTTTCTCTCAATACAGCTGTTCACATCAACAAGAAAGAAAAACTAAAGGTACTGGCAAGCCACAGAGCCTCTCTCTTCTCGCACATATTATTTCCCTCCGCTGCTTGGAGTGGAGAGAAATATTCCTTTGATGGCTATGTCTCTCCTCTGCACTATTTCTGAATTTCAAATATACTTAGTGCGCTTAACACAGCGTTCTCCCCAACTAGACTGTGAGCTCACAGAAGTCAAAGATGTCTGAGAAATCTTTTTATCCAGAACAGGGTCTTGCACAGCCTGGCTTGTATTTTCCATATTTTTATGCTAAGTTACGGTTTTCGTGTTGTGCCTAGAGAATCCTGGCCTCTGTGCGCTGCTGCAGTGGACTCGGGGCTGGAGGGGGGAGTTGCACCATGTCCCTTCCCTGGCTCTCCTCACCACCTCTGCTCATCAGAGGATGAATAAATGACAATTTGGCCAAACACTTCTGAAAGGCTGCCAAACCTTCTATTTGAACATCTCCTGAAACAGACAATAGACTGTATGAAATAAATAGGGTCCCTTTGAAACTTATAGCCCATAAATCTATAAAGCAAGAGTGACAAAAAACATTTAAAAAGTATAAAATAAAAGCAAAAAACACACACACAAACAAAAAAAAAACCCCACAAAAAACGCTGACATAGATTTAAATATGATCTCCAGATGAATTTTAAAAGCACTCATAATAATACACAAATGACTTAAAGTAAAATAAATAAAATATACTTAACTTTTTAACAATTTTTACTTAAAAATCTATAATGGATTGAATTACCACCTACTCTTTTTATGAATAGCTAGAGGCTCTGTGCACAAAATTTGTGCAGTGTATGTGTGTGTGTGTGTGTGTGTGTGTGTGTGTGTGTGTAGGGGGAGGGTGTGTGTGTGTAGGAGGAGGGCGGGGGTTTTGTCCCTAAACCTGGCCTGCACCCTTCTGCAGTCCAGGACCCCTTGGGGGTTGTCCACCCCCGCAACCCAGGATCCCTCACTCCTTACCGCCTGCCTGCTCACTGCTCCTTACCACTTGACTCCCTGCTCCTTAGTGCTGCCATGGACGTGGGAGAGGCTCCTGCCACCACTGCTGTGCTCACCACCATGAGTGGGAGTGCACTGACTACCTGGGGGCAGCTCCTGCATTGATCATCTTCCCCCTGGTGGTCAATGTTCATCATAGTGACCGGTCGTTCTGCTGTAATGGTAGCTTAGGCTTTTATTATATAGATCCTCCCCAAAGCAAAACCTACACAGGACAAAGTCACTGTGAGTAAATAACATTCAAGTTAATAACAGCTTGTATTCATTGGACAGAAGGAATCTGGATTCTTGGTAATAAGCAGAATGATCTTAAGAAGAAAAGTTCCCTAGACTTTAGGAAGTAGTGACACAACTGAACTGTTCTCAGTAGTAACAAATAATACTGCCAGAAACCTGGATATAAATTACTACATTCTACCTCTCTCTCATGCTCAGGTAAGCATGGAAAATTATTAAAAAATAATAATAACCTAACTATTTAATAAAACTATATCTTTAAAACTCTGAAATATTTAGCTCAAGAAAATAATCCAAAAGAAAGGAAAAAGTTTACATATATAATTACTTTTTTAACTATTGAATATTTGAAGAGAAAAATGGGAAGTAACTTAGAAATCCAATAAAAACTAGATTATTTAATTATCTATGATACTTTCACTCAATGGAAATAAGCATGCCATTTGTATCAAAATAGAAAATTTTGTATCAAAATAGAAAATCTTTACAGCACAATATAGAGAAGATGAAAATTTTAAAAATGTATGTATAAAACATACAATAGGAAGGGATATAGAAAAATTAAAATGGCTTTGTGAGAGGTATGGTAAGAAATACTATAACAATAAACGTTTTTAAAAGAGGCATGGAATCATTTTATGCATCTTTAAAATAAAAAATATAACCCATATAACACTGAAAATTAATTGATTTTAGCTCAAAACATCTTCATTAGGATCTTTATGTAAAGCCTAAATGTAAACGTTCATGCATTATCCAATTACAAAGGAAATGGAGAAGGAAAAGTATGAGTAAAGAGTACAAGCATTATGCTCCCTGAGATTTCTCCAATAACACAACATGACATGGTGGACTAAGCACAAACATGGTGATAACATGTATATTACATCTCAAAAAGACTGTATTAAAACAACATAGTGATTAAGAAACTGACTTTGTATTTAGACAAACCTGAGTTTAAATCCTGACTCTACCATCTTTTAACTGAATGACTTTGAGTAATTATTTCATCTCTATCAGTCTCCGAGAAGAAAATGGTGCCTATCGCAGACAGGGTATTTTAGTAAGATTAAATGAGATAATAAATATAATAACATAGTACATAGTGCTTAAAATATAGAAAGCACTCAGTAAATCAATAGATACTTACTACTATTATTAAAACATCTTTATTAATTCTACAGCTAAAAGCATTCCACTAATTTCATATGAAAACTAAGAAAAATGTTACACATGGACAAAGTATCAAAGTAGAATATGTGTCTTTATTGGAGCTTCTGTATGATAAGCTCTTTGTAATAACAGGCCCATAAAAGAAACACACACAAACTCATTTCCTTTCCTTAGAAACATGAGAATAATATTGTTTTACTAATCATTCCTGTAGAAATGAAATGTAACTTAGCTGACCAGGGAAATTAAAAGCAATGAAGGAGAGAATATTTAACTACCTGAATTTCTCCAAAAAGATATATAAGTGGCCAAAAAACACAGGAAAAGATGCTCAAAATCATCAGTCAGCAGGAAAATGCAAATCAAAGCCACATGAGATACTACTTTACACTCACTAAAATGGCTACTTTTCCTTTTCTTTTCTTTTCTTTTCTTTTCTTTTCTTTCTTTAAGCAGACAATAGCAAGGGGAGAAATTAGAACCTGCATATACTGCTGGTAAAAATGTAAAATGGCACAGCCACTTTAAAGAGAGTTCTGTATGTTCTTTAAATGCTTAAACATAGAGGAACGCTATGATGCAGCAATTCCATTCCTAGATTATAACCCTTAAAAATGAAAACATATATCCAAGCAAAACCTGTACATAAATGTTCATAGCAGTGTTACTCATCAATAGAAAAAAAATAGAAAAAAATAGAAAAAAATGTCCATCAACTGATGAATAAATAAAATGTAGGACAAACTGGTGGAACATTATTCGATCATAAAAATAAATGAAGTATTGGCATATGCTACAACATTGAATCTTGCAGACATGTCAAGTGAAATAAGCCAGTCCCAAAAGATAACATATTATACGATTTTGTTTATAGAAAATGTCCAGGTTTGGCAAATCCATGGAGACAAAATTAGAATAGTGATTGCCTATGGCTAATAGGGGCTTGGGTGTTAAGGAGGTGGCAGCTAAAGGGTACAGGATTTGGGGGGAAGGGGTGATGGTGATAAAAATACTCTAAAATGGATTGTAGTGATGATTTCATAACTCTAAATATACTAAAATCATTAAGCTGTACACATGAAATGGATGATGTAAATGGTATGTGCATTATACTCAGTAAAACTTTTTAAAATGAGATAATATTGCTTCTCAGAGTCATAACTTTGTTCAAGCTATATTACAAAGCTACTGTTCTCAAAACAGCCTGGTACTGGCACAAAAACAGACATATAGACCAATGGACCAGAACAAAGAACCCAGAAATCCATTCAAACAATTATACTCAATTAATATTTGACAAAGGAGGCAAGAAAAAACAACGGAGTCAAGGCAGTCACTTCAATAAATGGTGTTGTGAAAATTGGACAGATACATGAAAAAAAGAAAGAAAGAAAGAAAGAAAAAGAAACTAGACCACCAACTTACACCATACACAGAAATAAACTCAAAATGGATAAAAGACTTAAACATGAGATGAGAAAACTTAAAAATCTTAGAAGAATCGATAGACAGCAAAATATCAGACACATGTCATAGCATTATCTTTACCGATACAGCTCCAAGGACCATGGAAACTAAGGAGAAAATAAACAAATTGGACTACATCAAAATAAAAAGATTCTGCACAGTAAAAGAAACCAACAAATGAAGAGAGTCTAGAGCATGGGAGAATATATTTGCCAATGTTATATCTGATAAAGGTTTATAGAGAACTCATACAACTTAATAAAAGGAAGATAAAGAATCCAATCAAAAAATTGGCAAAGGGCCTAAATAGACACTTTTCAAAACAGGACATACAGAAGGCCCAGAGATGTATGAAAACATACTTAAAGTCACTAATCATCCAAGAGATGCAAATCAAAACAATAATGAGGTACCATCTCACACTTGTCAGAATGGCTATCATCAACAAATCAACAAACGACAAGTGCTGGAGAGGATGCAGAGAAAAAGGAGCCCTCGTGCACTGCTGGTGGGAATGCAGACTGGTGCAGCCACTGTGGAGAAAAGTGTGGAATTTCCTAAAGAAATTAAAAATGGAACTCCTATTTGACCCAGTCATCTCACTTCTAGGAATATAGTATATCAAGAAACTAGAAACACCAATCAGAAAGGATATATGCACCCCTATGTTCATAGCGGCAGAATTCACCATAGCTAAGATTTGGAAACAGCCTAAATGCCCATGAGCAGATGAGTGGATTAGAAAACTGTGATACATCTACACAATGAAATACTACGCTGAGGTAAAAAAGGAATTCTCACCATTTGCAGCAGCATGGATGAACCTGGAGATCATTATGTTAAGTGAAATAAGCCAGGCAATGAAAGAAAAATACCACATGATCTCATTTATTTATGGAAAATAAAGAACATTATAACCTGATTAATAAAAAGATAGATACAGAGGCAGTAAAGCACCAAACAGACTGTCAAATTACAGTGGGAAGGCTGGGGAGTGTTGGGGAGGGAGGGAAATAGAACAACCAAAGGACTTGTATGCATGCACATAAGTACAAGTAATGGACACAAGACCCTGAGGAGGGGGAGGTGAAGGCATGCGACAGGGGGTAGGGGAGGCTAGGGGAAAGTCAATGGAGAAAAAAAAGGAGATATATGTACTACTATATGTAATAAAAAAGAAAAAGAAAAAAATTCTCTCTGAAAATGAAAAGCCCTCAGCTTGAAAATAAAACCTTTCAATAACCATATTTTTCAAAGGAAGGAAGGCTCGGATTAACATAAGAACCTTAGATTTGAAGAAGTCTTATGTCTACTTTTCATCTATTAGCCATTTGACCTTAAGAGACAAATTTCCAGAACCTGTTTTGTTTATAGTTTAAAATGAATCCCCATATTACAAAATGTCCAAATTCATACAAGGAATCCAAACATATTAGCAATATTTTAAGTACTTCAGCCTAAAAAAATTTATGAAGTCCTGAATCAAATCAATAGTATTAAAGAAAAGATAATTGAAAAGTTTCTCTTTTCCAATTCCAAAATACCAAACTGCATACTTGTCTTTACTGTAAACCAATATTCCTAGACATTTCTCCATTTAAAATTTTTTTTTTTTTTTGTCGTGTAAAGTAGCACCAAAAAAAACTATATTATAAATACAATCTTGTCGGAGTTGGCCCTGAGGTGGAACCACTCCTTTCAGTCTCTGGAGACCATGATAAATGACTAAGCAGCAGTAATTGCAGGCTTACTCTGACCCAACCAAGGGCAAACAAATTTCATGATTGTGACTTTCAAACATGAAGAGTCCATTGTCCATCTTTAGAAAAAGAGTTCTACTTTTCAAAAATACATATATTTTTATTTATTTCAGAGAGGAAGAGAGAGGGAGAGAGTAGAAACATTAATGATGAGAATACTGATTGACTGCCTCCTGCATGCCCTACTCTGGGGGTTGGGCCCACAATTTGGGGCCCCAACCATGACCTCCTGGTTCATAGGTAGATGCTCAACCACTGAGCCACGCCAGCTGGGGAGGACCTCTACTTCTTACACAAAGGCAAGGATGGGAAAGCTCAGTAAAATCCAATTTTGTGTGGTTTTCCAATTGAGGTATTTTCTTAAAGATAGGATTATTCAATTTATTTTCTTATCCTTATTGATTTTTAAAGTTTCATTGTCTTAGGTTATCTTTCCTTATTCTTAATTACATTTGATAGTCAGGGATCTAAAGAGCAATCGACAGATAAATCACTGCCAAATGCTGCAGGCGAACAGGCTTATAGCTACGCTGAATATTTTCATTCTTGAAACTCTTGGCAGCCATTAATGCTTCACACATGAAGTCAATTAGAAGACAGAATAGACAGCTTCCCAGAATGCATGCTGGCTTCTGTGGACAGCATGCTGGCAAAAATAAAAAACAAAAACACACTCAAAATTACTAGCCCAAAATTAGTAAATGTGACCTGACAAGGGCCACTGGATTGATTATATTTCACTTTGACACACAGCACAGGACATAACAGCAGCAGTTTCCTAACTAATGAACACACACAAAGAAGCTTGGAAAGGCTTAAAACAGAAAGATATATGATTACCATCTAGGCCTACCATGTCAAACTCAAAGGCTAACACGGGCCAAATCAATGATCCTTGGGGCCCGTGGGCCATCAATTTAACATGCTTGATCTAGGCCAGTGGTTGGCAAACTGCGGCTCGTGAGCCACGGTTTGCCGCTCTGTTGACTAATGAGTTTGCCGATCACTGATGTAGGCCATTGCAGGAAGGATAAATTATTTCTATTTATTTAGATGAAAAATTTATTCATTACCAAACATAAAAAAGAATATTTTAAAAATCAAAATGAACAGGTATGCAGTCACAACTCAGGATTTTTGTAATAGCTATAAGGAAAATATGATAAATAACACTTATCACCTTAAGTAAGTATCAATAAAATAGTGGGTTCATCCTCTAGACAAGAAAAGAGATGATAAATAAGAGATAAGGAAATAAGTATTCCTTATAATAAAATGAAGTTAACTGATTGGTGGTATTGCTTTAAGATTTATTAATGCTCATCTTATTATGAAAAAAAGATTTAAAGGGATAGCATCTATTTGTCAGGAAGATAACATACTGAATTCTTATCTCATTTGCAACATTTCAGTTGAAGTTTCCCCCAAAAGCTATATTAAGGCAAGGATCGGAGAGCCTTTGATAAAAATATTATATTGAACGTTGATTTCATAACATTAAAAGAGGGAAGGAGTAGGGAGAGAGAAACACAATGAGAAAAAGAAATGCCTTTAATCCAGCAAAGAAAAAGATTACTGATGTATCAAAATAGGAATCAGCCTTTAGTAAAGAAACACCTAGACATGATACTTCAATTCCTCTGGAGGACAGATGGAACGTGAGAAGTTCTATAGTTGCTGTAGGCTAAATGCTTGTATCGCCCCCAAATTCACATGTGGAAATCCTAATGCCCATGACGATGGTATTCTGAGACGGATCTTTGGGAGGTGATGAGGTCATGAGGGTGGAGTTTCCATGACCGGGATTAGTGTCCTTGTAAAGAGACTTGAGAGAGCTGCCTTGTGCTTCTGCTGGGTGAGACCACACTGAAAAGACAGCCGTTATGAGAACGGTGGCCTTCCATGAACCAGAAAGCTCCCCCTCCCTCTCCAGTCACTGAATCCGCCAGTGCCTTGATGGGGACTTCCCAGCCTCCAGAGCTCTGAGAAATAATGTGTGCTGCCACGAAGCCCTTTATGTTATTTTTGTTGCAGTATCCTAGATGGATTAAGACAGTATAATCATGGTCTCAAAAATACCATTATGGGCAGTAGTAGCTTGGGTTGGGGGAATGGATTTGGGGCTAAAAATTCAATAATCCAATGTGGTCTCCTTTAAGTATAGAAATAAACACCAAAGAGCCCCACAGTGAAGGGATAGGAAACCATTTGAAGAAAAAAAATTAAGTCACTGCCATTGTGTGAGTTTTAGGGGAAAGATTAAAAACCAAAAACCAAAACCACCTAAAGCCTTCCTGATGGCATTGATTATATTACAATTGTGTACCATTTTTCTGGAGCAAGTTCAACACTTAAAAAGCACCTCTATAGGCAGATATTACAGTAAGTGTTTTTTGTGTGTAATCGCATTTTATCTCAATTTGAAGAAACAGAGGCTCAGGGGGTTAAGTAAATTAGCTAAAGGAAATAGCTAATAAGTGCTATAGTCATGGGAAGTATCAGCCTGTAAAAGATGCTTCCTACCACATCAGGGAATGTTTTTCATATCTCTGGTACGAGCTACAATGAGTATCTTAGAGAAACGGAATGAGAAAAAACAGCGCCGCACTCTGAAGACATCTTATGCATCAATAAGCTCCAGTAGACAAGAGCCTCCCAGAAACAGCAGAGGATGCATGGGGAACCCAGTGGGACTGTAGGCACAATAAGACAAAATTACTATTCTTTTAGGGGGAAAGTTAATTTTAGAAATAAAAAAATTCTATTTAGAAAAAAGAATAAAGAGAAATAATCCAAAATTATGATAGTGGTCACCTTTCAGAGGTGGGTGTATAAAATTCTCCTCTCAAAGATTCTGTTCAAACCTCATTTAAAGACAAGGTTTTATGAAAACACTGTGATTATCAAGGTGATACTTCCCAATTCTAGATGACTGATGGGAGCGGTCAAATACAAAGTCCCTGGTTACTCTGTAATAGTCCTCCACCGAGAACCCTGAGACCTCTGCTGGCAGCTGGCACTGAAAACACTGCCCCCGCGCACACAGCTCCTGCGCAGCGCTGGAGGTTACTGCCTGCCGAAATGAGTGTGTACCCAAGAGAACGTTAGTTCATTCCCAGACCCGATACCGAGGAAATGTCTAACTGCCTCTGAGGCCTATCTTCCTCACTATAAAACGGTGTTCTAGTCCCTACATTGCAGAGTTGCTGAAGAACATAAAAGGAAAGTGCTCAGCATAGGGACATGAGATTCTGAACATTCAATACAGTCACTGCTTGTATTATTTATTACATTCATTACTATCCTATCAAGCATAATTGCCACAAGCTAAAATAATTCTGCTCAGTCTCTTTCTCTAATAAAGCACAGTTGTGCAGGTATGTTCTCTCTGGCAAGAACCACAGTGTGGTTAGTGAAGGATCGCTGCGGTCATTACCGCACTTCTCCCAGCGGCAGAGGCTCTCTGCTGGGTGGGCTGTCATCTGTGAGTTGTCTGGAGCTCAGAAAATGAGTCAGAGCCTCAGTTCCAACACCGATGCATCCAAACAGATCACTAGGAAAGCAAGGCTCCTTAGCCAGTCTGCAAGCTGGCCACAATCGTTGCTGGTTATGAAGCTGCCACTCGTCCACCCCAATCCCTTCACCTCATCTGCTGGTAAAGCTCTATAATCACGAAACTAAGAGGCCAATGTATTCAAGCATTCGCCTATAAGCATAACTTCCCCTTCTTTATTAACAGAAATAAATAAGATTAATAAATACTTCTCTGGAGACTGTCTACATAACCAGATACGTCAAGTCTCCCCTCCGCAAACAATGGGTGAAGTGGAAGGTCTTGCTTCACTCTTTTAACCAAAAATCTCTGGGAACGAATATCCAAACTTTCAGCTACTCGAATCTCATCTTGGATCCTTGTAACTAACACACCTTATAAATTCTTTTCTTCAAAATTATACAAGCCAATTCGAAGAGCCTACCTCGGCTTGGCAGAGTGCGTGGAGACCTTGTAATACCAAGGCTGCGGGGGTGGCCTGATCCGGCTTGGTGCACTCGTTCAGCACCTGGGAGATGGCGGCCAGCATGTCTGCCCCGTGCTGGTAGGGCCTGCAGGGGACGACAGGTCAAAAGGAGATTACAGCCAGAGAGCTCCATGACCATCCCCTGGTCTTTTGTCTGAACAAAAAGCATTAAAGCTTGTCTTTACCCTTCTGCCTCCTAAATATTAACCCTCAAATAACATCACCATGTATTTTTCTTCAAAGATTGTCATCATCATCATTTTTGCCTAATTTAAGGCTCATTTTTTATATAGAAATACGACCCCAAAAGGAAGACACTTCTTACATAGTATTCTCCCTAAATCAGAAATGTCTGAGCTGACAAAATTTCCAGCATATCAATAGTGAAAAGAACTGACTTACCTTAGTGAGATTATCAGTAAGAAGAGAGCTACGCCTGCCCAGAAGTTGCTCTGGTATCAGGCACGGACTACAAAAGCAGTCCTGGGGTCAGAAGGTGATTTATGATCATAGTGATGCTAACTGAAGAGGCTATACCTATTACACAATGTGACGACGACGACGACGATGATGATGATGATGATATGGATTATAACCGTCAGAGCATCTTCCCAAGCACAGTGCTGAATTCACTCACTTTTTCTCCACTCCCCCTCCTCTCCATTCCACACATGTTGTGCTATCAACAGAAGGCTTTTAACTCAGGTCATCCTCTGCATTATTTATAACCCTTCAGTGACATAATACTGTTGTCTAATTGACGAAATATCAATTGGTGAAATTGCCTGACTGCAATTCTATTGTTTTACTGTCCTGACAAACAGAAATCATTTTCCAAAACTGGAAAAGCTGATGGATCTTGAAGTGGTAACTGAAAGGAACACTGAATACGTTCTCAAAAGACTTGCTCCCAAGCTGCAGCTTTATGAATGCAAAACTGCACTGTCAGATAATAATCTCTCAGCTCTAACATGTTTCCCATGCCGATAACCCTAGAGCCGTGATTGGCAAACTGTGACTCATGAGCAACATGGGGCTCTTTGGCCCCTTGAGTGTGGCTCTTCCACAAAATACCACGGCCTGGGCGAGTCTATTTTGAAGAAGTGGCGTTAGAAGTTTAAGTTTAAAAAATTTGGCTCTCAAAAGAAATTTCAATTGTTGTACTGCTGATATTTGGCTCTGTTGAATAATGAGTTTGCAGACCACTGCCCTAGAGCCTCCAGACTCTCTTGTGTTACATTAGTGTAACTTTCAGACTGAGGTAATCTTTGTACGATATTTGCAAAAGGCTGAGGCTGAGAAGAGGTGCAGAAATGCTGAGGCTTCGATATGGTCTGATCCGAGATTTTTCTTGAAGCACTCAGTACAGACCCCTGGGCCAGTGAGCAGTGAGTGGGCCAACCCATTTACTGCACAACTTTAGGAAGTACCATTCACAGTGTCATTATGGACAAAAAATGAGATATGCCCCCCTCAATTCTACAGTGCAGAGGCGACACATATGGAATTGCAGGATTACAACTCATTTCAAATGTCTCAAATCTATTTCCTCCCTAAATATTTTTACCTTACTCTACTCAAGAAAAAACACCGAAGCTTTGCTCGCATCCCCTCCTACCTATTTATCAACCCATACTCTAGAACAGCAGGGTCATCTCCCCACTACCTTCCTATCCTCCTCAACCCTAGAGCATACATGGGAATTCAAGATCATTTCCTTCCTTATCGTAATTCCTAATAATAATTGCATGTGGTAATTCCATGCAATGGGTCACAGACAAGGCTGTCTCTGTTAAAACTCTACAAAAATCAACACAACACTGGGAGAATATAAGGACAAATGGACGACAGTCCACTGCTTAGGTCACAGGGATTTATATAAGGAAAAATAAACTACATAAACTCATATACTTTAGTACAATATTAAATTGCTATCCAGAAAAGGTTATGAATATCCTACAAAGCTAGATTAGATCTAAGACATGCTCGCTTCTCAAGGTTATTTTCCAATCTTACTAAATTTTACAAATGGAAAACTTAAATTGAAAATTTATTCTTACTCAAATATATTCTACCCATCTTTCCTAGATTCTTGCTTGCAATAAAATAAACAAATGCAAAATAATAAATCATGACATACATTCCCAAGGGGTAAGCACATCTTACCTTTGCTTACATATGTCTCTGATGGATGCTGCTTTAGCGATCAGTTTCTCCCACTGGACTTCCTTGCTCGCGGACAGAGAGGGTGCCCAGGACATGGCCATGAACCGCTGCAGTTCAGGATAGACACGATCCTAAAAAGACAAGTTCACAAAAAAGTAAATTTCCCAATTTGAGTTGAATAATCATTATTTCCTGTTATGCAGCATTTTTCTCTCCAAATCTCCCATTTGCATTGCAAATTATAATGTCTAATCAGCAGGGAAGAATGCTGTTTTGATTGCTAGGGATTTTCTTACAGTCCCATGCACTGTTCATCTCATAAAAGAAGAAAAAAAAGTGGTTAAACCTCACCCAAATTACAAAGGCTGTAATTACTTATTATCATATTTTTATTACTTTCCCACACAAATGGAAAAATAAATTTCAGAATCAAAGAAATAAGACTATTTTCTAGTCTCAGTTTCTCTGAGTCAATCACAACTGACTGCATTACTTACTGATCAAGAAGCAACACACCGAATCAAATTTCTCCAACGCAGTCACTGATGCCGCACACTAATGCTACTATGTCAAAGCACTGCCGGGCACAGTGACAAAATCAGTTTTCTTTACTGAAAAACACATGTTTAATACTTACACAGGTGTGTATCAGAGCTCACCTGCTTCTCCCACAAAGATGTCAACAAGCGCAAAGTGACAGCTCTTAGCTGTGGAGTGGTTCCAAGAAGTTGGATTACTCGTAGAATTTGTCCTATGCACACCTAGGAGATATTTTAAAATTTTAGGTTTCATAGATGTAAATGTAGATAATCCCCAGGTTACCAAAATAATTAACACCCCCCCCCCCCATCATAAAATACCTAAATGGAAGTTTACTATAGTATTAGCCATCTTCTCAAAGGTTGCGGGTACCTTTGAGAGGTTAGGTAGCAATCCCTGGAACATAAAGACCTCATTTCAGATAATTACTTTTCAGATATTTTAATAAATACATTTGGCCCAACCAGGGGAGCAGTGATCACAGCAAAATTAAGGGCTCAAAATTTCATATACCAACCAAAATTCAATGTATTATTCATGACTCACTCTCTTTTATCCTTCAAGTAAATTGGATAATATACAAACCTTGTGAACACCAAGTGTAGGTAAAGTATATAAAATATCAATGTATAATGCAGGTTCTAGTGGTCTTCCCAATTTGAACATCAAAACCGGAATCAAATTTGGTACCTAAAGGGAATTTAAAGAATATATTAATTATGCCTTATGAAGAAAATCAACCTGTAAAGCAACACTACTCATTTTTATGCAAAGGGGTAA
Organism: Pipistrellus hanaki; assembly: GCF_964339955.1. Classification (NCBI taxonomy): domain Eukaryota; kingdom Metazoa; phylum Chordata; class Mammalia; order Chiroptera; family Vespertilionidae; genus Pipistrellus; species Pipistrellus hanaki. Next base: position 56,111,643 of record NC_140513.1, on the reverse strand, counting down.
TATAAATATACTAGAGGCCCGGTGCATGAAAATTTGTGCACTGAGGGGAGGACCCCTCAGCCCAGCCTGCATCCTCTCCAATCTGGGACCTTCAGGGGATGTCTGACTTCTGGTTTAGGCCAGATCCCACAGTGACATCCATGTCACAATTTGGGACCACTAGCTCCTAACTGTTCACCTGCCTGCCTGCCTGGTCAGCCCTAACCACTTCTGCCTGCTGGCCTGATTGCCCCCTAACCACTCTCCTGCTGACCTGATTGCCCTCAATTGCCCTCCCCTGCCAGCCTAATCACTCCTAACTGCTTGTACCCTGACACATGCCTGATCCCACCCCTAACTGCTTGCTTCCCTGCCGGCCTGATCATCCCTAACTGCCTCTATCTTGGATCCCGCCACCATGGCTTTGTCTGGAAGGAATTCAGACATCCAGAGATGTCCTGTCACCCAGTCTAATTAGCATATTACCTAATTAGTATAGATATGAATTAGAAGACTGAGAAACAGTCCATTTGTCGTTAATGGTAATTTTATAGGCCACTAATATTCTATCTCTTTTATAATTAGCTGGTAGACACCAATTAAAAAAACATTTTTTTCTTAAGCTACTATGACATTACTCTAAGCAATACAAAACTAATTAAGATATATACTGCCCCAAAGAAATTTATACTTCTAATGATCAGCTATACTTAGGCTATAGAAATAATAAAAGAACTCCACATATTGAAATATTCAATTATGTTATTCCAATATAAAATAATTAAAATCAATTGTACTGTAACGGGGGGGGGGGGGGGTGTTAATAAGCAAGGTCCACATTTCAATACCTATGCATAACACAATAAAACAAAAAAAGCAATTAATCTGTGGATCAAAAGAATTAATGATGTTAATTTAAGATAGCAATATTACCCAAGTAGATCTATAGACTCAATGTAATGCCTACCAAAATCCCAACTGGCTTCTTTGGCAAAATTAAAGAAGTAATCCTAGAATTCATATGGAACAGAGAAGGAATCCAATAACCAAAATAATCTTGAAAAATAAGAACAAAGCTTGAGAATTCAAAATCCCCAATTTCAAATTTTACTCCAAAGCCAAGGTAATCAAAACAGAGCGGTACTGGCATAAGAATATAAATATAGGTCAATGAAAAAATACTCTGATGTCATTAAATTAAAAATACTCAGATGTCAAAAGATACTTATGAAGAAAAATAAAAAGATAACCCACAAAATAAAATATTTGCAAATCATATCTCCAATACGGGGCTTCTATCTAGAATATATAAAGAAATCCTGTAACTCAATAATAAAAGGACAAATAACCCAATTTTTAAAAAAGCAAAGAATCTTATTTCTCCAAAGAAGATAAAGGACCATTAAAAACAGGAAAAGGAACTCAGCCATCATTAGCCATCACATAAATAAAAATCAATACCAGAATGATTTACTATTTCACACCCAATAGGATGCTTATAATAAAAAGCAAACAGACAATGGCAAGTGTTGGCAAGTATGTGGAGACCCTCAGACACTGCTTGTGAGAGTGTAAAACGATACAAATACTTTGGAAAACAGTCTCAAATGGTTAAAAAGAATTACTGTATTACCAAGTAATTCTACTTCTAAGCACATACCAAAAAGAAAAACATGCATCCACACAACATGTGGACATAATGTTCATAGCAGCATAATTCATAATAGCCAAACAGTAAAAACAACCCAATTGTTCAACAGATGAATGGATAAATAAAATGTAGTCTAGCCATACAATGTAATGTTATTTGCCCATAAAAAGGAATAGGAATCAACATGGATGAAACTTGAAAACTTTGTATAAAGTGAAATAAGCCAGTGATAAAAGACCACATATTGTATGATTCCATTTATATAAAATGTCCACAATAGGCAAATATACAGACACAGACAGTAATTGCTTGGGAATGGGGCGGTGAAGGAAAAAATGGGGAGTGATGACTAATGGGTTCAAGGTTTCTTTGCTGAGGAAGGTAATAAAAATTTTCTCAAATTATAAGTAATCATGTTTGCATAATTCTGTAAATATACTAACAGTTATTGAACTATACACTTTGAATTATATGGAATGTGAATTATATTGTAATAAAGATATTCTTTATTTTAAAAATTCAATTAAAAATTGAATGAATACTTGCTATGAGCAAAACACTACTTGAGCATGCACAAAAATTTTAGTTTCCATATAGTGCATTTTAATTTTGTTAGCTGACTTTGTTTAATTTGCTCTACTGGCTGTAATCTTAGAAAACCTATATTTCTTCTTAGCTTAGAAGGTACATACTTTAATTCAATTTCAAGGAGGAAAAACATCCTAACTCTACCACCAAAAACTATAACAGCTAACAATTCATTCATTAATGAGCTTGACCATGTTATATCAGGGCAGCATTTAAAAATATACATGTAATGGTTATAGACTCACAGCACAGCCAGATTTATGATTTTTAACAACTGCTGGTGCTCTGTTAGAACAGAAGTTCCATCATCCTCACCTTGAGCAAATGAAGGGAGACAAATTTTTTAATTGGCTTCTCATTCCCCATTTTAATTAAAAAACAAAAGGTTATCTTGAATTGTCTGTGTGTGACTCAATAAATTGCCCCTTCTGGGAAGAGCTCTATCCAGGCACTGACAGATTCCGAATTCTGGGAAGGGCAAGCAGCACATTTAGTGGCATTTTATAAAATAACTTATTTAGTTGTGTGGCTTTTAAATAACTGCTTTAATCATATTGTCAGAAAAGAAATAAAGTACTATATTTATGCTAAAGAGTACAGTTCCTTTATGAACCTTAGAACTAAAGAAGTAGGTAAGGGTGTTTATTTTCTCTGGCAAGTTCAATAATGAAAAAACAAAGTGGGAAACTTTTACAATAAGTTCTCTTAGGCCTAGTACAGTTCTTGAAGTTATTATAACCCAAATTAAATCCTCAGGTCAACAGAATCCCAAACAGGGGTTATTTAATCAGGAAAAGACAGATATAGATATACTAGAGGCCCGATGCATGAAGACTCATGCAAGAATGGGCCTTCCCCTGGCTGCTGGCACCACCTTTGCTCGGGCTGGAGCCGCCTTTCTGCCTTCCCATGCTGCCCAGAAGCCAAGAACAACTGGGGTGGGGTGGAATGCCTGTGTTGTTGCCATGGTAATGATGCAAGCATGCTACCCCGCCCCACCCTCGGATGCTCTGGTGCCTGCATATGCAAATTAACCCAACATCTTTGATGGGTTAATTTGCATACTCACGCCTGATTGGCTGGTGGATGTTGCAAAGGTATGGTCAATTTGCATCTTACTCTTTTATTAGTGTAGATAGGTGTGGAAAAAATTTTATATGAAGCACGACTGTTGTTTTCCTAACGAAGTAACATATGTACATTTATCAGTTTTCTTGAGAGGTCATATGAGCTTTGGTTCCTCTGTTCCTGGCCTCTCTACACTCTGGAGTTAAGTGCCTTGTATGAAATAGGAGATATCACAACCAATACCACAGAAATGAAAAGGATTATAAGAGAGAACTATATATAATTATACCAAAACAAATTCCTAGAAGAAATAGATAAATGTCTAAAACATACAACTCACCAAGACTGAATTGTGAAGAGATAGAAAACCTAACAGACAAATAACAAAGGAGGAGATTGAATCAGCAATAAAAAACCTCCCAACATAGAAAAGCCCAGAACCAGATGGCTTTCAGGTGAATTTTACCAAACATTTTAAAAAAGAACTAACACTAATCCTTAAACTCTCGCCCCAAAATTAAAGAGTCAGGAACACTTTCATATTGAATAATAAGAGATTGAAAGTTTTTCCTCTAAGATCTGGAAAAACGCAAGGATGTACCTTCTTGCCATTTCTATTCATAGTACTTAGTATTAGTAGAATACAGAACATAGTACTGCAAGTCTTAGACCGAGCAATTAGGCAAGAAAGAAAAAAAAACTCATCCAAATCAGAAAGGATGGGAGTCCATGTCTCAGTTCATCCCTCCATTCTACCTTGGCGTAGTGAAAGCAATGAGAGTCCAGGCTATCTATAGCAGGATGAAGAACTATTGTGTAACTGTTCTCCTTGTATTTTGACAAAACACAGGAAAAAATAATCAGAAGAGACACAAACCAGCATCATATAAAGAATGGAGTACAGAAATTTAACTTGGATTCCATGAAAAATGTCCATATTGGCAACACCGTATTAAGTTACACAGATAACAATAATCTTTCACACACTTCTATAATGAAAATCCTGAGTAGTGCTATCTACTCATACATTCTGAGAAATAAAAAGGGTTTATTATTCACTTTAGTTATCAAGAGAGAACATATAACTGATGTTTATAACTATCCCTCTATTTTGAAAGTATGAGATAGCTCATATTTTATTACTATATGAGAAATGTAGTAATAAATTAATATAAATAGAAAACAAAGATACCAGTGAAAAGAAATAACTCAAGACATGTAATAGAAGAGGCAAAAAACAATAGCAATATCTGATTTTTCTTTAACTTTTCAGACTTCTGTTTTAGAAAACTAGATGTGAACTACAAAAGTAAATTCTTAGTTTCTATTTTATCCATATCCTTAGATTAGATAAATGCTAAACCACCTTTGCATAAGACTTTCTTCTGTGAAAAAAATGGAAGTAAATTTTACGTACACAAGTGCATTTGCCATTTATTAAAAAAGTGGTAAGATAACAGTATGTGTTAGGTTAAACACACACACACACACACACACACACACACACACACACACACGTGAATTTTACATAACAGAATGAATAAGTTTGAATGGTTCCTATAAACAGAAACATAAATAGCATTATTTAATAATTTTAACATCGAAACTCTTAAAAAAATCATTCTACAAAAAATGGACACAATATCTAGTATTATGCCTTTGAACATCCGTTAATCCCAGCTTCCTAATTACTTGACATTTCTATTCATGATACTTAAGTAACACACTGGAAAGCAGCCCACAGAGAGAAGTACTAGAAAGCTAATCCTCCATTCCACTTATGAGGGATCTGCAGGCATGCAGCAACATCAAAGACATGTAAGCATAGTATAATTCTATTCTGTGGTTCAAAATATATATATATATATATATATATATATATATATATATATATACACACAATATATATATATATATATATATATATATTTAAAATGTTTTATTGATTTTACACAGAGATGAATTGAGAGGGACAGAGAGTTAAAAATATCGATGAGAGAGAATCATCGATCAGCTGCCTCTTGCACACCCCCCACTGGGGATTTGCCCGCAACCAAGGTACATGCCCTTGACCGGAATCGAACCCAGGACCTTTCAGTCAGCAGGCCGACGCTCTATCCACTGAGCCAAACCAGTCCCGGCTCAAATTATATTTATATCACATTATAATTAAATTAGTGATCTTGGGTCTTGCAGTTTAACCTTTGATAGTTAAGTAAAGTCAAGGGAAGAAAGGTATGGAGACCAGCAAAGGCCCCTACTGGGCAATCTTCTTTCTATTTGATATTTATTCACTCTAGCCTTATTCCAGTCCAGCTTGAGCATCTGATCTGTAATGGTTCCTCTGAAAGTTGCAGCTAACATCTACTGAACAGTTCCTACAAACACTCTCCTAAGCACTTTTCAGAAAATCATGATCACCACCATGTTTCCAATGACTAAAACTGAAGCTCATAAAGACCAAATAACTTGCCCAACGTAATAGAGCTGGTAAGTTCTGGAGTTAGGGCTGCACCAAAGCCCTTATACTTGCCACTTTGCATTAACAAAGGCAGTGATGACATCTTCATATTTGTATCTCTGGTTTCCAGAATACCATAAAATGCTTTTAGAATGCACAAACTACTCCTATTTTTTTATCTGCTCCAATTCCATTCCACAAGATAGATCCTATAACAGCATTGCAGCGATTTGAAACAACCTGTATGCATGCATATGAGCAGAACCAATGGACACAGACAGTGGGGGTGGGAGGAGGGTGCGGGCTTGTATTTGGGGGAGGGGTGGAGGGAGAGGTCAATGGGGGGGGAAGGAGACTCATGTAATACTTTAAACAATAAAGAATTTTTTTAAAAAAGCCTATCACTTGCAAAAAAGGTACTTAAATAGTACTTTGACTACATTAACTTAGAATCAGAAAAATTTACCTGTTAGATAGATGTCACCAGCATATCAAAATGTTGAGGTAAGATTTTCCCAGTGTATACAAAAACACACACACAAAAAAAACAAAAAAAACAAAAAACAGGTAAATCACATAGGAGCTCCAAGTATACAAAAACAAGAGGAAAGATCAGACTGGAATAAGATAAAGTATCATATCACTTCAGGAGTTTGAAATCCTTTGAATACAATTACCATGACCTTTCCTGACCTAAACTTGATTAGCAGAATAGTCTCCTTAGCCATCTGAGTCTTCATTGTCCCTCAGGGTCAAAGGCAACTTATATATTTGAAAAATGGTACAAGAAAATTTAATTCATAAAGCAATGATTAGTCACACTATCAGTATGTAAAACCATCCGTGAGAAAGAGGAGTATAATCAACATTTATTTTTTCAATTGCTAACATTTTGACAACTTGCTATAAATGATGACTATAATGACTGAATTCTTATAAGCATAAAATTTCCTTCCTGGACCAAAGTAGGTGTTACATTTATATCATGGTGAGATCTATGTCCTTGGCAGTTCAACTGGTCAAACAAAAGTTAAGAGCCGGTATCCTACAAGTAAAGTATAATGTGTATCCACTGTATTTTCCCTTTCAATTAGGTAGTCCATTTCCACCACTGTCTCTGTCACTGGCAATGTGTTTTCTATCAGAGAGTTGGAAGGAGGAATTTGAATGTCTTCCAACAATGAGATCTAATTAAATGCAGCTCAGCCAGGTAAGCAACTATGTAATAAAACTAGAGCGATTCAATGCTTTTGAATTTATTAAAATAGTAAATTACTCACAGAATCCAAAGCTATGACAGTCAAGTCAATTTTATTAGGATATGAAAAACTACACAAGACTGATGATGATAAATGTAAACCACTCCTCCATACTACATTTGAAGTGAAAAAAAGAAAATTTAACAGCCAACACAAGTTGGAGAAATATAGAGCAGAACTCCAATTCTTCTTTCCTTACTTAATGACCAAAACTATTTGATGTTCAAGTAAGTGGTAAATAACTTATACCAGGACTTTCCTAAGGTCCAAATTCATTCTCAAATATAAGATTAACTATTAAATGGGGTCGGTCAACATAAATAATGGTAAGCAAATGAACTAATTAAAAAACTATTATTAACACATTAAGCACCAAGCCTGTTTTGTCTTCCTTTCTGTTTAGCCCACAATACTCAATTTCACCAATATGTTGATGGCCCCAGTGACTGATGAGGTCCGGGGGGAAAGTATAGTGTCAGTTCACCAGTGACTGACCTGGTGCTTAACATGTTAAGCAAGAAGATTCACACCCAGGATGAAGTAAAATTAATTTAACAAGCCAGAAACATAAAAAAGGTATTGATTTAAATTTCTTGGAACAAAGAATAATAAAGAATTCTGATTCCACTGCTTGAAGTAAACAGTGTATTGATAAGGAATAACAGAAAACAGGTTTAGTTAAACACCCATCTTGCATAATATTCTGCATTCAGAAAAACTATTAATGTCTTCTTACAATACTTATTTCTTCTTTCTACTCTAACAGTCACATCCATAATAGAAACAGACTACAAACCAACAGGAAAAAAAAAGTTAAGCCATGAATGGTGTTAGAAAAACTGGTCAGTGGCTTAATGGGGAGGGGAAATTCTAATACATTACCATGCAATAAAAAATTTTAGGTGAATTTCAGAAGTTAAACATCAAAGGGAAATAATCTTTAAAGAATCTAGAAGAAATATTAAGAGAATGCATGCTCTCTACCTAGAAAAGAACTCACTGATCATTAAAACAATGAAAGACTAGTAAGTAAAGATGGATACATTTTAAAAGGAGAAACAGAAAGAGCTGTTGAATTAAAAACATATTAGTATAACAGAAAATTCAATAATATTGGAAAGATAAAGCTAAGGAAATCTCCCAAAAAATAGAGTAAAAAAGCAGAGCGAAGGATTTGGGAAAGAAGAAATAAGAAAATTAGAAGACCAGTACAGAATTCAGGGTCCAAACAAGGGAAGTTCTATTAGCCAATGCTACTCTAAAAGGCTGGGGTGCCCAAGAAGACCTCAGATGTTTGCTACATTATCTGTAATGGCAACAGCAGCAGCAAAAGACCAGGAACAACTTAGACATCTATCAATATAAAGACACTTGCATACATTGAGTGGTTCACACACTTTGGAACATCAGCATCTTTCAAAAATCATCAATTACATCTTATAAACATAGCAAGATGGCTATAACATATGAGAGAAAAACACAAATGGCAAAGGAACATATATAACGCCTTTGTATACGTGTGTGTGCATATATTGGGGGAGGGGTAGAGAGAAGATATATTAAGATAAACAATGTGTTTATGTATGGATATTGTGCATCATATATAATAAAAGCTCAATATGCTAAATGTCTGACCATATGACCATTCCACCAGTCACTATGACACACACTGATCACCAGGGGGCAGATGCTCTGACCGGTAGGTTAGCTGGCTGCTAGGGTCCAGCCAATTGGGACTGGGCAAGATGGGAACTGGACACACCTTGGAGCTCTCCTCTGGTCCCTCTCTGGCCTCAGTTGTGCACTGGTGGGGTTCCTTGGCCTGGCCTGCACCATCTTGCAATCCGGGACCCCTCAGGGGATGGCAAAGAGCCGGTTTCAGTGAGATTCCCACAGGCCAGGTCAAGGGACTCCACTGGTGCATGAATTCGTGCACCAGGCCTCTAGTAGTATGGTATTGTTTAGATATTTTACATGTTATAAGAATAACACTAAAGTATTTTCAGCTATGCTTCAATGAGTGATGGACTGAACTGGATGTTAAATTCCCAGTAGCCCTAGGACTATTAAGCAGGAGAATAAGAAGTAGAGTAGCAGTAGGACCCTGCAAATGCTGAGTGGAGGAATGAGGCTGAGGGCCAATTTCCTACCCAGAGAGAGTTGATGTCAGGAGACAAAGTCAGATCATGTTCTCTCCTGTCTTCTTACTCAGCTTACTTTTCAAGGCACATCTAGTCCTTCCTCTTGCCTGATGAACTTGTAATCTCTTCCTTTTTCAAACTAAGAATTCAACTACTCATGCACTAACCATTAAAAAGCAAGTGTCTCACAACCACGAAAATATTAAAGGATAATCGAGTAACTGTTTGCCCCTCTTTAGGAAAAGAATATTCTGAGTACTCTAGCTTTGTACATGACTTTATGTCATGTATTTTGGTAGCGGTCTTATTCCCAACACTGTGGCCCACACTAGTCTGTGACGGCCTTACAGGCAGCTTTCCTTTTTCTGCTTTGTATTTGCTCAGCACCACACATAGAGCAAATACTCAGTAAACATGAGCTAAATTAAACTCAAGATTAACTACTGAAGGAAGAAAAAATTAACAAAATATAAGTTATAAGACTGGCTACTTCTAAAGAAAAATGCTGCCAGATAGTCCATCACCCTCTTAGTACCTTCCTAAAAACCCACTTTAAATATTATTATTCTCCAACATTATAGGTTTCTATTATACTGCAGAGACTGTGAAGCTATTTTCAGTTAATAAAACCAATGGGAAGAGTATTTCTAAATACATACTTACATTTATATCAACGAAATGAGCATTGGGATTTCTAGTACTTCCGCACTATTCAACACTGTAGCCACTAGCCCAGTGGTCGTCAAACTCATTAGTCAACAGTGCCAAATATCAACAGTACAACGATTGAAATTTCTTTTGAGAGCCAAATTTTTTAAACTTAAACTTCTAACGCCACTTCAAAATAGACTCGCCTAGGCCGTGGTATTTTGTGGAAGAGCCACACTCAAGGAGCCAAAGAGCCGCACTTGGCTCTTGAGCTGCAGTTTGCCAACCATGGCACTAGCCACATGTGGCTAGTGAGCAGTTAAAATGCAGTTATTCCGAGTTGAGAAGTTCAGTAAGTATAAGGTATACATAAGATTTGGAAGGTTTAGTACAAAAACTACATATAAATTTTTCACTAATAGTTTTATTTTTATTACATATTGAAATATTTCAAATATATTGAGTTAAATAAAATATATTTTAAGATTAATTTTACCTATTCCCTTATGTTATGTGGCTACCACAAAGCTTAAACCTATATATGTAGCTTACATTGTATTTCTACTGAATAGCACAAGTCACTATCTCCTTTACGTATCTACATATACATATTTTAACTTGCATGTACACAGAGACACACACAGGAAACAGTGATGTCTTCATGTACTTGGGGAATAAAGTATGATAATAACCCCCAAATGGGCAAGGAACATGCCTATTTGGCTAAGTAGCTTAGCTCTGATGCTGGAACAAAATGCAGCAGATAAATAATTGGGAAATGGATAAAAAGGACCTATGAAAATCAACTACAACTTTAATAACACATAACTTTAATTAAACACTGATTACAAACCAAGTACTATACTCTGGATTATCTCATTTAATCTGCACGATGAGTTTAATTACTTGGGTTCTTTTATTATTCTCATTTTACAGATGAGAAAACACAGAGATACACAGAATTATGACAGATTCTCCAGTATATTTGGCAATATACTTTTTACAAGAAATGAAACAATTCAATTTAGAGAGTCTGTACACAAAGTTTACACAACTTTCTATAAGTATTTATTAAGTACCTTCAATCACACTTATACTAGGTGATGGGACATTAAAAGAAATCATAGCTTAAAACGTGTACAGGTTAAATTCTGTTATAAATTCCACTATATTTATCCTATAGCCTTCCAAAATATTAACAAGCCTGACTAATAATTAATAATTCAGCAACACAGGATTTTTACTAAATTTAAACTATCTTTTGGAATTAAAAACTGGCATATATATGAAATTTTACAATTTTTTTTTCATGTGCAAAATCTTGTCATCTTTATAAAACTCCTGAGAGGGAGGTATTATTAGAGAGTGGGTGGGATCTTACAAGAAGTTAGGTTCAGGATCAGACCCAGGGATGCTCCTTATCAGGCTTTAGTTCTTGTCCTGTGGCTTGTCTTACAGGCTACCATCCAGGATTTGAGGGAGGGGGGAGTTGAGAGGGAGCTTTAGACAGGCCACCTAGAAAATCATTTTGGGTTCCAGCTTCCTATCACCTTCAGAAATAATAGTATTGTGCTGAACAAAGAATGAAGACACTGTAATTAAAAACTCTGTAAGAGGCTTATAGAGGCAAATTTCAAATAATTTAACCACTTTTAGAAAAAAATAAAATCCTTTAAATTTATTATAAAATAGGCTTTCATATAGAACTAGTGGCCCCATGTAGGAATTCATGCACGTTAGAAGAGAATTAGAAGAAATACTTTAATATCGCTATTCGCCCTTTCTCTATAATAGAAGTATCAACCAAATTCATGATTGACAATGACAGAAACACACACGTGCAATTGGTACAAGCAAGAGTTTTACATGTATCACGCATGTGTGAGTCAACTTAGCCTTTTAATAGATATAGAACAAACTTGCTTAATTAGACCTGCTTACTGATATAGCTAAACTTTTTCCAGCTCAGTGAAGCAATCCAATTTCTCTTTCAGGCAATTGTCAGGAACACAGCAGTAAATACCAACATGAAGCAGATTATTATTGTAGATCATGCAGGGAGAACAAAGGGTAAAATATTTAATTGCAGCAGTGTTTGACTATATTCTGTGCAGTGAGAAAACCTGAAGTCATTTTCAAGCTCCACCATTTCTTACTTTTTTTTTTAATCCATCCATCAGTTTGTAGATATTTTTATTTTTAATAAATCTTTATTGTTCAGATTATTACATTTGTTCCTCCCCCCTCCCTCCCATAGTTCCCCTCTACCTGGTTCCCACCCCAGCCTATGCCTTTATCCCACCACATACTGTCCTCATCCATAGGTGTACGATTTTTGTCCAATCACTTCCAGTACACACCCCCATCCCCAGAGAATTGTCAGTCCACTCCCTTTCTATGCCCCTGATTCTATTATATTCACCAGTTTGTTCTGTTCATCAGATTTTCTATTCACTTGATTTTTAGATTCACTTGTTGATAGATATGTATTTGTTGTTCATAATTTTTATCTTTACCTTTTTCTTCTTCCTCTTCTTAAAGAATACCTTTCAGCATTTCATATAATACTGGTTTGGTGGTGATGAACTCCTTTAGCTTTTTCTTATATGTGAAGCTTTTTATCTGAGCTTCAATTCTGAACAATGGCTTTGCTGGGTAGAGTAATCTTGGTTGTAGGTTCTTGCTATTCATCACTTTGAATATTTCAAAGCAATACATATTATTACATATATACCCTTATGGGGCAAGACTTGCTTAAGTGGGGCTTTGGTGCTCACTGAGTCTGCCCCCCCCCCCCCCCCCCCCCCCGAGTGTGTCCCTTATGATCTGAGGAATTGTAATCTGGATGATCCCAATCTGATCCCTGGGTACACTGGCTCTTGGGTCTCCAAGGAGGTGCTATTTTAGCCTCTGCTTGTGGCCACCCTGAAGGAGTTACAGAGAGATCTGCAGATTCCTCTTCTTTGTTTGGTGCTTGGAGGTGCCCAGATGAGGCCCAGCTGTGAAGCAATACAAGCTGCTGTGGGGCCTTGGGCCTTCTTTTGGATGTTCTGGGTCTCACTGACTCAGCTTTAGTTTGTTGGGTAATTTTAGATTGCAAAGGGCCAGGCCATTCATATGCAAAAGCCTCTAAGCATAGCTTGGGTGGGGCAGGGTCTTAGGGAATAAACAGGGTGGAGCAAACAGCTATGGCTGCTCCTCAGCCCTGCCCTAAGTGGCCCCCAGGTCTCAGTGTTCTAGGTCACATGTGTCAAACACAAGGCCCGCGGGCCAAATCCAGCCTGCCAGGCCTTGCAATGTGGCCCGCACCGCGCTGTCATCACTGCACTCCGCTGTCAGTTTATGACATTGTCAGTTTATGACTGTTCAGTAAACCATTCGGCCCGCGATTTAGGCTGGATTTTAGATTTTGGCCCCTTCTCTGATTGAGTTCGACACCCCTATTCTAGGTAATCACTGCAAGCACCTCTGAGAGAAAGCTGTTCTTGAGTTACGCCTGATAACAGACACTCCAGTTTCTTCCTGTATGAGTTGGAGTCCCCGGAGTCTTGCCCAGAACTGGAGTTCAGAGCAGTTGGAAGCTTTTGTCCCCCTCCCAATTAAGAAAGACAACCATGTACTCAGTTGCCAGCCCTTTCTGCACGTGCCTCCATACCTCTGCACTTTACTTCCTCACCACCTCTGAGTCATGTACTTTTCTCCTTCCTTCTAGTTGTAGAATTTCCACTCAGCCAGCCTTCCTGTAATTCTGGATGATGTCCATTTTGTCTTTTAGTTGTAGTTGCAAAGTGGTTTGTGTGAGGCAGCAATTTCAGGTATTTACTGATGCTGCCATCTTGGCTTCTCTCCAGTTGATGGATATTTTAATTATTTCCAACTTTGGACTTGAGCTCCAGCAGAGAGGATTGAAGTTGTATGTGAAAAGTGCAGGATTAGGGGCTCTGGGTTGAAGCTCGGAGGGCAGCCAACTCAGTTTCCCATGTTGAGTCATATGCTGAGTCATTATATCATGCTGCGGAGGACATCTTTCTCCAGGGGACCTTTGCTATGCAGAGATCCACCATTTCTTACTTCTTTTCAGTCTGGTCAAGTTTCTAAACTTTCTATATCTCCATTTTCCAGCTAATGAAAATAAAATAGGATTATGCCAAGTCTCCTACCTACCTACTCCAGGACTTCTGTGAAGATCAAATGAGATGAGGCATGGGAAAATGCTTCACAGACATTTGGATAGAGTATAAAGTGTTTCCACCTGGCTATAAAGCGAGTCGGGTTCCCAGGCTGAAGAAACTGTAAGAAGGCTAGTCATCACTAGGGAGAGGACTCCCGGTATTGCCATATGTCATCATTACCGAGATGGAGGGAAGGACACTTAGCATATTAGCATATATATATATATATATATATATATATATATATATAATTGAACTAGCATCAATAGGAACTAACTCATCCCTTATTCAGCTCCCTTTTAAAAACATATTTATTAGGGCTCAAATTATGGTCCACCTTGAAAAAACAAGCAATATTCCGTACACACTAAATGGCCAACTTACTTTTTAATGAGTAAGTGACATGGAAAGAATGGTTCAAGCACTTGTAAAAACTAAATATCTGGGTATGTCTTCATTGGCTTTTGAATAGTTTCAAAGAGCAGACATGAGGATTCATTAGCTCTTAGCACATATGAACCTGCTCCAAAGGCAGCCAAGAGAGTTGCCTAGCAACAGTGCATTTTGCATCTCTCATCATCCCCAAAGATGCTGCTGCAGCAGCAGCTAGGTCAAGCCTCTCATTAGCAACCTGACAAAGGGTTTCTATCTCCCATTTTACTAAATTATTTTTATTTCCACGCGAATCTCAAACATCTATGTATTTTTCCTACTGACAAGGTATTCCCTTCCCTCTATTCTTTCTTAGCAAATCCCATTCCAACAGATATGTTATAACAAACCCATAAAAATACCTGTAGCAAAAGCAGGCACTGAGGAATCCAAGAGAATTTATGTGCCTATTCACATCACTCTAACAGTTCCATATTTTTTAGGCAATAAATTAAGGAAGCTTTAGAAGAAAGGATGAGAAATAAAGTAATGGGAAGAGGACAAAGTCAGTTATTTGACTTCAAAATTAACAAAAAATTTACTCAAGTTATTTGCCATGCTAGTTTTATTTCATTCTTATACCACAAAATCTCAACCATTTAGCAAAATAGCAAAAGAAAATTCCCGAGTGGTAATAAATTGCAACAAATGGATTGACAGTTTATAATGAATGTAATCCATTGGAACGAAACTCTGGTTCCCAATTTAATTACTGTTATAAGCGTCACCTCAGATCAACTGCTATTCATTTACTTCTGAAGATGTGTTTTTAAATACTTACCACTGCTCTACCTGGTTTTTCTCAGTGGTTAGAGTGTCAGCCTGAGAACTAAAGGGTTGAGGGTTCTATTCCAGTCAAGGGCACATACCTTGGCTGTAGGCTCGATCCCCAGCCCCAGATGGGACATATATAGGAGGCAACCTACTGATCTGTCTCTCACATCCATGTTTCTCTGAGTTTCTCCTCCTCTCTTCCACTCTCTCTAAAAATCCACGGGGGTTAGGGGGTGGGGGGTGGGGGGACACAGGTATCCTTGAGTAAGGAATATATATATATATATATATGTATATTTACCACTGCCCAGGGTGGCCATGCAGAACTAGAATACATACTTACATAATCTTCCTAAATACATGCAAAAGAACCTTCAAAGAAAATAGGCAGAGATTTCATTTCATGTATAATAAAGTGCTTACTCCAGATTTTGGCATAGACCACTTATATCTTGGTCTACGGAAAAGATTACAGAACGTGCATGCCATGTTTCGAAAGATGAAGTGTGGTACTAATAGACACAGATTAGGAATAGTGTAATGAGGAACATTCAAAGGCAACTGTCACCACACCAAATCAAACTAAGAAAATTTTAAGTGATCTGAAAAGAACAATGTGATTGCCCCCCTTCATGAGGCCTGTCCCCGCTTTAGACATACAAACAGCGGGGGTGGGGGGGGTGGAAAAAAGAATCTTTAGTAGGATTTCCCAGAAGGGTGTCGTTTACCACTAAAATATTTCATTCCAGCAGTTGAAAGACCATAAAAGGGTGAATGTCCTCCAGAGCCCCTAATAACGGTAATAGATCTTGCGTTACTATGCACAAGTGACCTCTCAGTCAGGCGATTTAATTCTTCCCCCTGCAGCATGGCTGGCTTCACACACAGTGTAATAACAGTTTTTGCACAACAAGACAATTCATCCGATTAGAAGGACGGTATTAAGTCGTTCTTGAACAGCATGTGTCACTGCAGTCCGGCTAGGATTTGATTTAAGACAACCTGATATATGCACGCATGATTCTTCCTTTTTCTGTGGATTAAAAAAAGATTCCAGGGCTGTCTTTAGCAATTTTGCAGACCATTGCCTGAACCCCACCTGGCTTCAGAAAAATAACCAAGGCCTCATCCAATGCGCACTGAGCACTTTAAAACGGGCAACAGAAGTGTGCATAAGGCTCCCGTTTCTACGCAGGTTAAATGAAACCCCACTGATATCTCGAGAGAGAAACATGACAAGGGACACAGTGGGCATAACTGTTTATTGCAATTACTTTTATGCTCCACAACATTTCAGCAATGCACCATTACTTATAAAGACAATGTGACATTATCTGGAAAAGCTTTAACCTGAAATTTGAGACCTCCATTTTTAAACCTCAGCAGAGCACAACATATTTACAAGTGGAAACCAAAGGAAAAGGTGGGAAATACATCAACCACCTGGAATCTCTACAGTAAATGGTTCGGCATCATTCATTGCCCACCGAAGCCTACACCCAAGGATATCTGCACGTTGCTGCCTTGCTGATGCATCAGGGAGGTCTCACGGAGAGTCTCTGCAGCAGAGGCCACAGTGACAGCTGGAGGAATTCTCAGGGGTTCCCCTAAGCTTAGTCCCTTTCTTTTTTTCTTTTTCTTTTTAAATATATTTTATTGATTTATTCACAGAGAGGAAGAGAGAGGGATAGAGAGTTAGAAACATCGATGAGAAAGAATCATCGATCAGCTGCCTCTTGCACACCCCCTACTGGGGATGTGCCCGCAACCAGGTACATGCCCTTGCCCGGAATCGAACCTGGGACCTTTCAGTCCGCAGGCCGACACTCTATCCACTGAGCCAAACCAGTCCCGGCAGCTTAGTCTCTTTCATTGACGCTGATAGGCTTGGCCTCCCCTTCCATCCTCGGATCTGGGCAGGCTCCTGAGGAGCAGCATCAGCATCCTCGGCTAAAAGACTGGGAGTGTCTTTACAGCTCACGTGCCCCAAAGGGACTCTTCTACTGCTGCATGGAAAGTAGACCAGACCTACAGGACTAGGTTCTCCTTAGATTTTTGACGCCAGTAAGATGCTCTCTTCTGGTTTAATTGTCCCACCCCTTCTATTGTAGCAGAGGCCTTGGATCCCCTATGCCAGTGGTCGGCAAACTCATTAGTCAGCAGAGCCAAATATCAACAGTACAACGAATGAAATTTCTTTTGAGAGCCAAATTTTTTAAACTTAAACTTCTTCTAAATAGACTTGCCCAGGTATTTTGTGGAAGAGCCGCACTCAAGGGGCCAAGGGCCGCATGTGGCTCGTGAGCCGCAGTTTTCCGACCATGGCCCTCAGCAGACCTATAAGAAGAGATGAGAAAATCCCATTGCAGTTCTCTTGCTCATAGTGCCCACATTTTATCCACAGGCAACACAAATTCTAGGCATGCAAGCCAATCCCGACATTGTAGGACTCTCTCTTTGGTGTCCGCCACCACACCAGATAGCCAGTCCATCATCTTGCTTAGATGTTTTGGGGCAGTGGCCAATCTACCATATATATCTGTCCACCCCAACTGCAAGGGATAAACATACAGCTGGATGGGGTCGGGGGTAGTCCCACCAAAATCCCTGTCACTAGGCTTGAGATGAGAGGCTAGCATTTCTAGGACTCAGCACTGACAACCTACTACAAGAATCCTCTCTCTTCTCTTCCCCTATCTTCTCTTTCCTAATTTCTAGACCCCCAATATTAAGTGAGGAGCTAAAAACTGCAGCAGCACTCAGATATCAGGGCTTATTCCTAATACTCTGCAAGTTCTACCAATGTTCTGTCTCAAAACTCATTTTGCTATCTTAGGGTCCCTACCAAAATGTCTATCATCCTGCTATATAACTAGTAGAGGCCCAGTGCAGGAAATTCGTGCACAGGGGTGGAGGGGGGGGGGCAGGGAGAGGGAGTGGAGAGTCCCTCAGCCTGGTCTGCACCCTTGGGGGATGTTTGACTGCCAGATTGGGTCTAAACCAGCAGTCAGGCATTGCTCTCACAATCCGGGATGCTGCATGCACCAGTGACCATATTTTTCATACAGGTGAAAGGCATATTGCTGTTGGATGGGCAGCTGCATTTTTTTTTTTTTGCCCTGATTATAAAAAGTGTACATTAACATGATTCTTCTGAGGCAGAAGTACCATTTTCCCCATCTTATGGGTGGAAAACTGAAGCAGAGAGAAGTTAAGTAATTGGCTTTGTCACACAGTTATGTGTCAGAATCAGGGCTGACCACAAAATGTGCAAGCCAGAGTCCATACCTGTCATCGCTGCATCATCCTGCTTTTTCAGAGTTAGAGTAGCCTTGACAGGTTTTAATTTTTAAATGGAAGAGACTGTTCCTAATATATAGGGTAGGATCCCTAGGCCTGGTCGGCAATCGGGCCATCTGTGGGGGACCTGCAGGCAGAGTGATCTTGGGCTCCCACTGGCACCCACCTTGGCTGGTGGCCTGGCACTGCCCAATGGCCAGCCCTGGCCTCCGGTCGCCTCCCTCTTGGGAGGCAGACGCTCAATGCAGAAGCTGCCCCCAACCGAGGGCAGCTCCTACATTGAGCATCTGCCCCCTGGTAGTCAGTGAGCATCATAGCGACCAGCTGTCCAGCAGGTAGTTCTGCTGTTTGGTCAATTTGCATATTAGGATCTCCTCTAAGTCTGATTACCTAACACCTTAAATAAGTTCTCATCTCCTGCCTTACAGCAAGGCTCTTCAGGCTGGCCCAATATCCATTCCAGGATCAATTTCCCTCACCCTATAGATCCCAGTTTCCTATGGTTCTATTTACAGTCTCATTACCCCAAGGTGACTGCCACACATCTGTGTCTTTGCTTTGCTTATGCTCTTCACCCTGCCCAGAACGCCCTGCTTTTTCTGTGCATCAGGGAAAATTAAGGGTTTCTTCATGTATGTTCCAAAAGCACTTACACACCTCCCCAATGGCAACTGCCATCTCATATTCAACAGTAATCTTTAATTCCTCTGTCAACTGACTAGGTTCTTTGATTCTTGAAAACAAAGACTGTATCCTTTTATTTTAGTTTAGTGTTCTCTCTCTCTCTCTCTCTCTCTCTCTCTCTCTCTCTCTCTCTTTCTCTCTCTCTCCTTCCCTCCCTCCCTCCCTCCCTCCCTTCCTTCCTCCCTCCCTCCCCATATATGTGATGGGTTGAAAATGCGTGGTAACTAAAAAAACAAGGTTGTCTTCAGTATTTCAAACTGAATGATAATTCCACAGTGGTCAAGTTGCACCCTTAAAAACTGAATACAATGTAACAATTAAATTAAAATACCACTGGTATAATTATCACTAAGAATAATTTAGTCTACTGGAAACAATTAAAACAGACAGGACTAAATTAGAGAAAAAATGTTAAAATAAAATTCTATTACTTTCACAAAAATACACTACCAAACCAATTAGCCAAGTGTTGCAAAGTGCCAGTCCCTGCTGATATGTCTTAATGAATAGATAATTTGATCATTTTTAAATGGGCACATTCATTGTACTAATGCAAATGAGCAAAACCAAAGTGCCTTAAAAAAAAAATAGCTTCAACATCAGCTTATGTTGTAACTCAGCCAATATCAAATTATGCAGAACCCTAAATTGATAGGATTTCATTTAATAAGATTTTACTGTAATCTAACCTAACCTAATCCCTCTCCCTGGACTCCACACTGTTCCCTCAATTCGTTTGGGAAACACATGACAATATTAGAAAGTAATTTGTTGTTTGCAGGATGATAGGTACATACATCTAATGTTTTTATGTGTTCATTCAAACAACAAAGCATGTAAAGGCCAGGAACTGTCCAAGGTTTCTAGGAGGCAAAAACAAGTAGACAGTTTCCCTTGAGGAATTCCTTTTATGAGTTTTACATCTAATTGCAATCTAGTGAAAAAAATTTTTTAAAAAGAGCTTACATTCAAGATAACTATAGGACACTTCAGAATGCTCACTTGTCCTTACTCATCTCATTCATCTTTAGTATTGTTTGTGACATGATGAAGTCAGGCTAGGTATATTTTACATGCTGGTTCTCTTTAGGTAGAAAAAAATACACAAGTTGTCTCATATGCAGACATGACCCATTACAACAAGAACGCTAATAAACAAGATGACAGAACAAGGTCTCCAGAAGTCTAATTAATACACAGAACGCCCGACACCCAGAAATCATCCCAAGTCACCCCTTAACTACTGTCTGGTTCCACTGAGATTGCAACCGTCTAACTACACTTTTGAAATAAACTGGCTGTAGGCTGCCCAATTTCATTCCATAAACTGCCTTGAAACTTGCCAAAGAGTCTGTTACACTCTGTAACAGACTTGAAAAGCTCAAAATTGTAGCTGGTGGTGTAGAAGTCCAGTGCGCTCCAAAGTGAAAGGCACAGAGTATACCAGTCTCAAGGTTTTGGGTAAGAGTTAACATCGCTGTCTAAGAATCCGGGAGTAGACCTTTCCCACCAAATCTACCAAATCCCCGCCTATCCTGTCAGTTACAGCTCTCAGATAGGAGCTATAATTTCGACTGTCAGTGGCTTTCTTTCCCTCCTCAACGAAAAGTTAAACCTGAAATGTAAGAGAAAATCACCACCAGTGAACCTGCGGTTCGCAGAGTAAAGAACTACTTCAGGATCTCTAAAAACTTATTCATTCCACTGTTTGCCCAGCAGCAGGGCTCAAAGAGGAGCATGTGTCATTTATGAACAGCATTCCATTCATACTAGAAACCGGCAATGTGCTTCCAGTTCACTTCAAAGATGTTCCTTTTAACTTGTCAATAAGACTTCCCTCATGACTCTGCAACTCCAGATCGTCTTTCTATTTTATTGTGGCTTAGCTGCCTCTTTCTGCATCATAGCACTTATCACAGGTCATTCCGTCAAGTCAATTGCCCATCTTGCCTATGTACTTTGAGTTCCCCAATAATGTCTTCGTATCCTAAACTCCAATTAAAACAAGAGTCCCAAAACGGTTCTTCGTAACTATTTACTGATCTTTTTTTGCATGTTGCTTAAAGATCCCATATTAACGTATACCATGCCAAACCTTTTAAATGTTTCAAATCTAATAACCAAGGTATAATTTTCTCAACATTTTGTGAACAATTTTCAAAATAAAGGAAATACAGCAGCATACTTTTCACTAAAAACTATTCCTCTATTTGATTAGATTTTAGAATCTTCCAATTATATTAAAAACAAAATATGTAAAGACTAATTGTTGAGCTCGGCCAGCTATGAACCAGGAGGTCATGGTTTAATTCCCGGTCAAGGCACATGCCCAGGTTGCAGGCTCAGTCCCTAGTGTGGGGTGAGCAGGAAGTAGCCAATCAATGATACTCTCTCATCACTGATGTTTCTATGTCTTTCTCCCTCTCCCTTCCTCTCTGAAATAAATTAAGATATATTTTAAAAAAATAAGAAAAGACTAATTTTCTTGTAGTGAGCAATATTCCCAAATTGCAAGCATGCCTGCTGATGCTGATTCACTTAGACCCTCTCAATCTTTGACATGTGCTTACTGGTACATGAGTCATGATTCTGCGTATACCTGTTCTATTTAGGTATAAACATCTGAGTAACAGTGATTTGCTTAATTACAGAAGAGCTAGTGGAAGCTAGCATAGTAGAGACAAAAATAGACACACAGGTTGAGATCCGGCTGGATTTCAGCCAAATGTTGAGGTTCTTTTAGCTTTTAATATCTCTACAACTGACTAGGCCAATGTAAAAAATGTAAAGCTAGTGAACCTAGTTTATTCTTTCATATAAATTTTTTAAAATATATTTATTGATTTTTAGAGAGAAGAGAGAGATATAGAGAGGAAGGGAGGGAGGGAGAGAGACATCTATGTTACCTCCGCACTTAACCCAACCAGAGATCGAACCCAAATCCTGACTGGGAATCAAACTCGCAACAATCTGGTAAACACACAGGATGATGCTCCAACCAATTGAGCACACTGGCCAGGGCTTAAAAATATTTTAACTAAAAGTTCTAGAGAGACTGTACATCATATTGAGTAGGAGCACCAACTCCGGAACCATATATTCCAGGTTCAAATCCTGACTGCCAATGAGTTTGTTAATATGTGCAAATAAAGTGATTAGAATAGTGATGAGTATATGAGAACATGTCAATATAGGTTATTTTTTAAATCCTCACCTGAGGATATATTTTATTGCTTTTTAGTGAAAGAAAGGGGAAGGGGGAAGGAGGGACAAGGAGAAGATGAGGGGAGATGGGAAGAGGAGGGGTGAGGGATCTGCCTGGGACAATACTGGCTATTTGTATTGGCTATTACTTTGTTCAAGAAGATAGCTGAGCTTCTATATGAGTAGACGATGTTAAAGCCTAGGGAGCTGACATGGATTGCTTCTGTAGATGCAAGAAAATCTTTCCTTCAGTAAGACTCTCCTCCTATTTGAAGGGCTGGCTATGGAAGCCAATGGTATGGGAAGTCAACTGGCAGCTTCACTTGGGGTGTCAGGCCATGATGTTGTAGACAGGGACCCTTTCCCTTCCCCTTCCCTGTCCACTCACTAAATTAGAAGGAAAAAAAATTCTGGCAGTGGTGGAGTTCAGCGTACTTTCCCCTTGAGCAGAATTCCTCATGCCTGTTATGAAATTCAGGTACCACAAAATCCGATTCCCCTCTGGGTCCTTCCCCATACTAGAAGCCAATCCAAGGCAGGTCTTGACTAGCAGACAGAGCTCCTGTTACCTGGCATTCAAATGGAGCAGACAGACTCCACTGCTCTCAGCGCAGGATTGGACTGAATCCTCACCACACCTCACACTTCACCCCATTCTTTCTGATACTCATTGTTCAGTGACACAAGACAAGTGGTTTCTGCTCAATCATATTAATAAGATAGTGTCACAGTGATCTAGAGCTGAACTGAAAACCACAATCAAACCATTTTTTTTCAGTAAGAATTGTAAGCAATTTCCAATCTGTAGACTCCTCAGGAGATAACCAACCCAATAGTAACAATTTTCCAGGAAAAGCAAGAAATTGACACAGAACAGTCTTACGGAGTGCTCTAGGCTTTCTGCAAAAACAAAAATGGCAAAACATTAAACAGTTCAGATGCCAGTTAAAGACGTTGATCCTATGCATATCTACGTGGATTTTATAAAGAAACAAACATTGCCACTGGGTGGAACAGATGCTTGACTCTGTATTGTGGCATGTGTTTCTCTTTGTCCAATTGCTTCGTGCTGACCAGCTCATCCCAGTTTTGCTCTAGGCATCATGGACAGGATGGCAGTACAGTACTCCTTATCCGTAAGGCTCTTTATTAAAAGGACTGTCCATTTAGGCTTCTTTTTGCTGTTGTGAGGAACCACCAGACTTCAGGAAGCCGACTGACCTCGGGGGGGAGCAATTCATAGAACCTGGCGACAATAGAACAGAGGGCAGAGCGTCCAAAGCCTCTTTGTGCAAGTTCTCTTATAGAATGCCTTTCCTCCTTTTCTCACAGCAGTAACTTACAGGCCATTAAATCTCACACGTTTCCTTTTCATTTTCATGTTAAAATATGGCGTATTACCCAGAGCAGAGCTATCACAGGATTCTGCCCTGAAAGTCAGCTTTCTGCTATTTGATAATATATGACTTTTAAACGACCAGCATGTCATGGGCCATGAACCTAGCCACATAAGTGATTTCAAATGGCTCAGAAGTGTGTACGTTTTTACAAATGGAACAAATTAAGGCCTGAAAACATTAAAGGATAAAACAAAACGATCAAAGATTGCAACTGTTCCATTAAGCAGGACCTTTAGCTAGACTTAACCACCAATATGCAAAATCGAAGTAAAAGCCCACAGAGTTGTAAAATGCAAGTTAAATCAAAATAAAAACAAAAAAAACCACAAAGCTATCCCTGCTTCCAAAAAAAGAGAAGCCAGCAAGCAGGAAGGGTCTGAAAGAGGCATTGAGTTTCACAAAGCTCAACTTGTTAAGCTCCTCAGTGAGGGAAGGTTGGAAGGAAGGAACTTGTGGTTCTCTGAAGTCAACGCTCATTACCTTTTCCTCTTTGGCACATTCCATTTTATAAATCAGAAACTGATATGCCTTCTACAAAGTATTTGGAGCTATTCCATTGAAGTAGACATACTAAGCTATTGCAAGATTTTATTTTAAACCACCTCGGCCTATGTAAAAAATTACTAATCTTTGTGGTTAATGTTCAATTCAGATAAAACACATTTTCTTGAGTTCTAAAAACCACTACCAAATATCCTTAATTTCCAAAAAAGAATATAATCTTTTGTCAGGGACCCTCTCTACATTTATGTATAAGACATATTATTAAGCATCTAATGATGCCTGTAAGGCTCTTGCAGAATCACTCGGCCATGTGAAAAACAGCTTCCACCGACATCTCTATTATTCTCCAGGGCATAAGGCTTCAGATGGAGAAATCTCAATACGGACAGCTAGAGGGAAGCCATAGTTAATAAGTACCAAATATTAAAAATAATTACAGAAAGTCTTATATTTAATATGTTCATAATTACACATTTAATATGCTAATAATTACATATTAAATAAGTAGCTAATAAGTTAATATAGTCCATGTAAGCTAATAGATACCAAGAGGTAAGTAATATCCCTTTCTTCTTAAGGAGGCAGGAGCCAGAGAACATGGTGGGGGATTAATGAGGGGCTCCCCAGCTAGTTAAGAGTTTACCTGGAGCTGCCAGAGGGATGACGGGTGGAATTACCTGAAGTTAAAATCACGGTTGGCAAAGAACTACACATACAATCCAAAATGAAAGGAAGAGATGAGAAGAAAGGAAAGAAAAAGTAAGATTTCTGGCTGAGAGTCTTAGAAGCCAGGTACCATCAGGCATATAGAATGGGTTGAGAAGTACAAAACTTGTGCTATCACCTAGTGCAGTAGTCAGCAAACCGAGTCTCGCGAGCCACATGCAGTTCTTTGGCCCCTTGAGTGAGGCTTGACATTAGAACCACTTCTTCAAAATAGACTCGCCCAGGCCGAAAACCGACTTCTGCGCATGGGCCACGAAGTTTCAATCGCACTGTACGTGCATGCCTGCACGTGGTATTATTTGTGGAAGAGCCACACACAAGGAGCCAAAGAGCCGCATGTGGCTCTCGAGCCTCGGTTTGCCGATGACTGACCTAGTGAGTGTGTATTAGTGGCACGCAGCGCAGCTCAGAGCAGGTGTGGTTCTCACTAATGAGAGGTCACAGTGCTGGGCTCTTGTGAATGGAGAGATAGGAGGTTAATCAATACTCACTGATTAACTGGGAGTGATTAACCTCTTCTTAAGGAGGATATGTCGATCTCGGACATTACCAGATTGTCCAGTCATGTTACACAGTTTGGTCAATCCCTGGCTAAGGGTTTGAAATATGACTTAATATTGCCCTTGAAATGCTATAAATTAAAGTTCAGAAAATGTCCTCATTTAGTCTTGGGGTCCACATTATCCTTTAATTAACTCAGAGCCTATGTTTAATATTCATTGCCATTGATTTCATACCAGATGTGACCAGATACTGGACAAATCAGAAGTAGGAAATAGCTCTCCTCCTCTGAAGAGGAAAGAATAGGTCAACTAGACATCACTGAACATGAGCCAAAAAGCAATGTGCTTCGATTGTCATCAGGCATCTCTGAAGGCAGCCTGAATGATTTACTTCTAAAAAAAAAAAAAAAAAAAAAATCAGACATACACCAAAAAAAACCCACACCATTACTCACTGTTATCAGAAAGGCAGTAAATATAATCAAAAAGCATGTGAACCTATCAACTGTCACTTCCAGAAAAAAAGAAAAAACACAAATTAAGGAAATGGACGGCACTCCATTTGTTATAAGCAGAGACTCTGATATGGAAACCCTCTCTCTAAACTAAATCAAAGTGTTGAAAACTTTTAAGACCCATGGAAAGGCACACAGGATTCTTTCTTGGATCTTTCCCCAGAACGCTCTACGACACTCCCTCGACAGTGTAACAGGCACTTAACTTTTACTGAGCGCTGCCTGACTGAAGCTTGTATCTCTGCAAAGATAAGTCTCATGTCCGCAGAAGAAAACTATAGAGGATTATTAGTAACTACTGATATTTCTATATATAGGAGGGGAAGTTCCTTACTACTTTTTTTTTTTTTTTTAACAAGTGTTGATTTATTGCTATGGTTTGGGTAACTATCTAGTTATTTTAACATCATCTGTATCCAGTTAACTTTAAAATGGTATGTACAAGGCCAAGTTCCCTTCAGACTACTTAGCTTCATAATCTCCCACGGTACTAAATGTATTAAACCTAATGGAAAATGCATGCCACGGGAGAATCCAATGAGAGACTAAGGATAAAAGCTTATGGGGGAAGAGGGATCCATCAAAGTACATGGATTAGAGAGGGTAAGAAGTAACAGAACCACATGTTTTTTAAAAGTATATTTTCTTATCATTAACACTAATAGACATTATTAGTTGATATGGATCATTTGTATTACTATTAATTAGTATTACTAAAATAATTTCTATTAATACTTCAGAATCCTAACAGTAATGCCAAAACATACTTCAGATATGGCACATCTCTGTCAATATTTGTCACATAAAATGCAAGGTAAGTGTTCTGCAGGCCAGCAGATTCTACTATAGAAGGTAAGTGATCACCCAAACAGGTGGAAGTCAACTTCTAAACTCCTACTCTTACATATTGACTTAGCTTCTGTTTATTAGTAGTCTAAGATTTTCCTTTACTATGAACTTCCTCATGAACTTAAGCCAAATAATTGCTTATATAATATAGCTTCATTCTATAAGTTGAGAGAAAAAAATAAGCATGCATGAAATGTTAAAACATTTCATGTAATCTTGTTAAAGAAATAGATCATACTCCTCCAGTAATAAATCACAACCCTAGCTTGTTTCGATTGAATCTACTTCAAGTACAATACTTCCTCACAATTAGAAAACTTGCTTTTTCAAAATATTCAGTTTTCTCTTTTTAATTGCTTTCCCTTGTAGCTTGAAGGCCTGTGAAATATGATCCGGCCACTTCATAAAGAAAAGTGAGGGAAAACACTATCTCCAACTTTGGGGGCATTTATTTTGTTCTTTTCACAACATCCCCACTTTCAAGTTCTTATTAATGACGTTGCCTTTGCTTCTGCATGAATTTGTGTTAATTACATTTCAACATTTCACCTCACTATTCCTCTTAACAAGCACGACTACACTAGATCTTTGTTCTATTTTCTTTCAAAACTAAGAAGTAATCAACAGAGGTGTAACATATTTACTTCAATTTATGGCACTGCTTTGTAATAAACATTTAATGAATAAATAAATGAATCTGGATGACCACTCTAGTGCTTCGCAACCTTTCCCATTTCATGGCACACATGAAAAATAATGTGTATACGAATATTGGAGTAAGTAAATAAACACCAGGTGGCCAGAAGCTACCAGCTAAGGACTCTGACAGCCTGAACTTGGGCAACTACCAGGCTACCACAGAGCCAAGAGGTGGGAGAATAATGTTAGCACCCCAGAAACTCAGTTATAGTTCAGTATCTTCAAAATGCTAACTATGAAATTCTTCCCCAATTTTTTTTCCTACTTTGCATACTTCTACGTTTTTTCTTTTCTTTTCTTTCTTTTTTTTTTTTTTTTTTTTTTTACCAGGAAACTATTTTTCCTTTGTGGACTCATCCCTCCCTCATTCCTCAGAATCCTGGTGGCATATATGATGCCAGGACCCTGACACTTCACTTGTCTCCATTCTACCAAGGATAATCAATTCAAAGCCCCTGTCCTGCCATGATGGTTGATCCAGGGTGAGCACATGACCCAAGCAAAGCCTATCCAAACTCTCTTCCTTTTAGGTTGGGAATTTTAGGTTAAAATGCTTTGGCCTTCCAACTAAGTCACAGAGGAAGGAAAGAAACTATGCAGTGAATACATGGCCTGGGCCATGGCTGTCCTAAATTCTAGAGCGAATAAAAACAGTTTTGGACAGATGGGTTTCTGCTACTTATAACCAAAGTATCTGTCTAGAATTTCAAAGATTCAATGAATTTCCTGAGTATCAACACATACGTATTGTATGCAATACATGTTTCATATCAGTGGCACACACAGATCAGGTACCTACTGTCTGACTTCTTTAGATATCATGACATTATCTGATATTTCTTTATTCTAAAGATATTATCCTACAAAATGAGAACACTGAAGAGCAAACATTTGGTAGAAGTAAGACCACTAGGGAAGGTGAGGGGAGAAATAAAGTAGGAAGGAAGTTGAAATGAGTCCATTATACAAACACCATGAGGCAAAGGTCCTTTGAGTACATTTCAAACCCATTTGCAGAATCAGACCCAAGGAAAAGTTTTTGTGCGAGAGCAGCAGTTATTTTCTTGACAAAAAGGAATGAGCATGATGAGTTAGGACAAAAAGGAATTCCAAACACTAACATCATCTTAAACATCCCCCTACACCACCACATTTTTTTCCTATAGGAACACAATTTTCTTAAAGAGATGGACTTGTCCCTCACCATGCTTAAAAAGAAAATAATATACTACACCTACTTGGTTAGAAAACTCCCTCAGAGGAAATGAATTCTACAGATCCTATCCAATGGGGGGGGGGGGGGGGGGGAGGGGATTACAGAGTATTATGCTAAATATGTAGCTCATTTAGCTGCTATAAAAAAGAAGGAACTTTTACCAGTTGCAACAGCATGGATGGACCTGGAGAGCATTATGCTAAACGAAATAAGCCAGTCAGAGAAAGATAAGTATCACATGATCTCACTCATTTGTTGAATATAATGAACAACATAGATTTATGAACAAAAATAGATCCAGAGACAGAAAAACACTGAATGGACTATCAAACCTCAGAGGGAAGACAAGGGAGGGTGGAGGGGGGTGGCGGCGGTACCGTGTGTGTGTGTGTGTGTGTGTGTGTGTGTGTGTGTGTGAGAGAGAGAGAGAGAGAGAGAGAGAGAGAGAGAGAAAGAGAGAGAGAGATCAAAGGACTTGTATGCTTGCTTATTAGCATAACCAATGAACACAGACACTACCTGTGTTCAGTAGGGGCTTGTTCTGGGGGGTGGGAGTGGCCGGGGAGGCGTCGATGGGGGAAAAAGGAGACATATGTAATACTTTAAACATTAAATAAAAAAATAATAAAAGGTGGGAGTGGGGGAGAGGTCTTAGTAATGTCTGACTGCTTTCTTATTATACTCCAATTCTGTGCAGATAGCAAGAATGACTATTTATCCTCACATCCCAGAACGTTGATCAATGTCATATAGCGAGGAACCAATACTTTTTAGTTTATTAAGTTACTGAATAAAGATAGGATCAAATTGCAACATTAAGAAGTTAATGCCGCCGGGACCGGTTTGGCTCAGTGGATAGAGCGTCGGCCTGCGGACTGAAAGGTCCAGGGTTCGATTCCGGGCAAGGGCATGTACCTTAGTTGTGGGCACATCCCCAGTAGGGGGTGTGCAAGAGGCAGCTGATCAATGATTCTCTCTCATTGATGTTTCTAACTCTCTATCCCTCTCTCTTCCTCTCTGTGAAAAATCAATAAAATATATTAAAAAAAAAAAAAAAGAAGTTAATGCCTATGGGATAGGCACCTTTACACTCAGTTATTTTATATCTATCTTAAAAGATCAATATTAGAACGAAGGGATATACATCTTAAATAGGCTGCATAAGTTAACAAAAGAACTTCAAATGAGCAAATCCACCAATAAAGAGAAATACCAAAATTGCATCATGGAAGATATCCTTGCAAAGTATGCTTTCATTCAAGAAATATTTGCATACATAACTCAGAGTAAGGAGAGGAAACAACAAATTGGGATGATAAGGACAGGAAATAGAAGAGAAAGAAAAAATTTAAAACTCATTAGGCCCATGATTTAAAACTGATAAAAATCCTGCACAAAGGAAGGATAACCCACATTTCCAACCGCCCAGCTTTCCCCCCATTACTGCTCCATTGTTTGTTTCTTTACCTGAGAGGAATCTGCTTGAGCTAATTCTGTGGTGATCTTCAGTATTTGGCGAAGATTTCGTCCTTTATCTTCAACAAGGAGGTGAACCAGCAGCAGCAGAACAGGCACAGGGATCGTTGTAGTAATAGGGAGCAAGGACTCTACGGAAGCCAGCCAGTCACTGGCTGCAGACTCGTCTGCCAGTACCTCAAGGAGCCTCCAGGTTGTAAATATGGAAGCATATGTGCTAGAAATGGGGAGCGCAAGCTCGAAGGGCAGCTGAAAAATGAAAAGCATAGAAAGATATGAATAAAACGAGAAACAAATATTGGTCAGAATTATATTTGACATGCATTTATGTTTTGTATTTCATGATAAGAAATCAATCCTTCCAACAAAATGAGTACAGAATTTTCAGTGCTTTCTGCAAACTGCACACAGCTAATGGAATTACACAAGGAGAAGACAGTTGTTATAAGAAACTCTGGAACAGTTTGCACTACTTTTCTTCCTATTTACTATTTGTTCCCAGTTAAGGCAGAAAAAATACACACAAAAAATCAATAAATAAGACCCAGAGGCAACACTGTTTGGAAAAGGCATTATCACTAAGAAAGTAGTCACTAACAAGAGGAAAGATACAAAAAACAAACGGAAAACGTTGCATTTGTCCAGCTTCAGACCCTGGAAGAGGCAGCCCGAGCTGCGGGGACTGGGCCCAAACTGGCTCTCTGACATCCCCCAGGAGTCCCAGATTGCGAGAGGGCAGTTTTTTGATGAAGCACCCCGGAATCAGACTCCCTCCTCCCTGGTTCTGGGTGCATCACCCGAGAACTGCAGCTGGCTAGTTGCCACAGCTTATCAGCTCCCTGATGGTCATTGTGCATCATAGCTATCAGCCAGTCACTTAGGCTTTTATATATATAGATGTGTATACACACACACACACACACACACACACACACACACAATTTTATTGATTTCAGAGAGGAAGGGAGAGGGAGAGAGAGACAAATATCAATGATGGATTTATTTTATTTTATTTTTTTAAATATATTTTATTGGTTTTTTACAGAGAGAAAGGGAGAGGGATAGAGAGCTAGAAACAACAATGAGAGAGAAACATCGACCAGCTGCCTCTTGCACACCCCCTACCGGGGATGTGCCCGCAACTAATGTACATGCCCTCGACTGGAATCGAACCTGGGACCTTTCAGTCCGCAGACCGATGCTCTACCACTGAGCCAAACCGGTATCGGCAATGATGGAATTATTGATTGGCTAACTCCTGCAGGCCCCCTACTGGGGATTGAGCCCACAACCCAGGCATGTACCCTACACTGGAACTGAACCTGGGACCCTTCAGTCTGCATACCGACATGCTACCCTTTGAGCCAAATTACATTTTTTAATGGTGGAGTGGAATACTACATATTTGTATTTGCTTGTATATGCAAAGGTAAGTGACTACACAAATAAAAAGGCGATTTATATACAGTAATTTTCATTTTCTATTTGCAAGGGTGGGAACTGGACAACTTAGAATCAGGGTGAGAAGGAGACTACACATTGTACACCATTTTATAACTTTAAATCATTGTTATTATAATTTATTAAAATTATAATTTAAAAAATTAAGTATTTAATTTATTATAGCTCTTTCCAAATACACATTCTCTTCCAAAATGTAATTCATTAAAGATTAGAACCCATTTCTTTAGACTAAGAACACTGTATTGGGCATGAGATTTGAAAGACGAGGACTCAGCCCAGCCATGGCAACAACTGGCTGTTACACAATCTGAGACTTGCTTTTTGCATTTATAAAATGGAAGTTATGACTACTTTACTGTCAAGATTACTTAGGTAGGGTAATCAGGCAGGCAGGCAGAGTGGTTAGGGGCTTTGAGGCAGGCAAACAGGCAGAGTGGTTGGGGTGATGAGGCAGGCAGGCAGGCAAAGATGATTAGGGGCAATCTGGCAGGCAGGCAAGCAGGTAGGTGGGCAGGCGAGCAAGCGAACAGTTAGAAGCCAGCAGTCCTGGATTGCTAGAAGGATGTCTGGCAGTTGGACATCTCCCAAGGGGTCCCAGATTGCGAGAGGGTGCAGGTCAGGCTGAGGAACAACCCCCCCTTCCCCCCAATGCATGAATTTTGTGTATCAGACCTCTAGTGTTAATATTGTATTGTATAACAAAATAGAGTAGGTCTCAAAAGTTTTCACCACACACACAAAAATTGTAATTATGTGTAATGATGTTAACTAGATTCATTGTAGTGATCATTCTTCAATATATACATACGAGTCTCTGGTGCAAGAATTCATACACATTGAAAAGAAATTAGAAGAAATATTTTAATATCACTATTTGCCCTTTCTCTATAATTGAAGTGTCAACCAAATCCACAATCAACAATGACAGATGGAAACACAAGCATGTGATTGGTACCAGTGAGAGTTTTACATGTATCATGCATGTGCGAGTCAACTCAGCCTTTCATAGACATAGAACAAACTTGCTTAATTAGACCTGTTTTCTGACTTTGCCCAGTGAAGCATCCCAACTTCTCTTTCTGGGTCCCAGGTTTGATTCTGGCCAAGGCACATGCCCGGGTTGTGGGCTCGATCCCCAGAAGGGGGTGTGTAGGAGGCAGCCGATCCATGATTCTCTCTCATAATTGATGTTTCTACCTCTCTGTCCTTCTCCCTTCCTCTCTGAAATCAATAAAGAAATATATTTTTAAAAATGCAAAGATAAACTAGGATGTTATCTATTTGTGGAAAGTGCTCCAACCAACGGAGCCATCTGGTCAGGGCTGATCACCCTTTTTAAAAATTTAAGCCACAGTTTATTTTTGGCTTTTCTTCTGCACCCTACAGGCTGGTTTCTGCTGCA
This sequence comes from Pipistrellus hanaki, assembly GCF_964339955.1. Classification (NCBI taxonomy): domain Eukaryota; kingdom Metazoa; phylum Chordata; class Mammalia; order Chiroptera; family Vespertilionidae; genus Pipistrellus; species Pipistrellus hanaki. Next base: position 56,078,528 of record NC_140513.1, on the reverse strand, counting down.
TGCTCAGAGTCACCATGCCTGGATTTTTGCTGCTGGAACATTTAACACTACATGATTAGAGGGGTCTGCTTTTGCAGATGAAACAGCTATGGCACTAGCTTGAATTTGTGTAATTCCTCTCTCTGTGGAGAGGTAAGATGCTTCACCAGTGTTACCTGATTGTAACCTCATTCAATCTCCGTAAGAGTAGTACTTGGGAGATTAAAAAGTTTCACTGAAGGTAAAACGGAAATAGCAAAAGAGAAAAGGTCTGGCAAATACAGGCCTCGGACCCATCCACTAACCACACATTCACAATATCATAATGTAAAAAGGAACCGGGACAGTGAGACTGAATGAGGATGCCTAGCAGGCGGAAAGAGGAATGGAGTGTGACAGGCCTGCCATCTTCTAGGGAAGAGGGTGGAGTAGGGGCACACAGAACACACCAATACCCAGGATGCCAGGGAACCGGGGCCTCAGGTGCCACATTCAAAATGACATCTTCCTTACAGATCTTAGAACTGCAGGCATTTGAGGAGACTTCCCACCTCGGACTGTGCCTGCGACATGCTGCACTTATTAAAACAGTGCGACAAGGAAGTCCATGCCTGAGTAAGCGGGAGAAGCACGTGGTGAAACACAGCCAGTGCCTTCTCCGCAGGATTCCTCAGGCCCTTTACTATGGATGTTCCTGGAAACTCGAAGAGAAAAAGGGTTCTACAGCATTTCCAAAACTTATTTCACAACAGGACTACTTCCTCTCTCCCTTTCCAGAAAAATATACTAACATCTACACAGCTGCCCAACAAGATGGCGAAGTTCACCAATAGAGTTTCAACCCAACACATACACTCATCGGGAGGTGAGGCTACCTGCAGAGACACAAACCCACACTACCACTTCACTTTTATTTAAGGGTGACCAGGATGAGCCTCATTACCTGTTGGTGGTCGTCTCTGCAGCACCCTTGCTGTACCGTTTCTAAGAGTTTCAGGGCCAACTGCTGCCTCGAGGGACCGTCTTCATCCGCGGATATGCAGTCTTCCAAGGCCGTGGAAGAAAGGATCTGCAGAGCCGGCATGACTAGCAGCGAGGACGACTTTGGCATCTTCTGACCGTCAGCAAAAGAGAGGAGCTTCAAAGCTATTCATCAAAACAACAATTCATGTTTTTACAAATTAATGCCACAGGGAAAACAAAACACTATTTTGTTTAAGGGTGAATTGCAAGAACTTTCCTTACAACTGGGTCACACATATAACTAAGATATTAAATCTTATCTTTTTAGAAATAAAAGGAAATTAAATAGTATCCAAAAATAAGTTATTTCTGTATATAACTGAAAACCCAATGAAACTCTTAGAAAAAATACATATCATATGTCAGAAAGTATAAATCAACTTTTTTAGGTCAATACAAATTTCTTTAACATACAATTCAACTTTTGTCCCTGTTCTGTCAGATCCTTCTACTGCCTTCAACAGACAGAGCCAAGAGCGCAGAGTTCCTGCTCAGTGGAGAGCGAGACCAACGAGTCCGCGCTTCCCTTACCAGCCCAGCTGAGCACTGTCTGAGAGGTTAGTGAGTAAAGATGGCGAAGCTGGGCTAGCTTTGCATTTTAATTGCTGAGAAGCAGATCAGGAAAGTCGCCAAGTCCATAACCAGCCTAACAGTCAAACCCAGTTTTACAAATGACTCTTTTTTCTAACATGGACACTCAATTTACATATCAGAGCCACACATGCAAATGTACAATGTCTTCGTCATGTGTACAGTCTCCCCTAGAGGAATAACAGAACAATTTAAGGCTTAAATGTACTTATTTCACGGTTACTGGATGAACCCTGATTTATGATGTTATTCATACCGTAGGCTTCTGAGCTAGATTATCAAAGCAATAAACTGATATTCCCACTATACCAAAGACAAAAAAAATTTGTAAGCCTTAAACCATGTCATTGAGTTGCCAGTATTTTATTACTAAGTCACTTGGAAGTCAAACCTGAACATAGTATGAAATATAAATACCTGTTTCTCTAACACTATTCATTTACATTTTTTGGTCTAAATATTAGTCTTAATTCATTATTGTCTCTGAGTATCATGAAAATTCATCTTTGACCATAAGGCATGAAATGCATATAAGACAAATATTTATTTATAAACTATCATAAGTCTTCCAGGCAATTTTATAAACTGCTATTTACAATCATAATTGCTATTGAAGAAGCATAATATTGTATTAATGTTCTGAATTTTTCAAATGTGAAATAATCACTAACCCTTGGTTATTCTATTTTTTTTTTTTTGAATGCTTGTTCCCAATAATAGTAAACAATAGTTCTTATTTTGCAAAAGACATGCTGGCTCAGTCATTTTCAATGCGATTGATTCAATCTAAGGTAACTTCAAATCAGAAATATTGGTTTAAAAAACAAAAAGTCTGTTATCCATCAATGAATGAAAGTATTGGGGTGTTTGATCCTATAGCATCCTATTATACATGAACCACAACAAGAGTATCTTCAGAATTTAAAAAGAGAGTTCTCTACCACTTCGGAATTTCTTTTTGTCACAAAAGAAATCCATCTATGTGAAATAACCACAAAAGGCAAATTTAGAGAGACAGAATGCACATTAACGGTGGGAATGAGGATTAACTATAAGTGGACACAAAAATTGGCAGGGAGGAGGTGATGGAAACGTTCTAAACCTAGATTGTAGTTCTGGTTGCATAATTCTGTAAGTTTCATAAAAAAAAAACTTATTTGTATACTTAAATCATAAAACATACGGTAAATAAAATCCATCTCAATAAAGCTGTTTAAAAAAAAAAGCTGTCAGTAGTAGTAGCACTAGCAAATTCCACATGTGGGGTGATGCCATGTTTATAGTTACCGGAAAAAAAGGCAAAAGTAATTCAGGAAAGGAACAGGGAGGAGGACACAAATGAGCATAAGGCCAACAGGCTAGGGTAGGGCAGGGATCAAGGCCACAGAGCCAGGGCCTCCTCCACGTACTAAAGCCATTCCAAAGACAGACTGCAAGCGTAGGAGCAATCCACCCTCAAAATCATGATGAATTAAAATGCCCAGAATAGCCAGGACAGGTTTGGCTCAATGGATGGAGCGTCGGCTTGGGGACTGAAGGGCCCCGGGTTCGACTCTGGTCAAGGGCATGTACCTTGGTTGTGGGCATATCCCCAGTAGGGGGTGTGCAAGAGGCAGCTGATCAATGACTCTCTCTCATTGATGTTTCTAACTCTCTATATCTCTCCCTTCCTCTCTGTACAAAAATCAATATATTTTTTAAAAAAATAAAAAATAAAAAATAAAAAAAATGCCCAGAATAATAGACTATACAATCAGTATTTACCTCAAGCACGTTTTTCAAATGAGGGTGGGACTGTGTCAGTGTATCGTGGCACTATCCAACAATGTACACAGAGCCTCCATTATCACACGGATTACAGTGGACCCAATAAAGCTGGGCAACATTAATGTAAAAGCCACATTTACATTCATTCTTCACCACATCATTCTCCCCTCCCCCCCCCCCCCAAAAAAAAAGCTCAAATGCTTTCAAGTTTCTGCTTATGTTACATTGGTTACTGTTCCATAAGCCAAAGCAAATCAAATGACTTTTAAAAATATTTTTATTGATTTCAGAGAGGTATGGGGGAAGGGAGAGAAAGAGAGATAGGAACAAAGATGAGAGGGAAATCATGAATTGGCTGTCTACTGCATGTCCCCAATCCAAACTAGGGATCGAGCCCACAACCATGTACCCTGACCGGGAATCAAACCCTGACCTCCTGTTTCATAGATCTATGCTCAACCACTGAACCACACCAGCAGGGCCACATCATTTTTAAATAGAACATTTTTGCCTCTCTGTAGCCCCATTCCTCACTTTTCTTTAAATAATACTGGAAAGTGAGGAGAATGTTATCTTTCATTTGCTTAACTAGGTTAATTAATAACCATAAATTAAATTTTGTCCAATGTGGCAGGAGTTTTGAATAGTAAGGGTATAGTTTTCAAAACAAAAACAAATGCTAAACAATTATTGTTTCGAGGGTTTTATGCTATTGACACTGAGGGTGAATAGCTGATATGCCCTTCAATATATTTACCAATGTCACAGCTATTAATAAATGATTCTGCACAAGGTTAATACCTTGTTGGACAAAGAGAAAAAAGATTCTATGTGAAAACAATCAAGAAAATTCCAAACAGAAACTCAAAATATATAGGGCTTTACAGTATAACAGGATATATAGAGTTCAAGGGACGCCTGCCAACCCTCAGGTTATGTTTACATTTACCTAGACTTAAGATTGGCTTCTGCTGACTTGCAGGAGTCTGTAGAAGTAGCAAAGCTATTCCAATTATGACCAGTTCAACAGGAAAATCCTAAAGAAAAGAAGAAAACACAAAGAGTTGTTAAGAAGTTCCCAGAGCCACGGCTTTATAACATGTACCCAGGAAGAGTACATTCAACATGAAAGATTGTTAACCTGTTACAGTCCTGCCTCCATACCCATGGGCTCTGTATCCACAGATTCAACCAAAAGCAAATAAAAAATGTCTTAAAAATAGTCGGTTGTTGCTGACATGCACTATGCAGTTATAGACACATGATGGTTGCATCTGTCTTGAACAGGTATAGACTTTTTTCCTCGTCCTTATTGCCTTATTATTCCCTTATACAGTATAACAACTATTTACATATCATTTAATACATTGTATTGGGTATTATAAGCAATCTAGGGATGATTTTGGGTGTGTATGAAGGATGTGCTTAGACTACTTGCAAAAACTACACTAATTTAAGAAACTTGAGCACTGTAGAGTTTGGTGTCCATGGGGCATCCTGGAACCAATCCTCCAAGGACAGCAAGGGATGAATGAAGATCAAATTATCAACAGTGAGCCTGTTCTCCTAAAGGAATAATCGGTGAATGCCGGAGCACTCATACATAAATTCAAAATCTTGTATCTGGCCAAAGAACAGCAGGCTAAAAAACATAATTTATAAGAATAATATCTTAACACAATACAGCCACATGTCTTCAAAACAGTGAATCTTTGCAAGCCACTAAAGACAACCCAAAATCCTGGATTTAAGAATATTTCGTTTTTGAGAAGTAGCTCAGTTGTCTACTTACCTAATACAGGCATGATTCATTTATATAGCTTGCATAATAAATTATACTAAATGCATTTTAATAAATCATATTATAATGGAAGAAACATTAGTGCCTAGGGAGGCAGAGATTATTTTTAAATTACAGTAATTTATTAAGCATATTTAAATGCAGCAAAGCAATAACCATAGAAACTTTAAATCATTAATTTCACCAAGTATATAAACAAAATGAAAAAGAGAAAAAGGACATGCGCATTAAGTCCCAATAAATAAGATGCAAGTGACATACAATATTATTTGAGGATTCTAAATACAGAAAACATTAACATATTATGGAACTAATAAAGGAAGGTCTACCACACTTTGCTAGAATTACTTCATTCTGAAATTTCACAGAAGTACCTGCAGAGCAGAAATACCTATAAATCATGAGGATAGGCAAGAAAAAAAGGATACGTGAGGTGGTGTCACATTAAAGAAACCCTTTAGAGAAAATTTCATCTGAGCCTCTCAGAAGTTATAATCTTGGGAATGCTATCAACTCTGGAACAATGTAATAAATATCCTACCTAATAAAAGAGTAATATGCAAATTAACCATCACTCCACTACACCCTCAAGCCACGCCCACCAGCCACACCCACCAGCCAATCAGAGTGAGTATGCAAATTAATCTCAACCAAGATGGCTGCCGCCACAGAGAGTAGGTAGGAGGCTTAGGTATCCAGGGAATGGAGGAAGCCAAGCTTTCCACACACCCTGGCCAGCCCAGGCTACACTCAAGGCTACAAAGTTTCAATTATAAAAGATAAATCCCAAGAAAAATGGCGGCAGCCACAGAGCTGGAGAGAAGAGGCTAGGGTTGCACCCAGCAACAGAGGAAGCCAAGCCTTCCGCCTGCCCTGGCTGGCTTAGGCCTCCACTCCAGGCTATAAAAACTCAATTATAGAAGATACATAAAACCAAACAGAAATGGCTGCAGCCACTGAACGAGCAGAAGGCTTGGCTTCACTCCAAGCTACAAACTTTCAATTGTAGAAGATAAATAAACCCCAGATACCAGGGCCTCCACTTGGGTCACTAGGGGGCATGGCCGGCCTGCAAACTACCACAGGCCCTTCACGCAGGCTGTCCCACACCCCAAGGGAAACCCCCACCTTGATCAGGGACACCCTTCAGGGCAAACCAGCTGGCCCCCACCCATGCACCAGGCCTCTATCCTATCTAATAAAAGAGTAATATGCAGATTGACCATCATTCCAACACACAAGATCAAGATAGCTGCCCCCATGTGGACAAACGATGGCCACCACAAGATGGCCAGCAGGGGAGGGCAGTTGGGAGGGACCAGGCCTGCAAGAAAGGGCAGTTGGGGGCAATCAAGCCTGCAGGAGAGGGCAGTTAGAGGCTGGCAGAGGAGGGAAGTTGGAGCAAACAGGCTGGCAGGTGAGCAGTTATCAATCAGGCTGGCATGGGAGTAGTTAGGGTGAAATGGGCAGTTGGACATCCATCGAGGGGTCCCAGATTGGAGATGGTGCAGGAAGAGCGAAACACGCCCCCCCCCCAATGCACAAATTTTGTGCACCAGGCCTCTAGTCTATATATATAAAAGCCTAAGCAACTGTACAGCTGGCTGATCAACGGGTAGCTATGACATGCACTGACCACCAGGGGGCAGACACTCAATGCAGGAGCTGCCCCCAGTGGTCAGTGTGCTCCTACAGCCAACCTCTGTGGCCAGCCAACCTCCCACAGTCCCTCCTCCCAGCCAGCTGGCCAGCCCGATTGGCCCTAATGGGGCCTGGGTGAGATGGCCCTGATTGCACTGGGTATTATAAGCACGCTAGAGATGATTTTAGGGACTGAGGAGGGACCCCACCCATGCACCAATTCATGCACAGGGCCTCTAGTATATCTATAAGTCATTTAAAAAGTGAAATTAATCACAATGCAAAATCTTCTAAAGATGTTATGGATTAAAAACAAACAAACAAACAAACAAAAAAAACAGCCAGCCTGGCCGGTGTTGGCTAAGTGGTTGAGTGTTGACCTATGAACCAGGAGGTCACAGTTCAATTCATGATCAGGGAACATGTCCATGTTGCAGGCTCCATCCCTAGTCTGGGGCATGCAGAAGGCTGCCAATCAATGATTCTCTTTCCATATTAATGTTTCTCTCTCCCCCTCTCCCTTCCTTTATGAAATAAAATAATTTTTAAAAAACAGCTAAAGAGAAAACTGATTTTTTAAATGGAATATATTCAAATTTTTGTCTTCGCAGCTCACATATGTTCACTATTTTGAAATACAGTTGAGAACCATGAAGCAACTCATCTGTTTGAGGACAATACATGCATTTTGAAACAAATACGCTTACAGTATACACCATCACACTATTCTTTGCCATTATCTTTTCCTCAATTTCATTTCAAACTCTGCATGTTCATAAAAAACAAAACAAAAAGAAAACCAGCAAGAGGATTTACATTTCAAATTTACCAAGAGGATTGGAGACAAAAGCATTCCTGTATTCGAATGCTATCACGGGAAAGCCTTTTCCACACAAGCGGTCCCTGAAAGGGTTATAAAGCGGCTTTTCGGGGTTCTGAAATGGTCTAGACCAGGTGTCGCAACCTGCGGCTCTTTTGAAGCTTTACCGAGGCTCCAACAACTTGCAAGCCTGTGTGAAAATGAAGGTAACGTCTTACAGCCCTGATGTGCTGACACTGTGCACTGAGGTTCAGGAGCAAAAATCCCATTAACCAGGTAAATTAAATATTTTAATTAACTATTAATTTGCAAAAATATATTTTACATTGTTAAGTGAAAAAGTCCTTTTTTTTCTTCAGATTGACAGCTAACTGCACGATCCGGTATATAGCATTAAGGTAAGAAACAATATATGCAGTGTTATATTTGTTTTAAATGTCGCAATGGTTTTGTGGCTCCCAGGTGTTTTTTTTCCTTCGGAAACGGGTCCAAGTGGCTCTTTATGTCTTAAAGGTTGCAGACCCCTGGTCTAGACCCATCTTACGTGGCGGGAACTTAAAGGTAGGAAGGCAGAAACAAGAGTAGCCTGTTCAGAACAGAGGGTGCAGGGAAAGAGCTGGAGATGCAAGACACCACAAGTAAGGAAAAGCCATTGTGGAGGATAAACCTAAATGATCTCACATGGCTTTCACTTCTGAGAGGTTATAAGCTTGTTCGTTTGATTTCTAACAGACACTACAGATTGGTACCATTTCATGAGATCTTTTCATAGACGCTGTGTTGAACATCTCGTGTGCCACTTCAAACACTGCTGTAGTTACTCTTGCTTCAGACCAATGAGACATCCCGAAGCATGGGGAGCTAAAACTTGCCAACGAGGCAACAGAAGCTCAAGTACAAATATCAACCTCTTTATTCTGGGTCCCACAGGAGGGTTTGAGACATTTCATACTGCTACTCAGAACACACTGTGGCATGGAGCAACCGGTGCTTGCAGCAGTGGCAAGCTTGATAATATTTATATGGCCTCTCCCATGGTCAGTGTTTCGATCTTCCTGCGCCCCTCCCACGTGCTTCCTGTGACTGCACTTGCACATGAATGCCTGTTGCATCAGCCTCTGCTTTGGGGAAACCCAGGGTCTGGTTCTGTTTACTTTTGGGGGAACCCAGGCTAACTCCGAGTCTACCTAAAAAGGGAAGGCAAATATTTTTTTAAAAAAGGGGGGGAAATGCCATCGGAGTCTTCCCTTGGAGTCTACACTTTTGAGCACCACCTAGGTACCAGGCGCTGATGTGCTAGGGACGCTGCTGTGAACAGGATGGTAGGGAAAATGAAGTGTAAGGAAGCTGAATCAGAGGTGAATATCTGTAGCAGACACAATGGAGGAGCCCAGCTCACAGTCTCCCAGGGCCATGTCTGGGCTACTCTGTCTCCAGGGCAGAGCTGATTGGTCCAAGCTGGGCCGATCAGACAACAGGGGCCTGATCAGATTCAGGATTTGTTTAGTTTCACTTTTTGTTTCTAAGATGAGCAGGAGGTGTGTGTTCTTTCATGAAGAAGCACATAATGTGTGTTGCTCTTTCTTTTCTGATGTTGGTAGCGATTGATGTTCAGTGCCTAGTTCAATTAATTCATTGGGAGTTAGAGAAACATGTCAGAGTGCACCAAGAGGATACAATCAGCAGAATTCACAACGTAAGAAAACTCTGCAGCTCACATAAACCAGGTTTTTCAATCCATACAGGGGGGTTAGGGGGGTGGGGCAAAAGTAGATAATACAATAATTATTAATAACAATATAAGAATAAACTGTTTTGCATACTCACATTTGTGAACCTATTCTTTTTTTCCACCCTGTATACTTCAAGGGGAAAAAGGGAGGGAATGGAAGGGAATGACCTTTAGTATAAAAGATCATGCACACAAAACTATATTATGATGTGTAGGCTTATGCATTTAGGTGTTAAAACTTTTTAAAATGTAAGAAAGATACTCCTATAGAAGTCAGGACAGTCAGGGGACAGAGGAGGTTGTAATTAAGACTAGGCTTGTGGGAAACTTCTATGGTTGCTAAAAAAGTTCTATCTGTGTGATGCTTACTAGGGTGTTTGCCTTACATGCAAATCATATATATATATATATATATATATATATATATATATATATATATATATATATATGATCACCTGAGGGCCTACTTTAAAATACAGATGCTTAAGCCTCACTTAGCCCTGCTAATTCAATTTCTCTAGGGGCAGGCCCCAGGCATTTGCATTTTAATAAACTCTGCCTAGTGATTTTTATGCACACTAGCTTGTAAGCTTCACAAACCTTGTCTGTTTTTACCTAATTATTTGTATCATATAAGTGTTTGCCACAGAAGATGCTTACTAAATATATGCTAAATGTGTAGTGTGGGTAGGGGCAGATATACAACAAGATGGTCAGAGAATGATAGTAAAAACGACTAAACTCTATAAAATTATAATTTATAATCATGTCACTAGGCAAATGAATCTAGTACAAGCACATAGGCTTCTATCCTGACTTTCAAAACCATACAGCCAACTGTTTATGATCCATACATACATTAAACCAAGCATATCTCAAAACAAAGTTGCCAATTTCCTTCTAACATCAGCTACCACTTCCAAAAGTGAAGGACACTATCCAGTTGTCCAAAATAGAAAACTAACCCTTTGCACTCCGCTGTCCCCTCTCAGGGGACATCAGAATTCTAGCATATCATTCGGATGTCTCCTCTCAGGGGACATTGCAGTTTATTAGTGATTACGGGGAATTGAGTTAATTCAACGCACGTTTCGCAAAGTAGCGTCGAGTAGCTGGTAGCCAATGTCCAGAATGGTTCGGAGTGCAAAGGGCTAAAAATCTACGAAGGACCCTCTCCTTCACCATCTAGTCACCACAAAGCCCTATTGGTTTCATCTCCTATATTTTTATTTTCCTATCTTCATTTCCCTAATTAGCCCCTTGCTGTAAACTGGATTGTGTCCTCCTAACCCCAAATTCACATGCTAAAGCCCTACCTGCCAAGGCAACAGTTGTTGAATAAAGAAGCAATTAAAGTTAAACCAAATCACAGGAGCAGCGCCCTATTCCAGGAGGATTGGTATCCTTACAGGAATGAACAATTAAGAGCTCACCCTTTCTCTCTCCTATGTGATGACATAAGCCAGGAAGATAGATAGCCCTTGCTAGGATTCAAATCAGCCAACATCCTGATCTTGGACTTCCTAGTCTATAGAACTGCAAGGAAAAAAATGCTGTTGATTAAGCCACCCAGTCTATGATATTTTCTTACGGCAGCTCTAGCTGTCTAAGACATCCCTCCTCATTTCCTGCCCCCTAAGGGTTACCCTGTTCTAAACCCTCCTCCACTCTACCATCAGAATAACCACCACACACAGACTAGCAGGGCCCTCTCTGCTCAAAGGTCTTCAATAGCATGCTATTACCTAGAACTGTGGTTGGCAAACTGCGGCTCGCGACACATGTGGCAATTTGGCCCCTTGAGTGTGGCTCCTCCACAAAATACCATGGCCTGGGCAAGTCTATTTTGAAGAGGTGGCGTTAGAAGAAGTTTAAAAAATTTGGCTCTCAAAGGAAATTTCAATCATTGTACTGTTGATATTTGGCTCTGCTGAGTAATGAGTTTGCGGACCACTGGCCTAGAAGATAAAATGTGAACTCAACTCTGGGCCTTATCTCCTATACTTTGACCCTTCAACAATACTCAACACCTTCTCGTTTTCTGAGTGGGCCATGCTGCCCTGCTCTCTCATGTGTCTGTGCCTGGGCACATGCTGTTCCTGCAGCCAGAATGCCTCCTAGCCTCTGGTGTGGACCAGGCCAACTCCTATTCCGCCTTCACACATCTGAACTCATACCCTCCTTTCCTTAATGTGCCCTTTAAATACAGCAAAGCATTCACCTCACTGTATTGTAATCATTTATTTGCATGTCTGTAAGCCCCTTGAGGTCATGGAATGCACCTTTTTATTTATGTATTCCATAGGGTCTGCCATATAATAAATGTTCATTACTTGTGTCCTACATGAGTAAATGGGAAAGTGACAGAGTGGCAGATACTTAACTGATGCTCTAAAGAGAATTTAATGATTCATTTTTATAATAAATGATATTAGTAGTAGTTGTACATTAGTATGATCCAATCATATGAGAGCAACACACCCCTTTGATATGATAAAGTATAAGTGCACACCCACCCAGCTCCTTCATGTAAGACCCACTGAAGTGATAAATGATGCATTAAATTTTTTTACTGTCCTTACCTCCTTCAGCAGTTCAACACTACGCTCCAGAAGGTGAATTAACAATGTGCATTCCCCAGTGATCTTCAAGCTGACTTCACAGACACACAGCAGCTGCAGGGTCAGCTGGGCAAGCTGAATTTTCCAGAAACCAGGGTGACGTGAAAGGCTTAAATATACTTCCTCGATAAACAGCATCGCTTCTGTTGTCTGCATCAAATCCTTTATCTGTTTTAACAAGTCATTATATATCATTACAATAAAGTACAAACCAAAGAATAATTTTAAACTACACAATAAATGTCAAATACATTTGCCTTAAAACTTATACGGTCTTAAGGAGATGCATAAATGTACAGAACTCAGAGGGGATTAAACTGTACATCATGCCTTTTCCTTCTGTCACTATGGTACACAAAATAATTGCTCCTGTTTTTATTACTGCTGCCTGGCACCAATTGTTTTCATTTATTTTTCTAATTTCTCTGATTGCAGATCTAAGACAAATTACATCACAGTGCCAACATCTAAAGGAATTTAAAGTTGGTTTTGGGTTCTTCAAATGAACTCTCCTTTCTACAACTGCAACATAATTGCCTGATGGTAAAGGGCTAGCATGTTATTCTAATTCACTATAAGTCCTTCATCTGCAAGGTATTTGCTCAGAGCACCTTAACTGAGGGCATCATTTCCACTCTCAGCAGGCAGGAGGAAAGACCATGTTCACATGGCAGGGTATCTTCTCCACAGGCTAATGGATTAGATAGGAAAGACTTGGATGCTCCTGAAAAATCTCAATTCAATTCAAGGCCAGCTGTTCTGATTACAATTCTGGAGTTGGCATTAAGGATATGGTCCTGCTAGCAGACACACTGGCATTTCCCAGAGATTAGATTACAAACAATGAACCATCTGCTTCGATCAGGAGCCTGTGTCTGTTAAATTCATCAACAGGAAAGCCTACAGTTGACCAGCTATACCTTTTACCAGTCATTACCACCCCAAGTTATACAGAGAGAAAAAAATTAATTCCTAGCAAACAAGAGAAAAAGAGATATTATAGCCAAAACTGGTTTGGCTCAGTGGATAGAGCGTTGGTCTGCGGACTCAAGGGTCCCAGGTTTGATTCTGGTCAAGGGCATGTACCTTGGTTGCAGGCATATCCCAAGTAGGGGGTGTGCAAGAGGCAGCTGATCGATGTTTCTCATCGATGTTTCTAACTCTCTATTCCTCTCTCTTCCTCTCTGTAAAAAATCAATAAAAACATATTAAAATAATAAAATAAAAAATATTAAAAAAAAAAGAAAGAAAAAAAGATATTAGATCAAGGGGGAGGAGATAGTCCAAAATACCAAGTTATAAAAAAAATAAATGTAAAAGGTTCAGTAAATTATTTTGCTCTTTTGTAAATATAGAGTGGGAGTGGTAAAAGGCCACCAAGAAAAGGAAGAGATTTAAAATTAAGTAAAGCCTTATGTCTGACATTTCCTTAAATGCATTTTTTTGGTGCATAACTGAAATTTTCCATAATAAAAAAGTTTTATTAAAGGCTCTCTAATCTTTATCATAACCACAATTCTTAACAAGAACAATTTTGAAGTAGAAATAGATCATGTACAATGGTAACATGTGTGATGACAAGAGCCACAATGATAAAGAAAGAACTGCTAGGACCAAAGTCAACAGTCAAGTTTAAGACAGCTAAGTCCCAACAAAGAAAATATAAATTGAAGGGCAGCTGGCAGGAGAAGAAAAGGCAATAGGAGTTCCACTGACCGCCCTCTGATCACAGGGCGGTAGGGTGGCATGGCTATTTCTAAAAAACTTTTAATGAATGCGATTCTATTCAGGTGCTCAGTACTGTATTCAGCACTAAGAGGAACATTTCATAGTAACACAATCTGAGAGCCAATAAACGAGAGAATTCCTGCCATAGGACAGTGAAGCCTGGAAACCATTTCATATGGAGAAGTATGAAATTGATGAAGGAAAGAAAGGAAGAAGAGATGGAAAGGAGCGAAGGATGGAACGGGGGAAAAGAAAGCAGAGAAAAACAACATAGGATGCAGATAGGCTTTTGAAAAAGCTCGTTTTTTTTCTGAGAAGAATTGTGACTAATGAGTAAAGTCTTGGGAAAATGCAGGTAAATTAGAAGTACTTGCTAAAAAGAATGAAGGAAAGAGAGGAGGGAGGGAGAGAAGAAGGAAAGGCAGAGTTTCCTTGCAAAATAGTTTTTAAAGAATATGAGAAATGCCTGTAATCAGTGGGAACATGGATTACATTGCTGTGTTCAGATTCCTCATTCTAAAAAGCCACACGTTCAGTGATTAAATATGCTTATGTTGCTAGTTCAATTTGTTTCAAATGGTGTATCCCCCACTTTTTTTCTCTTACCTATCTCAACTATATTATCAAGTAGCATATTCCCAGAAATATTCCAGAGCTCACTTTGATAAGTATTTAGGCTTGTCCATAAAAGCTTGTGAAGATGAAGACAAACCTCTATTCCAGAGCAGAGAGCAGGGTAACGCTAATAAGGTGTGGTAGAGTGTACCCTAGTTCAAGATGTTCACCACATTGCTGTATTGCCCACACAGAACAAAAGCTTGGGAAAAGCCACAGGAGAATTCATGTTAATTCCCTTTTCCCCGCCTTGATTACAGAAAGACCAATTTCTGAGTCACAAAGGCAAGAGTCACTCTCATCATTCCTTGCTAACGTAGCTTTATACAGGTCATCTGTGACCACAAATGATCATTTTGAAAAATATTCCCTCCATCCGCTAAGCAGCATGGTGCTCAGATTCTAGGGAACGGACAAACCCGGATGATGGGACGGGATGGCCTGACAAATGAACCACTCCATTAAATCACAGCACACTGGCAACTGCAGCTTTTGGTGTGTGTGTGTGTGTGTGTGGTTGGTTTTTTGTTGTTTTTTTTTTAATCTGCTGTTATAGAGATATTAGCTCAGATTTATCTCTCCCCTGAACTCCCTAGGCATTTTATCCATACCACCTCTGTTATACATCTTTCATCCACCCACTTTGAATTATGAAAATTTATTTTATTTTATTTTATTTTATTTTATTTATTTTATTTTTTTTTTTTTGCGTGTTTCACCAACTTTAATACGTTCGGAGCGTTAATACACAGTAAAAGCATCGCCAGCGGAAGCTCGGAGGGACCGAGGCAAACGACTTTCTGGAAGCTTCTTGTCGAGTGCTGCTGGGCCACGGCACCCGAGCGTCACGCTCAGGCGTGTGACCACCCAGAACCACCCCGTGATAAGGATCCTATTGGAAAAAGCACGACGTCACACTTCTGGAATCTTCTGTGGACCCACTTGCAGATGTGGGCGGCCCGGCCACGTGCTCCTGCGTGGCCTGTTGTCGAGACAGGTGGGCCCTCCTCTTGGCCACCGTCTGCCCTGCCACCGGCCCCAGGGCCGGCCGTGTGGGCACCGCCCGGAGCAGGAGCTGCCCTCCCCGAGACATGGAGCCCGGAGGCCCGGTGACCTCAGCCCGGGAGTCTCCTCTTTCCCTGGGCCAGAGGCTCCAATGCTGCAGGCCGGACGCGGGTGCCCGCAGCCCGGGAGGGGAGGGGCGGACGGTGAGGCCCCGCCGAGGCGAGCTTTTGGTGTGTGTGTGTGTGTGTGTGTGTGTGTGTGTGTGTGTGTGTGTGTGGTTGGTTTTTTGTTGTTTTTTTTTTTAATCTGCTGTTATAGAGATATTAGCTCAGATTTATCTCTCCCCTGAACTCCCTAGGCATTTTATCCATACCACCTCTGTTATACATCTTTCATCCACCTACTTTGAATTATGAAAATTTATATACTTGGTTTAACTCCCTTACTAGACCCTGGGCTTCTCAAAAGCAAGACCCGCACATGTCGTAAGGGGACACATGGAAACAGAAACCGAGCCAGCAAGCAGCCGGTCAGCCCTGGGTCCCAGGCTCTGCCCTCCCCGAGATACACCTTTTTCCAATTTGCACAAAGAGATCTTTCTGTTTTTCTTTTCTTTTTTTCTGATAGCTCACTTAGTCTCTTGCACAAGGAGAAATTCATCTCGATTCTTTTTCCTGAGAAGTCTTTCTTAAGCAAAGGAAACTTTTCACTCCTACTAATCCGAACATGGAGTGTGCTGATTTACATATCTGTGAATTTAGTTAACATCATATGCATCGGTGTTAAATCTGGATTTGGTTCCTTCATCCTTTCCAAAAGCCTGCAAGCTTTCCCGGAGCCAGGACTGTGCCCGAGTTTGCCAGCTCACAGGGGCTCTGCTTTACACGTGACAGAGCCAACCAGCACACACTGGTGCTCCGAGGGCAGGAGGAAATGCCTTACCTGCAAACACGGGACCATGTCACAACACAGCTGGAGGATCTGCTGCTCCAGCACTGATAGCTGTTCTTTGTCACGAAGAACCCGGGGTTGAAGGAGGACCTTCAGCAGGGCTAGTCTGAGTTTGGCATATTCTTGCAACTGGGATGGTTCACAATAGAGATACCAGAGAAATGGTGCCATTATCTGGACGCATGAAGCTTCCGACCTGCAAATCATGTGACACAAAAGCCAGTCACGGAGTATCAAGCAAGCAAGCATCCGAGTGTCAAGTATTAGCTCATGACCCATCATGAACTGTGTTAGCAGGTGTTCACTACTTTTCATGATTCTTCTGCTCAAGGACCTACCAAACAGTGCCTTGTGCGCTGGAGAAATTGACAGCACCCTAGAACAGCATCTACCTAGTACATCTCACCCTAGTATAGCATCTGTATGGCACACTAGAACAGCATCTGTATCTCACATTACATCTCCAGCATCTGTCTTTGGTGAACAGCAGACTCAGCTGAGAACCTTTTAAGAATTATAGATGTCAAGACCCATTTTCCAGGAATAAAATTCAGGTATGCATGTTCAGAAAAACTCTGTACATGAGGTTCTATATAAAACAAAGCCACACAGACAACATAGGAAGATTATAAGTTAATATTTACTTGTGAACAGGATGTGCAACTAACTGCGCCTTATGCCTTTAAGGTAATTTGATCCTCACTACAAACTTATAAAAATGTATTATATCCCAATTATGCAGAAACTAAGGCAGAGAGAGGTGAAGTGACCTGCCAAGTCCCTCCTTGAAAGCTATTCCTATGAAGAGGAGGAAGGCAAACATTACCAATCTTTTGTATCTTTAGATTTCAATATAACCTGAGTAGCCAGATTATTATGATCTCTGAACGCATAATAATCTGGCCACTCAGTATACTTCTCTTGAGTACCTCATTTATTTGTTATCAAAGATACTATAAGTCATGCATCTGATCAGTTTCCCCCTTTGCACTGGCTGATAGAAAGCTCAGGGCAAATAGGTGGTTGATCTCCAGCAAAAGTCTAGAATACCTGTGGTACCCATTTGAGATACAAATACACTGAGTGGCCAGATTATTATGCGTTCAGAGATCATAATCATCTAGCCACTCAGTGTATATCCCAGTAACTCCAAGTCCAAAGTTACTAAAATGCCAAAATGACCTTTCAAATGTAAAATTTCATCATGTCATTAACTAGCTTGAAAGAGTTTATCCTTAAAATATTTAGTCCCACTCACAAACCTCCATAATTTTGCCGCTGCTTATCTTTCCGGCCTCCTTTCTGGCTCTTCTCCCCTCTCCACTGAATCTCCCCTCTAGTCATCCAGGCTTCTTTCTCCCTTTCCATTCCCTCTGCCTGTAATACTGTCCCCTTCCTCCCTTTCCTGTTCCTTCTTCTGCCTAATTTCTATCGTCTTTCAGTTCTCTCCTTTAAAATGACTTCCTGAGGGCCTTCCCTGACACCTATCCTGGGTCGGAGCCTTATTATATGCTTCCAAAGGACAATGACTTTATTGCCGTTATAATTCAATATCTTCATCCCTTGCCAGACTATAAGGCAAATGAGGGCATGCACCATGGGTTTCTGTTTACTTCTCTATAACCAACCAATAACCGTACACAGCAGGCCTTCAAAGAGATGCTCGCTCAGTCGATCATTAAATTAACTGATTCAGTTACACTAAATTTAGAGTAGTTTTACAATTTGCATATACCAATTAAAATGTTAATGTTTTTCATATTGTACATAAAAAAGTATTATATATAAAGATAAACCAGGCATTATCTATTCTTCAGAAGCATAGACTCTAACAGGGGCAATCAGCTTTGTTCCTGAACGTGAGTATAGAAAGTGAAAATCACCAAAAGAAAGGTATGCTGCATGAAGGAAATGCTATTAGAATTATGATTGACAATGTGACTTTATAACATAGATTCCACAGCAGTGTGATTTCAAAACACCATTCACAATTTGATAATCTTCAGTTATCAAATTGATAAGATTTAATTCATTTATTCATTTATTTATTCGCTTTGCAAAATGTACCGAATACTATACCATTCACTCTTCTATGTGCTAGAAACAAAAACAGATTAGATGCTTGCTCTAATGGAACTCACAGTCTGGAGGTTAATTTTTTTCCCTCAAGAGCAAAAATACTTATACAATCTTAAAAAAAACACAAAAAACAAAAACAAAAACAAAACAAAAAAAACTCAAAGGGCCTTTTTTGAGGTAATAATTATTACTGAAACATATTTCTTTATCAAACCATCCACTTTAGGAAACTAAAAACAGCTTCGTAGATCAAGCAAGCAGATGATGGATTATGAGTTAGACTACAAAGCAGAAAAGAGATTTTAGAAACATTGTCTCCCCATTTCTCTCTGACAATGTGTCCCCACGGAATAAATACTCTCCAGGGGTCAAGAACATCCACAATAGCTTATCAGTTTTCTCCCACTTTGAGATGCTGAAGGTGAAATGCAAGGTTCATATACAAAAACATATTTCCAAGATGCTGTTACTATTTGACATCAGGAGCACAATGTTGCACTTTCTTAAGGACAATATACTATTATGCATTTAAAACTCTCCTTGGCTTAATCCGTTCCGATTTTATATATTGCATGACCGATGTGGTATGTAATGATTAACTATCACTTTAGTACATATGTATGAAATTACCAGGGCTTAAGGAGAAAAGGGAAATAATAAAACCTAACCTGAAATCCCAAACTGATTAAGAATGTTTAAAAATGTAATCGAGTATCTCTACATATATGTCTTTAATCTTTCTGTTTACCACGGAGGAAGAAGGGGCGGGGAAAGGCCTGAAAGGAAAGTCAAAAGCTGAGGCTTCCAGCCAACTCCACCATTAACTTGCCATGTGACCTGAGCAAATCATTTAATATCCCTCAGCTCCCTCCGCTGGAAAGTAAGTTAGACTAAAGTATCCTGGTCTAGGGACCCCGACATCAATGTCCCTTTATGCATTTGTCAGTTCCATGAAGGTGAAGTTTTTAACCCCACAAGGCCTTCTACTAGTATAAATGAATGCAGAACTTAATTATAAAATAACGCCCCCACCCTGGCTGGTGGCTCAGTTGGTTGAGGCACCACCCCATACATGGAAAGGTCGTGGGTCTGATTTCCAGTCCGGGCACATACTGAGGTTGTGGTTCAATCCCTGGTTGGGGTACGTGTGAGAGGCAACTGATCAATGTTTCACTCTCACATCTATGTTTCTCTCTCCCTCCCAGATCCCTTTCTCTAAAATCAATAAAAGCATGTCCTTGTGTGAATATTTATATATATATATATAGAGAGAGAGAGAGAGGGTTTCCCTACATAAAATGTATATACACACTTTGAGTAATTATAAAGGCAGTGTTTACCATATATATATATATATGTATATATATGTGTGTGTGTGTGTGTGTGTGTGTGTGTGTATATACACACACATATATGTTATATCTTCTAAATATATTATGTATGGAGTATCAAAGCTTTATGCACTATTTTATATTATTGCTAGGAAAAAGTAATTGACTTATGTTAATTGTTTAACACAACTATTATAATGATTTATCATTAGCCCAGCTGGTGTGACTCAATGATTAAGTGCCAATCTATGAACCAGTTCTATTCTGTCAGGGCTTGATCACAGAGGGGGTCATGCAGGAGGCAGCTGATCAATGATTCTCATCATTGATGTTTCTATCTCTCTCTCCCTTCTTCTATGAAATCAATAAAAATGTTTTTTTTAAATGATTTATCATTTAAAAAATTTAAAAGTTGTAGTAGTTTACTGAATATTTCTAATCAACTTTCCTAAATAACCAATGCTTAACTCCTTTAATAATAGCTGTTCTCATATTTACTATCTGAACAATGAAGAAATACAGGAGGCCCTAGCTGGTTTGGCTCAGTGGATAGAGCGTCAGCCTGTAGACTGAAAGGTCCCGGGTTTGATTCCAATCAAGGGCATATACCTTGGTTGTGGGCACATCCCCAATGGGAGGTGTGCAGGATGTAGCTGATCAATGTTTTTTTCCTCATAGATGTTTCCAGCTCTCTATCTCTCTCTCTTCCTCTTTGTAAAAAATCAATAAAATATATATTTTAAGAAAAAAGAAATATGGGAGGTTTTTGTTTTACTCTTAAAAATATTAAACTACAGCCAAAAACGGTTTGGCTCAGTGGATACAGCGTCAGCCTGTGGACTGAAGGGTCCCAGGTTCAATTCCAGTCAAGGACGTGTGCCTTGGTTGTGGGCACATCCCCGGGGGGGTGGGGGGAGTGTGTGTTCAGGAAGCAGCTGGTTGGTGTTTGTCTCTTCGATGATGTTTCTAACTCTCTCTCTCCTTCCTCCCCGTGAAAAATCAATAAAATATATTTTAAAAAATATTAAACTATATACGCTCAAAGACTTTTCTTCAGGAGAAGACACTGTAGTCAAAGCAGCTTAAAAAAAGGAAAAGCCGAGTTCTAAAATTAGCATACGCCACTCCATGGCCCTCGCTTATTTCACTTTACATTACCTTTCAGGGCATTGCTGGAAAAAAGCTGTCAGCTGCTGCAGAAGCACGGGCCAGCAGTCAGGTCTGTGCTCAAGCACAGTGATCAAAGGCTGAGGATGATTTCTGAAAAACACAGGAAGTCACATTGGAAACTATCATTTTAGGACTACACATTCTTAATATCCAAATATAGCAGAAAAGAAAGAAAAAAAAAAAAGCCAATGCCATCTAGAGATTTTTTTGCAGAATTCATAACTGCCACAAACTCTCATTTGCTGCATTGCTGCACAGTTGGCTCATTAGAACTGACATGTTTTTTCCTTTAAGCTGTTTTTGCAGAAAAAGAGAATGAACCCGGAGAGTCTGAGAGACCCGAATCTGAGAACAGACTCTCTGCCACTTAACAGCTCTCTGACCGACCAAGCTCCTGATCCAGCAGCCGTCTCCTCTCCATCCCTGATGCCGGCACTCCTGAAAGTCATGTCTCCGCTCCTGCTCTCTCTTTACAAACCTGGAAGGTTCCATGTTCTCTAACATCGCCCCAACTCCTAAGCACCATCTCTCCTGCTCCATCCCCCCTCCCCCACCATTCCTCTCCGTGCAGGGCTCTGCGTCCCCCCAGGATATTTAAGAGGAAGAAGAAAATATTTCTCCCATCTCCAACAACACACTGTTTAAACTGAAAATGTTGGAAATTTCTCTTGAATGAGGATAAATCTTTTTATTTGGGCTATGTGCATGTAGATACGTAGAAATATATATATAAACATATATATCATATTTACATTTATATCATAAAATCTGAAATCTGAAGTATTCTTAAGGGAAAAAAAGCACAAGTAAGTTATTTTAAATAGTTCAAAAAGTCTAATAGAAACTGTAAATTCATTATATTTTTTTAACTATGAAGCATTACACCACATTTTAGTTATTATGGATGTGGCTTCTTTCTCCAAAAATTTGTTTTAAATAAAACGTAAATGCTGTCCTGGCCAGTGTTGCTCAGTGATTAGAGCATCGGCCCAAACACCAAAGGATCTCGGGTTTGATTCCCGGTCTAGGGCACAGACCTAGGTTGCAGGTTTGATCTCCAGCCCAGCTGGGGTGTCTGTAGGAGGCAACCAATTGGTGTGCCTCTCTCACATTAATGTTTCTCTCTCTCTTCCTCTCTTTATCTCTCTCCCACTCTCTCTAAAAATCAATGAAAAAAAAATGTCCTTAGTGAGGATTAACAACAACAAAAAAATGTAAAAGTCATTATAAATTCAAAAGTTCAAAAATACAGAAGTATCCATTAAAAAAAAAAAAAAAAAAAAAAGGAAGGAAGGAGTAGACTAGTTACCAAAATGATTTAAGAATGTGTGATCATCTCACCAGCAATATCAGTATCACCTGGGAACTTATCGGAAATGTAAATAATTCTCAGCTCCAGCCCAGACCTAACAGCCCCCAGGGGTTCTGATGCACTGCCATGAAGCAGTGGTTCTTAACCCTGGTCTGCCAGTCAGGGTCATCCGTGGAGCTCTTCACTAAGCACCAATGTCCAGGTCTCAGTTACACGGAGGCTGCTAGGCGTGGAGCCCAGGTATCAGGAATGGTTAAAAACTCGTCCAGCTTTTCTCATGTGCTGCCCGAGCTGATAACCACTGCAAGTGAACCACCACAGACGAGGGAGGTTGTTAGGAGTTAGAAAGTTTTCTGATTTTTTTGTTTTCTCTTACACAGGAAAGCATGTCACTTCCATCACATTGAAACACTCGCCTTAAACAGCTCTCTGACACTACCACACAGTTTCTGGGAATTACAACACCATCTCTCTCTTTTCACCTCACCCTCACCTAATCTATCACACACTAACTTCACCGGCTGGCTGCAGGTTTTGCTAAAGCACGGGCTATTTCTGACTGATCAGATTACTGCCGTTATAAGGGATCACTCCAAGCAATTTTTTTTTATGCCAAAACTCAAATCATATAAAAATCACTTTTCCAAATTCCAACCTCTTCGGCAATTAAACCTACCTAGAACTTACTTCGACTATGACTGTCACAGATATTAAGTAACAAATGTAACAAATCCAAAAAGCGTCTCAGGTACGTAAGCATCATTGCCCAAACTTCTTAGATTAAGAGTTCAATAGGTCATACTCAAGGAAACATCAGTAAAAAGATCAGAACAGCAACTGCCATTATTTCATCTATGGGTTTTCCTTCTGGCAAGCACCATACTGAAATGAGGGGCATCAGATATAACCACCACTAACACGCCAGTTAGTGGGGGCATTTATAATTATTTAAAAAGAAAATCCAACACGTCACCACATAGTTTTTGGGTGATTATAAAGCACTGAAGTGTTTTTAATAATACTCTTCCGAGTCATTAGTTACCTCTTCCCAATCCTCAACCCCTAACAATGTGAAGGATCTATCTCCTTTTTAAAAGTTAGTTTTGTCCAAATTAAATCAGGTCAACAGAAATAAGAGACACGTGACTTTAAAGTCGGATTAGAAATGAAGCACACATGCAGAAAACTCAGCTCTAGTTTTGCTGCTGGAAGCTGAATCCTGCTTTGCAAGCTGCTGAATTCTGCAAATTCTACTTAGTATATCAGACTTGAACTCTGAAGATAAGATTGAATAGAATATAGTAGGATAAGGATTCTCAGATTAATTATTAATTTCGACATCTGGATAATTAACTTTTTCACAGAAATGATTATGTCAGATCTAAGTAGAAATATGGTAGAAAACATACAATATTAATTACAACAAACTGAAAACCCTAAGGGAGAAGTAAAGTCCAAAATAACAATGAATCTTCCTGTTACCATTTGACTACTAATATTTTACTATTTTAATGGGGTACAACAAACCTAAATTAATCATAATCGCAAAAACTTTGTTTTACTATGTTAAGCATAATGAAGCAAAGAAATTGGTATGTAAATTACATATAAAATACATGAGGCCTTATGCTTAAGTAAAAGAATGGATGCATTTTCCAATTCAGTATATTTCATCGTGCAACTGCCATACGTAAGGGTTTCTCAGTCTTGGCAGTACTGACGTGTGGGTCAGACAATTCTCTGTTACGGGGGTTGTCAAATGAACTATATGTTTAGCAGCATTCCTGGCCCCTCCACTCTGGAAGCTAATAGCATTCACCCTAGTCATGACGACCAAATGTCCCCAGACATACCAAGTGTCACCAGGGGGGCAAAACTGGCCCTGGGTAAGAACCACTTCCGTAGGTAAAATCATAGGCACTATGAGAGGCACAGAGCCAATCAGAACATCGTACCAGCCTGAGTTTTTTGGGGGGAAAAAACACAAAAAAAAAACTATGATTTCATCTGCACTCTTCTTCACAATGAACCAAAAGCAATCAATCAATTATGCTCAAAATTGTAAGTTTCTTATAAAAAAATATAGTCATCAAATATTAACAGTAGGTATGTAAGAGAAATTAAAATGGAAAACAAGTGTAAAATTATGCCTTTGCAAAATATAGAGTCATTTTCCAAAACAAAGCAGCATTAAATAATGTACATACTAATTTAGGTATGACAGAAAATAGTTATTTTCCTATTTAAAATATTATAATTTGAGTATTTAGAATGTCATAAGGCTAAGTATAGTTCACTCTTGATGTACTCAAGGACTGATTATTAAATTTGTGGATTAGTCAAGAGTTTTCTTTCTTCCTCTCACTCAGTGATTGTTGGCCATTCTCCTTCTTTCAAGAACATATAACCGAAAAAGGTCAAGGTACCTGAAGGATCCACAATTTAAACAAGTCAACTTTGCTCTTTATTAGAAGCATGGTTGATCACAAAAGAAATAATGTGGTACAAAAGAACACCAAAACAAAACCTGGGTTATGCCTTAAAAACTTCAATTATTCCCAAACCTGCTATTCAAGTTATAGAGTAAGTTGACCACAATACTTCATTCAAAATGATAGATGGGTTGACCATACAATCAACCTCGTCACTTGTATAGCTTATTGTATGCCATTGCTTTACAAGTTTTGAAAAACAAACACAAATGTCGGGCACTGTCATCATCATTGTTATTTATATAACCAGTGCCTACATAGCATCATCAAAAGTATTTACTGTTATACTGCCACTCCCATATCTCAGAAAAGGAAAAAACAACAAGTAGAAGTGGAGAGGTGAGGTGAAATAATAGAGGGAAAGCATTGAATTAAGAGTCAATATCCAAATTTACATTTTGGCTCTGCAACAAATCCTGTGACCTCAGGCAGAGAATTAACCTTCCCTGGGCAATTTCTTTTTCTGTAAAATGAGGAAATCAGACTAAAGTTATAGAACCCAAGCCACCCATTAAAGCCCTAACCTTCACACTGCTCACAAGAGGTGGAACCACACCCTGTACTGTAAAAGCAGAAGCAGTGACGATGGCCCTCAGCTATTAATAATGCTATGCCAAGCTTAAATGGCTCAAAGAACAATGTCTATTAAAATCTGAGACCTCAAAAAAGAGGTCTCCTATTTTTATCTCCTCATCTTATATTTTTTTATTTCAGAGAGAAGTGCTGTGCCCAGAATGAGCCCACAGAAATTTTTAAATCAGAATTTTCTAACTCTTGAGACATCCAATAGATTTTCTTTCTTTCTTTCTTTCTTTCTTTCTTTCTTTCTTTCTTTCTTTCTCTTTTTTTTTTTTTTTAAGAGAAAGACATTGTTTATAAAGATCAAAATCAATACAATCTGGGCAACCAGGTCACCCTTCATTGACCTTTAGTGCCTCTAACCTCTCCCTCGCTGGGCATTGCTGTGGGGTTTTTCCTACCACAGAGCAACTGATGTGTTGCACTTCTTCGGCACTTCCCTATTTCATAATTTGTTTTAATTGATATTTGAAAATAAAGTACTTACCACAGTACCTAGCACACAGAATACTCCACAAATGGGGGACTATTAGATTATCATGCAGATAGGTTTGTGTCTTAAACTAGAGCATAAACAGCTTGAAAGCTGGGTCTATGTCTTATGTGTTTTATGTTTCCCTTTCAGTGCCAAAGGCACATCTAGAATAAATGTAACACACACACACACACACACACACACACACACACACACACTTCCCTCATATAACCTTTTCAAACTCTTTGACCGGATCATTAAAAACCAAGTTGTCATAGTCCTGCTAGTACATTGTTTCATAGTCCAGAGGCTCAGAGGGGAAGAGCACAAGCAGCAGGCAGAATTTGGTGCCTAATACTTCCAAATATTTTCAACAACACACATTAACACGTGCCCCTTAACAGACTGGAGTTGGGGAAGGAAGGCAGGATCAGTTTCTGGTTCCACTAGGCCAGCCCAGAGGCAATGGTAAACTAAGGCATGTGACTAGACTCATCTTTCCTAGCGTAAGCACATCGATCCTAACAGAAAAAAGGAGTTAAAAAAAAAAATTAGTCTTGTGGTAGGCAAGTCAAAAAGTTATTTGTAACCTTTAGGTCACCTCAACCTTTCTGCTCCATCTCTGAATGGAGGGAAGCCGGGATTTGATTTCCATCATAAATTCAGCGACAGACAGGGATGGCCTTTTCTGCGAGGAGACAATGGCTGTGGTCACGGGCATTTCGCTGTGCGCAGCTGTGACCCTGGCGCTTTCAGAAGTGCCGCGCAGCACTTACTGCATCAAACATGCATTTAAAAGCGCTTCTCTACCTGCTCTGCATTTTTATTCGAAAGCACTGGTTAGAAGCCAACAAGAGATAAAAAAAAAAAAAAAAAAAAAAAAGCAGCTCTGCAGATTTTAAATTTAAAATTAAATACTAAAAATTATTGTAAAAATTCCAAAATGATTATTACTATACAACAGAAAATTAAATAATAACAGTGACTCATTATATATCCTATAGTGTCTTAGGATGAAAGCATTTTGTCCTTTCCACACAAGCTCCCAGGAAAAGGAAGACTTGGAGCAAAAAAATATTTTAATTTTGACATTTATCAAATTTTTTTGATCGATAAGGCAAATAGGGAGACTGTAACATTTCTTTGAAAATATATGTATACTTCATATGACAATGATTCCTCCCTCATACCATGTTTTACAGGATCCCTATTTTGAGAGGCAGGGATTTGTTTAAATTAAATTTATTGCAGTCCCAATGGTTAATAAAATTATATAGGTTTCAAGTGTGAAATTCTGTGCTACATCACCTGTCTATAGGCAGGGATTTAATGCAAAGGTTGTCTGCTGGTATCACAAGTGTGGCACTATTTTAGATGCAGGTGATGGCTGGAGAGAAACATATAAACATTGAGTTAGGGATCCAACAATTATATTATTAAATTAAATGCCACGATTGCCAAAAACAAAAATATACTAAAGATAAATAGGCTAATAAGGCAAACATTATAACATCTTATGGCCTTAAAGACATTTATCAGCAAATTACCATACTAATTTTAAATTAAAAATCCACGTTTAGAAGAACGTGTAAGGTGTTTTCTAGTGGCAGTTACTAACTAGAAGATTGTACAATGTGTGCAGCTTATTCTTTAGATCTAATTCTAAGTCACAGGTATAAACCCCAGATAATTAGAATCATAAACTGTGAACAATGACTCCCCAGGGTGGGAAAGAGAAAAGAGTAAATAAAAACATAAGCAAAACATGCAGTTCGAAAGAAAGAATCGAACTGCAAAGAGGCTGACGGGCCTTGGAGAGTATTACTGCTATATCTTCCCACTTACTGTCCTAGCTTCTTCTCTATCCTTAATTCTGCTGGGCTTTTTCGGGAACACGAATACCCCCTTCTTACCCATTCTCTTGTTCCCGATTTTTCTAGAAAGAACAAGAATTCACAAACCCTCTGAATGATATACAAAATTTTAAGTACATACATGCATGCACATTTTCTAGAGAAAAATACCAAAGTTTTGTAAGATTATCAAGGAAGGTCCTAACCCACCTCCAAAAAAATGTATCTGTGAATTAAAACTAAGCATATCTAAGGTAACGGCTGCAATTCACTTGTTAAACACTTAAAAAAAAAAAAAAAAAAAAAACAACAACAACAAAAAAAAAACCCTAGAAAGCATCATTTCCCCTAAAAAAATAAGTTGTATACGATGTGTTCTGCACAGAGGCCGTGGCTCCTTAAGTATTGAAGTTTCTGTAATTTCAGCAAAATAAAATATATTAATGTATTCTACTGGCTCTAATCCCTTATGGAAGCTTGATTACATAGTACAAATGATTAAATGATGCTGTCATGCTTACTTTATGCTAAATAAAACCAAACATATATATCTCAGGGGATCCCTTTAGATAATATATTCAATTATTGAAATTATCACTGCCCGAAAAAGCAAAATGCTTACCTTGACAATAAAACCATATAATAATAGCTGATAGTTGATATTTTAGAGCTACAAGACTCTCGGAAACCCCATTAAGATAGTAAATGTAATAAGGAAATCTGCATAGAAATGAAAAACAATAACTATTCTTAAAGGCTAAGAGGTTTCAGTAACTTATAAAAAAAAAAAGTAGTTTGCCTTCAGAAATAAATGTAAAAGGCAAAACACTAAAAATTCATTGGCAGACATACAAAAACATTGCGAATAAATAAAATGTGGTAATCCGTGCAATGTATTATTTGGCCATAAAAAAGAATCAAGTATTAATCATGCTACAACACAGATAACCCTTGAAGATTATGCAAAGTGGAAGAAGCCAGCCAATAAAGGCCACATATTATATGATTCTATTTATATGAAATGTCCGGAACAGACAAACCCACAGATAAAAGTAGTTTTCTAGGGGCTGAGATTATGCAGTATCGGGAATGACTGACTGCTAATGGGCATGGTGCTTCTTTTGGGGTGGTAAAATATTCTGGAAGTAGCTAGCAATAATAGTTAAACAACTTTGTGGATATAATAAAAACCATTGAACTGAACACTTCAAAAGGATGAATTCTATGGTATATTACATTATATCTCAATAAAAAAAGACATTAAAATATTTCAAACATAGACACAGACTGTTTTAAATTTAGTTAACTTCTTGATTTTTAAAAATCATATGTAGCATGTGAAATATACATCATCATAACTTGGATTTCTCTTATAAGGAAAATAAATTCAAATCAGAATCTCATTTATTATCTCAATATCCATTTTGAGTGCTTAATTATGTTCGTTTTTAAGATGAAGTTGTGGAAGGAAAGGAAGTTATGGGTCTTTTTCTAATGTAATTATAAAATTTCATGGCATTAACTGGTATATGAACAATTTGTCCAGTGATTCTCAAGCCTAATACCACATTAGAATCCTTTGGGACTTTTTAAAAATATACAAATTTTAGGTATTCACACTGGCTCCCGCCTGAGATTTGTAAATGAGAATCTACAAAGGTAGAGCTTTCGAATCTACACATTATGTGGATTTCCGGGGATCCCTGTCATTTCTACTCCTAAAAGTTATCTCTTGCTCCACTGTCAGCATTAAGTGCTAAGGGACTGGTGGAGTTGGGAAATCATCACAGTGAAATCATCACAGAGAAAACTGGTTGGGGGGCTTGTGAGCTTAATGAGAACCAGGATACCCGTGTGGTCTCAAAGTGCCTCACAGATTAATTAGTTACAAGAGGAGAATGATAACTATAGAGAAACCAGATATCACCTTGAATGGGTGATCAAAATTAAAATCACCAGTGAGGGCGAGATGGACCTCAGTGCCTGCAGATGTAATATCCCGAGAAGCATCACTTTTATGGTATTCAAAATTGTCAATGTCACAAAAGAGGATAAGAAATAGTTCTAGATTTTAAAAGATTAAATAGAGACCTGGAGGGTGGCACAGTTTATTGAAATGTCATTGATTCCTGGCCAGGGAATATACCTAGGTTGCAGCAGGCAATGGGTCAATATCCCTCTCTCACATCACATCTTCATCTCTCCCACCCTCCCCCTCTCATAACCCTCCCCCTTTTTACATCCCCCTCCCTAAAAAAACAAAAACAAGTAAAAGCAATAAATATATTCTCAAATGAAGTTAAGAAAAAAAAACTAAAAAGAGATGACAACTAAAGGCAACATGTGATCCTATACTAGATACTACTATACACTAGAAAAAGGGAGTATAAAAGGATAAAGGACAAAATTGGTATATAGACCAAAGTCTGAAGCATTGTATCAATGTTAGAGTTTCTCAATTTGATAACTGTACTCTGATAATATAGGAGAATAACTTTGTTCTTAGGAAACACATACTACTGAATACAGTATATGCAATCTACTCCCAAATATTCTGAGTTTGTTTTTTCTTTAATCCTCATCCAAGGATATGTTTATTGATTTTAGAGAGAGATGAAGGGGGAAGAGGGAGAGAAAAAGAAACATCGATGTGAGAAAGAAGCATTGATTGGTTGCCTCCCATACATGCCCCAACCAGGGACACAATCTAGGTATACTAATCTGCCCAGACTGAGAATTGAACCCACATGTTTTTGTCTACAGGACGATGCTCCAATCAACTAAGCCACCCGGCCAGGGCATGTTCGGGAGGGGTTGCAGGGGGAGGGCTGTGTGTGTGTGTACTTATATAGAAAGAATGATAAAGCAGATGTGGCAAAGTATAAAAGGAACTAATGAATCTGGGCAAATGGTATATGAGTATTTTGCTCTGTTCTTACAACTTTTCTAGACCTTCAGACTAATATTTTAAAATCATAAGCTAAAAAGAAAAATCTTCAGTGAATTTCCATTATTCCCACCCCCACTACTCTTTAAATAAAACCCAAATTCTTTGCCATGATCTTACTACCCTGTTTCCCCGAAAATAAGACACTGTCTTATATTAATTTTTTCTCCCAAAGTTGCGCTAGGTCTTATTTTCAGGGGATGTCTTATCTTTCCATGCGCTAGGTCTTATTTTCGGAGGATGTCTTATTTTCGGGGAATTCTAGGCCACGCCCACCTCTCCAGAGCCTCTAGCTAGGCCTCTCCCTCCCTGGAACACTAAGTTCCAGCCACTCGGCCTCCAGTTAACTCCTCCAGTGCACCCAGCTTGTCCACCAGCAGCATCGAAGCACATGCTTTTCCTTGTAACCAAAATACTCTTCCTGTGCTCTTTGCATGGTGGACTCAAAATAGATAAAGGTCTTTCCAAATGACAGAGAGAAAATGCCAAAAAAAAAAGTTTAATAAGAAAAAGCTAGTTATCAGAATTAAACAGGACTATGTTTTGATATCAACTACCACAAATTGGCCTTAGTGCTTTGTGCATTTATCTTGGGACTTCCTCTTGTTTTTCTCTTTTCACCCTAAGGGACAAATGCATTTGCCTCGAGAGATAAGTGGAAAAAAATCAATATGAATTACAAAGTACCTTAGCCTTTAGGAAACATATCTTAAAGTTCTTAAAATCAATTCTCCATGTAAATAAACTACAGTCTTGCACAAAAGGATGAACAAATACACATACAGAGTGCATAACTTTAGTTTACAGAGGCCTAATCACCCACTACTATTGGCCTAATCACCCATTTCAGAGCATTCTATCTGCCAAAAACATTTAATACTCCCTTATTTCAGAAGCACAGCTTGATGTGGATCAGACCAAACCTTCCACAAATAACATTTGATATTTGTGCATGTCAGCCACTGTCTGGCACATCAGAAAAATGCACGAATTCTGGAACAAGCAGTTACTGCTCATGAATTCACAGCTATTTCCTCACTTCAGCTGAGGGAAGAAAATCTTAAGGAGACTGCCATAATATGAATATGCAGAGGAAAAATAAAAAGCAAAAGCACATGATAACATTTCAGGGTGAAAAATAGCACATTACAAAGCAAATGAGAAAATGAGCCTCCAATAATTTATGAATAAAAATTTAGTTCAGTTATTCTTCCTTGCAACCAAAACACCAGCCGCATATCAGTTCTCTGCTGCACGTCCTGTATGGTCAATATTCACGAGCGCTTAATCACTTGGTTAAATATACAGAAAAATGGAGTTCAGGCCAACCAACAGAAAAGTCAGTCCAAACGGAAGTGGAAGAAGGAAAATAAGCCTGAACTAAAGGATGTTTTAGAAGAGATTTCTTTTGGATTAGTATAAAAATTGTTCACAGTTAGAAAAGGCTTCTAAATTTTTTAAAACCAGTTAAGTGCCTAAACCACAGATCACAAACTTACTGCCTGTGAGCAGATGCATTTTGTCTGCCTACCCTGTTGTGTTTTTTTGTTTGTTTGTTTGTTTGTTTTTAAAGTTTTTATTGATTTCAGAGAGGAAGGGGGAGAAATATTAATGATGAGAGAGCATCACTGATTGGCTACCTTCTGCAAGCCCCACACTGGGGATGGAGCCTGTAAGAATTGAACCTTGACCTCTTGGTTCATAGGTTGATACCCTACCACTGAGCAACACCGGCCAGGCCTAGGCTGTACTTTTAAAAATCTAAATTGTTTCCCGACATTTACAAGTCGGGGGGTTTCATAGATAATGTTATTAATCCTGAAAGAGCTGAAGGTCTGGCAAGGAAGAACTCCCATTCCCTCCCTGCGACAATTGGGCAGCAGTTCTCAACCTGAGCAGCAGCAGTTCTCAACCAGAGCAGAGCATCAGAAACCACCTGGGAGGCTTTGAAAAATTCACAGCGCCGACACTCAGTCATTCCAGGAAGAGCCCAGGCACCTGTCAGAGGGCTCAAATGTGCTGCAGGGTTGAGACTCAGGGGCCTAGGATTTTATATTGGGCATATGCTCCTCATGTTACCACAGCAGGCAAATGTACTGTATGTTCTTCCAATTACCCTCACCCTCAAAGGCACTGGAGGTTGCAATCCTACTTAAATATCCCCCTGTAACCTTGCTTAAGGAGGGTTCACTTAGGCAACATGAACTTTATTAGCTACGCACACTCTGATCTAGTGTATCTAAAGGATGGTCAGTAGACCACCTGTACCTCCAAGTCTCTTACAAAAATGCAGGTTTGCAGGCCTGTCCCAGACACACACATCAAACACTCTGAGGATGCGCTGCTCCTGCGCTGTAAACACTAGAAACCAGTGGTGGCTTCCAGGAAGGTGCTGAGGACTCTCTTCCCCTCCTGATCCTGCAGCCATCCACCTGACCAGGAAGAACACAGCTGTGCTAGGGCCGTAGCAGCATTTCATTGAACAGAGCAATGAAATTTAAATATCTTACATTCTCTCACTTATGTCTGCACTTGGCTTGCTCTCACCAATTGCTTTTCCTTCAGAAAAACACTATGATTCTGCTCTTGGCCTTTCTATTGTCCATAATGGGCATGATACAATGAACGTGGGGCCTTGGGGCTTAGGAACAGTACAGACTTTTTGCCTCCCAAAGAAGAAGCAGAGGCAGGGAGACACAAACCACTCAAGAACCACTTCCTAGTCTGCCCCAAATCGTTCCTTGCAGCTCGGCAGTCCCAGGAGCTCAAGCAGTCTTTCTCAAGTGTGATCCACAAGCAGCCTATATCCACACCACCGACCAGCCAGACAAACATACTGATTCTGAATCTCACACCAAACCTACAGAGTGAACGAGAATCCCGGCAAGTGTTCTTGAGAAGCTGTCCTTTTAACAGGCTCCCGGGATGATTCTTATGCACAGAAGTTTGAGCACCACTGACGTCCAGGTTCAGCCCAGAGAACACACCCTCCAGAGCTCCTCCGGGAGCCAAAGAGCCAACAAGGCCCAGGTGAGGAGGATGCACGTGAAGGGTGGCCAGCATCCCGTCCTGTCCTCACTGCAAACCAGAACCACCTGGGCAACTCAGCACAGACGCAAATGACCACACACTTGGTTTTACTACAACTCAAGTTAGCTCTTAAGACAAAAAGAAGCGAGAAATACTTAAACCCCAAATGTTTACTAGCAGAGTCCTTCAAACCATTAAGAACAGATTAGTTTCACGCCCAGAAAGCTTCCAATTATGTTCGTACTGCTTCCATTTTAAATGAATCCTACTGCATAAGCAGGGAACGCCTCTAAGCTTCTCCTATCTTTTTTCTGCTTTCAAACCCAGCGGGTCCGCTGCCTCTCCCAGGCCGCATGATACGTGGCAAAGCAGGCTCTGAAGCAGCGTGACAGGTTCATGCTAGACTTGGGGAATCACCGCTCTCTCTCAAGGGGAACGTGCCCCGAGGCTCCCTCCCCTCCGTTTCTGCCACCCACAGTCCCCCGTGGAGGGACTTGAGGTTCTTGTCACTCGATTACACTCTGCTGACTTATAGTGCCAAGCAGCTTTCAGTAAGTAAGGGCTCCCCATAAGCATTACTGGATTATGCCAACTCAGGTGATTGATTCTGGACCTCTCAATGTGCCACCCATCTAAAGACAAACCTTTCAGCTCCTCCACCCAGGCTCCCTATCCACACCTCGCACCTATTCTCTCATGAAAACAAGGCTGCGGTTAGAAGAACTAGCTACCGGAGAATATAAATAAGTAAACACATGAAACATTACAGATGACTGAAGGTCGAACACTCGCAGCGAGGACAGTCAGTATAAAAGTGAGAGTGACTCTACTCCTGCATGGTAGAAAATTTCCCTGTACCGTCATCCACACCAGGGCTTCTTACACGTTAAGGTGCCTCTACATGACCTGAGAAACCATACCAGCAGGCAGGCGCAGGTCCAGATAGTCCCAGATCCTGCGCTCCCAGCAAGCCTGGAGGTTCTGCGATACTGCCCGTGGCTCTGCTACTTATAGAGCGGTGGGGAGCCAGCAGCATCAGCAGCACCTGGGAGGCCCTCATAGAAGAATCTGGAGCCCACTCTAGCCCTAAGGAAAGAATCTGGGCTCAACAAGGCCCCAGGTGACCAGAACGCACGTTAAGGAGCGGCTAGCATACCATCCTGTACTCCCTGTGAATCAGAACCACCTGTGCCTTCTTAAAACTACAAATGCCTACGCCTTACGGCAGAGATTTTGACTCACTTGGTCTGGGGCGGTGGTCGGCAAACTCATTAGTCAACAGAGCCAAATATCAACAGTATGATTGAAATTTCTTTTGAGAGCCAAATTTTTTAAACTTAAACTATATAGGTAGGTACACTGTTATTAACTTAATTAGGGTAGGTGGTATTTTGTGGAAGAGCCACACTCAAGGGGCCAAAGAGCCGCATGTGGCTTGCAAGCCACGGTTTGCCGACCACTGGTCTGGGGTATTTGATTTTTTATATGTTCCACACCCAGGTGGTTCTAATGAGCAAGCAGGGTTGAGAAGCGTTAAATTAAATGGGTGGAGGGAAATATGGAGTGAACAGCTAATCAGAGAGGTATTTTTTTAATGTGTTTTTATTGATTTTAGAGAGAGAGAAACATTGATGAGAGAGATCATCAACCGGCTGCCTCCTGCATGCCTCTTACTGGTGATCGAGCCTGAAACCTGGCCATGTGCCTTCATCAGGAATTGAACCTGCAACTTCTGGGTACATGGACCGATACTCAGCCAACTGAGCCACACCAGCCAGTGCTTCTCTTTTAGAATGATGGAGATGTCCTAGAATTGATTATGGTGCTGGTTCCATACTTCTATCAATATATTAAAAACCATGAGAATTGTATGCTTTAAATGGGTCAAATGTATGATAAAACTGTTACATAAAAAAATACTATTCTAAAATAAATAACCCCCAGTGAACAATAATGAAATGAAATCATTTTCTATCCTGAAACTCTGGCCCAAGAGTTTGAACTTCTTTTAAAAAAGAGAAAAAACACGGATGTTCATATAACTCATCTAGACATATTAAGATCTGCTCATCTACTCCTTAGGTTCAATTCTGATCAAAGTAAAGGACAAACCTGAAATAAATAAAAAACTTGTGCCTCAGGCTTGAGATACCACTATATTAAAAAGAGAGAAGCATATTTATCAATTTGGAAAGTTTACTCTGCTCACCCCAAGTTTCCACAATATTTTCAAATAGCAAATAATTTTCTTTTTGCTTCCCCTACTTAAAACTAAATTACTGAGTTAACGAATAAGTTAATGAATTTACTAATTCATTATACTACATCCTTCCAACTTTTCTATATGTTTGAAGACATTCAAAAACATGCTAAGAAAAAAATGGTGTAAAATGCAAATCTGACCTTGTTTTAAAAAAAAAAAAAAATGGCCTTAAAAAATTCTGAATGTATTCATAAAAAATAAAAGAGATTGTAAATAGCACTAAAACGTCAGGAACGATCACTGTAATGAGACACTGTTGACTTAGTTTCAAAAGGAAAGCACTATAAATCTATGTGAGTAGGCAGCACTCAACATTTCAGAGACTCTCAGAGCTTCTGTTAGCTGGTGTCAAACGCTCAAAACTGCAGGTGCTGTGTGCTCCAGCCACTGATTCATTTCCACCCCCCCCCCCACTCCCTTTCCACCCCCCCCCCAAATATCTGGATATATTTATATAATTTAAGGGGGAAAACAATTTTGTTTTAAATATCTGAATAGTTAGTTGAGTGATATTTTTCAGTTTATATCTGGATGTTAGACATCAGAGACAGTCCTCATTTTACTTCCAAAAAACTCAATATTTAGGAGGACTCTAAGCCTCTCATACCTTTGCTGTATAGCCTTTTAATACAAGGATCCATAGATGGAATAACAGTAGCTAAGATACAATGAAAATTGTGTGAGCCTTAGAGGAAAGTGTGCAAGGCCTACTGATGGTTTAAATCTATTTACTAGGATGATCAATCGACCAAAAGAAATCCATTCAAATCTTACTGCAGTCCTTCTCATCAGATCCATCCCCACAATCATTATCTGTGTCACAGAGCAAGTTGGTTTACTTTTCCTATTGAACTGCCATAGCCCATGCGAGCTATTTTCCACTGTGAACCAGTGCCCTTGTTTATGGCCTCATGTTCTCATTCTTTTGAAGCAGGCACATTCTGGATGCATCACTAGGCAGAGTTCCTAAGACCATATACATTGGTTACATGGCATCCTCTGGGGTCCTCTGCTCGCTAAGAGGGAGTTCCTCTCTCAAGAAATAGCTTTCTAGGACCTTCAAGGTACCTTCACAAATAGGTCTGATGCCATCCTCTGTCCACGCTCCCCCATAAAATCCAATGCATTTCCTATGATTGCTGAGGTGTGGTTTTTCTTTTTAAAATAATTCTACAGATTGCATTCTATAGATGACAAAAAAAAAAAAAAAAAAAAAAAAGGCAAATCAATGCTCTTAACTACCGACCTTGCCCTGGGTAATAACCATTTGCTAGTTGCAAATTCATTTTCATGGTGAGGAAGTTTATCCTCCTGCTTTAAGTACATTTGCTCAGGCTCTGAAATAGCTGTTCTTAATGGATTAGCATGTCTCAGTTCATAAGCTCACAATTCACATAATAAAAAAATACGTTTTTTAAAGAAAGGGGAAAAGGCTTACCTAATAGAATATAGATCCTGAATATTCTTCTCCCCAGCTTGTCCTTCCTTAACAGCTTGCATTTGTAATAATTTCATGATAGCTTTTATCAAGCCATGCGTATTCCTATATAAAGAAATGTTACAATATGTTAAATGTTATAGACATACAGCAAATATTCTAATGAGGTGCTTAATTCCACAATTTTTAAATAATTGAACACTTGCCACCCAGAGTGAACAGCAGCCACCCAGCTCATTCTACAGCTCAGCCAAGAAGAGGCCTACAAGCAGACAGCTCCCATGAAGGAGAGGTAGAGCCGAAAAAATCAGACCACCAACTTATCAATAGCCTAACTCACACTCGGGGTAAAACCAATCAGGGAAAAAACAAACATTAGCCCACATAATTGCAGGCAGTGACCACATACTGAATAATCAAGCCCCTCATTTATAAATATTAGCAGACGATGAATTATTATACCAGACAATAAATAACCAGATATATGAAATGAATCTGGTGGACCAGGAGACCAATTAGAACAAAGCACCATTAAAACAAAGCTAATGGGAGTAGGGAATAGAACTTTAACTGTTTCCTTATTCCTGTATGAGGATAATATATAAAAAAGAAGACCTATGATTATTTTTAAAATTATGAAATGGGATTTTTTTCCAGGTTTAGCTTTATTGAAGTAAAATTGGCAAATATAACGTATTTAAAGTGTACAATGGGATATATGTACTATAGTAGTACATTGTGAAATGATTGCCATAATGAAATTAATACATCATGACCTCACGTGGCCACATTTTTTTTTTTTTTACTGCAGTATTCAAAAGAGAACTGCAGTGATGTCAATAAAGTAGGGCTTTTGTCTCTCTTCCTCCAGCTGTGCCCTCTACCCAGCCGTGGGACAGGAAGATGGGGAAGCAGGTGGAGGAGAGCAAAGGAGCTGTACATGGTCCTTCCTCACTGCTGTTTCAATTTATGATCATACTTATTTCTTGTTTGTTATTGGTTTTACATTTAAGTTAATTCTATTGAAATATATTTAAGTACCATAACAGTTAAATAATTGTCCTGATATCATTTATTGATTTTTTTTATTTTTTTTTGTGGCAGGGGGTGGGGAGTAGGGTGAGAATGCTTAAGATTTACTCTCTTAGCATATTCCAAGTATACAATGCCACATTGTTAGCTATAGTCAACAAGCTGTTCCTTACATCCCGGAACTTATTCATCTTGTAACTGGGAGTTTGTGCCCTTTGGCCAACCTGTCTCCATTTTCTCTATCCCCCTTCCAGCCCTTGGCAACCACCAAGGTACTCTTAGTTTCTATGAGTTCAACCTTCTTTTTAATTTTTTTTTTCGATTCCACATGTAAGTGATACCATATATATATATTTTTCTTTCTTTGTCTGGCTTGTTTAACTTAGCTTAATGCCCTCCAGATTCGGCCATGTACTCATGTCACAAATTGCCCTACCCTTTTATATAAGGATCTCCCTGGGAACTAGAAAAAAAATATTTGAAATTAAAAAAAAGATATTTGTTAAATAAAAGTGATTATATTTCAGTCATAGTTCTTAATACTTCAACACATTTATTTTAAGTTACATATTCTACTAAGCGCTTACCATGTATTAAATTGGCATTTGCTATCCAAAATAATAGTAGGTTACAAATCACTGTTAACCTTATTTTGGAGCTAGGACAAGAACTTGGGCTTAATTAAGTGATATTAGTTGGTGCAAATATGTGAGGTGTGACTGAATGGACTCTTTTATGGCATTTAGAGTTTTCAAACTGTATTGGCCAATAGCCATAGGTGGCAACTGAGCATTTATAATGAGATGAATTCAAACTGAGATGTGCTATAAGTATAAAATACATGCTGGATTTAAAAGACTTAGGACACACAAAAAGAATGTAAAATATTATGTATAATCTATATTAATAAAAAGGTAATATGCTAATTAGACCAGACTTCCATTCAGATAAAGCCATGGTGGTGGCGGCCGAGGCAGAGGTGGTTAGGGATGATCAGGACAGCAGGAGAGAACAGTTAGGGGTGAGCAGGCCAGCAGGAAAGGGCAGTTAGGGGCAACCCAACCAGCAGACAGACAGGTTGGGGCAATCAGGCAAACAGGCAGGTAAGAGGTTAGGAGCTAGCGGTCCCAGATTGCGAGAAAGATGTCCTGGATTGGAGAGGATGCAGACCGAGCTGAAGGGATCTCCCCTCGCCCATGCATGAATTTCATGCACTGGGCCTCTCGTGTTTTATATTGCTTACATATTGAAATAATATTTATGATATGTAGAGTAACAAAAAATACATTAAAATTAAAATCCCCCGTCTCTTATTACTTTTTAATGTAGCTACTAGAAATTTTTAATTATATATGCAGCTCACTTTTGTGGCTCACGTATATATATACTTCCCAGCTCACCTGGAGATATTAATATAGTTTAGTTCCCAGTAGGTTCTTTGGGGAGCACTGAGGTCTCCCTTGCAGCCGAAGCATTTCCCACAATCTTTACCACAGTATGTTTTGTCTTCCATGTGGATCTTCTTATGACCATGCAATGTAGAGTCATGAATGAATCTTTTGTGAAAAACATCACACATGTATGGTTTCCCTCTTGTGTGGATTCTCTGGTGAACACAGAGTTCTCACCACTATGTTCACATGAAGCCTTTCCCCTAAGATCTTCTCTCCTACATGTGTTCTCTGAAGGACGTCAAACTGAGAGTTAGGTTTCCTCACATACAATGCATGGGTATCGTGTCAATTCCACGGTACCTTATTTCACCTCAAAACATGGCCAGTTAGTCCCACTGTCACTCAATAAAGATGAAGAAGTAGTATTTTTTTAAAGACTGGAGAGAACTGGAGCTATCTGAGGAAGAGCTGACTGCACGGCATCTCTTTGAGTCCTCCTGGGGACGGAGGCATTGCCTTCTCTTCCTTTGGGATTGTTCACCTTCTCCTGACGACCTTCTCTACTGACACTCTGAATTTCTAGAATCCTTTCTCTAAAGTAGGGGTGTCGAACTCAATCAGAGAAGGGGCCAAAATCTAAAATCCAGCCTAAATCGCGGGCCGAATGGTTTACTGAACAGTCATAAACTGACAATGTCATAAACTGACAACGGAGTGCAGTGATGACAGCGCGGTGCGTGCCACATTGCAAGGCCTGGCGGGCTGGATTTGGCCCGCGGGCCTTGTGTTTGACACATGTGCAAAGCTTGGGAAACATCCTAACTTGTAGAGTAAATTCCTCCTTCATACCATTCACTTTACAGAGTCAATGCATTCTATAGCTGAGGATCCAGGACTTTAAGGAATGTAATATTCTAGCATATCCTCCAGCTCTTCACAACCCTTCACATGCTCTTTGACAAAGACGTGGAGATCCCTCTGCATGGAAATCGTAATTGTTCTATAACCAATTTAGTAAGAAGCTACTCCTGGTCTGAATGTCTGGACTCAGTCACAGAGGGCAGAGCTGACAGAGGCTCCTGGGAGTTTCAGGGCAGTGTGACTCCTCCAAATATATAAACGTGCTAACTCACCAGACATCAGGGCTGCAGTCTAGCTTTTGGAAAGGTAGTTCCTGAGGTAATACCAACCCCTATGGCTCTGACCCAGGCCTGTGCCTATGTGTTGTACAAGACCATGAAATCTCAGGTCTGTAGCTATATTTAGCAGATACATTTCCATTGTTAGGTGTGAGTGAGCAGTTCCCAGATTGCAGTATCTGACTGAGACCCGTCACAGGGGCCGACTCTGGTTTGCATTGGTCAGAGGGTCATTAGATGTTCAGAAGGGTACTTGTCTTTGAGCCTTCAATGTTCATGCAGTTGGAAATCAGCTCTACTGTCTGATTTAAGCTCAAATGACTGCATCTGTATGGAGAAAGTCCACACTGCACCAAGTAATCACATGAGGCCACTTCTCCTGGGTTTAATGATTAAACATTATTCATTTTAGATGATCGGTGTTAATTGGATTTATGACTGAATTTCTTCCAAGAAATATGAATTTATTAAATACAGGATACCTTGGAGATATTACGGTTTGGTTCCAGCCCATCATAATAAAGTGAGTATCACAATAAAGTGGCTCATAATCTTTTTGCTGGTAGAGGGGCTTGTCTTCAATTTGTAAAAATCATATTTGTGAAGCACAATAAAATGAAATATGCCTGTAATCCTTTTTTTGTACATGAAACTATATTGGTTTTCCTTTTTGAATGATTTGTCACATGACTAGAGTTTTAGAGAGACCAATAACAGACCTATGACTTTAACCAACATGGACCATCATATCATATTTGCATTGAATTACAGGGAGTCCACAGAACCACAGGCTAACAAATGGACTTCAGTTTTTTTTAACCTTTAAGTTAGGTCTTGCATGGTCTTATTTTTGGATCCAGATTTTACTGTTTGAATAACTGAGATCTTTCTATTGGCATAAATAGATTATGATTTTTGAAAGATATGGTGTCAATCAAATTACATATAGAACTATTTAAATAGTAACACATTGCCTTAAATTCAATTGAATAACTGTTTAAATTATTTAAATATTTTAAGTGGGTTAAGAGGGATGACATCAGATTAAATTTTTTTAATTGCTTTCAGAGAGGAAAGGAAAGGGAGAAACAGAAACATCAATGATGAAAAAGAATTATTGATCTGCTGCCTTTTGCATGCCCCCTGCTAGGGACTGAGCCTACAACTCAGGCATGTGCCCTGACCAGGAATCAAAACCTGACCTCCTGGTTCATAGGTCAATGCTTAATCACTGAGCCACACTGGCCAGGCAATTTTAATGTAAATCCTTGCTTTAATTCTAATTAGCTAGGTAATATTGGGCAAACCACTTAACATCTAGGATGATAACAAAATCAGTTCTTGTCTTGTATTTTTGTTGTTATTGTTGATAATCCTCCCCCAAGGATATTTTTCTCATTGCACAATTTTATAAATAACTAAAAGTGAGTTGTACAGTGAAACAAGTATGTTATCTCTGATAATGAATCTATGTCCACTGAATTTCCCCTCCCTTTATCCCTGTCAGAACAAAGCAGGTTTAATATTAGTCATTCATACTTAAGCACAATTATGTTCCAGAGCTAGAGCTGAGCTGAGAGGCTGAGAGATACCTATTTCCAAATTCCTGGCTTTCTCCCAAGTTCGATCCCAGTGCAGAAGACTCCTCGGGAATAGTTTTCCAGGCTCCTTTCTGTCTTGGAATGGCATCTTTCCTATTCATATGGTTACTATACAAAGGGTCCTAGCATTCATATGTTCACACAATAAAGACACACCCTGTAGAAGGTAAATTATGTCCCCCAAAAGGATATATTGTAGTCCTAACTCCTGGTACCTGTGAATATGACTTCATTTGGAAATAGGGGCTTTGCCGATAAAATTAAGGATCTCAAGATGAGCTCATCCTGGATGATGAACCTTAAACACAATGAGAAAGAATAGAAACTTAAGATACAAAGATGCACAGAGAAGGTCATGAAAAGACAGAAGCAGATTGGAGTTACACAGCCACAAGCCAAGGAGCACCCGGGGCTGTGCAGCCTCAGAAGCTAGGAGAGAGACATGAACAGATTCTCGCAGCCAGAGAGAACCAATTCTGCTAACATCTTGGTTTTGGACTCCTGGAGTCCAGAATTGTAGAATAATCAATTTCTGTTGTTTTAAGCCACCAAGTCTGTGCATCCCTGTCCTTGGATCCTGTGGAATACCTCTTTACCAAAAATTAAACATCACCCTTTTTTGCTCAAACTAGTTCAAGTGAGTTTCTGGAAGTTGTCACCCAAAGAGTCCCAACGCACTCAGGAACCTGCCGCCAAAGGCCTTCAGCTGCCACAAGCCTTTCCTTGGTTGTGTGTGTGGTGTGTGTGCGGGGGAGATATCAAAAAAAGCTAATTGACTCAAGAGCCCCCTAAGGGGGAGCAGAGAAAAGGTCAGGCCCGAGCTACCAGCACAGTGGCAAGAGACAACGCAAAACAGAACCCAATTTTCACTACACATATGAGCCAAGACCCAGATCTTATCATGAGAGGGAGTGTGGGTCAATAATAATGTTGACCATTTTAAAAAATAATAAATAAGTAAAACAGAAATGAGAAAAATTTTGATCAAGTTATACAAACTATGCTAACGAAAACCACCCAGGAAAATTGCTTTTCATTAGATAAATGTAGCACAACTGTTATTGTGTATAGGAATAACATATATCAGGTTTCCTTTGTTTGGGGTTCAAATGATAACAATATAAGCACTGCTCTTGTACTTTGGACTCCTATTGAAAAAACTACAAATAATTCCCGGTTCTTTGCTTTCGAGACATTCCGAAGGTGAGATACAAGGAAGCAGCACACTAACTTTTTTGGCCAGGGATGAGAATAACAGGGTTGAAGAGAATGACACAAACACCCCACCAAGGGAGCATTC
The DNA here is from genome assembly GCF_964339955.1 of Pipistrellus hanaki. NCBI lineage: Eukaryota > Metazoa > Chordata > Mammalia > Chiroptera > Vespertilionidae > Pipistrellus > Pipistrellus hanaki. Next base: position 56,034,819 of record NC_140513.1, on the reverse strand, counting down.
CTTGGGGATCATGGGAACAAATGGCACAAAGGGAGCCAAGTCCCTTTGTTAACTGGAAAGGATCACTGGTCAGCCTTTCGCAGAGTAAGTCACCAGCAGATGAGACAATGGCACACACTAGATTAAAGGACAAATCATTTTCTGACTTTATTAGAAAAATTATGTGGGAACAGAGAACCAGGAAGAAAGAGAGGAAATGCAAAACAAAAGGGGGGGGGGGAGAAACAGTTCTGAGGAAACCATGCTTGAATAAATGACAAAATAATACTTTTAAAAAAAAATAATTCTTTAAAAAAAAAAAAATCTAACCCATTGTGCTCTGAGTTGTGCTTGAGAAAGTTCTGTACCCTCATTTGTCTTCTAAGTACCAGACAACAGTCTGATTCCCTCTGAAGCATTTTTCCATTATCAAAGTCACATGTTCAGCAGTTCCTTTCCTTAAATCACCTAGAAAACATCTTAGCAGAAACACGTGACTGGAAGATTTTGTGACAAACAAAGCCTTCAACCAGATCAACTAACTTAAAAAAAAAAAAAAAAGAAATAGGGCAGAATGTCCTAGACAAGAAAAGTGGCTGGAATTACTTTGCTGGTTATGAGCTGCAATTTAAGAGAGATGTGGGATTTTAGAGAAAGAAAAGGCATCGGGAGGAAAGGAAAAGAGGACATCTGGGAACAAGCTAAACAAGTTAAAGGAATGTTTAAAAGAACAGGTAGAAAAGCAGACACTGTCTATTAATTCTGTCACTGCCAAGTGGGAGTTAAATGAGCGATGACACCAATGTAGACTTAAGCCCCAAACCAACTCAGTTCATGGCAGACACCCTGACAGCCCAGCTGCATGTGAGAGCATGCTGACTCTCCCTTAGAGGACACCTTGGAAGAAACTCCAAATACAGAGAAGGAAGCTAAATCGCACAGAAAAGCCTCAGGAAACAAGATACAGCCCTGCATGGTGTGGCTCAGCTGGCTGGGTGTCGTCCCATGCACCATAAGGTTACCAGTTTGATTCCTGGTCAAGGCACATGCCCATATTACAGGCTCAAACCCCGGTAGGAGGTGTGCAGGAGGCAGCAGATGGGTATTTCTCATTCTATCTCCCTCTCCCTTCCTCTATCTCTAAAAATCAATAAAAATATTTTTAAAAGAGCCGAAACCGGTTTGGCTCAATGGATAGAGCGTCGGCTTGGGGACTGAAGGGTCCCGGGTTCGATTCCGGTCAAGGGCATGTACCTTGGTTGCGGGCATATCCCCAGTAGGGGGTGTGCAAGAGGCAGCTGATCAATGACTCTCTCTCATTGATGTTTCTAACTCTCTATCTCTCTCCCTTCCTCTCTGTACAAAATCAATAAAGAATACAAGCTATAAATACAGTATCTCCTTAGTAGCTAGCCATTTCCTACATAATAACAAAGCAATTAGGTGTCCCAAGGAATAGGGTCATCAATACAAGAGAACACTCCGAGATAGAATTTTCTCAGAAATTATACTAAATCTTAATTCCAAATAGTTTTCAGAATATATTTTTTCAAAAAAATTTTTAAACCAAATTGGACATTCATCAATCCATAATCAAAAACTCACTGAGTCCAACAGCTTTAGTCAGGACACACTAAGGGCATTTTTATTTATTTTTTATTCTTTAATTGATTTTTTTTTTTTTTAAAGAGAGTAAGGGAGAAAGATAGAGAGTTAAAAACATCGATGAGAGAGAAACATCAATCAGCTGCCTCCTGCACTCCCCTACTGGGGATGTGCCTGCAGCCAAGGTACATGCCCTGACCAGAATCGAACCTGGGACCTTTCAGTCCACAGGCCAACGCTCTATCCACTGAGCAAAACCGGTTTCGGCCTAAGGGCATATTTAATACTCTATGCAAAATTTCATTTAAAAGTAGACTTCAGGAACCTCAGGAAATAGGCTTTTATCTCTCTCACCTTAATACACTTTATTTTCCCAAATACGCAAATTGCAGTTCTTTTCTCTGAAAATACAAAAGGCACACAAATCAAGTGCTAGCCTAGTTTATCTGGAGCAAAACTGCTCCACCAAACACATTTTTAAAAGAAGGTGTGGGGGAGGTTGGGGAAGCAGTTAAACTGAAATTACAGGCTGTCATGACATCTCAATGCCGAAAACTGAATACCTGGTTCCCCAGGACAGTACGGTTTTTATTCACAGTCCCGTTACTAAGCAACCATAACAATGGCAGCATCGCTTTCTTAGAAGCTAGCACAGTGAAGGGGGTGGGAAATGGTAGAAAAATGGGGACACCCCTGGCTTTGGGAATGATTATGTTAGGATAAAGTCAACGTGGAAACAAACAGGCAAACCCCAAAACTATCTAAACTTAAAACAAGCAATTCCTTGAAAGACAAGAAAAGTACATGCTACTATGTATCATTCGCTTTAATTTCAGTTTTGTTTAATTTGAAAATTCACATTTAAGTGGTGATAATGATTTCCTTTCTGTGTTGCCTTTGTGGTCCCTTTCTTTCCTTCACCCTCCCTGGGGATTTTTTTTTCTTCTTCTTCAAATTTCCTTACTGATTAAAAGAACATTTTGGATCTCTTAAATGCACTTCTTTGTTTACAGAAGCTATAAAAACTGGTTTACAATTGTTTCATGTTGCCTCAGCTTTGAACCAAGAATACCCTTGGACATCAAACTACTCCTTTGAAGGGAACAGTCTCTCAAACAGAGCCAGACACTTTCCCAGTCCCTCCCTGAAGTCCAGACAATCAGAGCCTTGCAAATGTCAAGTCTTTTTCAAAGTTAGACTATACAATGCGGGTTAGTTTTGAGACGGTGGTGGAGGTCCAATCCATGTTCCAAGAGAAATTTATAGACTAGATCTGCAAAGGGCTAAGGGGCAGGTTACAAAGTTAGGAGAGCTGACCTCACCAACTTTGCCTTCCATCATTCCTTGCAGCTTTCAACATTTACTACCATACTGAGAAAGTTCCAGAAACTTCCACATTCCCTAAATATCTATTCCACCGAAGGCTGCTTCCCACCATCAGTCCCTGACACCAGCACCAGTGTGCACTCGCGCTCGCTCTCTCTCTCTCTCTCTCTCTCTCTCTCTCTCTCTCTCTCTCTCTTTCTCTCTCTCTCTCTCTCCCTCCCTCCCTCCCCTTCTCCCACTCTCTCTTTCCCTCCCTCCCTTCCTGAAAGATGGTAGGCTTGTAGGAAAGAAACTTTTACAATTATTTTCTACATAAAACTGAGCGGCTCTGGCCGAGACCGATTTGGCTCAGTGGTAATAGTGTCGGCCTGGGTACTGAAAGGTCCCAGGTTCGATTCCGGTCAAGGGCATGTACCTTGGTTGAGGGCACATCCCCGGTGGGGAGGGTGCAAGAGTCAGCTGATCGATGATTCTCTCTCATCGATGTTTCTAACTCTCTGTCCCTCTCTCTTCCTCTCTATAAAAAAAATCAATAAAATATATTTAAACAAACAACAACAACAAAAACTGAGCGGCTCTGTTCCCAAGGTGCCTCTAGATCAGTGGTTCTCAATCTTTCTAATACCACAAACTTTTAATACAGTTCCTCATGTTAATTTTACTACTGTTATGAATCGTAATGTAAATATCTGTGTTTTCCGATGGTCTTAGGCAACCCTTCTAGCGGTTCTCTACCTGTGGGGCCCACAGGTTGAGAACCGCTGCTGTAGAGCCTAAGACGATCGGAAAACACAGATATTTACATTACGATTCATTAACAGTAGCAAAATTACAGTTATGAAGTAGAAACGAAAATAATTTTATGGTTGGGGGTCACCACAACATGAGGAACTGTATTAAAGGGTCATGGCATTAGAAAGGTTGAGAACCACTGCTCTAGATGCTAATAAACCCCTATGTCAAGAAGAGACTTCCAGAGACAAGTAGACATTTGAATATTGGAAACTGAAGATCTAAAATGTCTCACCAAGAAGCACAGGCAAGTGACAAAGTCATTCTTGCTTTTAAATCCCAAAGATAAAGATGGGTTTCTGTCTCAAGATCTCCTGAGCAGCATTTGGAGGAGGAGGCTATTTGAATCTCCTATTTTTAATTAGATTTAGTATAATTTCTTAAATGTAATGCTCACTTGTTGTTTGTTTTTAAAGACAATAATGTATAATCCTTGTAATTGCTACACACCACAGAGCTCTGCTACTTGAAATAAGCTAAATAAAAAAAAAATTCTTCACATATAATGATTACTTCTACTGGTAACAATAAAGAAAATTTAGCACTTATATAACACATTGTATGATCAAATTAATTCAAAAATTAAATTGGTGCCTTAGCTGGTTTGGCTCAGTGGATGGAGCGTCAGCCTGCAGCCTCCAGGTTTGTTTCTGGTCAAGGGCACATGCCCAGGGTTGCAGGCTTGATCCCTGGTAGGCAGCCAATCAATGATTCTTTCTCTCTCTCTTTCTCCCTCTCCCTTCCTCTCTAATCGATATAAATAGATTTTTTTTAATTAAATTGGTTAGCTGCAGAGTCTATTCTATCATCATTTCCTCGTGGCTAACAATTTAGACAACATGAATATTTTCAGATAAAAGATCTTTGTATAAGAATTTTTTTCCAGGATAATGTGTTAAAATTTGTATTTTTGCATGTTATAAAATTCAAGGCTTTCTTCTATATCCAGTGACCTCTGAAAACTAATGGTCATCTATACGTGTAAGATTATATTACTCATTGAAGCACTGCCTATAATGCAAATAATTGAAAACAATAGGAGATTGGTAAATTATGGCACATTCACACAATGAAATATAATGTAGCTGGAAAAATTTGAAAGTACTTTATGTATATAAGAAATTATCTACAAAATATGTTTTTTCAATGAAAAATGGAAAATAAAGAATAATATGTATAGTGGACTGCTAATTTTGTGGGTTTTCTTAAAGAAAAACTATATACACATAAATTTCAGTTACATGAATATGTAACACCTTGAAAAGGATAACAAGACTGAGACATTGCTTTATATACCCTTTTGAATTTTTTTTTTACTATGTATTATCTATTCAAAAATTACGTTTTAAAATTTAAAAAATATAAGGTTATTGACAAATTATAATGTATACAGATGGGATGCTGATTCATTATTAGCAAGGTGTATGCTTTTCAGTTTATAATAGTGATGATGGACTTCACTGATGTGTGAGGAATATATCACACCAGCATCATTTTCTAACATGCTCTTCTAGAACTAAAGTTGTAATGTAACCTGCTCTAATATCCCTCACATACATAGAGACATATCTCCACCCTCTTAGCTGCTGATACTCTGGCTTTTAAATATAAGTAGTATTGTACAATGCAAATTGGTTTTATAGTTGTTAATTTTAAGACATTTGAAAACTATCTAGAGGGGAACAAGTACCATTACTGTATCTGCATTTGGGGAAAAAAGGGGGGGGTAAGTCAAAATCAAGGTGGCCTGCTTAAGGTCAATCAATAAGTTATGAAAAGAGCAACACATTAAAACTTAACTCTTTAAAAGCCTTCTCAAAACTACTTTTTTTAAATGGTTAGAAAATAGGATCCTTCTAAAAGTGTGTGTGTGTGTGTGTGTGTGTGTGTGCGCGCATGAGTGCATGAAATGTGAGCATGGAAAAAAGAAAAAGACAGAATATAAATAACTTTTTAGCCATGATAAAAATCCTTACTTATTCAGAAACTAGAGGCCTGATTCATGAAATTCATGCAAGAGTAAGCATTCCTTCCCCTGGCTGCTGGCACTGGCTTCCCTCCGGCAGCCAGCAGGCACCCGATCCCCCGGCTTCCCTCACAGCCTTGGCCTTGGTTTCGTCTGGAAGGTTGTCCAGAATGATGTCCGGTCTAATTAGCATATTAGCTTTTATTACTATAGATAGTTGTCATCTGTTAGAGGGCACTATAGATGAAAATACAGGTTGAAAAGAAAACTGTGAAAGAGCAAGGAGCCCATCTGAGAAGAGGGAAGTATCTAGGCAGGAGAGGTGACATCTGAGTTGAGCTTTGAAGGACGAAGATTAAGTCAGAAAGAGAAGGAGAAGGAACATTCTATGTGGAGGCTGAGCACATGTGAAAGTTTGGGAATGGGGACAGGTGTGTACAGCTAGAGGCGAGAGTTCATGGCGGGAAATGCAGGTTGAACAGAAGGCTGCAGGTAGTTTGGGAAGGGCATGTACCACACTCCAGGGTCTGGACTGACAACTATACACAGCAGAATTTTAAAAAAAAATTGAGGTTCCAAAAAGTTATAAAGAGATGATTTAAGGGAACAAATAAGATTTGTGAAGAAAGGAATTTAAAAGGCCAGATATTATTTAACCTAATAGCTTCAAGCCTAGGAAAGCATCTTCCACAGATTGAGAGAAAATCTGTTCTGCCCAGCAATGAGACTGTGACTCTTTTCCCCTCCACTGAAAGCAGAAAAAAAGATGAAGTATTCAATTCTGATGATTCTACAATAAAGGTGAGTGAAAAACACTGGCCGGAGTTTGGAGGAGGCAGAAGCCCAAATGACATAAAGAAGGCAAATTAAGACCATTTCTTGAAGCAAAGAGTAGCATCTCTTTTTGAGGGAGTATTTTGCAAGACAATCTTAATTCCACAGGATGGTTCCAATATGGTCCTGTTTAACCACCTCAGAATGGCGTATCCCCTTTATCCCTTGTGATTCCACTATGCACTATGCTCAGTCTGTGAATGTACTAAACAAAGTCATACCAAACAAATTAAAAAACAAAACAAAAACACCTCTACATCATTTACTTGGATAATAATCACGGGAAGACATGTTGAAATCACAAAATACTTTTAAAGAGGTTAGTGCTATTGTTTTCTAATACACGTACTAATGCCAAAGTATTTTCAACAGTGTATAAGACCACTCTGTGGAAGTACTGCTTTTAGGCAGCCTTCTTTCGTAAATGAGTCAGGAATGTGCACTGCAATTGTAAACCCTCCTCTAACTTAGCTATTTTCTTCATTAAAAAAAAAAGAACAATGACAAATTTAAGCAGAGCCCCAAACATAACTACAGCAAATGCCCACAAATTCTAAAACTATAGAGTTTAAACTAGCATGTTCTCATCACATCTGAAATATCAATTCCATGACGTTTTAAGAGAAAAAAACAACCGGTAAGTAGGTTAGATGTGGCCCTTAATGGAATTTAGTGGATTTTTTTTTTTTTTCTCTAAGACTTTAAATGGTTAACTGATCCGATGGGAAGAGTACCTGGTGGAGGGAATCAGGTTGAGGATCCCGTTGAGGACATAGCTGAACTCCGCTTGGTCCTGCGCAACCAGCGCCACCAGCCCCTCGCAGCAGGCTGTCCGGACCACCACGTTATCGCTGCAGCACTTCTCCCAGAGCAAGTTCAGAGCGGGGGTCTGAAAGCAAACCAGTGGTGAAAGGACACTTCCGATGAGCAGCAAAGGCATACTCACCCCAGCCATGCGTCACAGCGTAATTGGTTCACACTAGGCTAGCTCTCCTGTACAAAGCTGCTGCTGTCACAGCACTCGTGGAATAAACTAAAGTCAGTTTCCCAACAGAAGTAATGGTTCTGTTCTGATATAGCATCTCTCTTTCTCTCTCTCATCTGGTGTATTTGCTGCACAATAAACCTGGCTGCCAACAGTTATAAACCTGGGTTCAAGCAACACAACAGAAGCTAACAAGAGATCAAAACTAAGACTTGGCTCTGGCACAGTGCTAACCCTAGCCCTTTCACCAGACACCTATAATATCAGCAGATTGGTTAGTCTAACTTCAACCCAAATCATACCTATGCTTTAAACCCTCAATGGGAATGAAATTTTCAGAAAATCTTCCTAGTCTTCTACCATCAACCTCTAGCACCTACATGCACCCCATCCTGACCCCTCCCACCCCCACTCCACACACACAATGTCCCTGCCCCAGTGGGCACAGAGGGAAGAGAGAGAACAGGCTACCAGCAAGCTGCTGTCCCATGGCTACTAACAAAAGCCTAGAAAAACTGTTTTGGCCAAGAGGGAGACTGTGACTCTTCCCTATCCCTCACACAGAATCTGTCATCTTTCACAGAAAAGCACTGGAAGGGCATATAAGTTCTACATTTTGAAAAATCCTATTAAAGCAGAGGTTCTAACTTTGATAACTCTCTTAGGAACCCATGATTCCCTCACAAAAAAAAAAAGTTCACTATTAATGATAAACCTATATTTAAATATATTGTAGATTAAGTTTATTTATATTAATACATGGTTTGGGAATTTTTTGGATTGGGCCTTTTCTTAAAGACCATATAATGAAACTATTTTTGCTTTCCATCTTTCTCCCAATAATTTATTGGGAAATACATAATTTGGAGAAATACCCGGCTCCCATAGAATAACTAAAAGAATGAAAATTAACATTTTAGCCGAAACCGGTTTGGCTCAGTGGATAGAATGTCAGCCTGTGGACTCAAAGGTCCCAGGTTCGATCCAGTCAAGGGCATGTACCTTGGTTGCGGGCACATCCCCAGTAGGGGGTGTGCAAGAGGCAGCTAATCAATGATTCTCTCTCATCGATGTTTCTAACTCTCTATCCCTCTCTCTTCCTCTCTGTAAAAAATCAATAAAATATATTAAAAAAAAAAAAAAAGAAAATTAACATTTTATTGTGTCTACTTTCCTACTGGAGCTAATTCTGAAATCCTTGCAATTATAGGACCCCCCTATAACAGAACAATATACAATAGTTAAAGATTGCTACAGGTTAAGTAATATTTATATCTCATTTATTTTATTTAGAAGGAAATTTAAATCACCTACATGAATAATATGAAAGGGGACTAAATTACTAAGCCAGAAAAACAATATAAATAAATAAATAACTTTTCCTTCAGATAACACTGTTTTATCATGGAAGTAAGCATTCATTTATTAATGGAAGAGGAAATATTTGGTTACAGGGATTGACATTCAATAAATCTGGCAGATTAAGTAAAACCACTAGATCTTGTCAGAGTACATAATGTGATTATAGGTAGGATTAAGATCAGGGTTCTCAGAAAACCTAATTTAAATGACTACATACAAACACTAGATAAATGCCATTTAGTGAAGTATATACCCCTACACTACCTTTAACCTGTCGGCAGAAGCAGTAAAGAAATGTGATTTGGAGCAGCTAATCAAAAGGAATGTGAGAGGAAGGAGATCAGTTTGTTTCTGCTGTGAAAAAAACATCTCATTTCCATCATCTATGTTCTCTAGAGTTTACCTTACAGCACTCACTTAAGTAGAATTTCCAACCAGCACGTCAAAATACACAACACTGGTCAACCAAAACGCAAGTGATATATATCTCAGTAGGCTGGAATTGCTTCTACACTTAGCATTCACCTGCTCTATGAGTGGTAAGAATTCTTCCCCCAATTCCACTGTCCATGCATGACCTTTTCACACATGGGGCCATCTATAGCATGAAAAATCTCCCACACCCAAATAGAGCCACTATGTTCACTCCCTACTAAACAAAAATATTCACTCAGAGGTAACCCAGTCAACCTTCTTATCTAAAGCATGCCTACTCCCATTCCACTCATGTTATTTTTTATTAATAATCATAAAAATACTCCCCTCATCTACTCCATATCTTCTTCCTAGAGTCTACTGCCACAAATTTTAAATGTTTTAATTATTTGAAAGAAAAACATGGCAAACAAACAAACAAAAAAGGCAATAAGCTTCTCACAGTTCTAAATCATCTTTACAGTGACCTGAGCCATGAGGGAAACAAGCGGAGGGATTCTGTGGTCCAGCTGGTAGCAATGTCGGAACAGACCCACCGCACATTGTTAAGCACAGACCTGGTTTGTGGACTGATGGATCTTTTCTGAGAAACCATTTTCCTTTAGGACTGCAGCAAGGAGATGGCCCACAGCCTAAAAAGAAAAAAATAAATGATACATCTCCTCAGACATTTTCTCCAAATAGTGCATTTGAAGGTAACGACTATCAATGGTAGTTATTAGGACTTTGAGTCATATCAGACAGTCAATTGGTAATAAAATTCCAATTTACCGAGGACACGTTCTATAGAAGGTACTGAACTAGTCAGTCCACATACATAATTTCTTATCTTTATAACAACCCTTAAGGTAAACATTTTTATCCCAATTCTTATCCCAATAGGCAAACTATAGTTCATCGATGCTAAGAAAATTGCTAGATTTCCAGTTCTAATTGCTGTCACTTAATATGAGAAGAAATTTAGAGATTATTTAATCCATGAAACCGTAAGACAAATAAGAAACTCCACAGCTTTTAAAATCACCTTTGCATCTATATGAAATCCATCGTGCTTCATCATGCCCTTAAGGAAGATGGAGGAAATGTATTCCCGTCTTCGACTATGGCCCACACTGACCCGAATCCATAGGTCTCCTGTGAACACGAGCATTCTCCCTCCTGTAGGCTCTACGACTTAATTTCTTTATTAATTTTAAAGCTGTAACAGGCTTTCAGTCTAATAAATCTCTAAATTTTTCCCAAATCCTGCTTTGGTTCCCAAAGCCCCAAATTGAAGATGAGACTCTGACAGGAGTGTTGGTTACATAAATACATAAATCTCATTACCTCCCACCACCACCACCACCTCTTTCTCCTAGTTCTTCAGCACTACCCAGCCCTGCTGTCTTGGAACCTAGGCCAACGGCGACAGCCATTCTGTGTGTGGGTTGGAAATACCTGGCAACTCCAAAAACTGCTGATCCTGCATGAGGGACCAACGTATGATGCAGCTGTGAATCCCTGTCAGTCTTGCAATGTTTCCAGAGTTCAAATAAAAACACAGCACCCAATCCTTCATCTCTCTTTGTATTTCCCATATTAAAAATGATTAAGGACCTCAAAGTGTAATGGTCTCAGTAGTTTTGCAATGCAAGTCATTTGTTTAAAGGAATGTTACATTTAGATCAATTAACTGTCTCTTACCTACTTAAAGGGGTAGTAACAAGAATTGAAAACCAGTAAATAGTTTTGGTTCCTGTTTACAAAATATACCATATTTCAATGAATGTAACTGGCCATTAACTACAAGATACATCAATATCTTATGTAACAGTAAGAAAGAAAAAAAAAGGCTGCCAATTAATCTACATCATACAATGCTTCAAATGGTTTAGAATTTTTATTTTATATTAAGAAAGCTCTTTCAAACTCATTTAGAAAATCATGGCCAAGCTCACAATTGCACAGGCAAAACCAACGTTATGACTACTGCCATCAATCACTAGATGCCAACCAGTTTCACGGTGTTAAAATTAGAGAGTATAGCCTAAATTAATTTTAAAATCCAAAATCCAAGAATACATTAGCCTACATTAATACATTGTTACTTTAGTTTTGTATGACAGAACAGTTTAAAAAGACATCCTAAAATACATATACACTTTTCACTCAATTTAACAGTAACACACATAGGCATTTCTTGATTATCCTTGCTAATGAAGGGACTCCAGGCCAGAAAAAAAAAAATGAAGGCCAGTATTCTCCAAGTTTTCATTTCTTCTTCACGGTAAGGACCTATGTGGTGCAGAATAGGATTCCAACCCAGTCAGGCAGAAGGGAATCTCGCATAAGGAGTGCTCTTCTCCTCATTGAGTTCCCCACTACCCAGCTGAGTCAGCTCCCACCGCAGGCATCTCCACAATTAACTGCTGAAAGTGGCCAAGAGGCTGTGATGGTTAAGTCTTCAGGCAGGCTTCTGCTGTTCTGTTATCTTTACTCTCACAAGAGAAGACAGTAAGCTATCACAATGCCTTGATTAACCACCATGCTTCTAGCTAGCTGAAAGCTAACCAGAAAGCCATCTTTGGTTTAACCTTAATCATTGAAATGCTCTATAAAATAAATTATAATCTCCTGCCTGAGTTGGAGTATAAAGATTGAAGTTTTTTAATCTAGGATAGTTTACTTAATAAATGTCATTATTATTATAAAAATCTACTATTCTTACACTTACATAGAGGTAGAATATACATTTTAAGGTATTAGTCTCTCATACTCTATAAATGCATATATCTGTAGAGGTATAAGCATTTACTTTTATTCCCAATAATTAATTATAGAACAAAAAGTACATATTCAAGGGGTTAATCAAGGTTTTATTATTTCTTTATATATATATATATATATATATATATATATATATATATATATATACACATACTACCCAGCTGCCTCTTGCACACCCCCTATCAATATATATTATTGATCTTTTACAGAGAGGAAGAGAGTCAGAAACATCGATGAGAGAGAAACATCGATCAGCTGCCTCCTGCACACCCCACATTGGGGATGTGCCCACAACCAAGATACATGCCCCGGACCGGAATCAAACCAGGAACCCTGAGTCTGAAGGCCGACGCTCTATCCACTGAGCCAAACCGGTTTTGGCAAGGTTTTATTATTTCTAAGAAAAGTATGACATAAATAGAAGCTGCAATTGGTCAACTTCAAATATTTATTTTATTGTCAAATATAAATTTTCAAATGAGTTTATATAAAAGTTGTTTAATAAAATGATATCTCATTATAGAAAAAAAATCAATGTTAAAAATATAAAGTTAAATTAACAATCAATAAAAAAATGTTCATTTGTTACCACGAAGCATAAATAAATAAGTAAATAAATAAAATTACCTGTGTTTGGATAAGAGAATTTGGAAATTCAAACCTTTTCCTGATATCATCTGACATTTCTGCTTCTTTTACATATATGTATGCAGATTCTGTAACCAAGACAAAAAAACATATTTGTTAATCTGGAAAAGGAGTTCAAACCAATTACTCTTCAAATAACATTAAAGTAATTCTTTCCAAAGTCCCAACTGAAATAAAGCACAGGGCTCTGCTGGGTAATCCTTGCCATACCCTCCACCGTTAACCACTTCGGTCCTCAAATGCCATGGCTGATAAACCAAAATGTCCCAAACCGCCCACCCTGCAGGCCACTGTCCCCGAGATCCAAAAGTTCTAGCCTAATAACACAATTTTAAAAATTCAATGACATGTTTAAAATAGAAATTAATTTTTTTATTGATCAAAACTTCTTAAGGAGAAATAGTAAAACTTTCAAAAATCGTCTAAACTATGCTTTGCTTTGGGACAAAGCTCTCATTTAAACACTAACCCAACAAATATAAAGCCTAGGTGAGCTGTTTGCAGGGAGTGTAGAAATGACCTAGAAGCTCACATCAAAACAGATTGCTTGTCTTCTAAAAGAGGAACCAGCAAGCAATTAAGCACCAACTTTTAATATTTACAACACACCTCTCTTTCCTACGGGGATCTCAATATAGAGATAGGATGAAGGAGGGCAGGTGATAAATCAAAGACACAGACCTAATAAGAGGATTTCCTAAGAATCCAAATTTATCTAATTCCCATGCAGCACTGAACCCACCAACTTATACTATTTTAAATTATGGATGCTTTAGGTCACTCATTTATTACATATAGCTTTCAAAAAAAATGTATGTCTCTTCAGTACTCTCGGTTGCTTTTAAAACTAACGGGTTGCAAAACCAAGCTCTCCTTATCTCAACATTGAAGGCACCTTGTGTTGAACTTGCAGCTCTACTTTCCTCCCTTTCTTTCAGAGCTAACCTCCCTGAATAAATAATTTATCCTCACTTTCTTCTTCAACATTTAGGTCCAACTTTACTCCTTGAATCTGATAGTTCACAGCACTGAAACTGGTTCTACAACTGCAAATGATGCTCCCTATCTAAATCTATCTTTAGCTTGGGCAGGTCAAAATCTCAATTTTCCAGGTGCATTAATCTGACCTTTCTTGAAATTTGCTTCTCTTTTGAATTCCATAAGACATCACAGCAGAATTTTTCAAAGTATGTCCTTGGGGAACCCACAATAAAGAGATCTCCACAGGGAGAAAAAAGGATTCTGTAGGGACATATATTGCCACCTTGAAGATTCAATCATTCTCTTACCAAACACTTATTAGGTGCTTACTGTGTATCAGAAACTGTTCGAGATGTTACCTCAATAAACATAGACAAAAACCCCAACACTCTGGAACTCACAGTCTAGCAGGAAGAAGTAGACAGTAGATAAATAAATAAGTAAATAAATAACTAAATGAAATATAACATGGTAAAAGGTGATAAGAGCTATGAGGGGGAAAAAGTAGTAAAGTAGATAGAATAAAGGGAATGAGAGATGAAGGGAGAACATGCTATTTTATTTTATTTTAATTTGTTTATTTATTTTATTTTATTTTTTACAGAGAAAAAGGGAGAGGGAGAGAGACTTAGAAACATCAATGAGAGAGAAATATCAATCAGCTGCCTCCTGCACACCCTCTACTGGGGATGTGCCTGCAATCAAGGTACATGCCCTTGACCGGAATAGAACCTGGATTCTTGAATCTGCAGGCCTACGCTCTGTCCACTGAGCCAAACCAGTCAGGGCAGGACATACGATTTTAAATATGGCTGTCTTTTCTAGAGAGGGTGGCATTTGGGAGTTGTTAGGCATATACATATTTGTGGAAAGTGTCACAGGAAGACAGTGAATACAAAAGCCCTACGCTAATTAAAGGCTTAAGACCTGTTCCAGAAGGAGCAGAGATGGATCTGGCACAGAATCGGGGAGGAAGAAAATGGTAACCAAAGAACCAATGAGAAGCCAGTCCTTCCAGACCTGGAAGGGCTCCTGGACGGACTGCTGCCTGTATCCTGAGAGAAACAGGAAAGTACTACACACAAAACCGGGTGAGATTTTCATTGATATCTTTTCCGATTCGGGATATCTTTGAAGACAGAGCCAACTTGGTTGCTAAAGAATTAGATGATTGTAGAAGAGGGAAAAGGAGTCAAAAAAAGATGACTCCAAGGTTTTGGATCTGAGCAACTTTATTTTTAATCTCATTTCTTTGGGCTATTTTACACATGAAACAAAACAATTTATACATTACTTACCACAGCATTTTTTACAAAAGAAACATATGCTGTTGCCGTCAACTGAGATGGGAAACAAGTTTTGTGGGGGAAGACCAAGATTCCATTTGAAA
Source organism: Pipistrellus hanaki (assembly GCF_964339955.1). Taxonomy (NCBI): domain Eukaryota; kingdom Metazoa; phylum Chordata; class Mammalia; order Chiroptera; family Vespertilionidae; genus Pipistrellus; species Pipistrellus hanaki. The sequence goes on along the minus strand of NC_140513.1, from coordinate 56,019,750 downwards.
CAGGGAAGTTCTAGAGACCTAACAGAAATCCAAGTGCAGATTCCAAGTAGAAAGTTGCATATAGGAATCTATAATTTGAGAGACAGATCTAAATAATAGTGCATGTCATTAAGTAATCTGAGAGGTTCTAAAGCAAGGAGTTTAATTAACTTTGTTTAACCCTGAGTTTCCCAAACTTATCTGACCATGGCACCTTTTTTCCTAGAAATCCCTGTTAACAGTCTATACAGCCAGCCTTTCCTGGGACACTCTGGGAAACACTGCTCTACCCATTCCTCCTCTTCCTCTGTCCTCTGGTTCCTGAAGGCACCCCAAGGCTCTGGCCTTGTGCTCTCTTCCTTTGTGTAAACTCTCCCAGAGCCTTCTAGTCCGTTATCTCCACACACTCCCCTATTCTCTTTTATAAGGCTCTAAAACACCAGAAATTGGAGGTGGCAAAACCAAAACACATGTTTTCTCTCAAAAACACTGTTCACATTTCAGCTTTTCCCAGTTCTCCTCTCACAATTTCCCTCCCACCATTCTCTAAATCTAGTCAGTCACAAAGTCGACTTCATTCTTTCCAGCTTCTCGGAGGGAGGTTGCTTGCCCTCTCCATTTCCATACCCATCACCTCAGTTCTCATGCTGGGCTTACTTCAGTAGCTGCTTAGTCTTGCTTGAGTACATCCCATACACTGCTGTCAGATCATTGTCCCAGAATGCTATTTCCATCACATCAATTCCCTTGAAGATTCGAGACACTTTTCAAAAGCCTGTCAGATTAAATGCAAATTTTGATTCCTAGTTTTTAAGCCCTGCAACAATCATCTCACCCGTTCAACTGTATTGTCCCTACTGTCCAATTCCAATTGGGCAAAAACCATTTTCAAAATAATCCCACATGTTCAAAATGTGCTCTCCCCCACACAAAATGCCCTCCTACCCCTGGCCATTTTTTCCCAGTGGTTAGAGTATCAGCCCGCAGACCTAAGGGTCAAGTGTTCAATTCCCAGTGTAGGGCATGCACCTCTGTTGCAGGTTCAATCCCCCGCCTTGGTCAAGATGCATGCAGGAGGCAACCAGTTAATATATCTCTCACATTGGTGTTTCTCTCCCTCTCTCTCACTTTCTCTGAAAATAAATGGAAAAAATATCCTAGGGTGAGGATTAAAATATAATAAAGTAAAATGCCTTTCTATGTTCCCACTATTTAAAGATGAAATGCCTTTTGTAGCACAGCTTCTCTCTTAAGATATTCCCAAGTAGCCACATCTTAACAGTAATCACCTTGGTTTATATTCCTTCAGTGCTATTGCATTTGGTCTGACCCATGCCATCATGTGACTACTTAGATTAGGATTGTTAGTATTTTTCTGTAAAGGGCCATATAGCAACTGCTGAAGTCTGCCCCTGTAGCAGGAAAGCAGCCATAGACCATGGCTGTGTTCCAATTTACAAGAATAGAAGGCACAGGGGGTCATAGTTGACTAACTCCTGGTTTACATAATGACTACTGTATTTAAATTATAAAATTTGTTAATTCAATTGCAACAATTAACATTCAAATTCACCTCTGTGCCTCCAGCCTCAGATAAATACATAAATAAGATAAATTATACATCTTTTATTATCTAAAAGTTGGGCAAGTAACCTTTATCAAAGAAAACAAACTTTTGCATGCCCCTAAACTCTGGAGGAAATTCCTCATTTTAGACTTTTATATATGGAATACAGAATGGCATATAATAAGCAATATTCTTAATAACATAATAGGGAATTTCATGTTACTTCTTTTTTTAAACAATCCCTGGATAAAGCCATGTGTATTATATAACATGTAATTCAGCAAAAGAGCCTAGCTCATAGGGTCCTAGTGCAGTTTTCTGATTATCTAAGCCAGTGGTAGGCAAACTGCAGTTCGAGATCCGTGTTTTGCTGCTCTGTTGACTAACAAGTTTGCCAACCACTAATCTAAACCAATTCAACAAAAAGTAGGCTGTACATTATCCAGAGAAGCAGATGGTTACAGGGTATCAAAGAACAAACTTATCCAAATGTCAACAGTGATAGAGCTAAAGAAAAGAAATGTGGAGTTATACCCTCTGAGCCAGCTCTAGAATGGGGAATTCCAAAATGCTGTGGGGACCAGAGGAGCAGCTGGTTAGGCTAATAGACTGTGGCAGTGAAGAGACCACACCCTCCAGAAAAATGACTGTCTCCTAAAGGTGGGCCGATGGAATAATGTTTTCTTTTATTTTATCAAAATTAGGCTCTACTGTTCTTATTTCCCATGTACCTGGCTGGCGTTCCTCAGTGGTTGACATTGACCCATGAACCAGGAGATCATGGTTTTATTCCCAGTTCAGGGCATAGGCCGAGGTGGCAGGCTCAATTCCCAGTAGGGGATGAGCAGGAGGCAGCCAATCAATGATTCTCTCTCATCATTGATGTTTCTCTCTCTTCCTTTCTCTCTCTAAAATAAATAAAAATGTATTTTTTTAAAAAAATATACCTAAGTATAGATTGCAAATACCTGAGCTTACAAAAGATAGTCCTTATTTCAATGTGACACTTCAGAGAATGAATACATTTTTAAATCTGTAGTAAATTTATCTTTCCTAACAAATGGTCAGTAAGCATTCTCAAAACTACTCCCCAAGCAAGAATATGATTTGATATCATTCTTGATTTGCTACCCTTGGGCTATAAATTGTATGTGTCTTTCATCTGCTGGAGACTTATTTTTCAAGGTTAATCACAACCACTTGGCCCTTTAAAGAATCAAAACATACATCATATTCTCTCAGGGAATTAAAGAAAATACATATGCTTGCTTTAGCATTGGCAGTATGGTATGTGTCCTATTTCATTTTAATCTCAGCTTCCTTTGGGCCCTATATACATTAAACCACACACAGTTTCTTCTTTCCGTGGCATTCTTTACTAAAAGGAAACTCAACACAACATGCTCCATAAACCATGATACAAAAATAGAGTGTTTGATTTTAAAAGATTTATCTGTAACCTGTCAGTTTGCCTTTTTTTTTTTTTTTTTTTTTTTTTTTGTCTATCTAAATCTAAATCAGAATGAGAATTTTTAATGAGGTCTTAAGTTCCAAATGAATCAAAGCATATGTTTAACATTAGCAATTACCCTACCTGTCAAGGCTTTTCAGTCCCATAAGAACACTTTAAGAAAATAAAACTATCAATTGCATCCTAGAAGTAATAAATGAGTAGCAGAAAGATAAAGCATTTTAGGTTTTCAGCTTTTCCAATAGTTTTCCTAGGCTGCAACAATTTACAGCTGTATATCCTCCCCAAAAAATATTTAGTGTCAAACTTCAAATAAAGGACACAATCTAAAACACAAGAGAAGAATCTATCTAGTGATACTGACAAGTGCTATGGGAGGCAGCAAAGAAATTATGCAAGGTAGTTAGCTGGGTGGGGTCGGGGTAGCTGTCTATTGGTCGGAAAAAAGATGACTCTGATCCTCTTGTCTAATAAAGTTCTATTCAGGAAGAGCTCGGAGCAGCAATGCAGGACTATAGAGAGCACATCCTTGAAGTTGGTTTATATAAGCAATGTCATCAGCCATCTGATAAAAATGCATACTTCATCCACATTAATGGGACTCTGCATTTGAAACACAAAATCTAGGACTTTTTTTTTCTAATTTTATCAACTATTCCAATTATTAGTTACACATTTATTTAGTTTCCTCGTCCCACAAAGTAAGCTGTGCAATCATAAGTCTGAGGATTTTAAACACATATTTTGACAATTTTTTCTTTTTTACTACCTTTTTTTAAAAAAATGGTTTATAGAAAAGCTGATGGGGACAGACAATAAGTATGAGCTGATTTTATAAACTTATCAAGACTGTGTTTCAGGGGTATGCTCTGGACACTCCTACTTGCTTTGTCCTGCCCCCTGTCTATACTTTTTAACTGCCCACCTTGTAATATTTATATCTTCCTTATTCTTCCACCTGCTGAGTTTCTCAACTATCAGTTCTTGGGCCCTAAGTATTTCTACACATCCTCTTAAGGGTCTGGCAGGTAGGTTCTGCTTCATAACCCTGTATTGAATCCTGACACCTGTTAGAAGAAACTCAAGCTGAGCCTGAACTCTTGCTTCAAAGCTTCAAAATACAACTATCAGCTATGTTCTCAAATGAACAGGACAAGACAATCAGAGCCCTCCTAAGTGCGTGATTCATAAAAACGGAAAAATCGTGGGGAAATCGCAATGGAAAGTTTTCAAAACGAATGAACAAGTGTAAGAAAATAGTAATTTCTAATCATTACATTCTCAGAGAGGTCACTAAGTCATCGTTAAATTAGGCTGAGAGTAGAAAATAGCTTTATGTTAGCAGTAATTTCAAAATCAAGCCAAGGCAGAGGGCAACTAAGGTCAACATGTTATAATCAGAGAAAACGGGAACTGCATAGATATGGTAGAGACCACTAACTTCAACGTCTGTGCTCTCCTTCATCATATTTTCTAGACTCAAGTCTGGTTAGGTAAGGCCTATAACCGAGGTCTCTCCAGTGGTGTGGGAACAGAGGTGACGGGCTGCTTCCCGCTGCAGAGTGCTTCCTCTACTCTCTTCCCAACCCAAACCAGGTCCTGGCAACAACTCAGATTCAATCATGTGCATAAAAGATGGTGCCTCTAAGATAGCAATATTCAACTGATGAGCAGCAAGAATTTTTAAAACATGCAATACCTGGCTACTTAGGGGCACCAACCTCTTTTTCCTTTAGATTGTCATATTTAAAAAATGACAACAGTCAACACAATAGCTGTCCGGTGTAAATGAATGAAAAACATACCTAATATTTTTTATCAAATCAGCAAAAAAAAATTAATTTGTGGGTGTGCCACAGAATTTTAATAATTATGTGTGCCACAAGATGAAAAAGGTTGAAATTGCTGGTCAAGGACATTGTTGAATAAACAAGATGGAAGAAACTGGACCTCTAAATGATAGCTAAGAGAACTTCATACCTGGACTTCCAACTATTATACGGGAAAGAAATTTCTACTCTGCTTGAACCACTGAGTTTTGGGGTCTTTTTGTTACAGTAGCTATTACTTTCATAATAATATAGGGGACCTGAGTTCATCTCAATTCTGTACTATTTTCCATTGGCAAAATAAAGAAGCTAAATGTCAGGCAGGTTAAACAACTTGCCAAACAGGAAAGTCATCCTGGCAGCTCAGGTGAGAAGAGAGGTTTCCTGAATTCTAACCCAGTGTCCCCCTGGACCATCAATATGAGGAAGATGGGCCTGGTCCCCATTACTATCTCATGCCCCAGGAGCTTTAAGAATTATAATCAAAGTGCTGAGCAAATTTGGGTGACTATGAATTCTGATGATCTCACCAGTTGCAATTTACTGGCCTGAGAGGATCAGGCCAAAATCGGGAGTGCGACATCCCCCGAGGGGTCCCAGATTGCAAGAGGGCACAGGCCAGGCTGAGGGACCCCACCCATGCATGAATTTGTACACTGGGCCTCTAGTGTCATATATTTGTATGTATTTACACATAATACTAATATATAAATCTATAAAGGAATATGGATGAAAAATAGCTATTTTTTAATCTAAAGATTCACTTATCTCTGGAATTTTTATAGCATCCAATCAAGGTCTTTTAAAAAAATTTTCAAATTAGCTCCTTTATGAAATTATTTTTTCCAATCTATCTATCTATAAATATAAGAGTCTAAGCGACCATTTGACCAGTAGCTATGATGTGCACTGACCACCAGGAGGAAGATGCTCAATGCACAGGCATGGAAAGTTGGAACAAACTGATAAATCTCAGAGGGAAGGGGGACAGGGGAAGGCAGGAAGAGATTAACCAAAGATCTTATATGCATACTTATAGGCCTGGTGCACAGATTCATGCACTGGTGGAGTCCTGTGGCCTGGCCTGTGGGGATGGGGCCAACACTGACCCAGTGCATGGATTTGTGCACCTGGCCTCTAGTATTATAATGTTTTAATTGATTTCAGAGAGAGAAAGGGAGAGGGAGAGGGAGAAACATTAATAATGAGAGAGAATAATCTATTGGCTGACTTCTGCATACTCCCTAATAGGGATCAAGCCTGAAACCCTGGGCATGTGCCCTGATCAGGAATCAAACTGTGACCTCCTAGTTCATGGGTCAACAGTCAACCACTGAACCACACTGGCTAGGCTCCAATATTATAATTTTTAAATATTTTGTTCTACCAAAAGAATATTCAAATTGTTCATTACATTTATGAATACTTTATGTTGATACAATAATCTACAGTATAATTGTAATAAAACTGATGCTCAATCATTTTAAAGATCTTCAATGTCTAATCTGAATAACCAATATCTCCATATTCATAATCTTACTTCAAATGCCATTCAGTTAATTAAAATCTAGTACAATACCTCAGAAGTATCTTATAGGTATTTTACTTCTACTGCTTCTCCTTAAAAATGGCTCAAATTTTATGCATTAGTTCTCTAAAATAATTACTTCTTAGCAAATATTAACATAGTATAAATGGTGATATTTGTGGGATAATGATATGACATTTGGGATTTTCTACAAAATACTCCAGTCTACCTCCAGAAGTGGAGAGTGGGGAGAGAGGAAATAATAAAAGACACAAGAATATCTAGATGTTGATAATAGATGATACATTAAAGTTCATAACACTATTATATTTTTACATATATTTGTAATTTTCATAATAAAAGTTTTTTAGCCTCTCCACCACTGTCTATGAACTAGGAGAGGATCTCATCCAACTATGCTGGTGCCCTGAGCTCACACTTCCAGCCTCCAAAATAGCAAGAATTAAATTTCTGTTGTTCATTACCCAGAAAAATTTAAACTCCATGTATGTGGTTTTTAGTAGGGCCAGGCAATATTCTAAGGATTTTACCTGTATTAACTCTTTTAACCCTCACAATAACCCTATGAGAGAGGTACTCATTTTACAGATGAAGAAACTGAGGCACAGAAAAATTAGATAATTTTCCCAAGGTCATTTAGTAAGTTGCAACTTAAATCCAGGTTGTTTGGGTACATACAGGGGTGGATAAAAGTAGGTTTACAGTTGTTCCTATGAAAAATAATTAATAAATAATAAAAGAATAAACTCTGTGTTTCACGTACTCACAACTATAAACCTACATTTGTCTACTAATATATATACATAGAAAAATTTGGAAATATATAAATTATGGGTGCTTTTATTTTTTTCTTATTCCCACTTTCTAATTTTTTTTTCCGCAAGACACTGTGTTTTTATCACTTGAAGTTACCAAAACATGAAAATCTTTATTCAAACACTAACACAGAGAAATGGAGAAAATGAGTTTCTGAAACCCAAAACATTTCAAGCACAGAAACCCATCAGTAACAGTTATGCTCAAGTGAGCAGCAACTAGGAAAATCTTAGAAATGATAAAAGATTAATTACCTTGTTAACCAGTTAACCAATTCTTTATGGAAAGAGTGATATGGAAAGGAGGTGAATGTAATCTAACTGGATAGATTCAATTAACTTTAGACCTTTTTAAAACTTCCTCCATTTTCAAGGAGGAGCATAACCATTACTAAAGTTTTCTCAATTAGACTCCTGGGAAATTTTACACCAGAGTAAAACTCTTTTTCTTAAAAAGAATTATGTCGACTTAGTGTAAGTTAAATGGCAACATTCCTCTTAATTGCTACCAACTGACCAATCAACTTCATTTAATTTTATGAAAACTAACTTATTAAATGTATGTTATAGTGTAGTTATTTTAACTTGCATTCTTAGTAGTAATGAGCACTAAAGATCAAATGAGCAAAGGAATTTTACAGGAAGATAGTAAATCTCTCTGCTGTTAACTAAGTCAATGTAACCCAAGATGGACGTGGAGAATATCACTCTATTCCAGTCCTGAATAAATCCAATCAGAAGGCAACATAAGCACCACACTGGTAGAAACACCATTCTGAAAATGTTCAAATAAATACGATGAAGCAATGTCATACATGGTTCGAAACCTCTAAGATTGTCTATTGTGAAAATGAGAAAACATCTTTAATCCAATCATACTTATAGTCTAACATACCTCTATTATCAAGATTACAGAGAGCAAAGTACATGGGTGGTAGATGCCGGAAACCGATCATTGTCTCACTAATAGAAAGATGTAAAAGGCTGGTCAACCTTGAAGTTCTGAAAGGTCAGAGCCAACCACTCCCTATCTAATCGAGACAATGGTAACTGAGGCAAATTCCCAATCAAATAATCACGTAAATCTTTACCGATATGATAATCCGATTATTATCTTCCTAAGGGATATGGGTGTCTCCCAAACCTGCTCAAGGATAATGGGTGTATCCCATAGTCTCAATAAAAGGGATAGCAAGATCAGAGCCTAGCGACAGTCCTCCCACTAGAGGTGGGCTCCCGCCTGGCCCCCTGTATCGCCAAATTAAATTTCTTCTAGTCTCTTTCATTTGTGTGCGGCCCTTTTCCAGAACCCAGATCCTGAACCAGAACTGAACCACGCGGGATGTGAAAGGGGTTCCCACAGGTAGACAGGGCATGGATGCAAATCCTGGCTCCAGCACTAGCCATTACAATTAAGGTTAATCACTTCCTATCTCCAAGCCCTTTCTTCATTGGTTAAATGTGGGAACACTTGCCCACAAGGTAGTGAGCTATGAGGTGTGCCTAAAAGCCATGAGGGTCCTGACACAGCAGGTACTCTAAAAAATGTGTGTCTCGCCAAAACCGGTTTGGCTCAGTGGTAGAGCATCTGTCTGCGAACTGAAAGGTCCCGGGTTCGATTCTGATCGGGGGCATGTACGTTGGTTGTGGGCACGTCCCCGGTGGGGGGTGTGCAAGAGGCAGCTGGTCGATGTTTCTCTCTCATCGACGTTTCTAGCTCTCTATCTCTCTCCCTTCCTTCTCTCTTCCTTCCTCTCTGTAAAAAATCAATAAAATATATTTAAAAATAAAAATTAAAAAATAAAAAAAATAAAAAATGTGTGTCTCCCTGCCTTGACACCACGTAGGCTAGTCAAGGGAGGTGAATAATGAAGAGAATGAATTTTGGTGAAAAGTAGATCATCTCTAATCAAACACCAGGATGGGATCTTATACCCAAGTTACCAGATAGAGCAATAAGACAGTAGGCCAAGGTTAGGAAATGCATGAGATTCACTGAATGTTTATGGAAAGAGTAATATTGAAGAGAGGTGGATAGATTCTTAATTAACTTTAGTCCTTTTTAAAACTTCCTCCATTTTCAAGGAGAAACATAATCATTACTAATGTTTTCTCAATGAGACTGTTATCCCCCTCATAATGTTGATCACAAACTCCAATGATTATCATTTCCTTATTTCTGCTGTCCCTCTCTACCCAACAGCAACCGCTTGAGGGCATAGAACTGAGCTTCCTTTTTGAGCACTATAGCCCCAGGATATAGCAAGTGCCTGCTCAATAAATATCCAGTGTATAAACACCAAGCTTGTATCATGTTGGGTCCTGGCCAGGTAGCTCAGTTGGTTAGAGCATCATCCTGATATGCCAAAGTTGTGGGTTCAATTCTCACTCAGGGTACATACAAGAATCAACCAATGGCCCTACCCAGTTTGGCTCAGTGGATAGAGTAAAGAGTCCCAGGTTCCATTCCAGTCAAGGGCATGTACCCTGGTTGCAGGCACATACCCAGTAGGGAGTGTGCAGGAAGCAGCTGATCGATGTTTCTCTCTCATTGATGTTTCTAACTCTCTATCCTTCTCTCTTTCTCTCTGCAAAAAATCAATAAAATATATATATATAAAAAAGAATCAACCAATGAATGAATGCATAAATAACAACAAATCAATGTCTCTCACTAAAATTAATTTTTAAAAAAATTTAAATACCATATTGGATGAAATAGCTCCTATGTGCCAAGCACTCCACAGACTACTTTAAGTAACAAATCTCATTGGATTTACACAATTGTCTGAGGTAAATATTATTAACTCCATTTCCCACATGAGAAAAAAGGAGCTCAGAAAGTGATTTGTCTGAGGTTATACGGCAGTATTAATAGCTAAGATTTAATGAAAATTTCACCATGAGGCCAGGGAGAGACTGTCAAGCTTTTTACATATATTCTCTCACCCAATATTCAAAACAACCCCATGACATGACTACTATTATTAGCTTCATTTTTATATGAAAAAACAAGTGAGGCAAGAAGAGGTCAAAATTAATTGCCTAATTATGTAAGAAACAGGGCATGGATATGAACTGTGCAGTCAGCTCACATTCTTTTTTTAAATATATATTATTTAATTGATTTCAGAGGAAGGGAGAGGGAGAAGAGACAGAAACATCAATAATGAGAATCATTGATTGGCTGCCTCCTGCATGCCCCACCTTGGATCAAGCCCACAACGTAGGCCTGTGCCCAAACCAGGAATTGAACTGTGACCTCCTAGATTATAAATCAACACTTAACCACTGAGCACCACCAGGCCAGACTCCAAAGCTTACATTCTTAAAAACTCCTCTATACAGTATGTTTGACACAGAGACTTTGTCAAATTAAGATAAGCCATTAAAGTACTTCACTCAGAAGAGACACAGAATAGCTTTTAAATGTTAGCTATTATTTTTAGTCTAAATCCAACCTTCCCCCCCCTCCCCCATTATATTGGCTGTGTCCCACAGAGCATCAAGCAAATATTTTAAAAAAATAAAAATAAAGGAAGGAGGAAGGAAGGAAGGAAGGAAAGAAGGAAGGAAGGAAGGAAGGAAGGAAGGAAGGAAGGAAGGAAGGAAGGAAGAAAGGCCAACCAGGGCTTAGATACACAGTATTAAATCAGGTTCCCAAAGCAGTTCATCAGGATGTACAAGCAGCTCTGTGTCTTGGTATAGATTGCAATATTAAAAACATGTAATCAACTCTAATGTGCAAAAGTTACATATTAAAGGGTGCTCCCTGCTGGGGAAAAAATGCAAAAATTAACTACCTAACCTTAATCCTCATCCTTGTGGCACCATCACCAGCAATACATCTCCCACTTTTGTGTGTGTTCTCTGATTTTATACTTTATTTCATCACTGATCACTTAGTTTAAGTCCAGTGAGCACCTAGCAAAGGATAAAGATTGCCCACTTTCCTCGTGGCCATTAGGGTAGATCCTTAGTAAATCCATGTTTCTTGCCTCTGATGTCAACTCCTTCATATTTACATTTTCCGTTTTTTTAAATAAATAAATAAATATTCATTAGAATAGATGAAAGCAATCATTTGCCCCAATGGCTGCTCCAACACCACCACACAGACACAGATGGCTGCACTGCTGCGAAGGACACCTGGCTGGCAGGTAGCCCCACCACATACAGGACAGTTCGAAACACCGTTTGATGAGACAGGAAAACTTTGGGTGACGGAGTTTACTTGGAAAAACATAGAGTTTGAAATTACAGTGGAATGTTCTAGAAGCAATGCCCAAAAGCAGGAAGATCAAGAGGAGGCCACTGCATGACCGTTCTCATTTCCCACAGCTACCTGAGAAAATGGGACTTGAACTACAATGGGACATCACGGTCCAGGCAAGGAGAGACTGTCCGGATATGGTGAGGAGGGGCGCACTGCGGGGCTAGGATCAGACGACCCCTCCCAGCTCTGAGCGGACTGTAATTAGCACTGAAGACAGAGGAGACCTTCTCCCTCCTTCTGAAGGGGCCAGCTCCCATCTGTGTAGCAGCCTCAGATAAAGATGGATTTCAGCCTAGTGCTCAGACAGCAGGGAAGGAGCTCAAGCAGCAGGGCTCGGCACTGGCCAACTCTGCCGCCTTCTTCTCCGGATTTGTGAGTTTCTTGAGGGAAGCAGCTGAGTCTTGTTCACCTGCATGACCAGGAATATTTGTTTTCTGAGGTGCTGTGTTTAACACCATACCTCCAACACAATAGAATTTCTAGAATTCTACTGTTTATTTTGTTTTCAGATTAACTTTCCCAAACAGAAAGTGACAGGGAATAATCTATATCTCTCATTCTCACTAATTAAGATTCATGAAACAAAGGCAAAAATAAATTAATAAGAACCAGAAGTAAAAAAAAAAAAAATTGTAAACAACTTTATTTTCAAATTAATAAAAACCTAAATTCAATTATCCACACATTAGAGTTTGAAGATTACTAATTCTTTTTAGGCACACCCCTTTCTCCCAGCTTTTCATTTTATTTTTTAACTGATCAAATAACTTTTGAATAGGTTATATAATGATGAGTTTCAGCCAAGTCCAAATCCCAAATCAATGGAATTCAGATTAGTGAGATTTTATTACACTGTTAGTCATTTTGGTACATTTAAAAAATAAAAAAGAAAGTCAAAGAACTCATGCCAAAGCTCCGAAGACTGGTTCCTCACTGTTTCCAGCTGAATATAATAGAGGTGAAAATGGATCTTTGTTATTTGAATACATCATAAGTTTTACATGAATGCTTCGGTTGACAGCTATTATTTATCATAGCTTTGCTCTTAATCTGTTACATAGTACAACCCTTTCAAAACCTGCAGCATCACCTCTGTGGAGTGTTCCCAGTGGGGTAAAAGGCATTTTAAACATGTAATTACCCAAAGAAGTAACATTTACCAATTTTCTATTGCACAGCTAAAATTATTCATGGCTGTTTTGATTTGTAAGGTGCTTAATAATCATATATTAGTTAACCTTCACAACCAGCCTGAACAGAAGATCCTTAATGAGTCATTTCATATTAGCAAAGAGTCATCAAGCAGCATATTCAATAATTAAAAGAGGGTCCTGAAATAAAATGCTGACATCTAGTTGGCATAGAAGAGTGTGTAGAATTACTTATATCCTATATAATAAAAGGCTAATATGCAAATAGGCCAAACAGCAGAACTGAAAACCGGTTGCTAGACCATGCACTGACCACCAGGGGGCGCGTGCGGAACATGGCGGGAGTCAGCAGCAGGTGGCACAGTGTGGAACATGGTCGGCATCAACCGCAGCGGAATGGCGGAACAGGTGAGCAGAGGTGCCAGATCAAGGCAGGGCGCCCATCGCTGTCATTGAGGCAAGTCTCTGGTGGTTACTGAAAATTCTTTGCTCCGGCATGCTGTGGTCCCATCCAGCATTTGCACCTGCTGCTGGTGCTGGCCCCACTCCCACACACTGTTGGTGCCGTCAGCAGATGCGAGCTGCAGCTGCCGGCCTGATAGCCCCTCAGGGTTTCTCCACCTCTCCCTGCTCCTGAGGGGCTATCAGGGCGGCAGCCATAGCTCACACCTGCTGCCAGCACTGGAGCTGCCACTCGCACCCACTGCCGGTGCCGGCCCCACTTGCACCTCCAGCTGGCACTGGAGCCATTGCTCACACCTGCTGCTGATGCCTGGCTTGGCACCATCAGCGGGTGCAAGTGGTGGCTGCCAGCCCTGATTGCCCCTGAGGGTTTCACCACCTCCCCCTGCTCCTGATGGGCAATCAGGGCCAGCAGCAGCCATTCTCACTGGCTGATGGCACCAGTCCCACTTGCACCCGCTCCTGGCACTAACCCCAATTGTTCCACGCCATCAGCAGGTGTGAGCAGGGCCGGTGCCATCAGCACATTGGAATGGCGGCAGGAGCAGGTCTGCTGGCAGACAGAGAATTAGGGACCACATTGGTAGGGGGCAGGCGGTGTTACAGAGGATGGGCCAAGACCCATCCCTGTGCCCATCACAGCCTCACAGCCCGCAGTTCCTTTCAAGGTGCACAAATTTGTGCTCTGGGCCCCTAGTCCTATCTAATAAAAGAATAATATGCAAATTGACAGTCACACCAAGACACAAGATGGCTGCCCCCATGTGGTCAAAGATGGCTGCCCCCATGTGGACACAAGATGGCTGCCATAAGATGGCCAGCAGGGGAGAAGAGTAGTGGGAAGTCAGGGGTGACCAGGCCAGCTGAGGAGAGCAGATGGGGGTGACCAGGCTGGCAGAGGAGGGCAGTTGGGGGGACCAGGGCTGCAGGGGAGGACAGTTGGGGGGCACCCAGAACTGGAGTGAAGGAAAGTTGGGGGGTACCAGGCCTGCAGGGTGGGCAGTTGGGAGCCAGCAGTACTGGATTGTGAGAGGGATGTCTGACCGCCCAGCTTTACTGTGCTGGGAACCCAGCACAGTAAAGCTGAAGGTCTGGGGTAGGTGAAAAGACTAACCCCCGCTCTGGGAGCGAGTGGGCACTCAGGGTACTCCTCACTGAGCATCTGGCCTTAGTGACACTTCTTGTCTGTACCGCAAAGTGTTTAGGCCTGATCCTACTGGGGGGTGGGGGGTTGGGGGGGAAACAGGCTTGAAAGGGAGGGCAGTTGGGGGGACCAAGCAGTTGGGGGGATCCCTGGGATTGGGTCTAAATGGGTGATTGGACATCCCTCAAGGGGTCCCAGATTGGAAAGGGTGCAGGCTGGGCTGAGGGACACCCACCTCCCTGTGCACGAATTTCATGCAAATAAACCAAACAACTGAACAACCAGCCACTATGACATGCACTGAGCACCACAGGGTGCAAGTGGAACATGATGGGTGTCGACAGCAGGTGGCAGAGCACAGAAATGGTGGCAGCAGCAGGATGGTGGAGTAGGTGAGCAGGGGCACCAGACCAAGGTGGGGTGGCAGTTGCTGTCATCAGGGCGAGCCTCTCGTGGTCACTGAAAATTCTTTGCTCCCTTGTGCCACAGTCCCACCCGGCTCTCGCACCCACAGCTGGCATTGGAGCTGCTGCTCACACCCATTGCCGGTGCCCAGTGTCAGCCCCAATCGCTCAGCACCATCAGCATGTGTGAGCGGCAGCTGCTGGCCCCAACTGTCCCTCAGGGCTTCTCTAGCTCCCCTGCTCCTAAAGAATGATCAGGGCCAGCAGCCACTGCTCGCACCCACTGCCGGCACTGGCCCCACTCACAACTGCAGCCGGAGCCACCACTTGTGCCCAATCACTTGGTGCTGTCAATGGGTGCGAACAGCGGCTGCTGGCCCCGATTGCCCCTGAGGGTTTCTCCACTTCCTCCTGCTTCTGAGGGGCAATTGGGGCAACAGCTTCTGTTCGCACCCATGGACAACACCAGCCCTGCTCGCACCCGCTGCTGGCACTGGCCCCAACTGCTCCGCACTATCAGCGGGTGTGAGGGGGCTGGCGCAGTCAGCGCATATGAGTAGCGGTGGTGGGAGTGGGGCTGCTGGCAGACAGGGGACTGGGGGCCGAAGCGGAAGGGGCCAGGTAGGGGGTGCAGAGGATGGGCCAAGACCCGCCCCTGTGCCCACCGCAGCCTCGTGGCCCACAGTTCCTTTCAAGGTGCATGAATTTGTGCCCTGGGCCCCTAGTATTTAAAGGAAAAAGGAGGAGTGGGGAAATCATGTAGTTCTTCATGAGACTTTTTTTTTAATTTCAGAGTTTACAACCAATACATACGTACATATTATAGGATCATAGGTACAGTCATATTACAGGATCATAGGTACAGTCATATGTTCAGGTTAAATGGAACTTTTGAACACTATGTTGGAAGTAAGTGATTGACTAGATGAACTGCAGCAGCAGCTCCATATGCTATCTTCTCACAATGTATCCAGTGTTCAAACAGCTTCATTTCACCCTCAAAACCTACTTGTGCCTCTCAGCAAACTGATACAGAAGTTCTCAAAGACCAACCGGGTCAGCTCAGAAGCAAAGCCACAGAAAGAGGGCCGAAACAGCATGGTTCCCAGGACCACAGCCTCCCAGGCCTCGTCCACCAGACTCAGTTCCATAGGGAACCCAGCACAGTAAAGCTGAAGGTCTGGGGTAGGTGAAAAGACTAACCCCCGCTCTGGGAGCGAGTGGGCACTCAGGGTACTCCTCACTGAGCATCTGGCCTTAGTGACACTTCTTGTCTGTACCGCAAAGTGTCACATACATTCTTCAAGTTCTAGTCACTGCCATTTCAAAATATAAAAAAGGCTTAAAGGAAGCATCTTTTGTGTAAAGTTACTCATTGACTGAGCTACTCATTTATCATAAATACACACACACACACACACACACACACACACACACACACGATTAAGAAAAAAATGAAGTGAATATGCAAAAATGTTAGGGTTATTTCTGGATACTAAGATGATGAGTGATTACATCTTATTGCATTTCTCTTTATAAATGCTACATTTAATTTTTTTCCCCTGCAATGGGTGTACATTATTTTTACATTAAATAGAAATTATGAATTCTCTTTAAATAAAGACATAAAATCGGTTTTTAGGCTCAATAAAAAAATTAGTGATCACATTTACTCACTGGAAACCGTGGTCCTTTATCACTGTCTAAGGAGGCAGTTTCACCACAGCACACATCAGATAAAAAAAGGCTTAACTTGATCCAATTACACTACTTATTAAGAGCTATTTAATGAGAAAGTCACACCTTTGAGTTATTAGAAGCTATAATGGTCCTGCAGAGTTCCAAACAAGTAAGCTAACAGAATTACCTTTGATTCTAAATTGTTTGCCAGGAGATTAATCCATCTACCCCTGAAAAAAAATTAAGTGTTCCTCCAGTGTGTTCAACTTTCTCTAATCTCATTTTAATCAAGTATGTTAGCCTCAGTCAAGAGAGTAGGGTGTTTTAAACAGATTTATTGAAGTAGAATTGATACACAAAGAAATGCAGATATTGAATGTGTACAGTTTGATAAGTCTAGACATATAAAACACTTAAGATATCATCACCCTAATCAAGGTAACAGATATAGGCAACACCTGCCAAGGTTTCCTATGGGCTCTGTTTTTGTTTTCTTCTGTGAGCGTGGAAAGAAATCAACACAAAAGCATAATACTATACTCACCATGCTGTCAACTATAGGCACTATGCTCTATCATCTCTACAGTGTATTCATCTAACAGAATTGAAAGTTTATAGGAGGTAGACATTTTTAATCACTTACATTGCAGTACAAAAAGTTTAATTTTCAAAATGCATATATAACATGACACCTAAATATAAATGTTAGTCATCAATAGGTACATTTTAATGGAAGTCTACATATGTTTTGATCTGTCGAAGATTGAAGAAAGGCCTTTCAGATATGATGACATTTGGATAGAGATGTGAAGGAAACAATGAGCATTCCTGGCAGAAGACCCACGGAGGGCAACACCCTTAAGGTGGAAGCACGCCGGGCAGGTTTAGAAAAGGCCATGGACACCAGTGTGGCTGGTGCAAGTGAGCAAGTTGGGTCTTAAGAGACAACAGAGTGAAGCAGGGGCCCAGATCTCATAGCTCCTGGGGCGAGGGGAGAGGGGAGGGCAGAGGAAGGGGCACTGTGGGCCTTTGGATTTCCCAAAAGGGGAAGTCCTACAGCCATGGTGGGCAAACTGCAGTTCACGAGCCACATGTGGCTCTTTGGCCCCTTGAGTGTGGCTCTTCCACAAAATACCATGGCCTGGGCGAGTCTATTTTGAAGAAGTGGCATTAGAAGAAGTTTAAGTTTTAAAAAATTGGCTCTCAAAAGAAATTTCAATCGTTGTACTGTTGATATTTGGCTCTGATGACTGAGTTTGCAGACCACTGGCCTGGAGAATTTGGGAAGGAGGGATGGCATACTTAACTGCCATTTTAAAAAGATCATTCTAGTTTCTAAGGAGAATAGACCCTTAGAGGGCAAGGATGGATAAAAGGAGATCAGTTAGGAAGTCACAGCAATAATCCAGGAGAGAAATCATGTTGCCTTAGACTAGAGGAACAGCAGTGGAGGTGGTGAGCAGAGGTCAGACGTTACATGTATTTTGACACAATTTGCTAATGGGTGAAATGGGGAATGAAAGAAGAGCGAAGGATAACTCCGAGATTTTGGGTTCTGACGACTGGAAGAAAGAAGCACACACCCATACACAGAAGACTAAAGTTGCGATTCATCTTTTTTTTTAACACCACGGCAATGCATGAGTCTTCTAAGTGCTTGGGGCACCATTTACCATTGTCCATGTCAGCAGGGCACTAAGTGCAGAGAGTACACATTTGATTTATTTCTCAAATTTATTTGAGACCAATTTTGATTACATAAGACAAATGTTAAAATGTGTATGTTTAGCTCCAGCCTAGATTAACATTCAATACATGCCCAATACCAATGCTGCGATTAACATCTGTCCCAGGCATACCCACTTTCCAATCCCTCTAAGTCCTCATGGCCCTCTAAACCATAACTATCCTACACAGCTTTAAAAAAAATCTTACAAACTAAAGACAAAGAAATAACAGGGAAAGAGGGAAGTGAGACAGGCAAGCCAATAGGTAGGGTGGGAAGATAATCCTTACTCCCTCCACTTCTGCAACCTTCACTATCATCCCATTTCATAGCTCCTTCCCAGCTTTATGTCAAATGCTCAGTACATTCTGAAGGTACTGTACATATGTGCAAATGTAGGATTCTGGGAACAGAAAAGGTAAAAATTATTTATAAAGTGATGTGAACAGGGATGTGAAGAATTAAAATGTATTCATTTCTTTAAAAAATACCTTTAAAGGTATCACATCACTTCCTTAATACAAAATTGATTTGGGAATGAATCATGAATTATTGCTAAAACTGTTAGATAAAAAATGATGGGAATTTCCTTTTGGAGAAATAAGGATGACCCCACCTGAACCCATTGATTCATGTTAACATCACTAAAAGGGAAAAACCAGACAACTATCTTCATGATGTTATGGAATAAGACATACACAGAACCCTCTAAGAATATTGTTGCCTAAATAAGTTCAAAATGAATCTACACAGCACTATATATGTAACTACCAATTTATAGACAATACAAAAGGTAGAGGGACAAGGTAAACAAAACCATTTTAAGGACAAATGACTCTTTCTTCAACAAACAAATGGCATGGGAAATGGAAGGGGTGGAGGGACTAGTATAGTATAAGTGACCAGAGAGACACAATAACCAAATACAATTTGGAAACCTTATTTGGGTTCTGATTCCAACAAATCAATGATAGCAAGACATCCTTGGCACAAGTGAGAAATTCTGAAATATGGACTCATTACAAGATAACGGTAAGGAATTTGTGTTAATTTTGTTAGCTGCAATAATGACACAGTAATTGAATTTAAAATTAAAAGTCCTAAAATACTAAATAAATAGTCCTTATTGTTAATTACTTTTTTAAAAAAGCTAGGAAGAAAACCTGTTAGAGGAAAGAGAAAACAAGATTTAAAAATGATGATTTTTGTTGAAACTAAGTTCTCTTTCTGTACTCCCTACTTATGTGTGTTTGAAATTTTCCTCAATAGGAAAAAAAATTTCCTTGATATATTTTAAAAAATAAAACAAAATGGAAAACAATAACCAGAAGTTGTACTATTGCAATGTAAGCTGTTTGAAAATTATTACTGTTTGCAACTGGTAATTTATGTGAATGGAGTTTTCCTTAATGGTATGCAACAAAAACAAAATACAAAACTGAAATACAAAAATAAATTGGAGGCTGAAGCATTTAAAGAATTATCATTTTCATTCATAATCAGTCATTTCAAAGGCCATGTCAGTTCTGTGAAAAGGCTGTGGGTGCAAAGTGGCCTCCAAATGCTGAAGGAGCTGAGAGGCAAAGAAGGAAGCAGACAAGGCCAGCTCATCAAATGATGAGTTTAATGCAGAACTTAGTACAGAACCGGCATCCTGGGCCACAGGAGGGCACTCAGTACCCTCTATGATCCTGGTTAGAGATAGACCCATGTTCTAGAAAAGGAGTTCATGGGTGGTCATGGGGGAATCAAGGGGCCAGATACCAGGAGGCCCTGGCGCCAGGGTGAGCTAAGAGAGATAACACAGAGGACACCTTGCCCCAGAGAATTAATGAAAATTCTCTGATTAGCCAGAAGCCTCTGTACACATTCCAGAGGCCACCACGGGGGTGAAGGGAGGTCAAAGGTCAGGGTTCCTTCACTCAGAAGTTAAGCAGGTGGATTACCTTCAAGATGGAGTCAGCTCTGTCCTCACTTGCTCATTATAAGAGCTTCAAGATTCAGACTGAGTTTATAAGAAGATTATGCTATACATCAGTATGTAAAATACTTTATTTTGACTAATAAAAACATCTCTCTTACCTGGAGTTCTCAATAAGGTTATTCTGGAGAGAGGGAAGGTCCAACAGTTTAACAAAAAGGGTTGAAATTTTTCTGCCTTAGACTATTCCTTTCACATATTAACTAATTCATCTTAGCTTTGAACAAAATTTTATGATGTACAACTCAAAGTGAAGAGGTTGCTATTAAGAATCTACTGAGCAGGAATTCAATGCAGCTGATTAGAGATTGTGATACGCTTCATTCAAAGAATAAAAAGCCTGGATGGGAAGAACACTTTGTAAAAGGCGAAAGATTTATGCGGTCTGAAGAGAAACCAGAGCATTAGGGAAGAACACTTTGACTAGCAGACCTCTTAAAAAGAAAAATGGATCACAAAAGTACCTGCACAAAGAGGTCAGGAATTTCCTCCGATAAGAACCCAGAATCAGTTTCAAGAGTTTTTGCATAAACATGGAAGAGATACCTAGGCCTGGAAAATGTTTGATACCAAAAGCCTACCTTTCATTCATTCATTCATTCAACAAATATTTATTAGATGCCTACCTTGAGCCAGACACTGTTCTAAGCACTGGGGATACAGACAAAAATCCCTGGCTCTACAGATCACAGTCCTAGTAAGGGAAAGATCAGAATAAGCAAAAAAAAAAAGATAAGAATAAGCAAAATAGCATTTTATAAGATAAGTGCTAGTCCCAAAAGTAAAGCAGGATTATTAACCCAATATTAGAGAGAGTTCGAATTTTAAAGAGGACGTTCAGGAAAGGCTCACAGAGGTGAAACATAAGCAAAGACTTAGAGGAAGTAAAAGAGTCCATAGTCTGCAAGAAGAAGACTGATTCTAGGCAGAAAGAACAGCAGTATAAAAGTCAGAGGGAGAGTAGGCCTTCTATGACTACAAAACTGAATAGAAGCTAACTAAGCAGATTTAGTTTGTGAGGAAGAGGAGTTGGAAATAAAGTTAGAGACACAACCAAGGGGTCAGGTCATGGCAAACCTCACAGACCTTTGCAAAGACTTTGCCGTTTAACTTTGAGTGGCAATGGGAAGCCATTGGAGAGCTTAGGACAAAAAAGAAAGGAAATCCAACTCAAGTTTTATTGTTGTTTTTTTTGTTTGTTTGTTTATGTTCTTATTTTTAATCCCTTTACTGCTATTGACAATATTATAGAGGGCACTGAGAGAATAGAAGAGACCAGTTAGAGAGCTATGGTAGATTGCAAAAATAAAATGGGGGAGGGGGGGAGGCGGCAATTCCCGTTTGCACCTTTCTGTACAAGGTGACTTTGATGTTCCCCTCATAGAGAGGTGGTCTATTTCCCCATCCCCTGAATCTGGGCTTCCTCGTGATCTGCTTTGATTAACAGGGGGAAATAAAGTAGTGGGAATTCTTAGTCTAGGTCCCTAAAGGCCATGCAGCTTCCACTTGCTCTCTTGCTCCCATTAAACCACCAGATGAAGCGTGGGATAGCTCACCGGACCACAGAGAGCAGAGACAAGCATCTGAGCTGCAGCTTCCAAACCTACCAATCCCCATTACTACATGAGTGAGCCCAGGCAAGGCCATGAAAGAACTGCCCCCGACCTCCTGGGAATAGGTAGTAACAAATAACAAATATTATTACAACATCAAGGACATAGACACATGGGGCTCAGAACAGTGGGGAGTGTGGAATACTCAGATTCCAGATGTATTTTGACGATAACAGCTCACAGGCTTTTTCATTAGTTTGTATGTGGATTATGACAGAAAGAGTCAAGGATGACACCCAAGTTTTTAGCCTGAGTCATGGAAAGAATGGAGTCTCCATTCACTGAGGTGGGGAAGACCACAAAGGCAGCAGGAATGGAATTCTCAGCAAGCAAAAGCCCTGGTCAGGACGGCTTTACCAAACATTCAGAGAACTAGCTGTACTCCTCAAACTATTCCCAAAAATCCCAAAGAAAGGAACACTTCCACGCTCTTCTTTTGAGGCCAACATTATCCTAATTCTAAAACCAGATAGGGACACTACAAAGAAAGAGAATTACAAGCCATTATCCCTGATGAAGGTAGGTGCTAAAATCCTCAGCAAAATATTAACAGATCGGACTTAGCAATATATTAAGAAGATCACACACTATGACCAAGTTGGATTTGTTCAGGGGTGGAAAGCTGGTATAATATTCGCAAATCAATAACCATGATACATCACTTAAATAAATTGAAAGACAAAACTCACATAATCCTATCAATAGATACAGAAAAAGCATTCAACAAAATACATCACCCATTTTTTATAAAAACTCTCAGCAAAGTGGGAATAGAGGCATCATATCCCTGCATAATAAAGGCCATAAATGGCAAACCTACAGTGAACACCACCCTCAATGGGCAAAAATGTAAACTATTTCCCCTAAGAACAGGAACAAGACAGGGCTGTCCACTTTCACCACTCTTATTCAACTTAGTACTAGAAGGCCTAGCCACAGCAATCAGACAAGAAGGAAACATAAGGCATCAAATTGGAAAGGAGGAAGTAAAACTGTCATTATTCACAGATGATATAATATTGTACATAAAAAAAAAACCCTAAAGACTCCACCAAAAAACTACTAGATTTAATAAATAGATCCAGCAATATGGCAGAATACAAAATTAACAACCAAAAATAGTTGGCATTTTTTTTATACACCAATAATTAACTCACAGAAAGAGAAACTAAAAATAAATAAATAAATAAATAAATAAATAAATAAATAAATAAATATTCCTACTTACAATTGCAACAAAAAAAAATTAAGATACTTAGGAACAAACTTAACCAAGGAGATAACAGACTATTACTTGCAAAACTAAAAAACATTGAAAAAGGAGATAGAGGAAGATATAAACTGGTGGAAGAATATACAGTGTTCCTGGATTCATAAAATTAACATCATTAAAATGCTCATACTACTCAAAGCAATCTATAGATTCAATGCAATTCCTATTAATATACTGAAGGCATATTTCACCAATCTAGAACAAATACTCCACAAATTTATATGGAACCAGAAAAGACCTCAGCAATCTTAAGAAAGAAGAACAAAATTGGAAGGATCACAATACTGGATATCAAGCTATACTACAAAGCCACTGTACTCATAACAGCCTGGTTCTGGCACAAGAAAAGGCACAGAGATCACTGGAACAGAAAAGAGAACCCAGAAATTGACCCATCATTATGCTCAATTAATATTTGAAAAAGGAGGCAAGAGCATACAATGGAGTAAAGACAGTCTCTTTAATAAATGGTTCTGGGAAAATTGGGCAGGTACATGCAAAAATATCAGTCTGGACCACTAACATACACCATACACAAGAATAAACTCAAAATAGATAAAAGACTTAAATGTAAGTTGTGATACCATAAAAATCTTCAAAGAAACCATAGGTAGCAAAATTTCAGACATCTCTTATAGCAAGATGTTTGCCAATACATCTCCAAGGGCAAGAAAAACAAAGGAGAAAATAAAGAAATGGGACTACATCAAAATAAAAAGCATCTGTACAGCAAAAGAAACTATCAACAAAATGAAAAGAGAGCCCACTGTATGGGAGAACACAAGGATTCATCTGATAAGAAGTTAATTTCCAAAATATATAAGGAACTCACAAACAAAAGGAAGACAAATAATCCAATGTAAAACTGGGCAAAGGATCTAGATAGAGACTTTTCCAAGGTGGACATACCAATGGCCAAGAGACGTCTGAAAAAATGTTCACAGTCATGAATCATCAAAGAGATGCAAATTAAAACATAAGCCCTGACAAGTTTCTCAGTGGTTAGAGCATCGACCCATGGACTGAAGAGTCTCAGGTTCAATTTCTGGATCAGGGCATGTATCTCGGTTGCAGGTTCCATACCCAGCTCCAATCAGCACAACTGCAAGAGGCAACCAATCGATGTCTCTCTCTCTCTCTCTTCCTCTCTTCTCCTCCCTCTCTTTCATTTCACTTTCTCTAAAAGTCAATGAAAAAAATATCATCAGGTGAGGATTAATAAAATTAAAAAACAAAACAACAATGAGGTATCACTTCACACCTGTCAGAATGGCTACCATCAAGAAATCAACAAATGACAAGTGCTGGTGAGGATGTGAAGAAAAGGGAACCTTCGTGCACTGCTGGTGCAGCCACTGTGGAGAACAGTATGGAGTTTCCTCAAAATATTAAACATGGAACTGCCATTTGACCCAGTGATCCCACTTCCTGGCATTATTCTAAAAAACCTGAAACACCATTCCAAAAGAATATATACACCCTTATGTTCATAGTGCAATTTAGGTTACTAAAATCTGGAAACATCCCAAGTGCCCATCAGTAGAGGAGTGGATAAAAAAGCTGTGGTACATTTACACCATGGAATACTATGCAGCTGTAAGAAAGAAGGATCTCTTACCTTGTGAGACAGCATGGAAGGACCTGGAGAGTAATATGTTAAGTGAAATAAGCCAGTCAGAAAAAGACAAGTATTGCATGACCTTTCTCATATATGGAAACTAATGAACAAAATAAACTGAAGAACAAAATAAATCCAGAGACATAGAAGCATGGAACAGACTGTCTAATCTCAGAAGGAATGCAGGGCTGGGAGGAGAGGGGAAGAGATTAACCAAAGATCTTGTATGCATATATGCATAACCCTTGGACATGGACAATAGTGTGGTGAAGGCCTGGGGTAGGGGCAGGTACTGGTCAATGTGGGAAAAGGGTATATCTATACTTTCAACAATAAAGATAAGGGTTTTTTTTAATATATTTTATTGATTTTGTACAGAGAGGAAGGGAGAGAGATAGAGAGTTAGAAACATCGATGAGAGAGAGTCATCGATCAGCTGCCTCTTGCACACCCCCTACTGGGGATATGCCCGCAACCAAGGCACATGCCCTTAACCGGAATCGAACCCGGGACCTTTCAGTCCCCAAGCCGACGCTCTATCCATTGAGCCAAACCGGTTTCGGCAATAAAGATAAATATTTAAAGAAAAGAATGATCTCACCCTAGCTGGTTTGGCTCAGTGGATATACCATTGGCCTACAGGTTTGATTTTGGTCAAGGGCATGTGCTCGGGTTGTAGGCTTGATCCCCATTAGGGAGTGTGCAGGAGGCAGTCACTTTCTCTCCTCAATGATTCTCTCTCATCATTGATGTTTCTATCTCTCTCTCCCTCTTCCTTCCTCTCTGAAATCAATAGAGTTATATTAAAGAAGGAGAAGGAGGAGGAAGAAGAGTAAGAGGAAGAGAAGAAGGAAGAGGAGGAGGAGGAGAAGGAGGAGGAGGAGGAGGAGGAGGAGGAGGAGGAGGAGGAGGAGGAGGGGAGGAGGAGGAGGAGAAGGAGGAGGAGGAGGAGGAGGAGGAGGAGGAGGAGGAGGAGGAGGAGGAGAAGGAGGAGGGGAGGAGGAGGAGGAGGAGGAGGAGGAGAAGGAGGAGGAGGAGGAGAAGGAGGAGGAGGAGGAGGAGGAGGAGAAGGAGGAGGAGGAGGAGGAGGAGGAGGAGGAGAAGGAGGAGGAGGAGGAGGAGGAGGAGGAGAAGGAGGAGGAGGAGAAGGAGGAGGAGGAGGGAGGAGGAGGAGGAGGGGAGGAGGAGGAGGAGGAGGAGGAGGAGGAGGAGGAGGGGAGGAGGAGGAGGAGAAGGAGGAGAAGGAGGAGGAGGAGGAGGAGGAGGAGGAGGAGGGAGGAGGAGGAGGAGAAGAGGAGGAGGAGGAGGAGGAGAGGAGGAGGAGGAGGAGGAGGAGGAGGAGGGAGGAGGAGGAGGAGGAGGAGAAGGAGGAGAAGGAGGGAGGAGGAGGAGGAGGAGGAGGAGGAGGAGGAGGAGGACGGAGGAGAAGGAGGAGAAGGAGGAGGAGAAGGGAGGAGGAGAAGGAGGAGGAGGGAGGAGGGGAGGAGAAGGAGGAGGAGGAGGAGGAGGAGGAGGAGGAGGGGAGGAGGAGGAGGAGGAGGAGGAGGAAGGAGGAGGAGGAGGAGGAGGGAGGAGGAGGAGGAGGAAGGAGGAGGAGGAGGAGGAGGAGGAGGAGGAGGGAGGAGAGGAGGAGAGGAGGAGGGGAGGGAGGAGGAGGAGGAGGAGGAGGAGGGGAGGAGGAGGGAGGAGGAGGAGGAGGGAGGAGGAGGAGGAGGAGGAGGAGGAGGAGGAGGAGGAGGAGGAGGAGGAGGAGGAGGAGGAGGGGAGGAGGAGGAGGAGGAGGAGGAGGAGGAGGAGGAGGAGGAGGAGGAGGAGGAGGAGGAGGAGGAGAGGAGGAGGAGGGAGGAGGAGGAGGAGGAGGAGGAGAAGGAGGAGGAGGAGGAGGGAGGAGGAGGAGGAGGAGGAGGGGAGGAGGAGAAGGAGGAGGAGGAGGAGGAGGAGGAGGAGGAGGGAGGAGGGAGGAGGGAGGAAGAGGAGGAGGAAGGAGGAGGAGGAGGGAGGAGGAGGAGAGGAGGAGGAGGAGGAGGAGGAGGGGAGGAGGAGGAGGAGAAGGAGGAGGAGGAGGAGGAGGGAGGAGGAGGAGAAGGAGGAGAGAGGAGGAGGAGGGAGGAGGGAGGAGGAGGAGGAGAAGGAGGAGAAGGAGGAGGAGGAGGAGGGGGAGGAGGAGGAGGAGGAGGAGGGGAGGAGGAGGAGGAGAAGGAGGAAGAAGGAGGAGGAGGAGGAGGAGTCGGAGGAGGGGGGAGGAGGAGGAGAAGGAGGAGAAGGAGGAGGAGGAGGGGAGGAGGAGGAGGAGGAGGAGGAGAAGGAGAGGAGGAGGAGGAGGAGGAGGAGGAGGAGGAGAAGGAGGAGGAGGAGGAGGAGGAGGGGAGGAGGAGGAGGAGAAGGAGGGGAAGGAGGAGGAGGAGGAGGAGGGGAGGAGGAGGAGGAGAAGGAGGAGGAGGAGGAGGAGGAGGAGGAGGAGAGGAGGAGGAGGAGGAGGGGAGGAGGAGGAGGAGGAGGAGGAGGAGGAGGGAGGAGGAGGGGAGGAGGAGGAGGAGAAGGAGGAGGAGGAGGAGGAGGAGGAGGAGGAGGAGAAGAAGCAGCAGCAGCAGAAGAAGAAGCAGCAGCAGCCGCAGCAGCAGCTTCAGACTTAGCAAAATGAAAGTCACTGTAACTTTGAGGAGAGAATTTCTTTTAGAATTATGAGAAGGAAAGCCTAATTAAATTGAATCTAAGAAAGAATAGGAGGAGCCCAGGCTGGGGAGCTCCGTTGGTTAGAGCATCCTCCCCATACACCAAGGTTGCAGCTTCCATCTCCTATCACAGCATACACAGGAGACAACCAATGAATGCATAAGTAAGCATAACAACAAATCAATGTCTCTGTGTGTCTCTCTGTGTCCCTCTGTCTCTCTCTCCTATAGATAAGTGAAAGAAATAAATCTCCCTTCTTCTCTAAATAAGTAAATAGGAGTAAAGTAATTGGACACCTAAGTATAGTTTTCCCATAAAAGGGAAAAAAGAAATTGTGTGGTGGCTAAGAATGAATGTGATCAAGAGGAAATAATAATTCATTAACAGTAACTATTTTTAAGAAAGAAGGAATAACAGGAATCACAGCATATGGATGTACTAAAGGGAATAATCTCATTAGAAAATGCAGTCTTACGGGGAGAGAGAGACACACTGGAGCCAAATCTTTGAGTAAATGAAAGGAACAGTATCTTATGCGTGAGTGGGAGTAGTCCTTGGAAACACTACTAAAACTCCAGGTCCTAAAAATAACAGGAAGGAAATCAGAGGTAAATACAGGTACGCCCACCTCCCACATCCATGAAAACTATCATTAGGATCAAGGCATTTTTCACATCTCTGAGCCCAGAATTAACCCAGAACTAAAGATGCTCAACACAACTTTCCAGGCATCCCAACAATAGACGAGAGATGTCACATGTGATAAAAAGTATTTGCCAAAGTAGTTTGGAAGTCCAAAGGCCAAAAGAGGTTCATAAAAGAACAGAAGCAAAAAAGCCATTGCCTCTGCTGCTTTCCCTGACAAATAATACCCATATTCACTGGAGACATATATTTTCTTTAAATTTAGAAATCATACTACACCTGTACTAAACACTATGATTTGTTGGGTAAAAGTTGACAACAGGAAGCTTCATCAAAACTTGAAATCCAAACTACTATTTGGAACTTCAAAGCCAGCCATATGCTTAAGGAAACCTTCCTCACTCACACCCAATCTAACCCCGTTCTAACCTGCCTTCCCTCCCAACCTTTTGGACTCTGGATACCATGGTCATGAACTTTTCCTATGAGATGCTCAGCTTCTCCATTAGATGGTCCCCCAACCTCCCAGGTCTAAAGGAAAGTAGACTCTCATTCTTTGGTGATTACTTTAGTGACGGCTAATCATCCTTCCAAGCTCCATGGTCCAGAAGAATATTTCCATGACATTTATCTCTATGCTAGTGGCCCAGTGCATGAAATTCATGCACATTAAAAGGGAATTAATTAGAGGAAATATTTTAATATTGCTATTTTCCCTTTCTCTATAATAGAAGTGTCAGAGATGAAAGAAAATTAGTAAAATGTATATGAAAATCTCCCTCCTGTCAGAGACTGGGGCATGTCACAG
Organism: Pipistrellus hanaki; assembly: GCF_964339955.1. NCBI lineage: Eukaryota > Metazoa > Chordata > Mammalia > Chiroptera > Vespertilionidae > Pipistrellus > Pipistrellus hanaki. Next base: position 55,991,086 of record NC_140513.1, on the reverse strand, counting down.
GATCTAGAGTCAAATCCCCACCCACTACCTGCACGTGCTTTGAAAATGTTGGAGACCCAGACCAGGCTGGCCCAGACCCAGCCAGTTCCACCATCAAGCCCCTCTGGGTGGGGGTGTAGCCTCAGGTCTCCAGGCCTGGCACTGGGGCGATGAGGGAGGGGGAGGGGGGAGCGTGTGCACGGCGCATGGCCTAAGGTTCTCATTGAGCCCCGAGGGGCAGGGGTAGTGACCTGAGGTCCCTCACACCAGCCAGGCACCATGCAGCCTCTGGTCCTTGCTGTTTGGTCGTGATGTCACGGCGTCCAGGCTAATTAGCATATTCTTCTGTTATTAGATAGATCTTTGAGGGCATACCATCTAAGTTCCTTCATCTCTATTATATGTACTGATTGCTACCATATCCATAACTCTTTAAAATTCTATTTACTTAAATGTCTTAAAACAGCTTGAATAAAAAGTTTCCTCTACTCCCTCCATGTTTATGTCCTAATAGCATATACTAACACCTGAAGGTTTGACTACATAAACCTGTTCAAGGATTGTTAAATAGAGTAAAACTTAAAGTAAATTCTAAAAACAGTTCCAAAAAAAAAAAGGTTTGTTAACAGAGGAGAGTTACACCCAGGCAGCCAAAAAACCTCATTATAAAACTATAATTGCAACATCCATAATCATAACATTTGCTCAAGATGCTTATCAACCAAATTAGCAAGCAGTCGCTTATCTGACCAAAAAGAGAGAAGATATATTCTAATGCGCTGGGAAGGACTAGTGTTCAGTTTAGAAGCCTGGCGGAATGCTTCATTAGTCCCCCGACAAGTGAAAAGATAAATCTTTAAATAAGTAATAATGAACAATCTATGTAGATTGGATTCTCAACTTCCTTGGGACTAAACAAATATTTTCTTATAATGAGCAATGAAAATTTATATGGAATGTATTGTGAAACTTTTTTAAATGTCTTCAAAATATATAAAACTAAAGTAAACTCAGGCTAACTGAATGAAAGCCAATATAAATTAACACAAGATAAAAATCATAAATGCAATTTTTTAAATATATTTTATTGAGTTTTTACAGAGAAGAAGAAAGAGGGATAGCGAGTTAGAAACATCGATGAGAGAAAATCATCGATCAGCTGCCTCCTGCACACCCCCTACTGGGGATGTGCCCACAACCAAGGTATATGTCCTTGACCGGAATCGAACCTGGCACCTTTCAGTCCGAAGGCAGATGCTCTATCCACTGAGCCAAACCGGTTTTGGCCATAAATGCAATTTTATGACTTCCATTGTGACCTGGAATATGTTAAAAAAAAATTGGGGACAGAAGTATGTGGGAGACCCAATTTATAAAAACAATAAATTGCAGTCTTAATGTTTGAAAATAAGCGGAATCATCCGCATTGCTTAAAAATTTTCCTTCAGCCCTAGCCAGTCTGGCTCACAGGATAGAGCATGAGCCTGTAGAATGAAGGGTTTGATTACGGTCAAGGGCAGGTACCTCGGTTGCAGGCTCATTCTTGGCCCTGGTCAGCGCACCTGTGAGAGGTAATCAATTGGTATGTGTCTCTCTCACATCAATGTTTCTCTCTCTGTGTCTCTCCCCTTCCCTTCCACTATCTCTAAAATCAATGAGAAAATATCCTCAGGTGAGGATTAACAATAACAAAAAAATTCTTTCAAATAATTTAAACGGAAGAAAATTGACAAGCATCCCGTGTTCATTTCCAATCATTGACACAAATTCTGTCCAATTTATCACTAATTGTTAATCACAGACTTATATTTATATAACTACTAGAGGCCCATGCATGCCCCTTGTCCTGGCCTGCAATTGGGGCTGTCTTGCCCAGTCCCAATCAGGCCCAAGCTGGCCAGCCGGGGGAGAGGGTTGAGCATCTGCCCCCTGGGAGTCAGTGCACATCATAGCTACCAGCTGATTATGTGGTCATAAGGGCTGCTTAGTTGGCCCAGCTGGTATGGCTCAGTGGTTAAGCATTGACCAGTGAACCAGGAGGTCATGGTTCAATGCCCAATTAGGGCACATGCCCAGGTTGTGGGCTCAACTCCCAGTAGGGGAGCATGCAGGAGGCAGGCAATCAATGATTCTCATCATTGATGTTTCTATCTTTCTATCTCTCTCCCTTCTCTCTGAAATCAATAAAAACATTTTTTAACAAAAAGTTGTATTTTCTTGAATTTTCCATGACCTTAATAGTGATGTAAATGAATAATTCAATTAATGGCTGATGGACAATATCTAAAAAGTATCACAAGGCTATGAATATTATGTTTCAGGGGAGATATATATATAAAATGCTAATATGCTAAGTATCCGACCGTCTGACTGGTTGCTATGATGTGCACTGACCATCAGGGGGCAGATGCTTAATGCAGGAGCTGCTGTGATGCTTACTAGCCATTTACAGAGAAATGGCACTGCGGACCTGGCACCAACAAACCAATACTCAACTTCCCCCAAGTGGGACACAGACCCCACCACCACCCTGGTGTGACAGCCCACCAAATTGCAGCCAACGCTGCTGAGATCGCATGACACAAAATGTGGCCTACAGCCCAGCCCAGCTCAGAAATGGTTGCTGTGGCCCCAGGTAATGACATCACATAGCAAAGCCTGGCTTCCTCTCCCTAGTGACTACCCTCCTTGGAGTTTCTTCAGCCCACGAACACGACTTGCTTCATAGCCAGGTGGAAACTTTTTACACTGTAACCAAATGTCTGTGAAGCATTTTCCCATGCCTCATCTCATTTGATCCTTACAGAAACCCTGGAGTAGGTACATAGGAGACTCGGTAGAATCCTATTTTATTTCCATTTGCCAGAAAACGGAGATATAGAAAGTAGAAACTTGACTACCCACACTGAAAAGAAGTAAGAAATGGTGAACCTTGAAAATGACTTCAGATTTTCTCACTGCACACAATATAATCAAACACTGCTTCAGTTAAATATTTTACCCTTTGTTCTCCTTGTGTGATCTACAATAATAATCTGCCTCATGTTGATATTTACTGCTCTGTTGCTGACAATTACCTGAAAGAGAAGTTAGGGTGCTTCACTGGACAGGAAAAAGTTTAGCTAAATCAGAAAGCAGGTCTAATTAAGCAAGTTTATTCTATATCTATAAAAAGCTAAGTTGACTCCCACATGCATGATACATATAATGCTCTTGCTGTCACCAATCACATATGTGTGTTTTAATCTGTCATTGTCAATGCTGATTTGGTTGACACTTCTATTATAGAGAAAGGTGAATCGCGATGTTAAAATATTCCTTTTAATTAATTTCCTTTCAATGTGCATGAATTTGTATACTGGGCCTCTAGTTTTAGATATCATTTTACTCCTGCAGGAAGGCCAAGAGATGTACTTATAAGTATAGTATCATCAATCCTATCTAATAAAATAGAAATGTGCAAATTGATCATCACTCCAAACACAAGATGGCTGCCCCCATGTGGACACAAGATGGCCACCACAAGATGGCCAGTAGGGGAAAGTAGTGGGAGGGACCAGGCCTGCAAGGGAGGGCAGTTGTGAGCAATCAGGCCAGCAGGGAAGGGCAGTTAGGGTGACCAGGCTGGCAGAAGAGGGAAGTTGGGGGCAACCAGGCCTGCAGGGAAGGGCAGTTGGGGGGCCAGGGAGGGACTCAGGCCTGCAGGAGAGAGTAGTTGGAGGAACCAGTCCTGCAGGGGAGGGCTGTTGCAGGGGACCAAGCCTGCAGGGGAGGGCAGTTCGGGGTGACCAGAACTGCAGGGGAGAGAAGTTCAGGACAATCAGGCTGGCAGGGGAGCAGTTAGGCATCAATCAGGCTGGCAGGGAAGTGGTTGGAGGTGATCAGGCTGGCAGGCAGAATCAGTTAGGGGCAATCAGGAAGGCAGGCAGGTGAGCAGTTGGGAGCCATCAATCCTGGACTGTGAAAGGGATCCCAGATTGGAGAGGGCGAAGGATGGGCTGAGGGGCACGCCCCCCATGCACAAATTTTGGGCACCGGGCCTCTAGTCAATAAGT